>NC_088849.1:17626974-18332630 GCF_904066995.2 Poecilia reticulata | reverse complement strand
ATAGTGATATAGGTAAAAGTTTATATTTTTGTGTCATGGGGTGCTGGTCTTGGGTTGGTGGTCTTGACTACAACACTGCTACTGACTCCTTGGTTGCCTGTCCTCTCCCACCCACCTTCTTTCCATCCCCTTTCTGTTGTTGTTTCTTTAAAAATAAATGCCACTAGTGGCAAAAAAAGTGAAGTTCATTGTTAGGACAGGAGACCAGATGTTTTTATCCCTGAAATTATGATGCACAGAATCGCATATCTAAGTCTAAACTATGTTACAGAGAGTAAATACAATAAAAACATGCTTTATCTGTGGCATTGTTCATTAAAATGGCACATTTCTAATGTATTCAAATTAAATATGATTGGTACACTTAATGATATTAGCGATTAGGTAATCCATTCAGCAAGTACTTTTACTTTTAATACTTAAGTATTTTTAAAAGCCAGTACTTTTTTACTTTTACTTAAGTACAAATGTTAATGTGGTACTTTTACTTTTACTTGAGTAAAATTTTTGAGTACTTTCTCCACCACTGGTTGTATGTAATGTCCTTGTTCTGCATTCTTATCATATTTAATTAAGCGACTACTATCTTGATTTTTCAATAAATGGGAAAGCATGCGACTGGACTTATTAGTATTTCTGTTTTGTTTAAAGCAGTGTTTTCTGAACTTGACAAGTGTAATCTATATTAAGATCAGACTTAATCATTCGTCCCTTTAAATTGGACAATGTTGGTGACTGTGTATTTGCTCCAGTCGGATCAACTCCCTTTCAAGGCCGGTTCTCCTCTCTACTAGAGCCGCTTTTTGGTGAGAACTATAAGATGACCGCGCAAAGTAGCTTTTGCTGCATCCCAGATTATAGCAGAAGATACAGGAGAGTTTTTGTTGTCGAGCCAGAACTGCAATAGGTTACTCTGGACAAAGTTGCAAAAGGATTTATTATCTAAAAAGGATGTATTGAATTTCCAGGTGAAAGTTCTAGGGATACGAAATAATGGATCGACATCTAAAACTACTGGTGCATGGTCCGACAAACATATGGGGTCTATGCTACAGCTTCGAACAGAATGTAGAAGCAACCTCAGGATAAAAAACAATCCAATCTGGAATAAATATTATGGGGATGTGAATAAAATGTATAGTCCCTTGCTTTAGGATTTAAATGTCGCCAAATATCTATCAAACCAGTGTCCATGCATCAATTTTTTAGGACAGCTGTTCGGCAGTTTTGCAGAAGAGGACCTGTCCAGAGATGCGTTCACTGCACAATTAAAGTCACCAGCCATAACTATTTATTGAATTCATTGTCGCTAGCCAGGGTGGCAACAGGGGTGGCAAGGCTCTCATTTGGGGTGGCAACTGCCACCCCATGCCACCCCAGTAGATCCGCCCCTGGTAAACAATATGCTTTTAACTCAGTTATAACAAATAACCAGTGGTGGAAAGTAACGAAGTACAAGTCTTCGTTACTGTACTTAAGTACAATTTTCGTGTATCTGTACTTTACTTAAGTAGATTTAATAATGGGTACTTTCTACTTTTACTCCCATAACATTTGTACAAAACTGTCGCGTTACTTGTTACATCCAAGTCTCGTGTTTTTTTGTTTTTTGTTTTCGTTAAAATGTGAAGTTCAAGGACTTAAGGTGGCACCGTAAAATCCAAGCAATAACGTGACTTGCGTGTCTGTTGTCACCCATCGCCTCCCCGTTTATTCGCACGCGGAGTTCCAGACATGTGCAGTGGTTTCCTCTGAGTGGGAGAAGATGTCTGTCTTATTATCAGTAATATAATAGCGCTGCATAAATCATAAGGTATGGCGACATATAAAATCAGCAGCACTTCGCTTTCACAGACCGTGGGGACTTTGTCCAACTTTTCTTTTCTTTCTAGTGTTAGCTTTTCTTCCAAGCGTCACTTGGAAGAAAAGCTTAAAAAAAGGTAAGCTCCATGGACATGATGTTAGCAAAGCTAGCTGTACAGAGACGCATATGTTGCATCTGCGATGAAAAAAAGTTGTCACTCATGCCCTGAATTATTGTGTGGAGATGTTGACTGAGGTGTCGCATATATGGGACAACGCTGTGACCAAAGTCTGCTATCTAGTTATATGACATTCAGGAACGATTCAATTCTTCTGGACGGATTTTGACTAAGTCATATAGGACTGAAGCCTCACTGAGAGCCGTTCTTTGTTCTTGTAATGCTCTGCGTACACTGCAGTAGCTATTTTATTTCATTAAAAAATATTTATATTTATTTAATTGGCGAATAAATAAAACAAGAACGTAAGAATACAGAGCATGCTCTTTGTTTTTGTCACCTGTCATGGTGGCAGTGTAGCAGGAGGGAGGATGAGAAAGGTCACGGTGCTCCTTCTGCTTGGTTACTTCTTCCTTATTGTGCCTTGGACAGTGTTCATAGTTGAGCGTTGTTTACCGTTAATTGCCATGTTTAATGGTGCAGACAGTTGTGGTTTCTGACATTGGCAATATGGGCAACCGCCCAGGGCGTTATTTTTTTTTAGGGATGGCAGGAGACCTCTGTATTGTGGCACAGAGATGAAAGCAAAACAGAATGAACAAGAGTTTGAATTGATGCTGGCTAAATTTATTTCAGCTCTAAGTATTTAATGTTTAGGTGTTTTTATCGGAAAGTGGATCTTTCAGATCAATTTGAAAAGCAATTTTGATAGGTGCACTTAATTTTATTGTGTCATGTCAAGGGTGCTGGTCATGATTTGGTCTTGGGTTTGGTGGTCTAGACCAGTGTTTTTCAACCACTGTTCCGCGGCACACTAGTGTGCCGTGAGTGATCGTCAGGTGTGCCGTGGAAATTATTCAATTTCACTACGGTACCGTATTTTCCGGACTAAAAGCTGCTACTTTTTTCCTTAACTTTGAACCATGCGGATTGTAGCCCGCTGTGGCTTTTCTGCGGATTTTTCTTCAACCACCAGGGGGCTCTCTAGCATGAAGTGAATCATTACAAGTCCAAATTGTGAATCAAAGAAGAACGGCTAATTTTCATTTAGAACAAGCACATGCTAGCAGCAGGCACGACGGAGAAATGTTTTCAAACTCGTATGATGCAGCTTTTAAGTTGAGGGTTGTCGATCTGGCACTACAGGAGGGAAATAGAGCCGCTGCACTTAAGTTAGGTGTGAACGAAACCATGGTTTGACTTTGGAGACGGAGTGCTGCGTCCTTACAGCAGATTTATTAGGACGAGGCATTCTGCTGGGTCCTAATGGAAAACCGAGAGCAGCTTCCAGTTTTTATTTTATTTTTTTTAATTGAGGGTGCTAGTATGGTGCGCTCTATAGTCCGAAAAATACGGTAATTGGTTTTAAAAGATTTTTTGAAAATGAATTGTCTGCAAATAATGCCATCTTCGAGAGTCTGCTATAGTAGTAGCAGCGGCGTAATCATGTAATGTTCTTACCACTAGATGGCAGTAGGTACAGAGCATTTTACATTAAAACGAGAATTAGTGATGCATGAATGTTACAGGTAGCGGTGAGAACATCGTATCTAGCAAGACTGATGACAGTGATGGAAAAGACAGTGAAGCTCAGCAGTAGTTGGAAAGAACATGAGTCCATTTCCCACAACACATCTGTGTGAAGTGAGCTTCTCCAGCCTGGTTACTATAAAAACTAAAACCAGAGAGACAGAGATGTTGAGGAAGAGCTTTGTCTTTCTTCAATTTCTGCCAGGAAGTCAGATCTGTTTTCATCCAAACAGGCACAGGTTTCACACCAGGTGGGTAAAATATACAGATATTGACATTTTGTACATGCAACTCTTCATATTGTAACAGTGAATATGAAGTGAAATCTTTCCCAAATATTATTGCTTCTTTCAGAATAAGAATTATTTTCTGTATTCTGGCTATAAGAATGCTTGTGGATTAGTTTGTAAAACACTTTGACGTTTTCTACAACTTCTTTAAATGTAACACCACAGTGTTGTGGCTGTTCAGGTGTATTTTTGAAGTGGATATGTTCAGTGCAATTTGAAATAAGAAATGTAAAATGTGATAATACATTTTTGTGTTTATTTGATTCCTATTCAAGAGACTTTGATAAGAATGACTATATATAGGCGGCTACAGAGTATCTTTATTTCCATTTTTAGTTGGTGGTGTGCCTCGGAATTTTTTCAATTAAAACAGTGTACCTTGACTCAAAAATGGTTGAAAAACACTGGTCTAGACTACAACTCTGCTACGTGGCTCCTTGGTTCCATGTCCTCCCCTGCCAGTTGGATTTCTTTCAAAATAAATGTGTGGCAAAAAAAGTGAAGTTGATGCTGTTAGGACAGGAGGCAAGATGTTTCCATCCCTGAAATTATGATGCATAGAATCACATATCTCAGTCTAAACTATGTTACAGAGTAAACACAAGAAAAACATGCTTTATCTGTGGCATTGTTAATTAAAATGGCACATTTCTGATGTATTAAAATTAAATATGATTGGTACACTTAATGATATTAGCGATTAGGTAATGCATTCAGCAAGTACTTTTACTTTTAATACTTAAGTATTTTTAAAGGCAGGTACTTTTTTACTTTTACTTAAGTAAAATGTTAATGTGGTACTTTTACTTGAGTACATTTTTGTCTGTGTATTTGTACTTTTACTTAAGTACATTTTTTGAGTACTTTCTCCACCACTGCAAATAACATGCAAATGTCCATTCTACATGAATGAATGAATGATTGAAAGCTTTATTGTTGTTACTGGACCGAAGCACAACCATCGTAGCACATCGTAAACATAGCTGTTTAGATTTGGCTTTTTGCTGTAATCTACAGCAGACTGCTGTAATCCTTTGAAGACATCTGTTGTGGGGCTGGACATTTTAAAACCTGGGAGTAATCCAACTTACAAAAAATGAATTTTATGTTGAGGGATTTTAGCAATAGAATCCAATCTAGGCATATTCTGGCTGATTTTAAGCATAGTGGAAACTTTTCTCCAAAAGCATGATATGTACCCAACAGTTAAGAAGTAAAAAAAATTAAATTTAACTAAGATAGTCAGTGTAGAGTTGGGATTCAGTGGTTTTTGAGCTACTTAATTATCCTTCCTCTAGTGTTAGCTTTCTGTTACTATCCATGGTGTTTGGGATTCATTTACTCCGGTCTTAATATTAACAAAACAATTTACTCAAAATGTTTTTTATTGCCTATTTTACTTGTTAATCAAAAGTTTTGAGTGTGGGGTCCCATTACTGTTCAATGTCCACCTCATTTTCAATGACATTTGCAGTAGCACTTACTAGATGTTGAGGAAAAGAAAACCGCTCAGCATGTTAGACATTTCTCATCACTGTCCATTTTTAAAAGTCGTCTGAAAACTTACTTTTACTCGTTGGCCTTCAACCCAACTGAGACCCGATTTCACAAATTATTTTTATTGGTATTGATCTTATCTGTCTCCTTTTGTCATGCTTTCTTTATACTATTTATCTATTACTAATGTTGAGCACTTTTTTCAGCTGTGACTGGTTTTAAAGTGCTTTATAAATAAAGTTGATAATACACCTACTTCTATACTCAGGCTTTAAACATCAATAAATGTATTTTGTGCTTTTAGTCTGAGTTATTTGATATCTTTTAGATTGTACCTTTGTTCGACTGTTTTTTTTTAGCAACTTAGGTTGAATGCACAGTTTACTTCTTCGGTTCTCATGAACAAATTCTTAATCACGTACTTCCTTCTACTTATCTGACATCTGACCTGTTGCCTGCTTTGAGGGATAGCAGAGTCAGGAGAGCTTCCACTTTGGGGATCAATATATGGCATTAATATTCAGAAACAATCCAATCCTTTTCCTGCACAGTTTCACGATTTGCTGAGCTTAAAAGAAAAAAAAAAACTGTCAACTGTTCTTCCCTCCAAAAGAGCACCAAATGCAGTAAATATAATTTGCACTTGTTTAAATCTTTACCAAGTATTAATTAAAAACAGCTCAAGACTGTGCATAATTCCCAGCTCCGGTCTTTGCATCATCCTCTGAAAATAGGCGCTGGGAGGCAAGAAAGTATGAAAAGTTTGGAGCAGAGTTTTGGCTTCATTTAAAAAAAAAATAATCACACAGTGAGTAAAGTTTAATTAATCTTCTGAGACATGCATTAAAGCTGGATCGTCATGTGTGCTTGTGACCTGTTAATTATACAACCTGACTGTGGGACACCCATAAATCTCTCTCTGCCCAATCTTCTGCCTGGAGGTAAAATGAAATCCTTTATTAAAGCTAAATAAAATCCTCTCGTTACCCTAGTCGGTATGCAGTAATTGGCTGCAGAGAGACTTTCTGTTGTAGCCCGTAGCGGTCATAGTTTCCTTTTGAGTACTAAGGCTTAATGCAGTTAAAAGAGCGGAGATAATAATCGGGCATGACAAGGGTGTAAAAAATCTGTCAAAATATATTCCTTCCTCTGCATGATAAGATTTAAATTGGACTTGGAATGTGCTTGGGCAGATATATGACCTAACTTTTACATTTCCATGTAGTTTTGCAGAAACGGCAGCCAGGAGACAAAATAAATCTCAGAATTAAGGCGCTTTCGCACTGCACGGAACGGTTCCAGCCCTGTTGTGTTCGCATTACACTGAGGGCGCCGGACGTCATTATTTTTGAAACTAAACAATGGTTTCGATGTAGCAGCTGGCTGTACTCGTTCATCAGAGAGTAAGCAGAGGAAGAAAAAACCCTCTTCATTAGACCAGGTGATTGCACTATATTGAGAAGAATCCACTGCTAATTAAAACTAATAATAAACATATTGAAAAGAGCACGCTTTACAAAATAAAATACAGTTTAGTGAGAGCCAGCTGTCAACGGAAAATCAATGTCTGACTCTATAACAACCAGCGGCCAACCAGCTGCTGGTTCTAAGCAGAACCGCTTGGCTGGCACGATTGGAACCACAGCTCCATGGGGCCGGGTGGAACCGGTCGCAAGTTGTAATGCGAACACGCTCGGAACCGTTCCGTTCCGTGCAATGCGAAAGCGCTTTAAAGTTTCATTGGCACTAGCAGAACCAGAAGGGTTTATATGGAGGGCTTTTCTTGTCATCTGTCTTTCCAGAATCCATTTCCCCCTCCTTCTACAGCGACTACAGTAAAAGGGGGAACTTGCACAGGTGACTGATGAAGCATAGTGATGCTAAGTGATTAGTTGCTATGACATTCTGCTTTCTAATGGTGTTTTCTCCTCTTCCTGAAGAGACGATATTCATCTATAAATGCTCACATTTTTATGTCCTCTTCTTTCCCCATCCATTAAAAATAAAACCTAATACCTCAGTTATGCATGTTTTTCAAGTTAATGTAAGAGTTACAGTTTGTCATGATTGCTGATGTCACTTTGTATTAATTTAAACATTTGTGTGGACTTGATCAAAACCTGCATCAGTGAAGCAATATGAAGAAAGTTTAACACGCCAAGATATTTGAAACAAGTTTAGCTAGGATTTCACATAGGCAATAAAAAGAAATTTAACTTGCCAAATATATTATATTTCACAACTTATTATTGCACCAGATTCTACATCTGACCCCATGAGAGTGAGGAAGGATTTGATGGCAAAGTCTGAAGTATCTCCAATTATTGATTACAATAAGTCAAAATGGAATGCGTTGCGTCCGTTTTCCTTCGAACCAGACACATCTCTGGAAAGAAAAATAAATTTGGCTGAACTCGGAGCTCTAACAATTTTAAGAAAAACAAAGATCACTTGTAAACTGGGAAACTTTGATCCTTTTAAATACTGAACACAATTCTAGATGACTTTGGACCATTCCTTCTGATTAAATGCTTAAAAATCTGGTTGGTTTTTCACACGTTTAGAACCAACCTACTGAATCAGCAAGGTCTTTATGTTTTTAAGTTTAAATAAACTTGAAACATCACCTGCCAGTCGACTCTACCACATGACAGAGCATACGGACAATTCTCCCAATACCCGTTTAGCATGTTATGTTTGCTAACCATTGTTTGCCAGCAGGTTGTAATCCAAAAATGATGCACGGCTAGGTAAAGCTTTATTTTAATTACACTAAAAGGCATAAAAACTACCATCCTCTAATGCCAGATTGGGTGTTACCCTTTCTTTTAAATTGCACTCCTGCTTTAAAGTGAATAACCATTCGAACTTTTCAAACCGTGTATGTCCCTTATTTAAACCGCAACCATCTGTTAGGTACTCACTGGGTATTTGCTGGATCTTGTGGACCACCACAAAGGCGTCAGACAAGCCCACCTTCACCGGGTGATTGACAGAACTGATTTGTGATATCTCGATGGGGAGCTGCAAAAGAAATAAGTGAATATCCATCACCAGCAAGACACAGATCTCCCTGGAGCAAGATGTTAAACACTGACAGGTCTAAATAGCCTCACGTTTCACAGTGACAGTCTACAGGAGGAATCAGTACAGTAATCTGTGATCTCAATAAGCAAATGGATGACTCTGGATCAAAGAAAAAATGTACATCACAGTGGAGGAATGTGGGCCCGCTCTTCTTTGCAGAATTGTTTTAATTGGATCATTTTGAACATGACCTTTAAGGGTCAACTCACAGAATCTTAATCAGATTTTATGTCCAGTCTTTAAAAAGGACACTGCAAACATTTGTTTTCCATTTTATGCCTTTAGCTATTTACAGTAGGACGTGTTGGATCATTGTTCTACAGCATGACCCTCTTATGAAGGTGTGACACAAACTGATGGTTGGACATTTTCCTGCAGGATTTTCAGCCAGAAAACAGAATTTATTGATTTAATCAATTACAGCCAGTGATGTATTCTGTGTTTTAAATGTGTTTTCTCTGTTCCTTTGTTTCCCTGAAATGCAGTTGTATGTTTGACACAAAACTGGTAAAATAGGCTTGCTTTTCTTTCAATAATTGCTGCTAGTTTTATGCCAGATTCCTAACTTTAAAAAATTCCACTGTTATCTCGTCATTTCACAGAAAGATCCTAAGTTTGACTAAGGTAATATTTTTTTGTTAGCAGTGATTTCGGCCTTATTGAAGATTGATCTTGAGTGGAAAATCATGATTTATATGTTGTTCTGAGTTATTTTGTGATTTCCTGGATGAATTATGAATTATTTCACTGCGCTATATGGGTAACTTTGGTTTTGGGAATTTTCAACATAGCTTCTTGTTTTTTCCATTTGTGGATAATGACTCTCACGGTAATCCTAAACCCTTAGAAATTACGTAGGAGTTTGTTGAGTCCACCATTTATGCAAAAATCACTGCAGGATGAGATTAAATTAAGTTCAAAGTCAATTAATGATTTAACAAGAGGGCCTTTTTCTCTTTTTTTCTCACATTTGACAGTGTTGGTTTAACTTTTTCCTTCGATAAATAATCTCATCATTTGAAAACCACCCTTTCAGGTTTTGTTTGTGAATACTTCACTACTTGGTACATTATGTCACCAAAATGAAAAGTGTAAAGAAGGGGACAAAGATATTTTTAAAAGTGTTAAAAGTTTGAAACAGCAGGGGAAAAGACTGCTAGAGTTGTGAGATTTAAGTGTGAAATCAGTCACAGTTTAATTTGTACTAAAGTTGAGGTGATAATTAAAATGTGTCACTTTCACACTGAATGGGTGTGTTGGAAATAAGGTCTGCGTGACATATTGTTCAATAAGCTCCTATCGAGATTGACTTCAAGAACTACAGAATGGCTTCAGCTAGAAGGACGTGCACCATTTTGAGCATCACATGCAAAAACTATAAAGATGAAAGATTTGGTAATAGAGCCCAGAGCCACATTACGTCAAAAACCCTCAATAAGTCAAAAAAAAAAGTCTCAATAAACAAGTAATTTAAGTACATTTATTTAGAGAAATCAGGTTCTAATCTCATATTAGAGCACTGAAACCGTTTTGTACTTTCTTTGACACATATTTTGCATTAAAAAAAATGCAGTTTTTCCATGTTTACTCTCCAACTCTGGATTCGGGGAGCTACCGCTTATATGGACAGTATGACTTGTGATAGCACAATAATAAACTCTGGCAGGGTGAAAAATATTCACAGTAAAAATACGAAGCAGAAAATCATACAGGAGAGGGGGAAAAAAATGGTTGAGACAAAGACGGAGCCATAAATAAGAGCTCACCTCTTTGTATGCAAAGACAATCCTTCCTGTGTTGTGCAGCGTGGCCTGGAAGGTGAAGCTGCCCAAGTTATAGTTGTCCTGCAGGTGGACGTGGTCCCACTGCACCACCAGAGCAGTGCCTACAGAGAAATGAATGCATTTAAAATATACGTATTCCCACATACTGGATAAATTCAACTTAAAGCAAACCACAATAACACCCGAGTCGTGGCCCCTTCTGATCTGAAGAAAGACGCAGAACATGGCAAAGAAAAGAAAGACATTAAATCCGAAGATATCCTCTCCTTTAAAGCATCATTTGTCGGCAGGAACTACAGAGACTGACACTGAGTCAGAGTGAGTGCTGCTATGAAAACACTGTGCTGGAGGAGGATAAAACCGCAATAAAACCTCAGCTTTCAACAAACCCAAACCAAAGAGCGGCCGTTATTGTGATGGATTATACAGTTCGGGCAGTTTTTAACCACAGGGAACCCACTGCGTTTTCCATGCTGTGTAAGATCGTGCTGAATGACAAAGTGAACAAGGAGCGGACATTCACTTTTCTTGTTGGTACGGCAAAGAATATGTTTCCATCTGCTCTGTTTGACAGCAGTTATAAGTGTGGAACAGAAATTGGATAAAAGAGATCTTGTACTTTTTTTTTCCACCAGCGAGAATGCTCATCTTACAGAGGATTGTTACTTTTTGGAGCTTTGTGTGCAAAAGGTGTGTATGCACATAAATCAGGCATACATCCTTTTCCAGGTAAGGGTTTATATTCCAGACATGGTTGGAGCTCCATGGCAACTCCAAAGCTTGCATACAAAGGCATTTGAATCTACAGTCTGCTTTCGATGAGGTGAAAATTCATCTCGAGGTTTGAATGCAAATGTTTAAAATTGGCTTTAAATAAAAAAAAAAAAAAAAGCAAAAATAATCCTTTCGAATTTGTTCAAGGTAGCATGAACTGCTCAAGGTAAAACTCTGTAGTCGCCACTGGTTACAGTTACTCACTTATATTTACTTCAAGTTTTTAGAAAAATTGACTTCTGTAGTAATTTTTGTACACCGTACTTTTTATCTTGAGTAATATTATGAAGTATTGCTACTCCTTCTTGAGTAAAATTTCAGGGATTTTACCCAACAGCAGTAAATTTGGTGACCAAAGAGGAACATGAGCCTGAAATGATTCAGCCTGATCGTTTCCCCTGATACTTCTACAGTCATTTACACCAAGTGTGTGCAAGTCTGTGGTGTGAAAATGTTCATTAATAAGATACGTGTAGAATGTCTATATGTCTAGTTTGTGTTTTTATGTAGATCAGTAACATTTAGGAGTGTTTCCAACCGTCATTTTTACCTGCACGTGTGCATATTTTGGTTTTTCCATCACTTCGAGATGGGAATCAGACATGCAGGGCATATTTACACCTATTAGCATATTTTTGAAGTTGATACACTTTAGCAGAGGAGTTTGGTACTCCCTCGTGTGTTCTCAATTACACATTGAATGAGATGTGGAAACGAAATGTGCCTGGATGCATTTGTACAGAGGGTTTCATCCATGCAGATCTGTTAGCATTAATGCAGATTTCTTGGTTTAAGTGCATGTCATGTTTTAGAAGGAGAGTCATGCATTTAGCAGAGTAGAATCAAATAGTTTAATGGTCTAAAAATGATTTGATCCACTAAAGGAAAACATGGATATTTTGCTTGAATATCAAGTTTTCACTACACATGTTTTAAGCACAAAATAATAAACGTACGTACAAAAGAATCAGAATCCAAATAAATCTATTGACAGTTGTTTCCGAAACTGTTGCAGTGATGATTGGTTTAAAAAAAAAAAACCCAGAGGTTCAACTAAATTTAGCCCGTAAGAGTGAGTGAATCAAGGAATAATTCCCTAACATGGCCTTCATCTCTGCCCTCCAGAAAGTGGGCCTTGCATTACTTTTAACACCACTTTGATTTACTGTGGACTTTGGAGGACCTATTGATGTGAAAGCCATTTGGCCAGTTGCCAGAGTAATAAAAGTTTGTTTACACAGCAGCCAATCAATTTTTCCTTTACACAGCCAGAACACTTCCCATTCAAAGTAAATATGAGAGTCAGCTTCTTTGCCGACAGCTAGGAGAGTCGGGGGACTGGTAGCCCAGCAGCTCCTGAAATAAATCACGTGCCGCGTGTACGGCGGACGCTCAGTCTCAACACATGCTTCACATGTAAGAAGGATTATATATCGTCTGTCGGGTGGTAAAACATAATTTATAAGACCAGGGAAACAGAAAATGCAATCATGATAAAAAAAAGAAAGTACACCCTCTGCTTCAGATTTTCATGTATCAGAATATAAAAAGATTCTGAGTTGAAACGCATAAGAACAATTCAAATTCAATCGCAAATGTAAAAACACACAACAGGATTCGCTTTTTTTGTTGTTGTTTTCAGAAAGGACGCCAAAAAAGGAAAAACACTGGCTTTTGAAAAACAAGTGAAAAACCCAATGAATAGTTTTTCCCTCTGGTGTTTAACGTTGTTTTGGAGCAAGTTTTGGCCACTCTTCTTTACAAAACAGATTTTAATGACTCCAAGTTTAATTTAGCACTCCATTCATTCTGTGCCAACTTGAACTAGACACTCTTCAAAATGGGAAAAAGAAGAGACCATGCACTTCAAGTGGCGTGTAACTGTGTACTGGTCTAGTATCCAAAATGTAACAAGACAAATCTGCTCATCTAACACATCCACAAAGTGGATGTGTTAGATGAGACTGTAAGTGGATGTGCTACAGTATAGAACTGGAGCTAAGACCAAGTTTATTCTGCCATCACAGAGAATGGTAAAAAAAAAAAAATATATATATATATATATATATATATATATATATATATATTGAGCTAATCAAACAGGGCAATCTTGGTATCACCAATTCCCTGTAATGATAATTAAAGTCAGAAGGGGAAAACTCTTTAAAATACTAGAATATTTTAAATATACATTAGTTGGACTCTGACAAAAAAATGAAAATGAGTAGTTAGTTTTTTTTTTATGGAAAATGATCCAAAACATGCAGTCAAATCAATACATAAAGACTTTACCACGCACATAAAATCAGCCTCCTTCAATCACCATATTTTGACTCAGCCGTTTGAAACATATTTTAGAAATGCAAAAGCTGATCCGCCATCCATGTAAAAAGTGTAACCGGGCCTTGGCAGTGAGTCACTGTGCATAATAGCAGAAAACGAACCGCAAAGAAATGGCAAGAATGACGGCAATTATGTAGAACTGCAGTTTCATAGTTACAAATTGTTATTCTCCTACTTTGTCACATCAAAATGTCTGACTCATAGAAAGGCAACAATTCTCACAACACTGGCTGGAGTTGCATGTGTTTTGCCATTGTTTTAAATGTGCAACATTCAAAACAACTTCCATAATTCTCCATCTGATGGTTCTTCACATCGTAAAATTCTTCAAGAAATGGCCATAAGATCCCACGTGGGAATGGGAAAATAATTGGCAGCCAGAAAAAGAACTTTTGTCAAACAACCTTGGAGATGTCTTTCTATTAATTTTCCAGCAGAGCATATGACAGTCATGTCCTCGCCTGTCACATTACTTCTTTTTTTAGAAATTCTAATCAACAAAAAAAAACAAGCGAAAGGAGATGATAGGACCAGCCGAGCTTTACGCCTTCACTGTGAATTTTCACACACAGCCTTGTTTGTGAACAAACAGCTCATCCCTGCTGTGGACGCTTCATCAAGCTTGTTTTTACATATTTAATGAAGGCTCATCCACAGCACAGCGGAGCGTGCAGCTCTTGTTCGGTATCGGCAGAACGCTGACTGATGGACAGCGAGCCGGGCTCCGGATCGATTGGCTGCCTTCGTGGTTAAAGTCTGATGAGCTTCTCTGCAGAAGGTCACAAAGTCGGACTGTCAGTCTGCTGCAGAGTGTGAGACAGTGATGAGGGGAGTGATGGACAAGACCCAGAGTTTACCTTGGCTTGCAAAAGCATTAATAACCAATTAACTTTGTTATATTTTACAACCTCAAAAGTATTTTACTAGGATTTTATGCGAGAAACCAATACAACATTATACATGATGGTGATGCTTTGTAGAGTCACTTTTCACTGTTGCAGCTGCTCAGTTGCACTATATGCAGTAAATATATCATCATCGCAACATCAGTGGTGTAATATTCATATCACAAATGATTGCTCAGAGTGCAACATTTGTTGGCTAATATGGTCGAAGTGTAATGAATGCATGCATGCTAATCTAATATTTAGCCAGCTGGTCAAAAAATGACCCTACTCTACCCTTGATGAAGTTACAGAAAAGTAGAACACCCAACAACACTGAATTCCAAATATACATACATTACTCATGAGGTAAGAACATCAGCAATGAGGCAAGACGTGACTCAAGTTTTTTTGTTTCACAAAATCTGTTGAATGTATTCACATTTAGACCCACTTAACTCATGTTTTTCAACATGTCAGCAAAAGTGGGAAGATGGGAAACTATGACAGCAGTTAAGATGTTTGCTTATGTTTTTTTAGCTCAATTTTTGTCTGAGAGTTTGAGATGAATCAAACTTTGGGAGACGACAAGAAAACTCATTGGGATCATTATAAAAAAAGATTAAACAAAAAAAAAAAACACTTACCATTGTCAAAATAGATAACAGTAGAGTTTCTGGAGACACTTGGGTCAAAGTTGGCCATCAGAGGAGCGATGTACTGTGTCGCTGTGAGCATCCGATGGACGACGTCTCCGGTATAAATAAAACCTGTATGTGAAAGCAAAAAGACAAAAATATATAGATATACTTTGTACAAATGACTTTTTGTTGGAAATAGCTCAAACAGCTATACATTTTGGTTGTTTTTCTCATCTATATACAGTGATTCTTATTTAGTACAAGGCTTTTCTCTAGACATCTGTGCAAAATGGGCTCTGAGACTAAGTGTTCCTGGTGTGCTCTCCCTCCTCTCTCTTGTCATTAATTATATAGTGTAGGATAATGAGGACAGCACGACTTCAGAAATGGGCTTTTGTTACTTTTTTGCTCTTTGTGGAAAGAAAACAAACTCAGGCTCTATATTTAAAAGTCTCTAAACATGGTTATTAATGGAGCCCATTAAAAAGCATAAACACAGCCACTAAATATTACATTGGGGAAAGAATTTGCACTGAGAACAACAGGATCCAGCACTGTCCTCACTTCTCTGCAGACTGGAAAATTGGGTGCAGTCAACTATTATCCTACAATTTCATTTTTAGGAAAAGCTTTTGTTCTTTTCTATGAAAAAATCTGTAAGAAATACTAGCTGACTTAAACAGTCTTTCTGAGTGCATCGGATGTTTTATGTAACATAATTTTGAGGAATGAACAACACTTTCAGATCATTTAATTTGTTTATGTATCTAGGTTACAAAAGAGACATTTTTAATATTTATCAATTATCATTTATAATTCAATATCAGCTTTCTGATTTTTGTATTTGTGTTACGAGCTGAAATCTGACTATTTAGTCAGGCTATCTGCTCAGGTAGGAGAGGGAACATATTGCTTTGCTCTTTACTGCATTTAGCTGAAGATAAAAATATGCTGTTTTCCTCACTTGAAATAGATATATTTTTAAATATTCCTTTAATCATGCCTGAACCTTTGATCAAATCTGTGAAGTTAATATTTCCAGTAAAATGCAGTGTTAAAACCGCATGGCTCAAGAAATCCTGTAATGCATAAAGTTACTTAATTACATATGAAATAAAATGCAGACTTGGGGAGGGAGGGTGGACAAAAAACAAAACCCTCCTTTTTTTATTTTTATTTCTTGCAAATATACAATCAGATCCAGACCCATAAACTCTCATTTCATGTGACAAGGCATCTCCTCACGTATGCCGGATGGGCTATAAAAACACATCCATCACTCTGAAAACTATACCCAGCCTGCTGTGAGAGGAAGCGGACTTTCCCAAATACATCTCCCTGCACAGAATTACCTCGATATGAAGAATGGGAGCAGAGAAGAACATTTTTTACTTGATTTAGTTGTGTACGGATATCACCTGGAAAAAGAGTGAGTGCAGAGTCCCACAGAGTTCTACAGGAGTTGCTATGGTTACAATTAGTTTTTATCTTACACCTTGACATGCATTAGTTTCCAATGGACAATGAATGAGGAGGAAGCTGAACATGTATAGTAGAAGCTTGGTGAGAGACGGTAAGAAGATGCAGAACTGGTGTAAGGAGGTCTGACTTAAATGTCACAATATTTCCCCATCTGTGAAAAATCCTTTGGAATTACTCCAGCGTTTCACAAAAATAAATATTTTTGGTCATCCTGTCTGAAAAACTGTAAAAGTTTAGATTTATTTGATGCCAGACAGCAATTAATGGTTACGTGTGGAAAGAGGAGTGTTGGAAAGAGCAGGAGGTTCTTAAAGAGACGGAGGCTCTATTACAAGGCATTTCTTTTAATTCATTTATTTATTAATTTTTATAACTACTGAAGGTAACATTGATATCTGATTGTGCTGTAAAATGGCACTTACTATAACGTTCATTTTATCTTGTTTTTAGTCAACGTTCTACTCAGTCGGGCTGCTTTTTTAATTTTATTAATGCTGTATTTAATTTCAAAAGAGGTTAGAATGTCCCTCAGCGAAGCACAAACACAGACCCGTCTGGATGGCGGCACAAAGCCCGGTGTGAAAAGGTTTTATTTGTGCTGCTGCGTCTGCTTTCCACCAACAAAACACAACCCAGCTTAATACACAGTCTAAAGAAAATCAGACACCCTCTCAATACACTAAAGAGGTGAGGGCTGCAGGGCACTCAATAAAGAGTCTGTTCATTCATTATAGTTGTCACTATCACCAGAAGGAGACTGGACAGAGGAGGAGAGAAACCAGGGGGAGCAAAAGATAGAGGCGAGAGAGAGAAGAGTAATGGAGAGAAGAATGACCCAGACGAGGGTTTTTTTGTTGTTGTTTTTTTGGTTTTTTTCTGAGTGTGTTTATGAGTTCTGCCTACAAAAATGAGCTGAACTACACATGTCCAAGAAAAACATGAGCGGGAATGATCAGAGCCATCAGACTGAAAGCTTTGCTTTATTGTACAACATGTTTAGACAAGCTCTTTGTCCTCGGGAGCAGATCTGTTCTGCGTTTCATTTCCAATACGATTTGTGTTTATCGCAGCCGTTTCGAGGCTGAGGAAGGTCCGGGAAAGGAGCAGCATGCCCACCCGCTTTGTATTTAGTCTTCTGGCTTTAATACGACATAGCTGTGAGGCTTCATCTAATTAGAGCGTCTCCTTTTATTTATTTTTTTATTTTTTTATTGCTGACTGTGAAGCAACCGTGCATAGCCGACTAGCTACCACTCCTATCCCACCCTCAGATTACAGGACATGAAGCAATTCATGAGCCAACAAAATGTTAGGATAAGTTATAAAATCAGCCAGAGAGAAACTGGAAAGCAGCAGATGGTCAGTAATTTTAGATGACCTGAACATTATGTGAGGACATTAAGGCTTTTTATGCACCGACTGCATAAAAAACTCCTATTGCAAAGTTAACTTTGTTATCGGATAGTTAGCTGAATATCCTCGAACATGTTGCAGATTAAAGAGAACAAAACTGTTGTCTTTTAAAAGAGCACAGCTGGTGTGAGGCCATTTATTCCTTTTGTTTTTTTAAAGTGTTGAACAGTTCTTTAGCTGCCAATTGCACTCGATGTAGAGTTCCTGGCAAAAACATTCATAAGCCGTAACATTTTTTAAATTTCAAATGTATTCAGTTCTTTCTTTAGATTTAAAATTTCTCATGCTTTTATTGTAATTATTTTTATTTATGTATGTTTTGGTCCTTAGTTAGTTAGTCATTGTAGACCAAGTTCCTGTTTTATTTTGAAACATGTCTATCCTTAAGGTCAGCATTCTATGTGTTTTATGTCTTCCTGTCATTGATGTTTCAGGTTGGACCATGTGGTTAACCTTTCACAAAAAAGAAATATTTTTTATAAACCAATTGACACATTTAAGTGTTCTGGTAAAAATGTTTTGCTTCATGATTCCAGATTTTTGGGATGTAAACATGAAAGTGGATCAGAGGCGTTTGAAAAGGCCACTTGTCGAAACAATGTTATGGCCGTGTGAGAGTTTGTGTTTGAGAGTTCTTGGCTCTTTTACTGTTTAGACAGAAGATAAATAAATGGAAAACTGCCGAAGTGACACCTCTGCTACCCTTTGTTACAATAAAAACCAGAGAAAAAAAAAAAAACCCAGACTAATAACCAGCTCTCATGTTCACCAGTGAGGCAGGCAGCTAACTATGACCGGGCTTAAAACTTTCCATCTTTAGGTTCCTTTTAAACCTCTCCGAGAGGTTTTAACAACTTGATGAATTACAAACAGGGATCACCTGAATATGACGGCATTGTCATCTAATATGGACTGAATTTGGTAATATGTAGCTGGATCTGAACCAGACTGAAAAGGAATCATCTGGATTCCTCTGAATTGCATTTGGATGGGAATTAAATCGTAATTGGATATGACTTGGAGCGTCTCGTCTTGAGATTATGTTTCCTGTGAATGGGCACAATATAAATACAGTGGAAAGTGGAATTATAATGATCCTTTTTAGATGTAAAAGTCTAGTGGAAAAAAAATGATGCCTTGAGTAAAAGCTGAGTTGCTGACAGGAATGAAGGCGAAAAGATGGCTGAGAGGATGGGCTGACTGATGAAGGGATATGAGAGAAGGCCGTCTCGGAGACAAAACCCCTGAGGCCTGTAAGAGGAAGATAGCTGCCTCCTCCTCCTCCTCCTCTTCTTGCTACAACTGCTTGGTGACGCCTCTCCATCCCAATCTAGAGGAATGCAAATTCTTATCTCCTCCCTGCTAGTACGGCCTGTGCCCATCCTCACAGAGCGCCTCTAAAAGCAGTTTTCGGAGATAAGAATCAAGACTGCGATGATAATGACGATAACCACGACAAATAATTTTTATATTATTTCAGAGGCAGCGAAAGGCAGCCCTGCATCTCTGGAGTAGTTGGGTAAAAAGCAGGGCTTTGGTCTTTGATGTGATAATAGCTGGCTGGGGTATTTGTGGTCTTGCTGTCAAGACTCAAGTGGAAAATTGCATTGCACACAGCGGTGAACACAACCGCCGTGTCACTTTCCTCGTCTTGATACCCCCACCTACGTATCCGAGTCTATCAGGGTGCGACTTGGCAGAGCGATTCGTGTTTCCAGCCCAAAAACCACAGGTCTGGTTTTCTCCCCCAGCTAAGTCTGGTGTCGCGAGAAGCTGGTGCTGAATGCCGGGAGCGGTTTGTTTTTCAGTCTAGCAGACGATTACATGGAGGTGAGAAATTTAAACAGTCTCCCATCGTGCCGACCGCTTGGCTGGACGACAGCCGTTCGTGGTTCCGTTGTGTGATTTGTGCCAAACAAGACACTTTAACCCTGATACTTCGAATTTAGTCCACGCAAAGGCAACATTTTGGGATACATATATAATTGAAATCAGATATTTGCGTGCACTGCATATGTTTTTTAATGTCTAGCATTGAATCCGAAACTAAAGTTTTTCGCCTTTTATAAAATATTTCTATTTGCTAATGAGAGGGAGACAATTATATATTTTTTTTTTAACTGAGGCTTACAGGACATGTAGTTTGTATTTGGTAGACTTCCCTTTTGGAAACCTTCATCTGCCCAAGATTTAACTTCTTGGCTGATGTCTTTGTGAAGTAACTTCAATATTTCAGCACAACGTTCTTATTTCTTGATTTAATCATGAATTAACTGTAATGAACTGTATGTGCACCAGTTAATCTCGCAGCAAAATGCCTCCACGGCATAATGCAGACAACTCCATACTTGGGGTGGTGTTCTCAGGTTTACAGGATTCCCACTTTTTCCACCAAATATGTCAAATAAATCAGTTTTATTATAAAAAAATTTAAAAAAAAACATGGGACAAGTTTTTAAGTGAGAGAAAAATTAATTATGTGGGTTTATTTTGGAGTGTATGTAAATATTTGGTTCCACACTTCAACAGAGCAGTCGATCAGGTAGGTAACATAGCAAAGATCTGATTCTTATCTCCATATAAATTTTGTAAGTTCTCTCCTAAACCTCATAGCAATAAAAAAATAACAGTACATTCAACTTTGCCAAGCACATACAGTTGGTCCAACAATTACAGACATAGCTACTATTCAGAGAGCATATTCCAACTTACCACCAGTTGCTACAGTGATTTCACGCAGGAGATGTCCATAAAACGGGAAATCGAAGGACAGATTAACTCTCTGAGTGGAAAAACAGACAGATGGCTCGAGTCAGGAAGATGAAGGGAACAGAAAATCCAAGAAGAGACTCCTTTTATCTTAAAAACCAGCAGCGGATAAAGATCAGAGGGGAACTGGGAACAGTAAATATAGAGGAGTCTTGTTTGTAACTGCGAAGATAAAGAATATAAATGATTATCTTTGCCACACATTTGTCATGAGTACAGAAAAAAAGACAAATCTTGGCAATAAAATGTGATTTTCTTGTTCATAAAGGAATAAACAACAAGGTATTTATTAAAACGTAGATCGTAACGGCCTTCAGGACTCAAGGAGAAAAATGTTTTCTCCTTTCAAAAACGTTTTCGTCTTTCAAAAACCGTTTCTGCAAATGTACTTTAAGGTTTTTTTATTTTTACATAAATCCTGAAATACAAGTAAAGTAAGTGAACTTAACGTATGCAGTGTGAAATTCAAATGAGAGTAATGCTTTCTGAAACAGAACAGTCTGGCTTCACAACAAACAACTCAATAATAATAAATTAGTGAGAGTATAGATATTAATGCATATAATGTTTTGAGCTTTTTGTCATTAAAATAATCTCACATTTGATAAAGTTCTTCAACTTTTGTAGTATAAACATTACAATATAGCAAAAAAAAAAAGACATATTTTCTCAAAAGTCTTGAATTATCAGCGGAAATTAGAAAGATTTCACATTACGTTTTGCTTAAGTGCATTTGTGCACATTTGTGTCATTCACCACTTTGTCTCCACTCTTGGCAGGACTGGACTTGCATACCATGGTTTATGGACGCATCATTTCATCTGTACACTGAATATAAACTGCAAGAAGAGAGAACGGAGATTGGCAGCTCCAATAAATACTGGAATACATAGCCCTGCATTAGTAATCCTGTGGTAAACCGCCCTGAATTTCACTAGCTGCGCAGCCAATTCCACAGCTTAACGTCTCAGCAAAGCTCTGATGGAGCTGACCTCTGTTGCTGTGTTTTGTTTTCTGACCTTATCAGCCAATTTTTTTTTTTTTCTGCGCTGGCAGCCGGCGGGTCTGGAAAGGAGCATGTTCTGCTGAGCTTTAAGCAGTTTCTCAGGACTTTAACTTCCCATCGCGATGAACTATTTGTTTAAAACGTTTGCCCTCCGTCACGAGACCACAGATGATTCCAGCACAGATGGTTTTCCATTCTCAATGAATCAGCTGAAAGCGCCAAGTGTCCTATTTGACTGTCTGTTGACTCAGGACATTCTTTTTACTGATTTGTCAGACTAAGTCAAATTTAGAGAATAATCCAAAAGTCATTTAAATATCTTTTTTCAGCGTAAACGCCTCATATCTGGCAAAAAAAAAAAAAAATTGAAGGCAGAGGAGCAGAATGTGCACAATGTGGGAGTCTATTCTGACTCCTCAGCAAGTATTGTTCTATCAGGTTACTTCCTTTCTCTCTGCTGACATGCTGTTCTGCTTCTCTGGTCGGTGGCTCCTGCCTTATGACTGTATCAGTATGCAGCTCACATGGGTCACCTGCCTGCACCGACCTGGGAGCAGTGGGGGCTTTAGACACAGCTGCAGAAAAGACTTTAATCTGCATGTAGAAACCTTGAATTTTTACTCCTCAACTCATCTTATCTTGAATATATTATGACAGAAAGATTACAATTGTGGACCCTTTGGGTAAATAAAAAAACTTTTTCATTTGTGTTGCAGTGTTACAAGGTGTTGTGCGTCCTAGAATGTAGTTAGATGGGCCCTTTTTTTTTGGAGCACCTGCCCCTATAGTGGTCTCTGCACGGCCCTGATGAGATCACATTATATGTATAATCAACATTTTCATACAGCAGCTCTGTATTTTAAAATGTGTTCAGGCTTGTAGTCGACAATATTGGTATCCAATCAAAAAAAAAATCTGGGGAAAAAACAGAGTAAAGAAGAACAGAAAGCAGCTGAATCTGCAGCTGAAACTTGCAGAATAGTGGTGCATCAAGTCAGAAAATATATAATATAAAGTGTCCATAAGAAAATAATTCATAATAAAATAATAAATATCTCTTACTGTCATTCTTAAGAACAAAAGAAATCAATGTATTCATAATGAAGCTCGGGGAAAGTCATGTGTAAGCCACGTGCATCTTGTAAACTAAGTTCAGTCTGAACTTGAACTGTATTGATGGATTCAGCCCAAAGCAGAAAGTCTCATTGAATTAGGCTAATAAACTGCATTTTATTTAAGTACTTCTAAATCTTAAATAAATAACTTGTGGACCTCGAGTTTCTCTTTGGAGTACCTAGAATTTCTTTTGGACTTTGTTGGACCTGTGGGCTCTTATTTTACCCTGTAGTCAAAGTAATATCAAGAGTACAGTGAAGCTTGATGCTTTGGTCTCAGTGGAAGAATTTTAATGCTCTTCTGTGAATGAAAAGTGCAACTGCAACTCTTATTTCAACCTTATAATATGGGATTTTGAGATTTTTTTTTTCCTATTTTATTTATTTTGATGTTAATGCCAAACTTTTGAACTTGAGCCTACTTATAACTTATAGCGCTGTACCACCGTGGATGGGTTTCCATTAAAATATAGATTTTTATCCCAATGGTCTTCCATGGCATTTAAACCCATTAATGTTTTCCATAAAAAACCTGCCAATTGCCAAGCTTTAAAGGCAATGTACATGCAGCATACTAAGTGAAAAGCTCTCAATTTACAGGCCATTTAAAAAAGACTTCACACGCCTTTGATCTTCCCACACCTTACCGTTTTACAACTACAAATATCAGTTTATTATATAATGTGATAGACCAACACAAAGTAGTGCGGAAAAATGAAGTAGGTGAAATATGGCAGATTTTTATATTCCTGCAATTGCAGGTGGTTGAGCTCTATTTTATTTAGGGGTATCAGGGTGAAGATGGCTAAAACAAATGCATGCCACCATTTTCACATTTATTCTTGTACAGAAAACAAATCGGTTTGAAAACTCCTTTTCTTTCACTTGACTACTTTTAATTGCTTTACGCAGGTTGCCGCATGAAATCCCAATAAAACAATTTTAAAGTTTGCGGTTGTAGTCTGCTACAATGTGGAAAAAGCTTAGGGGATATGAAGAGATTTGCAAGAAAGGAAACTTCACTAGGTTTTATTTATTACCATATGTCACACAGATCAGAGCCTGAAGTATTTCCGAGCTGATTTAGAATGCTTCTTTGTTAATTCAAAAATATCTGGGAAAATATATTTTAATACAAGAATTTTAAAGGTTTAAATCCGACATTTAGCATCCACTAAATCTCCAGTTCTGCTGTTGTTGACTTACCGCCGCCTGTCTGTGTGTGTTAGACAGAATCCCATGGATCTTCACTTTGTCCTTTTCCATCTGGTCAATATTTACCCACAAGTCTTTGCTCATAGGATCTGACGGTCCGTAAGTTTTTGATGTGTAGTAGTTGTGATCCATGTCCTCCTAAAAGAATGACACAACAAACGGTTTGGGCTTTTAGTTTACGCAAGAGTAAGAAGGGAAAATGCAACATTTTGCAGTGTTGCAGCAACAAACCTGAATGTATTTTAACAAAACTTTATAAGAGACTAACACAAAGTAGTGCATAATTATGGAGGAACATCTTGTTATTAAATATTTTGTTAAGTCAGGTTTATTTGTAAAGCACATTTCTTCATCAAGGCAGTTCAAAATGGTTTACGTGACAAAATTGAACAAAATTACATGACAAAGGCACATTATGTTCCAGTGGCCCAAAAAAGAGGAGTAATAAAAAGTTGTTGTACAGACCAGAATCAATCTATTTTCAAGTTACTATCAATTAAATGTAGCTCTTAAGTTGGTTTTTAGACTTGATTTTAGGAACTCTGTGTTTTAGCCGTTTTGCAGTTTTCTGGAAGTTTGTTCCAGATTAGTGGGACACAGAAACTGAATGCTTCTTCTGCATATATGGTCTTGGTTCAGGGGATGCGCAGCAGACCTGAGACCTGAGTGGTCTGGATGGTTGATGCAACAGATACTTGACGTATTTTGGCATCAAGTCATTCAGTTATTTATGAACAAAACTATTTTGGAGTCTGAGCTTCAGGGACCCAGAGTAAGGGCTTCAGAACTGTGTCGATGTGTTCCATCTTCCTGGTTTTAGTGAGAACTCTAGCAGCAGCATTCAGAATCAGCTGCAGACCTGTGAAGACACTGTTACAGTAATCAATTCAACTAAAGATAAACGCACGGAGGAATTTCTATAGATCATGATCATCCTTTAATTCTAGAAATGTTCTTCATGTGATAGAAGGCTGACTTTGTAATTGTCTTTATGAGTCTCTGATATTTCAGGTCTGAATCCATTCGGTCTAAAGATAATAACTTGAGCTTTGTTTCTGTTCAGATGGAGAAAGTTAAGGCATTGGTTTGATCAACGCATCTTCTCAGTGCTTGTATGGGTTCATGGTCACCTGGTGACGTTGTAATGAAGAGCTGTGTATCATCTGCGTAGTTATGGCAACTAATCTTATTACTTGTCAGAATCTGAGCTACCGTGGGCATGTTGATACTAAATAGGAGCGGCCCACAGAATAACACATTATGAAAACACAATGTAAACATTTACATCATCGTACAACATGTCCATTCTGTTTAAAGTTTAGTCCAATCAGCATATACTTTGATTTTCCTCAAAACACTCGACCAGGCTGCAAAGTCAAGGCTGCTGCTTATAACAGAAACATCTTTTACAAGCTACGTAGCAGGAGCCTGTCTGCTTTTATTGTGTCCTGTGCTGAATTAGGAGGAATGCTTTTGTTATATCTATTTCCCTCTGGATGTAATGATACATAACAGCTGTGTCTTTTATCTAAAACATAGTTAAAGTTAATGTGCTGCTGGATCGGCAGACGGGGAGGGGCAAGCTTCTCCTGGCTGTGATCTGAATAAAGGAAGCTTTGATATACAGGCAGCAACTTTAAGAGCTATTTCACTTTGGTTGTCAAAATGCCAAGACACACTGAGAACTAAAGCACAATCTTTCTCTTTTTAGTTTGGTTTGCCTTCAGGAGTAGTACTTTTTTTGTCTGAGATATAATGAGATATAATAACTAACCTCAACATTTATAATTGAATATTAGATAAAAAGCAGAATCATGTTTCAGAACTGACAAAGCAAATTTGGAAACTGAACATGACGATTTTGATTTATCTTGGAAAAACATTGTCAAAAATCTTTATTCACATCTATTTCAGTAGATAAATCAAGTCGCCAAAACAGGAGCCCTCACCTGGTAGTCTTATTCAACACATTACATCTGGAAGACAAAACCAAAAATGTTTAAAGATGAGCAAATGCAGGCCTACAGTGCTCTAAAAAGCAAACTGTACTAACAAGTTTGACGGAAAGAAAAAGAAAATTCACTGAAGACTTCCATTCATTTGTGTTGGTGGCTTTTAGCTCAGGTGCCCATTACATCAATATTGAATTATTCTGAGTATTATGCCAACATATTTCCGCTTCTGGATGGCTTTCCAATAGCAAAGAGACCTTGAATGAAGCCTTATGCTTTAAGATTATATTTGGGGTGAAGAGAGTGAAACATGTTTAAAGGGCTTCTTAAATCTGAAGGCTGCATAAAGTTCATCAGTCTGTAGCTAGAAGACCTCTAGATTATCGCTGACCAAGCACTTTTGGCAGTTTAGTATATTAAGAAAATTATGCAGATGGTGTCTGGAGGCATTGCTGCACAGTGCTGCATTTGCAAAAGCAGTTTCATTGTTGCATAATTCATGATTGTTTCCTTGCATTTTAATAGAGATAATAATGTTATCATTTCCTGACGTATCAAAACACCAACATATCTTATTACAGGTCAACACTGATCAACATGAACTTTTGAAAACATTTTTGCAACTAATTTCACACCAATTGCAAATTAAATGTCCCATAAGAAGGTGGGACACTCAAAATGTTACCCCAAATCTGCCAAGAGGATTCAGTTTAATAAATAATATTATGTTCTCTGTCCCACTAGTTCAAAAAGCAGCATGATCCGAATCCAACAGACTAATGTATAATTTAGGTGTTCTCCTCATGACTGTACAACATTTTTCTACACACCACATCCATAAGCTCATGATCTCAAGTGAAAGCAGAGGATGAATTTTTGAACAGATTCGGGTTCACTTGAAGGGCATTTCCAACCTACAGCAGCTGCATGAGAGGGTAGAAAAATTAGTTTTCACACATTTTCTTTTACGTGTCTATATCATCCAATGGGTATCAGTGAGCAAATAGATTTTGAATTTGAAGCCAGTAATAAAGAGCAACAGAGTCACTTGTCCAACCATTTTCCCTACTTAGATACACGTTCACACATTCACAAACCTCGACCTTACCTCACTGATTTGAAGCATGTTAAACAAGCAGGCCAATCAGCAGAACACACTTTCACTGACAAACCTTAATTACCAAGAGGAGCCGTGGCTCAGTTTCAGGACAAATGTGAAAACATGGACAAGACAGTAAATATGCAAATCAATCTCTTATCAATTTTCCGAGACTTTATTCGCCTCTCTCGGTTTCATCCGAGCGCTGCGGTGTGGGTTTGAAGGAGGCTGTTGTCTGTGTAATCTGTCATCACAGAGCCTGCCACATGTTTCCTGTGTGTTTGTTTTATTCCTGGAGGAGATAAGACTTGAAATAATGACGGCTTCAATCAGCGACTGACACTGAGGTTCTTCTAGCTGCATTCTGTAATTTTTCATCTGTTTCCTACACTGTAAGTTGTCATTTTGCTGTACATCTTCCAAGCGGCTCCTGGATGTCTGAATTGAGTGTGCAGCGCTGTGCAGAGTCTACTGGGAAAGATTTATCACACTAAGAAATATAGAACTGGCTTAAGGTCAGGGATTTCATGTTTATGTCTGCTTGGTATTCAGGATCTTAAGGTGATTTTGCAGCCCAATCAGACAAGTGGAAGTACATTTTATACATGTAAAACATTATTTTGCAGCTAAGAAATATGTCACACTTAAAAGTCCCACTGCATAGCTTGGAAACAAACGGGGCCGTGTTCTGTCTTTCTGAATATGTATGTCAAAGATCTGCGAATGTGTGAGATTCAGCCAAGCTGAAACAAGTGTTCTCATTAAAAATAAACGAGGCTTACATTTTCTGATGACTACTGTCAACTTAATGTGTCTGAGCTAATCTAACAGAAAACATTTTCCAAGCTCACACCTTTAAAAAACTTTCTTGCAACATTCATAGAAACCTACAAATACCTACATCTGTAATAAAAAGAGATGCCATGATAAACGAAGTGGAAATCTGTTTTCTGCAGTGACCACTGAGCCGGAAACACAAACTGTTATAATCCCCCAAGTGTTTTGGACTTTTGCTTCAGTTATTTTCAATTTAGATTTCTGTATTGCTGTATTATTCCTTGTGTCAGTTCAGTTATTCTTATTGTATGTGATTTTTGGATTCATTCTGTATAATTTAGTATGTTACTGTTTAGGTTTCTTTCCCCCTCCCATTCCCCTTTTCTGCCTCTCACTTGCTCCCTTAAGTGTTAGACCTAATTTGCCCTGTATTGTCTCCATGGTCTTCTTGTGCACCTTTTTTTCCCCCATCAATCTTTTTCATGAAATCATAAACTCTTATGATGATGCCTCTTAGCCTTAACCTCAACAACACAACAAAAATGCTTTCATTTCAGGTATGGTGAGCACACCATACCTAAAAGCTACCAGGTTGCCTATAGCAACACACATCAAAGTGGATGTTGCAGGTGTAAACTTGTTTCAGGTTGGCTCATGTTGTTAAGATGTATATTTAATGATAGTAAAGAGGGAAGCTTTTGCTTTCAAGAGTTGGACGGAAATACTGTCTCACTTGCCTGGGGATTGTTAAGAGAAAAAAATAAAAAATAAAAAAAATTATATATATATATATATATATATATATATATATATATAAGTTCCAGCAATGTTTCAAAAACTGTAAACCCCGATTCAATTTTACATGCAAGACACATTTTAGGAGTATAAATTATGAGGTTAAATTAAAAACTGGACAACGAATCTAGAAAAAAAATACTACCACAATAGTTAAAAAAAAAAAAAATCCATTAGTGACAACATGAGATACATCTCTGCACTAAATAAATGAGACCTGGCTTATGGTCAGTGGCCATATTGACTCGTTCCCACAGGTTTTTTTTTTTTTTTTTACACAATTTCTCACAGAAACCTAAAGACCAAGTCAGCAAAGGAGCTCCTTAATCTGGATTAACGATCTGGAGAACTCCTCCAGTAAGTAAAACCCATTCAGTGTGTCAGACTCTCTACAATTAAAGCCTCATTCAAACTTTCAAGTCAAGGTGAAACAAAATGAGGCATTGTTCGCAACGGAAGATGTGGACCAGTTAACTGAAACAGACTAAGGTGAGATTTAAATGAAGTAGGCTTGATTTATTGAAATGAAAAACAAATACTTTTTTGGTTTGTTTGTTTGACTTGTTAGCAAGGCAAAACTGAGACTAAAAAGGGAAGTAGTTTAACACAACAATGATTTTAACGCTGGAATGTTACTTTAGATTTTGGCACAACTGACTCATGTTACTTTAGTTTGTTAGATGCGACCAAATTAACCATCTCCAGAGAAACATTTATGACAAATTTGGACAAGAAAAAAAATGTAAGAAGTTGCGATATTTACGATGATCAAGGCCACATTTGGTCAGGTTATGCCACATTTGCCAATTTAGCAAAAAAATTATTTGATGGAAGACTTCTAATCATATGTACTTATTCTCTTATATACATATAACATATATATGCATATGTAATTGTATAAATATGATCTTATTAATCAAAATAATTATGTTATTCACATGAAATGCTACTAAAACTACTAAAGTTTACTTTTTAATGAATAACAGAATAGCTGTTGCTACTTCAAGAACATTTTTATGAAGGTTGAAGGTTATTCTGTGGTTAAAGGCTAACACTTATCTAGCCCAAAATGTTGTAACGTTTCTGATTTTGGATCAATGTGAAGCACAATTGGGCAAGAATAAAACATAACGTCAAAGTGAGTCAATAACTGATTATGTTATCACTCTTGAAGGTTAGAACTAATCCTGATTTTATTATGGATTACTTTAAAAGCCTCTAATCTAAAAGATTATTCCATTTTAGAGGACTGTCTTGATATGTAACTAAAATAGTTTATGCTGGCTGAACTATATAATCTTAAGCACTCATATCTTGAATGTTTTGGGACATCATGTTCAGAAAAGAGGTCAATTTAACCAGATCTAAAGTAACAGAGAGGGCCTTGTTAGAAATAAATATTGGGTGAAAGGTCAAATGACAGGTGTTAGGGTGCACTCTAACTACAATCCATTTCCCATATTTCTAGACTATATGTCGCTCATAGTTCCTATCTTTCTTTCTTCATTCCAAATATGTAAAATGTCAGGAAAAAAAAAAAAGAGTTGGGGAAAAAAAAGAGGAGAAAAACGTATGTATATAAATGTCACACCTGACTATAAGTAACAGGACTAGCAAATCTATGGAAAAAAAAGTGACTTATAGTCCAGAAAATATGGTGTTGAAATTTTTATTTGGTAACTATTTAAGAAGATAACTTTGATTGGATTCATTCCCTGCCAATATGACTGGTGTTTAGGATCTTCACAATATTAGTTTTCAAAAACATTGTAAAAGCTCCTTCAGCAATATCGCATATGTTGTCAGTGTTCATATGCCGTTCAGAAAAGCTTAAGTCCTGGAATACTGCTAATAAAATATGCATAGGTTGAATTTTGCAGAAAGTCAAGTACAGATCTCCAAAGTGTGGTTTCAACGCCAATAAACACATAACATGTACATTTGGCCTGAAGAGGCTTTCTGAAGCCATTTAGCCCTGCTCAGCAGAATATTTCATTTTGAGCTCAAAATGGCCCGTGTACACAAGTGTGTGCGTGAATGTTTACAGCTGGTGATCAAAGCTTCCTCCATCTTCGCTGGGAGACATGCGCCTGTGAACCTGAGATGATTAGAAGCTGCAGGAAAACTTAACGAGCCGCCTGAGCCCGGGCAGCCGCCGTCATTATGGCTGAACTCCTCGGTGCAGAGAACCAGACAAGACGCCACAACAAGGGGACAGCCTGATGCCTTTCATTCCCACAGACTCTAACGCAGGTCAAGCATGGCTGTTAATCTCCTGCAGGTTGACCGATGTGTTCTCGTAGGAATCCGGGTTAATTTCCTGCTCCATTCATCTGAGGTCAGATTTAAGGAGCTCCACTCCCACACATGAACACCTTAAGACTGAGCTTCATTTTATATGAAACATTAAACCTGTAAGCCTCCTTCTCACATATTTTTTTTTTTATTGCTTAGATATTTAAGAGGTTTGATCAGTGATTGTGACCAAATAATAATTTTAAGCACCATTTAAAAGGGAACCTAATTTAGATTAAACATTCCTGAGAGGAGCGGTGATCACACCTTAAAACAAAATTAGCAAGACCAAACATTTTTTTGACAGCAACAAAGTGACCAGGTTTAGCTGCTAAAAGTGATGCGGACAATTCGCCAACTAACTGGACCCTTTGCACACTCAAGTTAAGTTAAGGTTTTATGAATGAATACTCAGGTTTAAGTGAGCAAAAAGACTTCTTTTACTCACTGCTCTTAACACCAAGTGACGGTGTTCATTGTTTCCCAGAATTTACCTCAATCTGGGAGCTGTTGTCTGTGTCCTCTGCGGACAGCAGACCGGGGAAACCTTCCAGCTCCTCCGGCTCCTGTTCCTGCTCCTGGCTGGCCCTGTTGCTGTCCATGTTACGAGGTTTTGGGGGAAGCCACCTCCTCCACCGGTGACTGTACAGCCTTACGTCCACCGCTGCGCCCTCGTCTCCATCTCGCTCCAACACATACGAATAAGAGACCCCTAAGGAAACATGCAAGAAAACATAAGACATCACCTTTAAGAGAGGTGAACCACTTTAAGGTAGTGAATTGTGTTTGACAAATTTAAACTGTCACCAGAAATACAGTATAATCCAAATGATGCACTAAGGCAGACATTACGTCTGGAGCTAAAATATTTAGCCAGTCAAAATGCATAGAGGCAGGTGAATATATAAAGATGCACACACATACGATGATTGTGAATGAAACAACAAAATTCTTAGCAGGACAAGAAAAGGACTAAGAAAATTCTGAACTTTAGGACTAATAATAATAATAATAATACTAAATGCTAAACCAAATAATGGCACCACTTGTTATCTTTTTAAAACAAAAGAATTTGAATTTCTGCTAATTATGTCTTGCAAAGTTGCTCTTAAACTTAAAGTTAGAGAATTTAGTTCATTCTTGGTCTTATAATTGTGATACTTTTCTCATCTATTACCATTGTAGGCATTACAGATTCATCAGTTCTGACATTCAACACTTTGCCTTCATTTTCATTCTCTTCAGTTAAAAAAAAAGAACCGTCTGCAACATGATTAGATCCTAAAAACTCAATTATTATTAATGTTAATCATGTTGAGACCTCACCAAAAAAAGTTGAACCCAAGTGTTTCTGTAAAGATATTTTATCTCTTGTGATTATTGCTCTGTCACGTGTAAACAAATTACAATTTTCTTGGTTTTCTTAAAAGTAATTGGCGGGTATGACATGCAATAAAAACAAATCAGCTCTTGTGAAATATTTAAAAGTCTTCCTCCATTAAATCTCGGTCTGTGCAAAAGTGGGAATATGTCATTGTACTCTGTTGTAAAGCAACTTGTTATATGACACTATGTGGGAACCAGACCCACCATATGGGCTGTCCAAGCAAGAACTCGATGTAAAAACATCAAAAAAGATTTAAAAAATGAGAGAAAGTTAAACTATGTTTTAGTTTTGTTTTACAATAAGTCAGGTGAGCAGCTAAACAACAACCAATTACACTAATAATTCCAGTTTGTTCCCCTTAATTTTCCAATACTCAGCATGCCTACACAGCATTGTGCCTCACATGACCCTAATAGGAATAAGTGGTTTGATACAATTAGTAATAAACTTCATTTTCATAGCTCTCGTTTAAAGATTCGTTTACAAAGTGCTGGCATACCGTTGGTACTTTATGCAAATAGTTTTGGCTTGAGGACAGAAAGAAACACTGATTTCTCAGCCGTCACTGATCTATGCTCTATTTTACGAGACAGAGGTCACAGGGTTTAACCAGCAGAGCATATTTTCTACTCCTTCCCCCTTGTCTCTTTTCTCTCACGCTCATGGTCAGATCTCAGAGCTGTCCTCCTCCTTCTGTTGGGCCCCCCGGATCAGTGGTTCTCCAAAAGGGGGAGGAGTGGGAGTAAGTGGAGAGGCTTAAGATGCTAATTCATCCAAAGTGGAGGCTGACAGATTCAGTGGCAAAGCAGAAAAAAAAAAGAAAAAAGAAAAAAAGCAGCAAGATAAATTTGCTTGTGGAAGAGGGTGTTGATCTGGAGGAATTTACCAGGGCAGACTCCTGAGTATGAAACATGGCTGGGAGTACTGTGTGTCACAACATGCATACAAAGATTTCAGAGGATAATTAGAAGGCTCTGAAATTGAGCCGCAACTCTTCGTGCAGAAATGGACTTACACGTCGAATTTAATAACATAAAATTACAGCGATTTATCAAAAATTTATAGATTTCTATTACCACTAGTAAATATATTTAAAATCAGTTGTAAGACATATAATTTTAGCTTCTTTCTAAATGTTAGTATACGAACACACATGAAAAATGCTGAGGAGCAACAGGACACTTGTTAGCAAGAGGTGGTGGAACATTTATTAGCTCACTGGGTTAATTAGCAGCGTTCCTGAAATAAAGATGAGCATACAGGCGTTTCAAATAATTAATATTCCTTGAATAGTAGCTGGCATACAATCAGCTGCCCTGCGATCCTTAACTTGATTAGCTGTCTGCCAATGATTAAGTGTTCAACTCCAGCTTTGCCCAACACAAAATCAGTGTTATGCAGGACCGTTGTAGCGTTTGAAAGAGCAAACGATTCAATGGCATTAATAGTGATAAAGTGCGTTGAGTGGTGCGCATGCCTAGAAATGTGCCATGAGATCAGTTCATTTACCACAGCATTACTGTTTAATGTCATGAAATGATTAAGCGTAAAAACAAGAGTTGTTACAGTTGGCTCAAGAACAGGAGAGATTAACCGTCGTCTGGCGAGACAAATATAAAAATCCATTTTCGTGTAGGCTCGGGTGAATACAAAACATCTCTGAATCAACAGAAGTAGTAAAAACAAAGGTTTTAAACCATCAGTTTTGAAGACATTAACGGCTCCCGTTACAGTGTTCTTCTGTATAAAGTCTTTTTAATGAACGACCAGTAAAAATAAACATCCATGAATAATTTCTTTGAATGACTTTGAATACAAAGCTATGCAGCCTGCTTAAAAGGTTTTCCACAGAGTACACATTTTTAGAACCTTTGTTCAATGAATGGCTCATTTTTGTTTACCCAGCAATGCAACCGCTGTCCTTCTTAGAGATACAGTACAAAAAATTATTACACATTAATAAGTGAAAATTAAGTTAAGTTTAGGCCTATAACGGGTATAAATTGTGAGATATCTTCTAATGAATGACATCAGGGAATAGGGATCTGGGTGATGTTATTTTTGGTTATTATTACAATGCTTCGTTATTTTATGATGTAGTCTGTGTGACACCTGTAATGGTGTTGAGCAACGTTGTCATCAAAAGCAACATTTGTGCTTTATTTCATTATACAATTCTCAGTGCAAATTTATTCAAAGTCAAGCATTTATATTGAAGTTATACCTAAAATGCTAGTAATTGCAAAGCCTGTCTGTCGAAAAAGAAAAATGTTTTCCACGCACTAGTAGGAACTTTTTCTTTTCCTGTTTGGTCCCCAAAGTAGATTTTGTTTTTACAAAATATTTTCTTGCCTTCTCATTTTCAGTATACCTCCAATGTATTCTGACTCCCACTCTGTGTCTAATGGCCTTTAGTCACATCCATGCAGACAAAGCAGCACAGGCCTCTTCCTGTCAGCACCCCTAATATACAAGCTAATTTAGGAAGCATCTACATGAACCATTTCGCCTACATAGAGACATCTATTTTATTCTTTCTTCCTCAGGTTGTCAACATACAGTTGAAAGCTGGATAACATAAGATAGGGGTCTTGAATAACTGGCTGCTCTTTTCCCAGAACCTTCCTCTGAATGGCCATAATGAGTCACCCTTTAAAGGATCACTTGCACCTGCATTTCTCATGAGAGCACCTCCTCTGTGGTGCAGGGATGGCTGAGTATCTTATTATCCAGGGGAGAATTGGGGCCTTTTGTCATGGATTTAAAAGGGCAATAGGGGAAAACCCTTAAAGGGACACCTAAAATATCCCCTCCCCACCCATCCACCCCTACCAGTATAAGGCTTCTGCTCCCGGATGAGACTGTGCCTCAACTTTTGTGTGAGAAGAGACGCGTTTCCGTCCATATTTCCTCCAGTGCCTATGAAAGAAAGCCCCCGCATACTTTCACCCTGACTCTGACACCCTGACTTGCTGGCCAGACTCACACCTGTCAACAGCTCTGATTCACAAAATACCGGAGGAACTATAATTTGGTTCCACCTAGGACCATTCGAGGACTCGGAGGTGACTGCAAAACCACAGAAAAAAACCCAAAACAAAACAAAAAAAAACCTCTGTCCGCACCCATCCTTTGTCATTGAGGTTAGTTTGCTTTTTTCCTTTTCTTTTGGGCTTCACCTGAATCAGTGTAGCTGACAGGAGATCGACACACATTACTGGCAGCTCGTGGAAATGGAAACTGCTTTCTTTTATTTGAATGCATCTATAATGAGGTTAATTTCTGCACAGGTCAGAACAAAAAGTTCATACATCAGAAATTTCTCCGTCTTTCAATCTCTAAAAGCTTATTTATCAACTAAGCAGCAGACCACACTGAAGGCCTTCTCCACATTGGTCATCATTGTCTACATTGGCACTATTTTGGAAATCTCCTTAAGGCAGAAGTCTACTTACTGCATAAAGTGTATGCTAAACATGCTAATCATGCTAACCACTTATACATAGCCCACAATTTTGCTCAGTCCATTTCCAATCCTAATTTATCCAAATAGCTCTTTTAATGCATATTTCATGCATATTAAGTACTGTATTGGAAGCTCTTTGCTGACATCTAGTGTTTGTAGCATGAACTCCCACTGCATTGTTGACTTTTGCATCGATGTTTGTTTGACTTTTGTAATTAAAGAGGTGGTCTGTTTGGGTGTAACTTTGTTGTGAGTTATCAGAATAGAAACATCAACAAGCTAGCTGTCAGTTTAGCACAGATCCGGTGCAAACAAAAGCTTTCAGACAAAATCTGTCACTAAACTCTGATGGGTGCAGCTCAGAATGTACAGCTGTATGCATCACAAGTGATCTAGTGCAGTTACATGGTAATACGACATGATGGAAATCCTACTTTTCACTGTTTAAAAGTCATCTTGAATGACCTTTCTTGTTTCATTTTGTGTCCAGGAGGATTTTACATGACTTATTTATTAAAGTTATCTGGAGCTGAAGTGGCCCTTGCCTGCAGCCACTCCATACGCCTTCACTCAGTGTGTCATGCAAACTCCTGCAAATCTGACTTTAGTCTTACGGGTTCATCAGGTTCATCTCAAAGTTTGTGCTAGAGTGACAAACATTTCTAAACAAGTCCTGCATGTTTTAGAAGCCAAGGCCGACACTAAGAGACGGAAAAGCTGAGATATTCAGTTTGCAAAATTGAACTAAAATAAAGAAAGTTCGACCTTCAAAAACAAGTTCCCCTAAAAATATATCAACCCAAGGTTCTTATATATATTATACAGTCTTACGGAAAATGGACTGCACATAATTCATAGCTGTCGTCTGAGAACACACTGAGAGCTCAAGCCTCAGACACACACCTATCTGAAACTATTATGCAAAGCGTGCTCTCCAAACTTGTCTTATCTTGCATTTTACACGTGCCCTCTTTAAAATGCAGCCTGTCATTAGACAAACGCATTAAAGTACAGAAAAAGCTGAGTGGAGAAAATGTTAAACTCAGGTAGACAGAGAGTCAGCACCTGCAAAGCAGAGGCGGTTTGAAACAACTCGGAGTCAAGAGAACTCATTCGAATTCATCTAAAATCGAGATAATCAGGAATGAGTCCAGACGTGGCGTTAAACAATGTGGAAGGTGAATGGAAAGGGGGAGGGAGAGGATTTTCCTGCAGGCAATATTCATCTACAGCAACAACAGTTCCACTTACCTGGGGTTGGTTTTGTTCTTTATTTAACAATTTGAAAAAAAAGATTTCAATGTAGCCACAAGCACCAAATTCCACACTGTCGTTAATTATACAAAGACATTTAACTCAACACCCATGTTTCTTCCACAGGAGTTATAGCAGCCAGTGCTGTTAATTAAAGCCCCTGATTGATTCTACAAAGTCAGGAGTTTTATCGGTTTGCTGCCCTGCAAAATACAAGTGTGCGTCCACAAGATGCAAAGGAGGAAAGGCATTAGCAATGTTCATAGAGAAGCAATTGCTTCCCATCAATTTAGAATCCATCACTCTACAGAAAGAAAGATTATCAGCCCAGGAATGGATGTCTCCGCAAATTTAACCCAATGCCAGATCAAACTGACCAAAAAGCCCCAAGGGCCCCATCGCACACTCTGCAGGCCACGATTTGCATGTTAAACGTTAGAGTTCACAACAGGGCATTTAGAAAATGACTGAACAATTATGGGTTGGAAGGAAGAGTTACCAGGAGGATACATGGCAGCATGACTTGGGTATGCAAAGTGCATGTGAATGAATCACAAGACCTCTGAAAAAAATGTGTTTTCAACAGAGAAAGACTAAAGTAGTAGTCTCAAACACAAATCCAGCACACACAAAATGTGAAGCTATTTGTTTGGCTGCTCAAGACTGAAATGGGGAAATATTAAAACATCAATTTTCCAGAAAGAACAAAATAATCAAGGTGCTGGAATGGCCCAGTCAAAGCCCTGAGTTCAACTTCACTAAGTCCAAAGTAGGATAACATAAGTCCAAAGTAGGATAACATAACCATCATCTGTTATTTCTTAAACTATAAGACCTTATTTCCAAGGTAAATCATGGTGTCATCATAGTATGTTGTTAACAATAAGAGGGCTAAGGGCTCCCTTCAAAGCAAAAATAAGAACATAAGTTTAAGGAAATATTAGGCAGATACTATGAAGATTAACTGTGCAAGATTCCACATATTAACTGTAATGTGCCTGTTGTTTTTAAAGAAAGAAAGTTGAGCAAAAAAGCTCCTAGCAACACTATATTTAAGAGACAAACACAAACTAATGAGCAAGCACCCTGGGGATGTTGGCTAAGATAAAAAAAAAATGTTGAAGACTAAAAATAAAAGCCAATTTCTGAAGTCTGAGGGTGTAAATTGCAATTTGCAGAGACTAATTCATTAGAGGGCCCAGTGACATGACACATCCATGATGCTCAGGAAGGTATTGCATCTAAGAGGGTACAAGTGTCAGGGACTTCCTGTAAAAAGGTGTTCCAACCAGTTTTAGAGGTTTTGATGGAAGGTTTGTTCAATCCAGTTAAATTCAGACAGCTTCGCCACTAAACTCCCATAGACATTCCCAAACTCGAAGGATCTAACCTCAAAACACAGGGTATAAACTTCTGGAGTCAATCATTATACAGTCTGCCGTTACCGCTGTGGCTTTCTTTGTGCAAGTGGTGGTTTTAATGGCTCTTTATTGGCCAGTACAGGAAGTGTAAGTAAAATTAGATTGGGCAAAGCAGGTATGAACAGTCACGGAGCACAAGCAGCAGGGGGGTTACATCCTGTTAACAAAAGGATCCAGGAGATAAGTGTGCCCGTCAGATATGGTTTTCGTCTAAAGTTTCATAACATTGAGTGAGATGAAGAGTAATGAACTCTCAGAAGAACTGGAGCTTTGAACCTTTCATCGCGAGTGTAAAGGCCAGCAGGCCTTTACACTTATCACCGGACACAGTGAAGATCCTCCAGCAGATTACAGGGCTGAAAATCTCTCGGCAGCCCTCGGTTATTCATGTCTTGCTTCAAAGAAGCCTGACCTTCCTGCAGTCTTTTAAAGTTGTCCGGGGAAGCAGCTTTCTGAAGGTCTTTCAGAGGGTTTTTTTTTTTTTGCATATTTTCACAACTTTACTCATTTTCAGCAATGTTCCTGATAAGAAACTCTTCAGGAGTTGACTGGGATTCATCATTTTTGAAGCAGTTTTATGTTTTTTTTAGCTGTAATGATTTGGGAAGAAATTATGTTTGTACTCTGGTCATTTTTAATCACTTCTAGACAATAAAATCAGACTAAACTTTTCATTTAATAATGAATGATCAGAATTATTAAAGTTTCTCAAGAATAATTAAAATGATTTTTTCTAGACGTTTTTATTTTTATCTTCACATTCAGACATTTGCATTAATTTCTTTAGAATTCAGCAGGACAGTCTTTTAAATTGAATAACTTTATTTTAAAGGTTTGGTATATCGGATTTCATAACAGTTTGGAGGAAGTTTAGTCCACTCATCCAGCTACACTTTTCAGATTTTTCCTTTTAATCTCGGTCCAAAAATATTGCATAGGACTAAGATCAGGGCTGTGTGACGGATACTCCAAAATTTTGACTTTGATACCCATAGGTCACTATTTGGAAGACAGATTTGATCCCAAATTCCAAATTCTTTAATACTATCTTAAGATGTTGGTTCAATATTTAAGCAATGTCTTTCCTCATTGTGCCATCTAGTGCGAGACTTGCACTAAATCAAGGGAGAACTTGTGAATTCTGAACTTTTTGCTAATCGCATCTCTAATGTCTTGGCTCCTAATATAAACGACGGCAAGGGTAGAAATTAAATCCTGTTCTTATGTCTTCTTCTGTTATAGCCGACAGCTCAAAAGCAAGAGATTGGAAATCAGACAAACTCTAATGCGGGCACTACAATGCTTTTTTTTTTTTTTTTTTTAAATCTGCTGTGGTTCGTTATCTGTTGCCAAAAGTCCCATCTGAGGAAAAAAATATATTACTTAGCATCTTTGGCTCTTTTCATTTCCCTACAGTCTTTTTTAGTACTTTGTCAGACATAGCTACACATCTTCCGCATAAAAATAATAAATCCCTTTGTTCACCTATAATGAAAGCACTTTTCCACTCAAACCTCCTGCCAAGAGCTTATCTCTTCATCTTCTCAGCCTCATAGGGGTTTGAGGTCAGAAACCCGCTGACGCACTGATATCCTGGATATTTTGGGCCAGCTGTAAAATTGCTACCAAACCTTAGAGGAACAGAAATGTAAACATGCCCTGCTGATGTTCTGGCTTTACCTTAGTGGTGTCAAAAAAAAAGGAGTCTTAGACTCAGAGAGTAGCTAAAATAGATGCTTTGACCTTTAGACAGACAGGCAGGTATCATGAAATCAAATTTATGCACAACATTAAATATGCAGATGAGGTCCAGTGTTCATCTTTTGCTTTTATTAAAAGCAACAATGAACAAGCTGCTGATTATATATCAAATGTATATTACCAAACCATATCGACCATCCGCCCAAATAGTGATATGATGAATTTCAATTCAACACCGTGAAGGTTTGCAATGATGTTTCTTTACATTGCTAGTATTTTGCAAGTGGGGTCTTTGTTGTAGCTTGTTTAAAGATTGGTCAGCACCAATAACTCTTTATGCCACCGACTCCCCTTAACAATCCCCATCAGACATCAACAAACATCCTCCGGTGTGTTTATTGTGTTTTCTCCAAGCCCCACCACCTGCAGCGACATCAAAGCACAGGAGAAAGCTGGTCCAAGAATCAGATCCAGTCAAAGTGTATTTTTCTTCCAAAGAGTGGATTAAATTTGCAATGAGAGACGCGGAAACTGAAACCTCTTTTGCTTTTCCACCTCAACAACTTTCTGCAGAAGGTTTCTAAAACCGAATACAGGAAACTAGCTCAACATTTTTCTGTGTTCGTCTTTAGCCATTGATACAGTATTTTCTATGCAAGGACTACTGGTTGTGATACTGTTTAAAGGTGACTTAAATATCACCCGACTCATTTATTTCTCTTGCCTTTTTGTGTCTTTCCTTTATTCATGTGATACACTTGATTTTTTTTTTTCTTTTTGGGTGGAGGGGGGCGAGATTTATTGAATTGCTTGAAATACTTTACCTACTGGACATAAAGTACAATACACACCTCTATTATGTTAAATGTACTAGATACATCTAAAAGATTTTAAACAAATTGTTCAGAGTGGGTGCTTTAGGCTGATTAATCACTTCAGCAGAACAGTTTCTCTGAAAGCAATCAATATGTGAGGCAACTCCGAGGCAACGTAAGCGTGTGCAAGAAACGGAGCATCTCTTTAGCAGGAGATTGATTCGATGTAGAGGCGAGATCTGTGTGTGTGTGTGTGTGCGTGGGTGTGTGTGTGTGTGTGTGTGTGTGGTCTTCATGTCTGCGTCTCTTCCTGCAGGTAGAATTTGATTGAGAGGCAGTCCAAGTGCATTAACTGTATTTTTTCACTTTTGTCAGACTTAAGGGTTCTGTGTGAGACCAGACAGGACCCTTGGGCCTATCCGCCTCCTCCTCGCTAATCCATCACCATTAAGGATCCGCTCGCCCCTGCAGCCTGCCATCCCCTCTCCCGTCTACAGCGTTCCCGGAGCAGAGCGCATGCTGATATGTCCACCTCGTCACACTTTCGACCTGGCGCTTCCCACAGTTCAAAGAGAGTCAAGGTACCTGCTGGCAATAAGACGTACGAGAACGGTCCTCGGTAAAGCTGTGTTTAAATATCAGATAAGATATTTAGTCATTTTCACTTGCACAGATAAGAGTGCTTCAGAGAATGAAATTGATCAAACTAAAGAGACCTTTTAGTCAGCTGAAAATCACTGCCAGCAAAAATTATGGATAGCAAATAAAATGTCATGTTTGCTTTTAGTTGTTTGTAAGAATCATACTTTTTCCTATATCGAAATGTTGGGTTGAGCAGAGTGTAAATGTAGAGAAAATGGCTACAATTCTACAGAATCATGGTTGAAAATAAAAAACAAAAGCATCCTCAGTCAATTTGTTGGCTTTTTCTTACAAATAAACTGGACTTCAGTAGGTTTTCAAGCTATTTAAATAAGGCAATGACTAATTTCCAATATCGAATTATCAAAGATTTTAAAAAGTATAATTTCATAAATTTTAATACTGCTTAAATGGAAGAAAAAATTGTGGTTCTGTAAATATTTCAAGTCAAGAAAAACAAACGTTCATGGCATGAGTATTTTCCATCAATAGCTGCTGGTCATGATGTCCCGTCACCATTTTAAACAGTTTTGGTCATTCTATACCAGTATATCAGACATATGCTAGAAACAATTTGTCTGAAATTCATTTATTACTTTTTTACTGCAAAGAGAAAATTTAACTGATGTTTTATTAATACCATCCAGTTTGAAAACTCTTCCAGTATCCTCGGGGCTAAATTTAACAGGCACTAACATGGAAATAATAAAATTAATTTGCAAGTTTTGACAGTTATTTGTCAAACTTGAGCAGCACTGCATCTAATCAATAATAATTATGATCAATTCAAGCAACACCCACTATAGAGCACAACTAGTCAATATCATAAAACTAAAAACAACCTACATCGTTATATATGACGATTTAAATGCTTGTGGCGGTAAATACTGAACATATGAGCAGGGAAATAATAAATCTTCACCAAGATTTATGCCAATTTATGCCGGTTTTAAACCAAGATCTGAATAGTTGTTTCCAAGCAAATCTAGACTTAGAATTTTTAATGATCTAAACATATTTGGAAAATTATGACAAATTAAAATATTGCACAGATTCGACATTGTCTCACCTGCAAGGTAACAGAGAAGCTAACAAGGAAACTGACATTATGTACAGGAGAAGCATTTACAAGAAATCTAAAATATGTCAGCCGATCCACCACTATACATTTTGAGCAAAAATATACAAAGAGAGAGGATGTTCTGAAGCCGTGCTTACAAACTGCGAACCCCATCCAGATCAAACAGTGTCTCTAATTGCTTCAATCTCTTGCCATTCAGCAGAGGAGACTTGGGCATCTCAAAGGAAATCAATAATGAATACTGTTTACAACACACCCTTCTCGCCTCACCGGGGGTTTAGCTGTGCAGAAAATGAGACCCAAAGAGTCGTGTGTCACAGAATAGGCTGATGATTCCCTCAGAAATCCTGTTGCAGGCTGGCATTTTGTGCACAAAGATGTGCATCTCATTAAGCACCAGTCAGTCAGAAATTGGTATCATCAGACATTTTTGCATTGCTCTGATTTTCTTGCTCTTGTGTGAATTTCTCAGGGAGCAGATTTGACAATTAAACTGAGGTCTGCTTCACTTCTTCTTCGACAATAAAATACTATCTACTTGGTAAATATGTACGCTTAATAGGATACATTTAGTTTTATTTATTGGACTTCCTAAATATCATAATGACCGAAAAATAAATCATCAGCATAACTGAGGTCTTTTTTTTTCTTGGAAAGAGCTGCAGGTCAGAGGTTAATTACAAAGTAATTACAACACTCATTGTTTTACTTTAAACTCCTTAACTGGATTTAGACAATAAGGTGTAAAAATGACAGTCGGTGTTGTATTATTAATTACGTGACAAGGGATTAAAAAAGTAATAGAAACAGAGGCATTGTCACAAATTAAGTCTGCAGATATCTGCATGTGCAAGCTACAAACAGTTAGCATCAGTGTTTTGGATAAGTGTGTCAATTTCGCATTAAGAATAGGGTATAAATATATGACACATGCATTTCCTAGCACCAGTTGTTGCTTTGAATTACATTGCACAGTTAAAGGACGTTTCCCTAAAAATATATATTTGTTTAATTAAAGGCTTTGTTTCTGCTCAAACGTTTCCTGACGTTTTAATCCAAATGTTATCATCGATTTGTTGCCACATAACTCTGACATATGATTTGTTCAAGAGAAAAAAAATGGTACACAGCTAATAGGAAGAGCCAGTGGTTTGCTTACACACAATACTATTTTGCTAAGAATCATTGTATTCAATGGGACCCAACTATATGCGCTTCAGTATTCACAAATTCCTGTATTGTAGATTTTTCTGTAGAATATAGCTCCAAATTATCTGCAGAAAATTTACTAAGTTCAAGAACTATTCTTCATACAAGTGGTGTCCAAAGTCAGTCCTGGAGTGTCGGTATCCTGCATGTTTTGTGGTGGTGGTTTCTACCTCCTCAGCATGTCAATGTTCTGCAGAGGAATGCTAACGAGCCATGATTTGATCCAGGTGTGTTTAACCACGGGGAGAATTAAAACATGAAAGATCCCGGCCCTCAAAGAAATGAGTTTGGACACCCTGCCATAGACTGTATATTTATTTACTAGAGAAAAAAAAAAAGGGGCACAAGCGTCAAAAGGAGGGAAGCCGTTTTTGTTGTTGCCATGTTTTTGTTGTAAACATTTAATATAACTGTAATTCTTTTTTTCTTTTTTTTTTTTCTAAATGGGAATTTCCACTTTATAATACCGACAAAAGAAAGTTTGGGTTTCCCACAGCCTCACAACATCTCAAATCCTGCTGCACATGTATTATGCAATGAAATGTCAGCAGTAAAAAAAAAAAAAAAGATAGCTTTGATGATCAATAAATCAGTGCTACTCAAAACATGTACTCACTGCACACTTAATAGATACACCATGCTAGTTCCAAGTAATAAGCTCTTTTGGCTTCATAAACACCTTAATACTTTGTAATGTAGCCTCAACAAGTTGTGGGGATGATTCCTCAGGGATTTTGGTGAAATTACAGCATTCCAGGTATTGCAGATATATCATGTGAACATCCATGATGTTCCACCACAAACCAAAGGTGCTCCATCAGATTGAGATCTGGTGACTGTGGAGACTATTTTAGAACAATGAACTCATTGCCTTGTTAAAGATAAAAAAAATTGAGATGATTGGACCTTTTGTTCTCGAAGTAATCAGAAGATGGGACACTGCTTTCATAGACGGACATGTTTGCATGCAGGTTTTAAGCAATGCTCAGTTGATAGAAAAGAGCAACAAGTGTGTCAAAAATATCCTCCGCCCCATGAAACCATCACCACCATTCAGAACTGCTGATAAAAGACTCAACGGATCCAGGCGTTCACATTGTTTACGCCAAATCCAGCTCTTACCCTCTGAATGTTGCAGCTGAAACGGACAGCCAGCCACATTTTCTCCTCCTGCCGTTTCTCATATTTTGGTTGTAAGGAGTGGTTGCTAGAGATTCTGTTTTCTTTCCCTCACCTCAAACCAGTCTGCCAGTTCTCTTGACCTTTGACTTCAACCTGACACTTTCATCCACACCACAGTTGCACACTGGATATTTCCTCTTTTAAGAAGCATTCTCTGTGAACCAGAGAAATGGTGAAGCCTGGAAATCCATGTAGATCAGCATTTTCTCACAAGCGACCAAGCTGCATTCAAAGCCACATAAAAAAAACACATAAAAGGCAATACATCATTCCTAGATCCAGATTCTGAACGCAACAAGTCGAAAGACACTCCCTTTGTGGTCTGAAAACTCAAATGACCGTATGTGTGAAAGTTTTAGAAGTCTGTTTCAGCCTAAGTTAACCATAACACGGGTTGTTTTCATGGTGAATTTCTTTTGTTTCATTTTGGTTTAGTCTGCGTGCCTGAGCTTGTTTCTTCTCTTCAGTCCCATATATGCATGCCACTGTTGATCACCTAGCAGCTCTTAGTCATTGTTTTGCCAGACTGATGCATGAACTCACTTGCATGTCAAAGATAAAAGCTTTTCACGACAAACTGACGGCTAAATTGGAAAGAAAACACGTTTGCGATTCTACGGCTTTTAACAATTATTCAATTATGCTAAAGATTTAACCAAACCTGCACAGTCCTGAGTTCCACAGAAGAGACAGGATTAGTGCTTCACTTTGAGGACGAACTGTGCCATTCACTTTGAATAGCAACCAACTTTTTGGATTGCTGGGGTTCTCTGGGTTTGGATGAAAATGCCATCCACATTCTACTGAACATAAGCAATCCATTATACACTGCAAAATGGAAAGATATAGAATGTGCTATGTCACCCACAATACCTCTACAAGCCATAATAAATGATAACAAATTGAGAAAACACCTTAGGGAGGAGTCAAATCCATGGCTGGGATTATCTCTTGGCATATGGAATGAAATCATTTTAAAATATGGGTTGACAGAGCAGAGTAGAGTACTAAGGTGGATAGCGTATGACTCCGATTTTAAACCTAATGTAACAGACAAAACATTTAGTAAATGGGAAAAGGGTCCAAAGATATTCTGGGAGATGGTTAAGAAAAATACTATACAAAGCTTTGAAGAAATAAAGAATAAATATGAATTAAACAACAAGGATTTCTACAGGTACTTTCTACAGAACTATTAAGAAGGATAAATTTAATGGAGGTTGAATCTGGTATAATTAAAATGTTTATTGCAGCAAATGAATCAAACTTGGGGGAAAAAATAATTTCAAAACTGTATACAAGGTTGGAAAATCTGAAAAAAGTAATACAACATACATAAAAGCAAGATGGGAAAAGGAGGCTAATTGTGGGTTTTCACAGGAGAACTGGGAAGAGATATGTGGGCAACAGTGGAAAACATCTTATTCTATTTCGTGGAGAGAGTTTGGCTGGAAGAATATTGTAAGATATTTCAGTACACCAGCACAAAGAAAATACCAAGATACAAAATGCTGGAGGCAATGCGGAAAAGACAGAGCAGGTCACTTCCATGTATTTTGGGATTGTGCCTTCATGGTAACCTATTGGCAGGACGTAAAGAATTGTATGGATAAAGTACTGGGGGTGAATATTCCACTTACATTTGAGGATCTGTACATGGGAAGAGGGATGAAAAGGCTTACAAGAGCAGGTGATGGTTATATGTATAGGATTATGTTGATAGCAAGCAAAAAAGCCATTACTAGGAAATGGCTGAAGGCAGAAGCTCCTAAAAGGGAAGACTGGGTTGACGTAATGCATAATATTTATATTATGGAAAGGCTGACGTTTTCCATCAGATTAGAATCTGGAAAATTTAAGAATTATTGGAGAAATTGGCAGGGTTTTATTTCACCATGGAGGTCAGACTTTATTGATTAATAGTGTGGTTACAGGAGCCCTTATAGAGCTACAGACTGTAAATAGTTTGCTTACAGTTCATTTCCAATGAGAAGAGAGTTAAAATTGTGATGACTTAGAAGAGAGGAGCGAGGAGGAAGAGGGAAAAGACAAACAAATATTAGATGCTCTCTTTATTTGCTCTGTTTTGTCTTATGTTTTTTCTCTTTTTCTTTTTTGTAAATCAACAAGTGAATGGATAGACTGGATATTATCTAGAATGGCAAAGTTATGACTAAGGCAGGTATAGATAGTATATGCATCTTCTGTGGAATAATATGTATGTAACACTTGGAAAAAGAAAAGTGTAAAGTTTGTATGTACACTTGTATGGAAAATTGACAATAAAGAAAATGAAAAAAAATAAAAAATAAAGAAAATGCCATCCACTCATTCTGAAGTATCATTCAACTTTCTCTCCTTATTTTCTCATTGTTTTGTCTTTAAGTATATAGTTTGGGTCCCTGTGAGATTTACAAAGTACTGCAACAAATTTGAAAGATTTGTTTGATATAAAGTGAATTTTAAAAAATTTAATTTGACGTCAATACAGTAAAATAAATTCAGTTTGTTTGCAGAATTTACATATATTTCACTCTGGGTGTTCAACTCTCCCTGTTTTGGTAATCTAAGTGTGACAAGTATGCTTCAACCCTGCCTCCTACATAGAGTGGTTCTGGGCTTTGTGCCATCAGAACTGGGCTGATCTGGCTCTCTAGGGATCGTTGCTCAAGCCTGGAGGGTCAATGGCACCGTCAGAGCTTTGGCTCACCTCTTGCTTTCCACGCAAATGATCAAATAAAAATCTAGAATTATGCTAGGGCTATAAAATAAATTCTACTGTAAACCTTAGCAAGTAGACATTTCTTAAAGCACTCCTTTGTGACTGATGTGGGAAAAATCTAAAATGTACAAACTTATCTAGACAAAACTGACACCAACATGTGTCTGACACTTCATGGTTTCAGGATCATGCTTAAGATTTGCTTCCATTTTCAGTATGTATCAAAGTTAGACCAAAAAGCTAATGGTGTTTGGCACGAATGGTTCCCCTCAGTCAGTTCCTTATGGGACTGCTCAGTTCCTCTGAATTGACAGAAGTCTGGTCAGGTGGTTAAAGACATCTGATCTTAAGACATCTGATTTTGCTTTAGGTCTTTTAAAAGATCAGAAATGGGTTCAAATACATTTTGATTGATACGTCTGCAGATTTTAGTGTTATAGATATTATTTGATTGTATGTTTTTAAAAGTACACATTTAACTGACAGGGATACAAATCCTTGAAAAATGTGGTAAAAAAAAAGTCTGCAGTGTTTTAGAGAAACTAGCTTTCAATACATGCAGAAAGTTTCATTTTAGGGTATCATGGGACAACCACACTTTGCCTCAATATTTTCTCTCTCAACCAAAGACGTAGTTCAAGGTGGAAACTTGGTGCACCATACCAAAGCTTGGTTTTGAGCACTTCTCTGAAATACTTGCAAACACCTAGCAGTGCTGAATAAAACATGAAAATTCCCCTGCAGCAATAACCAGACTCTCTTCGAATTTTTTATATATATCAGGTGGAGCAAACATGGTTTTGCTTTAGAACAGGTAAGAGCTAAATTTCACTGATCTCCCTGACGTTTTTACAGCGATGTGTCAAGAACGAGGTGGAAAGCCAAGTTGAAAAACTCCACAATATCCACAAGTGCTTTGAAAAGTTCACTGTAGGTTAAGAAAAAAAAGGTGATATAAAGCATGACTTGTGCAAACAGAGGAAGAGGAGTCCTGAGGGGTTGCATTTTGGGTCGACTCTCTACGTTTCCTTAAGCTTCGGTAGCTGAAAAACTACTGTACATGCACAAACTTCACACCAGTTCAATAGCAGCAGCAAGAGAGAATGTGCCGGAAGCAAGTAAAAAGAAAAAAAAATAACTCTGGGACATCCTATATGTCCCAGAGTTATTTTTTTTTCTTTTTGCAGTGCAGTCCATCCGAACTGACGCCCTAATTTGTGTTCTGATCATTTCCAATTCGTAGAGGTGAGCCACTAAAGATTTGTCAGTGTCAGAAGATTATAATGATACCATTAAGGCTGCGATTTCTGCAATCATTCACCTGTTTCTAGAACACCGGAAGAACAAATCTGTCCTTTCAAAAAAAAAAAAAAAAAAAGTCAAGGACTTTAGTTAGACAGGAAAATAACTGCTGCATTAGCATAGCATCTCATGTTGGCAAAGGAACAATAGATCAACCATCGTGTTTGGTCCCTCTCCAGATGTAGCCGTCATATTTTGCAGAAAATGCCACTCACCCTTCTCTTTCTCTGACACAAAACCTGACATAAGAAAAGAGATGGAAGAATCAAAGCTATTGATCGGATTGCAAGGAGAAAAACAATATGATTCCGAGGAAGGATCCAGTTAAAGCCCTTTGAAACTAGAAAATATAATAAATCTGCTGCAGTGATATTGTTTTGGATCAGTGAGTTTCTATAGGACGTCACCTGCTAGCAGCCGCTAGAAGTTTGTTTCTACATACTGTGTCCCAAGCCTGAGCTAACTCTGTGTATAAAGAAATAGCGGCCTCGTTTACTGAGCCCATTGTGGCACCAGAGTGCCTTGGAAAAGAATTATTACCTATTTGATCAACCATATCAACCATAAATCAATCGTGTCAACACTGCTGTCTAGAAATCTGATGAAAAACGTGAATCGAAATCCACCAAGAAAACTGCCAAAGTGTAGCTAATGGTGGGGATTGAAATGAATCCATCCATTGTGTTAAAGGCTGATATGCACAATTCTCCATCTGACTGTGTTGCCTTATGCCTCCTTTTGTCTTATCAGATCAACAAGCAATCAGGCTCTAAGTGTTCAGAAAGTCAAGCACTAGTCACTCCTAATAAAATTATATGATGCACAGATATCACATCAAGCCATGACAATTGAAATGTCAATACCTTCCTGGGAGCCTAAAATGAATTATTCCTTACGTGTTGGCTCAATTTGCAGCACTGCCAGAAAAGCAAATAATGAAAGAATAGCTTTTTAAATTCAGAAGAGCAGAAACTAATAGCCTGAGTTCTTGCAACTGGGAGTCGTTCAACAGTGTTACATAGCCAAACAAAAAAAAAGAAGCTAATTTCTATTATTTAACTTCTATTTAAGCACTTTTTTTTTTTACTTTAATGTACTGATGGTTACAATGTTAACTGTTACATTTTCATTTTCTTTGTGCTTTCACTGTTAAAGGGTTTTAATATGATGAAAATTAATTGTTTTTCTAGACCTTCCAAGACTACCTATATAGGAACAATAAAAAAAATCTTCTTTGTTCATGTCTCTGCATATTATGAGTGAAAGTAAAGCAAAACAAGTCAACTAGTATATCTGGCAGCAAATTTATGTGACCTTGAGAGCAAAAAAGCATCTGAAAAGTGCCCAAATACTGATACAGGTTTGTTTTTACTTTTAGCAGAAGACGCCATCATTGAAAATACCTCAGCCACAGCTAAATGTGTCATATCTATTTAGTAAAATTAAATGCTTATTAGTGTAGTGTAAAGTGAATGTCAGAAATTTTAATATAATTTTGCAAAATACTAAAGCCTGAAAGTCAGGTTGCTCTTCTCTCTCAGGTGTCTTACATTCACAAAAGAAGTCGGATCAAAACTAATAAAAAAACCATAAACTTTTCCAAATTCCTATTTTGTATTCGTTGCGTAGCATCTACATGCAGGGGACGTTCACCGAAATAAAAACAAGCTACAGTACCCCTGTAAAACATTTCTGAAGCTTTCTGGAGCCTCAGAAAAGATGTTTGGTGACAAACAAAAGGCCTTCAAAACATGCAGAAAAGGGAAATGGGAGAAGTGGAAAGAAAAAAAGGTCAGACATAACCACGGCATCTGTAGGAAACGCAGCATTCCTGACAACAGTGTAGGATGTGAAGCGTGGGCTGTGTTTGCCTGCAACCGTTTCAATGAACGTTTCGGCTGTTTCTGTTTATTTATGGCAAAGTGAAAGACGATGGGAGGGGAAAAAAAAACAAAGGATGTATTTCACACTTTGACAAATATTTAGTCAGAGCTGGAATAAATGGATATTCATGTCAGAGTGGCCAAGTTAAAGTCCAGATCTAAATTCAAGTTGCTCCCATGAAATATGGAAAGCTTTTAGAGGTATACATGGTAACGGTATGCAGCAAAAAGTGGTTCAACAGAGTGTTGACTCGAAAGAGAAGAATACAAATTCACACTGCATAGTTCAATTTTTTCTTTTAAAATCCCGGCTCAAGATGTGTAAACAAGCTTTAGGACTAAACTGAGGAGATTTTCTTAAACGTCCTTTACAATCCTGATCCAGCTACTTTTGTTTCAGCTCCACTTGTTTTCAACTTTTAAAAACACTTATATCTTTAGCAGGGACACAAAGGAACGTGGAGACAACTGTCTGTGGCAGGATAGCGATGAGCGTACTCAAGATGGGGAAAAAATAAATAAAAATTATTTCACCAAATTCTAAGACCTAATCCTGAGCAAACAATAATTGACCAAAGCGACAATCCTTTTAGTGATGCCACCATCAACACACGAGGTCAAACTTCCTCAGCCCATCAATCTGGGGTCTGAGTGGGACACTCAAGAGTGTTGGGGCCTTTCATTACCATCCTGTCAACATGATTGCAGCCTCATAGCATGCTCAGTGTGCCTCCTGTCACGCCTCACCAGGGTCTTGTAACTGCAAGTCTATCACTAGACATAAACACCCCGAGGAAGAAGCACAGAAACCCACATGTCGCATGATTCACGCTACCTGCATGCATGTGTGCTGGAGAGATCTGATCTGAGGCTTTCAGGCATGTTCAGGCAAAAAAAAACAGGGTTTTAAAAAGTGAATGTTTAAAATCAACATGTGGTTAAAACACCGCTTAAAGAAGCTATTTGTCAAAACTATATGTACAACAAGCAGTCAATCCTCTGGCAGCTTATCAGAACCGCAGCATCTAGATATATTCATACAGTACGTGTACACACGTAGCATTTATTAGTTTATGGTTCTGAATGTGAAGCACTGGTTTCACAGCTCGTCTCAGAGAGTAGGAAAAGGATTTTAGTTCAAATGACCTTACTAATAAATAAAACCTTACCGCACTATAGATTCTAGACATATGTTGGACCATCTCAACTGATCACTTATAATAATGCTCAGTAATGCAGTGTCTTACAAGCACTGTAGGGGATAACTGTGAAATGTAAGGACTATTATTCATGGTTTTCAAAGGTTCTTCCAATAAAAATCTAAAGAGTACGTCAAGGTTTATGCCTAAGCAAAACCTCAAAAACTGTTTTTTTTCCCTTTCATATCTAAATGAACGTCAGTCTTTGTTATTGTCAAAATGGCATAAAGGGATTTGGTTGTTGCTTTTTTAACCTCAGAGCCTTTGTGTAGGTTGGCTGGTTGCATTTGTTTCATTTTTGCGAGAAGGCCAGAGTAAACATTTGATGGTAACTCCAGCTCACAAGCTAATCCAGTTAAGATTTAATGTTATTTATTTTGACATTCTCATTCAACCAGTTCAACTCCATTACAAACTTAGAAGAAGAAAAAAAAAATACATTTATTTAGTCTGAATGTTATATAATTATATGTTTAATTTTTTTTTTCCTTTTTTCTCAGCAGGGTTGTAAACTTTTATGTGGCATTTGATCTCCTGACCACATTTTGTGACAAATTAGTAAAGAAAAGTTAGAACAGTCGAATCCAAACATGAGTTGTACATTTTCGGTGAAAAATGAATACATTTACGAGGCTCCTGAACATTCTGACCTAAATAATTCCAAGCTTTTCTCCCCTCAAATCCCCGCTGCTGATTTTAATTATATTCTCTTCAAATTCCAACATAAAAATGCCAATTTTATACTATGACAAGCTGTAGATGAACACAGCAGTACAAATGTTATTTACTCTGACTGACAGGTTTTTAATAAAACACCACCATGAACGTAATCAGTCGGGCAGCAATATTATTTTCTGGGAGCGGATAACCGCGCAACTCATTTAGGGAACAAAATTGTTTCAAGATGAAACAACAAATCAGTTTTTTCTTCACTTCTTATGAACATGAAGAAGCAAAACTCCCTTTTTAGCAATACTTAAAGTTTATATTAAGGTTTGGAAACATTTTATGAGCATTGATTGCTTATTATGCTCCAGTCACACTACTACCATATAGAGTGCTATCTGCTTTGCTACTCTTTGGTGTCTTAAGAAAATAATGTTTTGATGTAGATTTTGTGAATTTTGGGTACTGTAGAAAATGTAATTTTATCTATAGCTAAGCCAGGCAAATTTTTGACAGAAAAAAACCCAAAAAACATTCACAATCCATATTTTAACACTTAGTTTAGATTTTTTGTGAAATCAATGTTTTTTTTGCATGCAATTTTCTCTGTGAAGTGCAAACAACGTAAAAGTGTCCCGCATGCGGAGTAGAGGGCGCAACGACGTCACACACAGCGAGCATGGCGACTAATGATTATTGATTGTGCATTGAACTTTCAGTACACAGTGGTGTGGAAATAATTACATATGTATACAGACACAAACAAGATGTAATGTTGCAGCAAAAGTGGCCAAGATGGGGAGTAACATGATGAACTTTATCCAGTGAAGCTCTAAGCTGAGCATTAAGTCCAGGAGCTCAGGGAGTAGCAACATATGAAGTCGCTAAGGGGAACAGGTTTAGGTTGCAGAAACCTTAGAGAATAAAGAGTTTGGCTTCCTGTTTATCATGTTATGCATTATTATGGCTGCTTATAAAGAATGCATCGCTTTTCCCCTTACCTCAAACATCAATGCAAAGTATTACTGCTCATTTCCTATTTCTTCCCTATTGATTTGAAGACATTTAATCTTCTGGACTGACAGCAGATGAAGGATTGCTCTTGCAAACACTGGGATCAGACGGCTGAGTGCCGAGACGCCACCAGAGAGTCCATTACTCAGCTCACATTCAAAAAATAGGGCATGATGAGAAATGATCATTAGGGACCGGGTGGGACGAGGAAGGAGATATTGGAGAATGTGAAAAACAGATACGACTGAAAAAGGGATGAGGAATAAAGCTGGTATACATTTTCAGAAGGTCATGAAAATAGCCTCCTCGGTGATGGCTCAAGAAGCAGCATTAGCTGTTTTCTGCAGTGATTTATTTAGCAGCCAAAGAAAAGAAGCAATAGGAGAGCTGAAATATAAAGAAGGGTTATTGCAAAAACACCCCAATAAATTTGTAAAATCCCAATATAACACAGATGTTTGTGATGGGATAAAAAAAAAAAAAAAGGAAGTATTCGCAACATTAATTCTTTTACAAGCATACCGCAGAGCTGACTCTGATCTTTATTCTTGTATTTGAAATATTGACAGGAACCAGCTGGAAATTTGACAGATCATGAAAAGCTTTACACGAAAGCTTTACATGCACACGAAAACACGCAGGTTTGCATACATTTCATACACACACCTGCTCTCAGACAAAACAGCCATATATATTCCCAGAGCTTTTAATAAACCCTCTGACTCATCTCATTCAGACATATTCACCATGACCAGAGCTGATGTTTGCATAGGAAGCAGTATGTAAAGAGACGACCTAACCTGATGCAGCATGCTGCTCTGCACCTGCTCAGACAAAAGAAGCCTCCAGGTAGAAACCATAAAAACGCCCAGCTATTATTTAGGAAGTATTTCTGAGGTCTGCGTTTTTGTAGACTTTTTGTCAGTCCAATTGTGTCTCAGCTGCTCCATACTTTACGTCCAATAGCTAATACATGCCAAATGATTATCTTTTCTTTTTTTGTGCACATGTAGCTTTGCATTTGCAGGAAAAAACATCTGCTATGAACACAGTTGAGGCTGGCTTTGCTTGAGAGTTGCAGGAAATTGATTGATAACTGAGTGACTTTTATAAATAGTCACATATAAAAATGCGACATATTATAAAAATGAAGCCAGACATTTTTTGTCTGGCTTGTAGAGGGGAAAAAGAAGACATGAAATAAGGAATGTGCATCCATGTTTAGGATCTTCAAGCATAGATCAGTGCAGCTCTCCAGGGTCATCATGCATGACCTGCAGTTTTTGCTGACAAGCCAATCTTCAATCTTTTATCTGTCTAAAGCAAAACAAGAGGGATATTTATCGGTGTGCAGATGTCAAAGCAAATCTAGCTCTGATTAGTTATTTATGGCTAGAATAAATATGTTATGATGAAGTTGAGTTGGCAGAGAACAGGTCTTAGTAGCAATCATGCAGAGTATATTGGCACACTGCACTATGTGTGATTTCAGAAACCTTCAGGTGAACGTCGAGCCTGCCAGACGTTTAATCAATATGTGAATTTCCTCAGGTTGAGACACACGTTTCTGCTGTGAGGCCGGAACAATGATGTACCATGAGGGTAATGTCAGCATTACCCTCATGGTAGACGTAAATTTGCCATTTTTCTTCAACATTTGCTAAAGATTCTAAAATTGGTGGCAGGTTTTAATGTTCAAAGGGAACTGGAAGATAAAATAAAATGACAAATTATTTTTTAACACTGAGCCAAATCTGACTTTTATGGATTAAGAAACCCATTACTGAAAGTCTTGTTTTCTTGTTTCAATACGCAGGTGAGGAGACCACAACTTCACACAAACTGGGGACAACAACTGGAACTGAAGTAAATCTTGGATGTACCATTCTTACATTGAAACAAGGCGGTGGCACCATCATGCTATGAGGATTTTTTTTTTTCCAGCAGGGACAAGGAAGCTAGTCAGAGCTTGTTGGAAGATGGATGGAGCAAAATACAAAGAAATTGTGGAATAAAACATGTTAGAGGACACAAAAGGGTTGAGGGTCACCTCAAAGCAGGACAGCAACTCCAAACACAAAGCTACAAAGGAATGGTCTGATTGATACTTGAGTATTAGGATGGCCTACTCAAAGCCCTGATTTGTATAAAAGTGAAAATCAGTGGCCAGATATAAAGCAGATAAGACAAGAAATGAAGAAAAGATGGATGGAAGTGATGTAAAACAAAAAAATGGAAGATGGAAGGACAAGGCGGTAGGATCAAAAGAAGGTAGAAAAGACAATAGTAAAAAAAAAGAAAGGTAGAAAGGAAATACTGCAGAAAGAATACAAGAAGAACACAAGGAAGAAAAGAAGGAATGAACAGAAAGAAGAAGGGAGGATGAACAAAACAAAAAAATATGTGGAAGAAAGGACAAGAGTGAAAGAAAAAAACAAACTAGAGGAGGTTACAACATTAAGACAATCAAATGAGTAAGTCGAGAAATTAAAATATTTCTGTTACTATTACCTTCATTTTCCATACTTATCCACATCTGGAAAACACTGAAATCAAACTCCATACTTTTCTACTGTTATTTTTGAAGTATTTGTGTAATGACCTTGAGTGCTTCAGACCTTTGTTTTGTGCTCACGCTTTTTACCCAATATTGTTTTTGCACTTTATTCATTTTGTTTCTATTATTTAACACTTTCTGGTGTCATTAACATCAAAGCTCTTATTCAGGTGGCACCAACATTCCTTTCGAGTTCCGACATGGGTTCTACATTCTGTCTTAAACTACTCGCTCCAATTTCCTTGTCATATAACCGAGAGGTTCTTGGGGAAAGCAGACAAAAGTATATCACTGGGAGTCAATTACAGCTACATGATACGTCCTCTCACTCCATAACAAACATTGTTTTTCCACTTTCTGCTCAAGCTCAGGGAGTCCCGGAGAGATGACAAAGTACTTCAGCAGAATTGGCCCAGATCACAAAAGCATTCATTTTCAGTGACACTCATTGAGCAAACATGACATGTTCAGAAACGAGAGAAAAGGGAAGGAAACTACTGAGCTCTGCCCTCCCACTTTCTCATGCTGCACCCAAACTGTCATTTCTGTGTGAGAGAAGAGGGTTGGAAAGACAAATACAAAACAATTTCATCCCCCCCCCCCCCCCCCCACCACCCAATACCCACAACAAAAATGGTTATCTACTAAAGCATTCAGAACAAAACTTTCATAGACTTAGTTTGACACTCAGACAATTTCTGATCTGCTGTTGCTTTTTAAAAAAAAAAAAAAAAAAGAAGATCCGTTGTTGCCTTCTGAATCCTAAAACTGCTTCTGTTGATATGACGGCGCAAGATTTCTTAGGACTGTGTCAGACAACACAATTAAGACCCCGGTTTCTTGTTACCTGGGCAGAAACGGAGAACTGCTATGGTGTTTTCCTTTTACACTGCAGGCACCACAAAGGCGGTTCGTACACCTTGCAATTTATCACCGCGGAGGCTCAAAGCGAGCTTTTGTTCCCTTCTCTGTGCTGAGCTCAGGGAATGACTCTCTGCAAGCACACACGGGCACAGGAGCAGAAACGTGAAAGAATCCGGAGATTCTTTCACGTTTTACCTGTTGTCCGTTTCTCGGTTGAATGTTTGGTTTATAAAACTAGTTTTTACCAAGAATATGTGTATTGTTGTTTTTATGTTATGCGATAAAGTAGAACAGTTGAGGGGAAAATATATATGTCACATAAATAAAATAGTGGCATGCAGCCGTATCGAGCCCTCTTTTCTCTGAGCGAGCTAATAAAATCCATGGAAACCAATTCGTTGCAGGAGGGCTAGTAATAATCAGAGAGAGTCAACAGGTAACTCTGGAGGAGCAGCACAGATCTACAGCTCAGGTGGAAGAATCTGTTCACTCAAGCACTCATCGAAGAGTGTCAACAAGAAAACCAGGGTGAAAAAAAATATTGAACTTTAAATGCAATATGTGGTTGATAAAATACTATACTATATCATTCCGACAGGTAAACACAGTGGTGGAAGCATTATGCTGTGGGGCTGCCTTTCTTCTGCAGGGGCAGGAAAGCTGGACAGAGTTGGGAGCATGGATGAGGCTAAACATATGAGAATGTCACGGCCAGCAGCATGAATACTTTGACAAATTTCAAATTTACAAGACTCTACAAACTAATTTTCTTTACGTTTTTACACAATTGACCTGAAGTTTAAACATTCTGTTAGCGAGAATTTGGTTTCAACGATGTCCGCAAAGATCGGCCCACAGGAAGCCTGAAGCCCCGGGAGTTTGACTTCAATGAGTTTCTTGAACAGACGGTGCACAAAACTCCTAGTTTGGGGTTGTTTTCCACCTGCCATAAATACACGGTGCAAGAATGATGCAAACACAGAAATGCAATGCAACCGACCCCCACTGCGCTCGGCCAGCCATGTGGCCTCCTGTTTACAGTTTCACCATGAATGCAGAGCAAAGTTGGGAGAACAGCTGGTACAAGGCTCATCCAAGAGTGCGTTGCTCTAAACATCGCCTCCAAGCCCCTTTCCAGAAACTTCTGCTGTTTTGTTTTTTTTTTCCAGAGAAGCTCTTTATCCTCCCATTCCTGGCAGCCCTGATTCCTGAAGGGTGATGCGATGACCAGCTTTGCAGATGTGGTACGACTGTTAAATCTCCATAAAATCCTTGTGACTAATTTGAGCAGGAAATTAGCAGGAAAAAGAACAATGATGATTATTCTTTGTCCAGCCAGCACAGTAACAAATCATGCCCAGTTGCGCAGGATGTTACAGCAAAGCCAACATATGTCCGCCAGGAGGTTTTTCCTTTCTGTTTTGTGTTTCAAAATTTTTTTACATTTCCATTCTGTACACGAAAGCAAGCCTCCAAGTACAAAGAGGAATGCGTTTACCAGAAAAGCACATGACAGTAGTTGTCACAACCTAAAGATGTTCCTCTGTCTGTGGAAAGAAAAGCTCTAAGCCTTTCATTTCATCAAAAATCTGCTCTGGCCCCAATCAGTTGCAGATCGCAGAGTTTGGGTCTCTGGAAGCAGTCGGTTTGGGGCATGCACGTTTTTTGTTTTTTTTGTCAGAATGAGTTTGGAGGGGAATGAGAGAGCTGTGGACAGAAGACGCCAGGACACTTTCCGGGCAGAGCAACAAAGGCAGCAATGTTGGACCTACAGCAGTGAAAAACACATCAATGTCTGCCTCGAGGAGCCTGGCACAGCTCTACCAACATTGTCTGAAAACTGTGGACAACATTAACAAGCTAATCACTGAAAGGGGAGCTTTCTTTCAGAGGCTGAGCAACCAGTTGCAAATAAAGCTGTAATTGATGGCCTTTGGACTGGACATGCATATAACATGATTATCAGGCTAATAAATCAGTTTTAAAAAGGGTTAAACGTGGTTGCCAGGACAGGGGGAAAAAAAGCCTCTTTTTCCCGTCAAATGCAAGAACATCTATCAGCAAATAACAATAAATTTGTCACCATTATATATTAGCCAACAGCTACCTCTCTCAAACATTGAACACTCATGGCTCATTCAGAAAACTCAAAGAGTTTCCAAACATTTACATTTTACTATGAAGCTAAAAGTTAAAATGAAGGTATTCCACTTTCATTCATGCTACTGAATGATGCCAACACAATCAGAAATCCATGTGAACAGTTTATGACCCCAAAGCGACCAGCGTGCACAGAAGAAGAACGTTGACATCACTCAGCAGCAAACTGTTTACAGGAGTAATAATGGACGCCACTGTGTATGGATAGGTTTTTTTAATTATTCAGAAATGGGAGCCAACAATATTGCCACAAGATCATAACACAAACAAAGCTCAATAGAAATGGCCTTTTCTGGAGCATTGGCTGCAAATTCTGCGGAGAACTTGGAGAACCCCAGGCATATTAAGGTTTAAAGACTAAGATGTTTCTTACTGGCTGTGCTATTAACAATTTGCACTAGTCTATAGTCCAGACTTGAACTCGATAGGAAATCGAGGATGAGAGCAAGGAGACTGCAATGACTTAGAACTCATCACCAATGATAAATCATCAAAACAGCATGAATAAACATAAAAAAAAATGCTGATCAGCAGAAAGCATCTGCTGGTGAAGAGGTCGGCTAGAAGGCCAAGGATGAAGAGGGATTTATTTTCATCACAGTCAGTCGTGGCAAAAATTGTCAAGTCAAAATGTAGGATGCTGATGGATTTCTGTCAAGTGAGACTGACTGCTGAAATTAAATCAAAATGAACTTCCACATGGTTTAATGTTAAGGTTGGGGAAACTTATACAACCATTAACTTTAAGTTGAATTGCACAAGATAAATGTAGCGTTATATGATAAGACAGCCAGTGAACATCCTGCATACTGTGTGTATATCATAATGTATGCATCAATTTAGTCTGATCAGAGCCATTACTGGGCTATTTGAAGTTTTACTCTCACTCAGCCTGCATGAGAGTCAAAAATATTTTCATTGGTCTGAGAAATGTGCACTTGGAAGATCATAAATGTGATGTCTTCGCACCAAATTATAATCCAGACTTCCTTCAAGTCCTGCCCTGGCTGTCGTCAACGTCAGAAAGGAAGAGTGAAATCCACTGCATATGAACTCATCACAAACAGGCAAACAGGCAGAGACCAAATGTGAGAACGGTGTGAGGCATGTGGAAGTATGCCGTCAACCCAGAGCGACTTGCTTTCGGTGGGACAAAGGCGATTCACTGCTGCTGCCGGGTGGGCTGAACAGCTCCTCTGCCACAGAAACACCTTATCTTTCTTCAACATGCCCAGACAGCCTGGAACACTGCGCTCATCTGCCCTCATGATAACAATGCATGTTTACACTTCAGGATCTTCTGCTTTAAACTTAACCGTGCGCATCGGATATTTGGGAGTTTCACCGCACTTTGGTGCAGGGGGCAAAAAGAAAAGCGTCGAGGGTGGGAACAGCGCGGCTGATCTGCAGAGCAACCAGGGTTGTTGCATAATTCAAAGGAAATTAAAAACACAGTATTCCATTTTAAAGGTTTTAAAATTGTTTTTTGCTAAGGATAGCTATATACTCTAGACCTCAGTCATACAACAGCACTTTTGAATACAGTTCTGCTATTTATAAGGCATTAATAGCTCCATCATTGCTTCATGTCATTGGTTTTCCAAGATTTCTTAGTGAACAGGGATCCATAACAGCAGCCCAAAAAAAACCAGTCTTTGTTTTTAAATATCATCCACTAGCTAGTGAGTGTCAGGTCTCAACAGATATTACAGTCAATTTTATCATAAAGGAGATAATACACGAGCATAAAATCTACTAAATCCATAAGAAATGTTAAACCTTAACTAAAAGGTCCGAAGGTTTTTAGCCTGCTGACTCAGAAAAAGCACAAAAGAGGAACCGATAAGACAATAAGAATGGCATTACTAACTTCATAAGAACACCCCAAACATCCAATCTTGTAAAGAGACTTTTACCGAAGAAATGTGCTGAATGTGGGAAAATTTCTTTTTTCCAAATATCACAATAAATTTGTCAACACAAAGTTTCTGCTTTTTTTTTATCCTTCTTTAGAAGTTTGAAATGGCAAACATCTGAATTGTAAATTGGCCAGAAGCTTAATCAGTGCATCTCTGCAACAAACCCAAATTTGCACAACTACATACAACAACCCCCTCTTGCCGGCCTTAGCGCTGAAGTTCAGTGTGATTAAACCAAAACAGCTGAGCCAGGGAACCACTCAGCCCACAAGTGACAAACAAATCACACACATACTGATTAATTGGCCTATAATTATAAAGCTCTACAATTGCACAGGCAGGAGGTGTTTCCATTTGCATGCTGTTGCTTCTAGATGATTAGAAAACTAGTGAATGACAGTTATTGTTCATTACAGCAAAATTTACACAGTTGTTGACCCCAGAAGTGTAGAGCATTTATTAACTGAGCAGCAAATACCTGGCCTACAACTCAACTGACAAATATGGCCTCTTGCTTCTCTCTCCTGTGGACTGTAAAACACCCATAATTCCCTTTTAGAAATACTAACCAGAAACTTTCAGGAAGAAAATCGTCCAACTACACAGACAGTATAATGATATTGTTAATCAATGAATAACTACTGTACCCAGTGTCTTGCAAAAGTGTTACTATACCTAGAACGTGTTGGAATTTTTCACGATCGGACAATTTATGGGGTTTCCTCCTGATGTTGCTCTCGCTCATCTGAGATAAGCGGAAGATGATGGATGAATGCTTGGATGAGATTCCAACTCTAGAATCATTTGAAAAGCCATGCATGATATTCCTTCCACGAAAAGACACAGACAGACGTACAGGAAGTAGCGCTTATCTCATAAAATCTTCAAAGCATACACTGACATTTATGGTTTTAGTGGGTCAAAAGGTGAAGAAGCCTAAAGGGTCTTATTACTTTTGCAAAGCACTTAGTATTCTATTGCTACTACATTGTAATTGAATTCTCCGAGAAAGTTATATAAAAAGGAAAAATATCTGTTACCCGCCTTATGTCTTGCGACGTTATTCCATTTAACTTCACCCCTCCAAAAAGTTTAAATCCATTTCCTCTTGTACAAAAAAACCCAAAAAACATTTCCACTTCTCGTCTGATAATCTAATATTCTTCATGTGGCAGCTTCTTTTAGAGGAGTCACCAAGAAGAGCAGATAACAGCCTGACTGTGGCCTGCTGACAGCTTTACAATCATCCGAGTCAAAGCAGGATGTTTATTACGAGTGGGAAAATGCCTGTCAGCTATTTACTGGGCCACTAACTTCAACATCCGTGCTGCTTTAACCATCACAGGCCTCTTTCCCATCACTTTTCAAAGGTTCTCCACTGATGCCGAACATAACTCATGTGATTCGGTTTTGCCGAACAAATCTCACAAAAGGAAAAGATGCCAGAGTGAAGACCAGCGCCTCTAAGAAGTTGTAACCCAGGCAGAGCTTTGCATCAGCTTTTAGACTGAAGAAACCCCTATGAGAAAAACCCTAAAGAAGGGCTTAAATACGTCGGGCATCATTAACTAGTGGCCTCTTGGCTCTTTGTCTCTCAGCCTATTGAACCCGATGTGGTGCTTCAGCTCTCTAAAGCAGCCGGGGCTGAGCTTTTTCCCGAACCGAGAGGGGCGGGGGAGATGAGCGACAAGGGCCATAGCGTGACGAATGCAGGAACCTGGTGCTGCTGTTTCATGCCGCTGAGAGAGGACCGGGGGGAGGATGATACGGCACGGCCCGCTGCTGCCGCACACAGGGCGGCACAATAAGCCTCGCCGCTGTTGCTGCCCCTCCTTGTCTCTCACCCTCTTAAAGACACCCCAACCCCCTTCATTCATTCATGGCAGCTCCATTCAGCAGGTCATACGGAGAGCCAATAAGAAAGCTAACTCGGTCTGTTACTCCAAAATGTGCAACGTCAGAAAAATAGCAGGCACAGGGAGAGGAATGAGGTGGAGGAAATTCCAAGAGGGGCTCGACAAGCAGCTCAAAAAAGGTGGTTGAGATGAAGCCGACTTAAACTCTTCATGAACTTTTCACATTTCGTCCTTCTACGTATTTCACGGAACAGATCAGGAAGGGAGATGACATCAAGTTAAACGTCTTGACCTTCACCTTCAAGTTCGTAGAACTTGTTCCTCTACGTTTGGAGGAAAACTAAATGTGACACGTGGTGGTAGCAGCATCATGCTGTGGGGGGATTCTGCTTTAGAACAGAGGTTGTAAAAGCTCAATGTTGATTCACATTCCAGCAGCATAAGAACTCTAAATATGCAGCCGGCGCTCCAGGGGAATGGTTTAGATCAAAATACACTCTAGCGTTTGAATAGCCTGGTCAAAGTCCAGATACGAATACAGGTGAGAATAAGTACCAAGGCTTGAATATTGATGTTCAGACATTTTACATCCAATGTGACTGAGCTTGGGCTATATTACAATGAAGAATGGGGGAAAATTAGTCTTTATATGTCCAAAGCTGGTAAAGACTTGCAGCTATTTTAGAATTGGCTGATGAGATTCCTTTACATACATTTTTTATCATAGTTGTCATGAAAGCTGCTATGGTTTGTTCTTCATTAAATGTTTGTGATCAACACCATGTGGGATGATTAAGAATCTGAACAGATGTCTTCCCACTTTGGAGAGGCTACAGAGCGAATGGTTGCAGGTTACAGTCCCCTGGTCAGTCGCATAAAATCCCAATAAACCACATTAATTTTGCGATTGTAACATGACAAAATGTAAAAAAAAAGTCAAATGGTGTGAATACGTTTGGAAGGTTTTAAGAGGAAGCTTTCATGGTGGTGTGTATGAACTACTTTTTTTTCATATAAAGCTTCATGTGTTTGTTAGAAGAGCCGGTGAGCTGTGTGTTGATGTAGCTGCAGCCTGGGTGAGGCGGGACAGCATCAGCCTCAGTGAGAGGCGGCAGCACACTGACAGCAACATCCAGCTCTTTGAAGGCAACGCAGGTGAAACACGGGTCATGGCGTTTGTAAAAGCACAGAAAGTCAGGTTTGTGCAATTTTAAAACAACTCCAGCTCTAAAAGCTTACATTTCTGCTTGATTAAATCTCGTTTTATGAATCGTAGCCCTGCTATCTGTTCTGCATTTGATGGAAGTCACTGATTCAATGCAACCCCCAAGGCTTTTTCAGTTAAGATGCGTTAAGCCAGTTAGAATCTTCCATCCATTCATTTTCCTGCACCCTTGTCCCTTAGTGGGGTCGGGAGGGTTGCTGGTGCCCATCTCCAGCTGGCGTGCCGGGCGAGAGGCGGGGTTCACCCTGGACAGGTTGCCAGTCTGTCACAGGGCAACACAGAGACACACAGGACAAACAACCATGCACACACACACTCACACCTAGGGGCAATTTGGAAAGGCCAATTAACCTAACAGTCATGTTTTTGGACTGTGGGAGGAAGCCGGAGTACCTGGAGAAAACCCACGCAGGCACAGAGAGAACATGCAAACTCCATGCAGAAAGACCCCAGGCCGGGAATTGAACCCAGAACCTTCTTGCTGCAAGGCAACAGCTCTACCAACTGCGCCACTGTGCAGCCCCAGTTAGAATCTTATGATCAACAAATTTTGACTGTATTTTATTATTACTCAATTGAATTTTACAGCATTAAACAGAGTCTAATCTGACTAAATGAGTAATTCATGTAAATTGAAAACAATTCTTTATTGCTGCCTTTAAATCAGTCTTATTTGTCCTGCAACAATATACTTTTTAGAGATTAGAAAAAAAAGATTGGTGAAAAACAGACACTACCCATCAACTGACTGACGTGAGGCTATTGTCAAGCATGGTGGTGGCTGCATCATGTCATAGGAAGGTTTCTTTTTTTCCCAGTGACTGGGCACGAGGCTGCAAAGATGGTAAGGTGACTGGTCAAATATGGCGATTCTTCAACAAAGTGCTCTGGAGTGTAAGGCGATGATCTACAGTATCTGAAAAAAAAAAAAGAATACAGCCAGCATAACAAAGGAGAGGCTTCAGGAGCAATCTCTGAATGTCCTTGAGGGGCCCAGTCAAAGCCTGGATTTAATTCAAATTTCCAAAAACGGCTGTCCCCCTACACCACCTGTCAAGCCTGACTGATCGTGATAAAAATCTGAAGAGAAGAATGGGAGAAAACAGAATAGGTGTGCCAAGCTTGTCGAGACACAACCAAGAAGACTCGAGGCTTGAATTGTTGCCATGAAACTTGTAAGCCGATGGATGTGAACACACGTAGCTTTTGCATTTCTTTTTTTTTGATTTTCTGTTTTAATCAACAACAATTACATTTTTTTTCCCTCCTTTTTGTGAAAACATCATAGCAGCCCACACACAACAGGAGCCGGTACGCTAATGTCAAGCAATTCATTAGAGTCCTCATTACAGAGCTACATTTGGCTGTAAGCACACACCATCCATGAGCCCGAGCGTGTGCATGACTGCAGAGGCAGCTCCTGGCAGCATGATGGATGAAGAACAGGGCGTCTGCGTTGGAGACGTCCACGCTGCTGCAGTCTGGGACCAGCCTACAACCCCTTTCAACCTCCTCCAGCGTACGAGGAAAGGAAATTCCACACGCAGCCGCAGTCTTCGCACATTAACAGCCTCCAAACACAGAGCTTTTAACATCAAACCACGTAGTTAAATGAGCCAAGCCTCTCTCTCTCCCAAGCTCTCTCCACTCTCATCGCATGGACAGACACACTCCAGACTGTAGTGGAACATCTCTATTCCCCCCCCGCCCATTCAGGGGAAAGCAACAGAGCACAAATTGACCCAAAAAGTCAGCCCTGATTTTCTGAGAGTGCCACCGCTGAGTGTGGCATGGAACCTAAAAGAAAAGAAAAAAGGATGCACTAAGCTCACAGGATGTTGAGTAATTTTACCCAGATGTTCTCCAGTTCATCTGACTAATAAATGCAAGGAGGGGAAATGAATTCTTCAGCCACTCCTCACATCTTAGGGTCTGCTGGAGCAACAGTGATACTTTTCCAAGGGACTGAAAGCTTTCTGGGAGTGAATGGTGCATTAAATCCTCCCCGTGGAGCGGTTGATTTTGGAAACGTCATTTTGTACTCTATTAAAGAGCACCAATCTAAGCGAGGGCAGGGGGCTCCTGGTTCCAGCTGCACAGGCGTTAAGGTCATCCAACAAGCAGGGGAGCACCTCGTCTAAAAATACTGTCCTACATACAAATTCGTCCAGCTTGCCCCAGGAGAGGGTTTTATTTTTGTACATGTTGATGCGGGGCTAAGATTTCCTCCGCTTATATTTTCCAAAACCTCTATCTATAATCTGCAACTGTCTGCAAAAAATGCATGTGTGTGAGGGTCTGCAAAACATTCCTACGCATCCCTGAGACATGCCATCACACACACACACACATGTGAGTTTAATCTTCAGTCACTGTCAGCGGAAGAGAATTTCCCTGACCGCTATCTGGAGTAAAAAAAGAAAAAAAACAAGAGCTCGCGTGTGTGTGAGCTGAATCGCAAAACTTATCACGTCGTTAAGATCTGAGGTTTCAGGGGAGCCGTTGGTGTCGTCGGCCTCCATTCTTCACAGTGGACTTGTAGCTCCACTGTGGAGGAAAAGGAACTGTACAGGTTTTTTTTCCCCCCTGATGTGTGAGAAGTTGCAAATAGGCGATGCTTTTTCTACAGCACTTTAGGCATTTGTTGCTTACAGATTACTGGTGTGGTGATATTTGAGATTATCAGCAACAAAAATAAAAAGCAGAAACAAAAATGAACTTGAATACATTTGAAAGCTGACTTCATTTACTCAGTTACCTTTAGACAAAGGTAACTGAAATCCTACCTGGAATTCAGTTGAAAAAGTAATTGCATCTCTTATTAAATCATGAGTCAACAGGGATTCACAGCATCTCGTGGTTGTTTAAGCAGCCACACCCAGACCAGAAAACTGTCAAACTTGTTTAATCATTAAATAACTTTAGTATCTGTAGATGCACGGTAAAACATCTAGAAAACAAGCGTTATGTGTTATGTTAAATCTGCTGATTTGATATTGGGACATTTATGTAGCTCCACACAAAGGGTAAAACACTAGTTAACTTGTCAATGCCTTTAGCCACATCTTACTGGGAAATTTGGTACCACCAAACATTCACAAACAAGGTACGGTTTTGTGGAAGATTCAATGGCAGCAACGTTTGCAAACTTTGCAAGTTAGCTGCTGTCAGTAATGGCAGTATATGATTTAAATAAATAAGAACTGCTACTGAAGGACCACCTTCTGCAGACCCTTTGATAAATCAAAATGCAGGAAATGAACATTTTGGGGAGAGAAAAATACACTGTATCCATAACCACAATATAAATTTGAGCCATCCCATTTCTAATGCCGTCCAGGGCAACCACCCATACTCCTAAACAAATCATACATCTCATCCAGTCCGACTAAATGTTGTGCATGCTGACTAAATTAAATTATATAGTGGTTATAAAATTAGCATGATCTTTAAAAAAAAAAGTGCTTAAAGTTGGGTCATGAAAGCCTTTTTGTTTTTTTTGTTTTTTTTAGTTTAATGATCTATTGAGTCCTAAAACTGAAGCAACAACAGCCTGAGGGAATCTTTCCTGCACACATGTTGTTAGGAGTCTGACAAACAAGCGGGTCTCTGCTGCACAACACATCCACTCTCCACCAGCTTTGTTGCATTTTCGTTACGGACAAGCTCTGGTCCTCACACGCAGGTCCGAGTACAGGCTGAGGGGTTCTTACCGTCGCCGATGTCCGCTCGGATATTCCACACACAGAGCAACAACCAAACAACTCCAGCGAGAAGGTTGAACGTCTTCACAGCAGCCATATCCAAGTTCTCTCTCTCTCTCTTTATTTCGCTGTTTTTTTAATTCTTGCTTTCCTCCACCACCACCACCACCACCAGCGGAGTCCGTCTTCAGCTCCTGCACCGACAGCGCCAAACTCTCCAGCAGCCAGCCGTCCCTGCTGCTTTTTAAAAGAGCAAAGACCTGCCTGCGCTGCACTGAGCACTGATTGTTTTTTTTTGTTTTTTTTTTCCCCCCTCGTCTCCAAATGTGCGCCGCTCTGCGCGCTCCTGGGACGCGCTCTGAAATGAACCAGAGCTGATGATGTCTGGGGAAAAAGAGAGTTTAAAGCGTAAAAAAAAAAGAAAGAGAGAGAGAGAGAGACAAGAGAAATGCAGCTCAGCTCCACATGGTGCTGTGGTCCCAGCTGCTGGGTGCAGAAAGAAGCTGAAGAAGGCGCTCGGAGAACACGGTGCGCTCTCACCGTCATCAGCTCCCCAGAACCAATGGCTTCCATCCACCTTCGAACCCGCAAAAAATGAGACAAGCATCTGCTTTTTTTTTTTTTTTTTTTTTTTTTTTTCCAGGACGCTTAATTTTCCCCAAACAAATTTAGAATTATTGGAGACAGATTCTTCTTTAACGGGGCTACACCTGTTTAAAGAGTTTTAATATGAGTGGGTGCCATTAAAGAAGGAATATATGTTTTTCATGGTTCTTGTTCTAATTTTGGTGCTAGTTTTTATAATGAAATGTCTCATCTTTCACCTTTTGCACAGTGACAGGTTAGTTAGAGCGCCCTCTTCAGGTGCAAAAGATTTTGCATTAAAAACATGCTTGAAATGTCCGTTTCCTGGGTGAAACACAATTGGAGGAAACGGTGATATATATTTTTTATATTATCAGTGATTCTTGAGAATAGGGACAAAACAGGTCCTATGGATAAATCACAAAATTTGAATAAAATATACACAAAATATTTAGAATCACTGAAATATAAAAAAAGTATCAAATGTAAAAGATTTTATAATCTTTTCCTTGCTGCTAGATATAGATAACTTTGTTTCTCATATGTTTTTCAATTTCCACATGTCATGCTGGCTAGTTTGATGTTCTGGATCATTTAAGTGTGTGACAACAAAGCAAGAGAAAAAGTCTGTGCATAATTTTTAACCACTTTGTACATAAGCAAGTTGGTCCTCATGAAGTCAAAAGACATAAAATGTTGTTAATGTCCAGTGCCAGACATTAAAAACTTCTCACCATCATTTGGTGCTTTCCTGTCACATGAGACGACACACAAGTCCTCTTCATTGCTTAGCAGGAAGTCTGCACAGGACAATAACTTTGACCACGTTTGTCCCAATTCAGACTCTACTGTGGAACGTCACCACAATGGAAACATCTTAAAAAACAATTAAGCCAAAAATTTCTTATCATAAAACAGAAGTAAATTTTATACTGCATGTGGTTGTTTTGTATGTCACTGCAGCTTCTTTACTGCGAAAAAAAACGAGTATTTTCATTTTTTTCATTTTTCATTTCAAACGAAAAAACAAACTGCCTGGAAATACACGGACGGTGGGTGCTTCTAGGGAACAACTTTCACGTCAGACTTGCAGAAGTGACAGAAAGATGAGTGACCAATGAGCGAAAAGGTTTCCACAGCAGAAGTGGCTTCCAAGGATTTCCTCTGCAGAGGCTTGAAACCTTTGGGTTTAGATAGTGAGAAAGAACAAAGTGTCCATTTACCACATGTGTTTTATCTGCAGGGCCATAGGGGATAACCTGTGGAGTTCCCTGTAGAGAAAGGAACTCTACAGGATGGAAACCAAATGAGGGAAAAACAAAACAACAACTATGGAAAGCAGAAATTCCAGATCACCTCTCTGATCTGGTTTGATTATTGGAAAGTTAATGACCTTTTTATTAGATACTGTAGGATTAGAGGTTGGGTAAACAGTCCAGGTAGGAAGAAGAGATCCAGAATGAGCAAGGCAGTAATCGACGTCTTTGTACATGAAGCAAAGCGCACAGCAAAAAAGCAGAGAAACTCACAGAACAGCTAGGGAACTGGCAGTAGTCAGGAGACAGAAAACAGGGCAGGTGCACATCAGGAATTCACACATGGATCAGGCAAAGTCTTCGTCAAGGAGGAAGACAAAGTCTGCATGGCAGGACTTTGCATAGACTGCAGCACAGGTAAGAGCCATTAGCAATAAACAGCCAGCAGGAGAAGCAGAAGCACAGGTGAGAGCAATGAGCTAATCAGCAGGGACAAGAGGAGCAGCATGACTCATGACAGGAAACATGGGAAACAAAAAAATCCCAACAGGGTGAACAGAAAGCATGTGAGCAAGGGCCAAAACTGCAAAACTGAACGTATCATTTACTTTTTTTGATCCCCAGAGGCTCAAGCTCTTTGTGAAATTGTTGCAGAGCTCTTACAGAAAGAGCTGAGGCTGTGGGTGATGAAGCATTCTGCTTCTCTGGATGGAAGTTGTCCTTACACCCTTCCAGCTCCAGCATTAAGCACAATCACTCACAGATAGAGTGAACTTTAGCTTGGCTGCAGATCTAACAGCACTCTAGTCTCCCTGGAGGAGGGGAATTTAAAAAGCCTCAAGACATTCTGGACGTCATTACTGAAAAGTCAGGTTCTTTGGGTCGGATGGCGCTGGCAGGTGAAACACTTTCCACTGAGTCAAATCCAACTAGCTGAGTTTTGTCACCGAAGTGTTTTTTAACGATCGACCAGTTAATAAACAGAGAACAAAGAAGCCATGTGCCAGTCAGAAACCACAGAAAGAGAGAAAAAAAGAGAAAAACTTCAGGGGAAACAAGTTACACTCTGTCTTCATCTTTCCATTAGACCATTTCACATTATTGCCCTTCAAGTGACATTAACGGGAGCTGAAAACATTTTGTTTCTCCCTCAGTGGAAACTGTGCTGCACAGGTTTGCTTAGTAGAACTGGACTCTGTGTAAGAGAACGTCATGGACGAAGGCTAATAAACGAGCTCTTTATGGCGCCGTTTGCGCTTTTCCTCAGTGTCACATGATACCAGCTGCCGGGTTACTGGTTTCATTAGTCAACTGAATGTGTATGGAGGGATGACAAAAATGTATCAAAGAAAATTAGATATTCTGCCAAACCTAAAGATTTACAGATAGAGGGGAAGTTCCACGATGATGTCAAATCCGCCAATTCACGTTTTGATCTGATGTTTACTGAGTCACACCATAGCAAAGATAAAATCATTGGATCCTTAAGAAATGTACCATCAGAAATTAATAGAATGATTTTATTTTGCATTTATAAACCCTAACCTTTCTATCCCTCGGATAAATGTTTTCTTTTTAAAGAATCTCACTCTTACGGCTCATTCGGAAAGCCCACATCTAAGTATGAGAGAGAGCCATGGTTTTATTTCTATTTTTAGGTTTTAGAATAAAGACAAACAAACAGAATAAGTGTATTTCCTTGTATTTTATTTTCACGGAGTAGGAACTTTAAAAGTCACATGCATTTTAACTTAGTAGAAAAAGAATTTGGGGAATTTTAAGCAAGTCACTAGTTTAATTCTATTGTGGGAAATCTATGCAGAAAAACGAATCTAGACTTTTTTTTTTTTAGCTTGGTATTAAAACACTCCTCGGCTGTTTATCATCTCAAGCCAAAGAGATACAGGCTGTAAACCCCTGAACCAGACTGGCAAACAATATTTAACACAATATTTGTCAAAGTCATTGAGATACTTGCCTTTACACATGAGCTGTAATCACATTCCATTCCTCAAACAAGGGCTATGAAAGGATGCTTGTTGTTTACAGTCATGTTGGGACAGGAACAGGTAATCACGAAACCGTTCCCTCAATATTGGAAGCATGAAATTGTCCAAAATGACTTTGTATCCTTTCTTTTACTGGAACTAAGGAGCCACACCCAACCTTGGATATCCATAAAGCTGTCTTTGCTCCGTTCTTGAGCTAACCTGACAGCCACAGGAAGTCTGGACGTCCACAGCTGTTGACTCCACTGAAAGATGCCCCCCAGCTTCCTCTGACCCCACTCTGATTTTATGTGACCCCACTGCATAAAATGTTCCCAGATTCCTTCCTCTGACAGCTGACTGTGGAATAAGCAGGAGGGAAAGAGAGTTTACAACCTGACTCATAGCACAGGTGGCATCCTATCACAGCTGGAGTTCACTGAGGTGACCCTATACTTTGGGGAGGTGGTGTATCTGTAGCAGAGTCATTCACCAGTACAAAAACACCTCTGAAAAGCAGTCCTTTATTAATCAAATAGAAATATCAGCATTCAGCAGTCATAATAGTCAGTTATAATGGCCAATGTATCTGTTGAACAGAAAAGGAAGCGTAAATTGTTAAAACTTGAGAATTTTTCTAAGTCTACTGCAACATTTGCAAGCCAACGGAAAAAAAATATTTAGCCGCTCAAAGGCACCAAACTAAACGGAGTCTTTTTGAACCCTTTTGCAGCCTCCAGAATCACTGCACGTTTAATCAGAAACGGCTCACTGGTCGTCTTCTTCTGTCTTTTGCCGAATCAATGAGCTGGAAACTCTAGTAGACAGTCAGCAAAGAGCGTCATGCTCAGTTAAAACAGAGGTGAATCAGTCATTTTGTCATGCACTCACACTAAAAAAGATTAAAAAAAATAAAATGCTGGGCTGCTCCTCAGTCCAGTGGGAACCCTTACTGTACTCAACCAAGACAGCACTAAGTGGAAGCTTGTTAACAAATACAAAAGTCAACTCTTATTTTCAAATAAAAGTCCCTAAAGGCTCTCGCAGATGAACTTTACGGGAGCACTTTTATTACAGAGACGTCTCTGAACGGCGACATACACAAAAAAAACACGGTGACCTTTTGGCTGGACTGAGCCTGGTGGTGAGCACAACTGTCACAATAGCTTCAAAGGGGAAAAAGCTGACTGATGTTGCTTCAGAAACAAAAGCTCGTGGCACGCAGTGGCTCCTCTCTGAGCCATTCAGCTGCACGAATAACGAAGCTACCAGAGAGAGTTTTCCCAGGTCAGGCGCACCGATTGCTGCAGGTTTTCGGCCAGCTGCTGTGCATGACAAGTGGAAGGCTCTAATGTTTGTGTGTGCATGTTTGATTGTTGTGTGGTGGAAGGGGGAAAAAAAACGATGGAGAGACTGCAAAAAGGCTGAGCTGTTGCTTTTCGGTGGCTGAGCTTGGCAGCAAATTTCTTTCACTGGATTGTATTTTTCATTTCGGCGGCCTGACATTGTTCATTTTTATCAAACCGGTGGACATCAAATATGTACTGCACTTACACACTCAACAGAGACTCTGCTGTGATGGAGAATCTGACAAAAATGACTGATCCTATCAGCTTCTCTTATTGTGGAACTAAAAGGCAACCTGGAATCTATGGTGGCGGCATCTTCTTATTTCTTGAGGCAGAAATAAGTTATTGATGCACTTCAATAGGCATAAATGCGTTTGTGTAAAAAGCCTTAAAATAAAACCTATTCTTCATTGCTGAAGTGTAATCTGACTGAAAATTCTGTAAAATCCACCTCAAAGTATTTTGGGGGGATTTCATGTGACCCACTGACACAAAATAGTGCAAAAGTAGATGGGGGGGGCGGATATATTGTTTTATAAGTATTTTAGTTGTTACAGTTTTAGTCTCTTGATGTGCACAGATGGTGAAAGCATACATCAAAAGACTTGAATCTGTAGTTGAAACAAAAGACATTTTCATAAAACGGGATGGACAGATGGACGGACGGTATCCCTCCCTAACTCTTCACAGTTATGTTTTTATTTTGCTTCAGTTCAAAATATGCTCTCATTGTTGTCATCACAAGAATAAAATGAAGTCTGTGCAGACTTCGGAGGCTCTGTAATACTGTAAATAGGGCGTTTACTCTGAATGTTGTCTACAGCTATATAAACTTTAAATATAACATTTATTTTAGATCAAGAGGGCAGCCAAATAATGCTCTAAAGTGAGACTTCTGTAGGAATGACTTAACACTTGTTGCAAAAGTTGCATCATATTTTTTTCTTTTCTCTGGTGACGTTATTTTTATTTTTGGGTTGTTTTTTATGTAATACTTGATCAAAAAAAAACAAAAAACATTTACAACAGCGACATAAAGAACTAACATTTCAAAGATTATCTTCACAATTTTCCCAAAAGTTCATATCTACACAATATGCATAAGTTGTTTTTTCTCTCGCTATTTTTCAGATTACCGATGTGTTTTAACGTCATGGAAACATGCCAAAAAACAATCCATCAAGTTTTATCGATTTTATTCTTCTGAGCTTCTGTTGCCAGGGCCATTAATGTCACCGGGGTAATTGTACATTGGGTTGGAGAAGGATAGCTTGGCGTCTTTCCAGTTTGAACCCTGCTGCAGATAAATGCAGAAAGAAGAGACGAGGATCACATTACAGACACGTATACGCACAGTCGGAGGTCAAAAGCCGAGGCGGACACAACTCACCTCCACCTCTCTTCTCCAGGGGTAGACGCTGATAGGAAACCCAAGACCCTCACTCGTTTTGGGGTTAATGGATGGGCCGCTGTCTGGACTTTTGTCCTCTGATGGATTCTGAGAACAACAAAAAAAGATTAGATGAGCCATAATGTGCGAGAGCACTTGGATAAGGGGAAGTGACCGGACTGACCTGTTATGCAGTCGGGCGTTTATAATTACATCCCTAACCTCAATAAAAACGTTTCATCGTCTACTATCTTCCAGCGCTCGGCAAAACAAGTGCTGAAGTGGCAGAGATATGAGTTGAGACTCACACTCTAATAATAGCTGCATCCTCAGTGGTAGGGTGGCAGCAGAGGGACGCTGACAATGTCAGTATTAATGCACAAAGCAGAACTGCTTTATAATGTATTTGTGTCTGTGCTGAATCAAATTGCTGGACAACGAGCTGCACATTTGTTATTAAGCAACACATTTTTATATACATATATATATATGTGTGTTTTTGATTGATATTTCTCTGAATTAATTTTAAAATGCTATGGAAAAAACCTGAAGATGGATAGACAGAGCAGCCCTCTCCACACCGGAGAGTTATTACTTCTCTTATGGATGTTTGTGTTACTTAAAAGGTTTTATGAGACACATCAGGAAAAAGACACAGCACAGTCTATTATTCTATAATGACCACATTAAATGTCATTACAGTTGAGGCGCTCCAAGTCCTTTCTAGTGTTCTTATTTGACTCGGTAACCAGATAAAAATGACTTTCTACGTGTTTGAACACATAATGCACTTGTTTTCTTCTCCTGATCCGCTCATATGAATCCTCCAAAGTCACACATCAGCCATTACAGCAACGGAACGGCTGTGATCGTATCGTCTCCTGTGTGTGTGTGTGTGGTGCTTTTTATGACGGCAAGGAATGACTATTGAGATTAAAACTGCAGGGAACAAGGCGTGCAGTCGGAGAACAATAATAGCAACATCTGTGTGAGAATAAAACCCTTTTTGTTCGAGCAAACGCTGCTACCCAAAAGGCTTTGTGTCTTTTGGTTTGGCAGCTGATCACACTGGTTGTTTATGGTCCTACATGTGTCGCAGAGTGTGTATTGAGCAGCCCCTAAACACTGCAGAGGCACTCATGAGAGGCTAAATCAATAATCCTAAATCAAAAACCTAATCAAGCAAAAAGGCTTGGCGATCACCTTCTGACCTCCTCTCATGTTGGCTCCACTTATTGAATAAGTGTGGGACCAAATGGTGGAAAAATGAATTTTGTGCAGCTAAGAAACCCAAAATGACTCCACCGGTGATTGATTGGACATTTCTGTGCACTGACCTCTGCTCTCCAGTCAAAGCTCGGATTATCCATCACGCCGTATTTCATTGGGTCAGCTTTTCTGTGGATCCAGTAAAACATGCTCATGACTTTATTTAACAGAACCGGGATCTTATATATATATATATACATATAGAAACAGAAAAACCAGGACTCACACAAAGCCACATTTTTTCTTGCACAGGGCAAGAAAGCACACGGCGAGTCCAGCTAAGAGCAGCACCAGGCCGATGCCGATGCCAGCGTAAACCGAATCTAGACAAGAGGGACACGTTCGATCCTGTCGTTAACTGAGGAGTTATTAGCTTCAAGGATGCAGATGTAGATGAGACGGTTTAATGCAGGAGGTTTCAAGAGGCGTGCATCTTTATTACCAAGCTGCGTGGCTTGGACAGTTGGTGATGAGGTGGTGAGGGACGGTTTCTCCTTCACATGGCAGCGATTGCCCGACCATCCCGGCTCACACCTGCAGTCAAACACAAAGAGGTGACCACACGTGTGTTTAAAGGGATGCAGGAATCACATGCTTTATTTTGGCATGCAAAAAAAAAACCAAACGTAGAATCTTCCAATAAAGTAAAGGAACATAAACACAAAATATTTTGTATCGGTTAAAGAGAAAAATGCTTCCTTTGAAATTAAAAACACAAAAGAACAAAACTTTGTCAGTTTGTTTGTTTGCCAAAAGCCCTTCTAGTATAGTTCAGATAAATTAGTTGAATTTTGCATAGATTTTGTCTTAAAGCATGCATGGTGAAAATTTCATCCACTATGAATACTGGCACCAGTTACCACCACAACTTTGCTGTAAAACTGAATTGGCATCTGTAAATTTCACAGCAGTTTGTTGTAATCCGTTCGTGTGGTAAAACAACTACAAACGAGTGATATCCAAATAAAATCCCAAATGTTAAAGGTCCAGATCAAGGTATTAAATAAATCTCATTTTTAAGGGTCAGAAAAGGTTCACCCTCTGCCTCAGAAACATGGGAATAAGGGCAAAGTATGATAGAAAAGATTGCAATAGGATTGCTTGTTTATGTAATATTCTAATACAGTACAGCACACAAAGCATCTGAGTGCATATTGTCTGTCGAGCCATTTCCCTTTCTAAAAGTGGTGTGAGAAATATCTGCTGGACGTCCAGCTCGGAAACTCTGGAAATAGTTTGGCCGGCCTGGCCTGGTGCATGTCTGGGAAACCGAGTGAGCTCTTCCTCTCCCGAACAGAGACTCAGCTCCAAGTCAGCATCTGTTCAGTATCATCTTGATATTTGACCCTGTAATGGGAAACACACAGCTTCCAGCGAAGACAGACAGTGGCATTATCATTCAGAGGGAGTCAGCATCCAGATTGTGTGACAGTGGGCCGTTCCTGGCCCGGTTCCCTGGAGGAACCTGATGCCAACAGTGAGCCTGAGGTGTCCTCCCAGCGCTGGGCTTGGGATCTGCTGCACTGCCGTCTTGCACGCTGGAAAAGCTTCATGGGCTCCAAACACTGAGCAGTGGATGTCGGCAGTAACTTCCTCTTACAAATTAATGGAAGGCGGTGGAAAATGTGGGACAAAAAAAAAAAAAGAAACAGAAACCTTTAATAAGAAAGAAGCTTTGGTGATCAACACTTTATGAGTTTTTTTTCTTAACACGGAGTGGGGAGTTGGTTGGAAAGCAAAATGGCTGCAGACCAAAATTCAGGGTGGTCTGATCCAGACAATCCACAGTTAATTCAGTTTAAAATGTAAATTCCTCTATCGTTCATGTATAAAACACCTTATTCTAACAGCCTCTTTTATTGCCATAGACTAATTTAATACTGAAAACTGCAGGGAAAAAAATGTGTGGAATAATGGCCCCACATTAGGAAATAATTATGTGTGGGAATTGTCAAGGTTAGTTCTACCCTGGCAATTCATATAAAAGAAAAGTATCTTCTGTAGTACATACAAGGATTTTTTTGTGATTATTAATTTGTAAGCCTGCAATTTGACTAAAAATGAGTTGTTGCTAGGTGATTCAGGGTAATGATCTAAAACAAATCAGATCAAAACAGAAATAGTTCAGACTCAAAATAAATCTGTTCTCAAGATTAAATAGAAGTATTCTATTTTCTCACTGTTTGATTATAATACTAAAATGTAATACTTTTTACATAGCTGTATAAATGTGCCAATATGGGTCCAATGTAGTGAGAAAATTATGAAAATGTGTGAACTACAAAGAAAATAGATGAAGAAAATACAAACTAAATTTCTACTGTAAAACAGAAAAGCAGGAACCTTCTGACAAAAAAAGATTTTTTTTAAATTTTGTCCATTGATTTCTATAAGTAGAAGCAAGAAATACTTTTTCAAGAAACGCTGTCGCGTTTGCTGGTTCAGGTCCATTTCTGTGCTTTTTTAAGGACCTGCTGCAGAACTCATCTTTTTGTTTTTGCAGAGAAATGAGAAATGTGAACATCTCAGAGAGAATTCACTTATGCATAATGATGTTAGCAGATTCTGCAGCGAGTCCCATAACAGCTTTCCTACCTTCATAGTGAAATCGCTCAGCGCTGACATTCCAAGCTGCTGATGCAGAGAAACTCCATTCATGAGCTTAATTATAATGAAAAGAAGGAAACTCCAACAAAGAGAATGGCGCATCATTCAAGCAAACGTGCTTTTTGAAAGGTAAAAGCTGAAATGGAAGGACATCATTCTAATGCACAGCTTTTTTTTTTTTGTGGTTTGTATTACTGGAAGAAGTGATTCCCAGGAAACGTTATGCAGAAGCTCTACGTTTAATCAAAAGGGATAAGCACAGAGCATGTCTTGTTTTTTAAGTAAAGGTTGTCAGGATTTTCATTTTTGAAACAAAAAGATAAAGGGTAGTGGAGACAAAGGAACGAACAAAAACAATGCATATCTGTAGACTTTTGTGCATCAGCCTGCATCTTACAAGCACAGAGGTCCGTTTTCCTCAAGACGGCATGAACCGTGATCCTGGCAGTACATTGGAGGGCACTCTGCAAAACAAAGCAAATTCACATTTGCAAATATAAACAAGCAAAATATGCTGCGATTGTTGATGTCTGTCCTGAATAACTTTACTAGATGTTCAAAAACGTTTAATACCTTAACACAGCTTTAAAATTATGCACAACTTTCTCCTTGACCTAACAGCTGTGTTCCTTGGTCTTCATGGCACACAGAAACATGGGCGTAAATCCCGAGGGGGTCGAGGGGATCCCCCCGCCCCAATTTGGAAAAATCCAGAATGGTCCCCCCAAAGAAATCATAAAACATACCTTTGTGCTTAAACAATATCAATATAAAAAGGCAATAGAGACAAAGAATGAAGTAAATCTGCCATTTCGCTAAGAAAAAAAATAAGGATGAATTTTTCCCTGTTTATGGTCCCCCTCCCCAATAATCAGGTGGGATTTACGCCTTTGCACAGAAGAGCTGGATTTAGATTTAAAAAAAAAAAATCAAGTGATTTCTGATTGCTCTGGATGCTCCTAGATTATTAATCATATGAAAACTAGATATAATCTATGAAGATTATTCTTTGCACAAACAATCTGAAAACTTGTGCTGTCAAAAACTGCTTCATCACTTCAATTTTGTTTTTGTTGGTGACTGATTTATTTGCCAGTGTTATAAGGCTTAACCAGCGCTCTGAAATAACTCAGGTACAGCACTGCAAACACAAAGATAAATAAAAAAACTCTTCATAAGTCTGTAGAAGCATAATGTAGGGCCATTTTAAAAGACTAAAATCAACTTAAAATAAGAAATATAGAAGAATAAGGGATGAACCCTGGACATTTGCCAAGTCTCAGATGGTTGAAAGTGTTTAGTTTTCAGTCGAAAATTTCCACATGTAATTTCTCTTTGATATATGACAAAAGAGTTACTGCAGCTAGACTTTAGATTAGATTAAATTAAACTAGACTAGATTAATACATTTTAATTGCTAACATTACAAGTTTTGGTGAATTCTCAAATAATCTGCGACACTGAATGTATGCTGTACATTAAAATCTTTGCAAAGCTGCAGGTTTGAAGTAAGCAGGCATGAATGAAGTTTTAGCAGCATTTAAATTGAAAGTGATGGACGCCCCATGAGTGTATGGACACAAACAGAACATAGGTGTGTGATCTGTCTCAACGAAGATGATGAAATGTTTTAAGAAAATGTGTAAAGACTGACATCAAAGCTCGAAAAGAAGTTAATGAAAAAATAAATAAATAAATAAATAAAACCACTTATATAATTGCAGACTTCAGAAAAGATCGGCAAAAGAAATGCACGGCTAATGCAGTCATTTCCACCTTGAGTGTGTACAGGCAGAAGTGAGGTCATTATAATTTCACAGTTGATGCAACCTGTGACATGACGGGACGTCGTAGAGGCAATTAACAGCTAAAAGAAAGCACGTTACCATGGCAGCTGGACTCGTCTGAGTGGAACGGCTGACAGTCGGCGGAGCGGTCGCAGCGCATGTGAAGCGGGACGCAACCGGGCCAACTCTCGCACACGAGCTCTCCCGGCTCACACTGCAGCAACGCTGGTGAAAAGATGATGACACACGAGAAGAATGAACTGAACAGAAAGAAAGAAACTGGGGCAGTAAAAGTCAATGTTTCTAATCACTGAATCCAATCTGCTGGCAGTTCTTTTGTTTACTTCTGTATTTTGTTCAGCAATTGAGACTGATAGTATTGTGAAAAGCCTTCAGAAGACGCAGTGAGCGTTTTTTTATTTTTATAAAAATCTAAAGGAGAGCTCATATTTCTCCACTTCTAACTTCTCTCTCTGCTGATTTCTGAGTGGAATTTTAAATTCTTCGTTTGTACATTTAGAGGTCTGAATCACCAAGCTCCACCTTGTGCTGGAGATTTATGAACTCGTTTTTTGTTTTTCCCAGACTGCGGGTTTGCTGGTGGGTCCTGGCATTTTTAAAAGCAGAGAGGGAGTCACATCATTCACTTCTTAGGTTTCTCCAGATTAGGCTGAAAGCTTTCTTTCTTTTTTTTTTTTTAGGTAGATTCGCTTAAACTAAGCTGCTGGGGAGCATAGTGGCCATTTTTCCTGACCTTGCTGTTTCTTCCAATATGCGTTATCTACAATTGTTGCTGTCATAACTTTTTGTTCTGTAGAGTCTGTTTCTTTCCATGACAAAGTAATAAAGTTGGTCAAACTAATCATAATAGTCTAATAACTGCTCTTCATTCATGCACACACACTTTAACATAGTGAGATCTGACGCAACATATGCATGTATATCAGTTTTTCTGAGTTTCTGATTTTCTTTTCATCTCTCAACATGCATGGTGGGTATAAAATTATTATTCTGAAAACGTATAAACATTGAATTTTTTTTTATATAAAAAGGAAATTATTTATAGTTACAGCCAAAGGTTTGGTCTGTCTAATGGTTTTTATATCATGTTTTCATTTGTGCAAAATAAATAATTAACAGTTTAATGTTTCCCAGAAAGCCTTTTTTTCAGAGGCTGGACTCTGTAGCTGGTATTAAATTCTCACAGTAACAAAAATACAACAGATTCATAGTATTTACAGAAATTTTACATGCAGATGTTGAACATAGACTAATTACTTCTGATCCAAAAATAAAAGAAACATTAACGGATTTTAATTCTGATGGCATAAACTGAAGCTGAAACATGAAACTAACATCCGCTGAATTTAATATTAGTTTTCGTAAAGGTGCAAAAAGTGTGGCGCTCTTCATTCAGCCAGCTCACCAGCAGTCTGCAGCAACAGTTTGAAAGAGAAATCATCAGCTTACTCTATCATGTGAACAGACTGGTTGCTCTGGCACTTTCTCAGTAATCTTATTAAAAGGATTTTTAACCAAAACAACAACAAGGCAAACAATTTTAGCACATTTAAAATCGTTGCTGTTCAAAATCTTGACATAGGTAAACCGCCCATGTCTACTTGACATTGCAATACAGTTTGACATGAATCCATCCAGTGTAATGTAGATTAAGAAGACGTTTTAAACATGCAACTCTTATTGTGAAAAACTGACAATGAGTTTTCAAGAAAATATTGAATTTGTTAGAACTACCCCTTTGTAGAAAAGAAATTCAAGAGATTATTAAATAATTCGCAAATAAATGAATCTTTTTTTCATATTTATTTCCCCCCTGCAAACATTAATTATCACAAAATGTCTTAAAGAACTGCAGTAGATGTTTCCAAATAACAACGTGACCATAAACTCACGGCAGCTGTGCTCATCCTCTCCATTGGGGCAGTCGTAAACTCCATCGCAGCGCAGTAAGGCAGGGAGACACCGAAGGTCCGAACACTGGAAATTCTCGTCGGGACAGTCGCCCTGAGGAGGAACGGTTCCAGGCAGGGCAGTCGGGCAGCGCTCTTCATCAGATTGATCCGTGCAGTCCGGAGAGCCGTCACACCACCAGGTCTTTGGGATACACTGGAACGAGTGCGTGCACTGGAACTGGTCAGCGTCACAGGTCAAAGGCTGAGGAGTTAATGGTCCTGGGATGGAGATACACGTAAATGTAAAACTTAATCTACTTTATTGATTTTTTTTTTTTGCTTACACAAATTAAACATCCTTCCCTGGGGAAACTCTGATGGCTGCTTGAAACAGAAACAGGATTTTTTTTTTTTCTTTAGGTTTTCAAAGTCTTTGGAAAGTCAGTTGAGAGAAGTGAAGAGTGAGCAGAGAGGTGAGGCTGAGGAAACAACACAATATAAATGTAATTGCTTTTCCTCCAGTTGTGCTAGCTCTCAGCAATGACCTGATCTCCAGAGTGAATTTATACGGACCTACAGGGCAACAGGCTGCACTGACTCTCTCCCCCTCTCCCCGAGGGTTCGCCTTGTTTATGAGGAAACCCAGGAATGGAGGGTGGAACGTCAGAGCACAAAGGGAAAGGGAGAAGCTGGAGAAGGTGAAAACGGGAGGAAATGAAAAATGAGGGCAGTAGTAGAAGCGGAAGAAACCAGGAGAGGCAAAATGAGAGAGCAAAGAGGCCAAATAAAACTTTAATATCTTTTACCTCCGACCACACACTCTGCTGTGTACGAGATATCGTCCAGGGCGATGTCCGTCCACATGTCTCCACCCACCTCCGCCTGGAAGGTCACTCTGAAATCTTTCGTGTTAGACAGGATGACGTTGGCATATGTCCATTGGTTTCCATGGCTTTCAGTAGTGGCCCACATAAGCAAAGGTGTCCCATTAGGTCCAACGGTATAAACCTAAAGTATTGGGGGACATGAGGTTAAAAATGTATTGTACTACATTGGTAATACATTTGATCAAAGAGAACCCAATGTGATGAAGAACCTATTAGTTGGTGGAGGAAGCTTGATGCTTTTAATAATATAAAGCAGTAATAATATAACAAATGACCCTTTGTGTTTGTTGTGTCTTAGTCTCCAAAATGTTCCTGATTCAACACATATCTGCAGATATAGTAGTTTCCCTTTATATTTCCAATATCCTTTTTGCTTCTCAACTGGTTACTTTATGCCCTGACATATTCTTTCTTTCAAAATCTTCTTGGCTTTCCAAAGGTCTAATAAGGCTTCTTTTTCAGATATTTATTTTTTGAAGATAATCTGGCTAACAAATATGTCCAGAAAAAGACAAATGTGACTAATTAAGTTTGTAAGTGGAGCTGCTTGAAGCCTTTATTTGAACATTTTTCGGTGAATATGCACTAATTGGCAGACAGCAATGTGCAAAGTTGGCTTCAATCAAACAAAACATACATTTGTGATAAATTAAAGATTTTTTTTAGTAATTTTTGGTGACAGGATCACCTTCAGAGTTCCCATTCTGGGCGAGCCGTACATGAAGAACCAAAAGCGCAGGTGACATAGACCGATGCTGGCAGGAAATGGGGTTGTCGTCGTCACCTTGGCAACATCACCCTCCCTCTGAGTGGCTGAATCTATGTACAGAAAGTTTCCACCGCCATCTACGGAGATAGATGCAATCAATGTAACATTCATGTAAGCTAGGACTTAAAAGATTTCACAAAAGCCGTCCTGTTTCAGCTCCACTGACAACAAAACAGGGTATGTTTGGACAGGAAAGGATTGCTGTGAAATGGTGATGCCTGCAGCCAAATACTGCAGAGAGCTTCTTCAGCTCGGCTACACTGAGAGATGAAACAGCCTCTGTGCAAAGCCAGAACAAAGTGGGAGTTTTCCACATGAGTTAGGAGGAATTTAAAGTCATCACAACCCACAGCGGACAGCAAACCCTTCTCCCGCCCACAACACTTGATCCTCCTGTGGCTCAAAAACAAAACAAAGAAAAAAAAAAAAAAACACCCAAAGACTGTTGTCATAGATCAGCTCTGCACACGTGTTGATCCAGCTTATAATGTGACTACAGGAAGACCACACAATCGCTGTCCTTGTTTTCAACTTTACTGATGTGCCGCAATGAAGGGAGCAAGCAATGAATGAGCACATTCATCTTTACAGTCAATAAAAACAGTTTGGCCTGCAGAAGGTGATTAAAGTGTTAAGAGTTGCAACTGGAAACAGATTTGTCTCCAGGTTTATCGTCCAGGAGGTAAAACAAACAGGATGTGATATAACGAGTAAACAGTATCTGTGCAATCAAGAACGATTTTACCTTTCTGTATAAGAACCACAATAAAGAAGCCTCACATTTCCCTCTAAACCACGAGAAGCATAGCATGCAAGCTAAGGAGCTTCCTCCCACGCCTGGCGGTGGCTGATGGAAGTGGAGTAAACAACTTTCCAGAAACAACAGCAAACAATATTGTATTCTTTTATCAACCAGAGGTCCCTGCAGATGTTGTCAGCTAAAGCACTGAGATGAGAAAAAGAGAGAATGATGTGGCAGATAATGAATCTCTGTTTGCCGAGTACAAGTTAGCGTTAGCACTAAGCAACTTCACAGCAGCTTCTTACACAAACAGCAGCAAAGAACAATTCAAAAGCATTGAAGGATGAAGACAGAAATAAACAAAAGATCAGAAACCAATTTACATGTTTACATGTAAAGCCTACATCAGTGCTACGGTATAGCTAGTCTCAGTAGGAAGTTAGAAAAGTGGCACGATTTCTCTTCCTCATGAGCTTCGAAGTTGTAGCATTATTTCTGAGTCATTATTGACATTTTCCATGTGGCAATCATTTAATTAGACTATTTCTGTTTTAGTATGGTTCTTGTTTGCTTTAAAAAGCTCTTGCATTAATTATCCCTCTCCTGCCAGCTATTGAGGGATGCCAAGGCTGCTACTGCTAATGTTCAATTGGGATAGTATGATGATTAATTGTCTGCTGATGAAGACTCTTAGTCTTAGACTCTTAGTACCAAATGCAACCATGGTAAGTTTTCTTCCTAATATGTAATATAGCATACCACGCAATTTATCATGACAAGAAAAGAAAACGTGCTCCTTCCTTTTTTATGTAAATCATTTGTTTGTGCTGCTCATTTTATCATCATCTCTGCAGAAGACAAACAAGGAACAAACTAGAAAATACTGAAATTCAGGTGGAAAAAAAAAATTCCACCTGAGTACAGTTACATTTTCTTATGTAGACCAAACTAACTGTAACCTTTTTATTAGAACAAAAATACATAGAAAGCATAAACAAGGCCAGCTTCTTTTAAGCTCTGTTTAACTCTGACTGGTTTTCATCTGGATGTTTCTGTTAACCCTGCCTTCACAGGCTCCTCTGAAGTTGTTGTTTCCCAGCTGCCAAGTTGCAAGTACAAAGACACTGCAGAGCGCTGCCAGAAAGCCGCAAACATCGAGGGTGTCGGGGAAAACAGATGTTGTTGTTTTTGTCGTTTTGACAGAATTAATAATATTTCGGTGCAAAGCACCAAACAATAATGCCTGGTCTGGTACTGGGACAACTTCTGAGTAGATTGGTTGGAAAATTAAGAGAGCAGATTTTGGTGGAAATCTGAGTGAGGTTTTATTACATTCAGGTAGAGTAATAAAACAAATCTATTACCACATCCCATCTTTCATTTGTACAATATAGTATTTACAACTCTACAGATATGTTCTGTATTAACAATGGTTTGAAGGAAAATGAGGCTTTGACCTATGAGTTCAGTTTAAAATGTTATTAAATAATGGTAAGACAACAAACATGGCAGAGTCTTGAAAGTCATTCTCAGTCTTTTTGGACGGCTCTAGTATCCCTGAAACGTACAAAGCAAAACTCCAATCAAGCAGATAATTTCTACAACAACCTATCAAGATTATTCTGAGCTTTCACTATTCCACTCTACTAAACTACTGCTATATGGTTTTGATCCTTTTTTTTTTTTTAAGAAAACATGGCTAATAAAGCATGCTTTTCTGTACATATGCAGACCTGGACTGTGGTCAGACTGAGGTCCAACTCCTGTCTCTGTCTTGTGGCCGATCCTCCAGTCAAAGTCATCGTCAGGGTCCTGAGAGAGCTGACAGATCTGCTCCCACCTGTCGTCCTCCATGTTGAAGTCACAAGCACCCGGTGAGCCAAATATGTAGTCTAGAAGTAAAGAAAGATAACAGAAAAGTAAGAAACAAGTAATGAAAGCAGCTATTTGTCTTTGCTCTGATGGACTCATTCTCACCACCAAATAAAAATAATTTCCTCTTTTCACTTACCACAGTCCTTCTCATCTGATTCATCGGCACAGTCGGCCTTGTTGTCACACACCAGGTGGGACTCTATGCAATGGCCGCTCTCACACACAAAGTCTGTGACTGCAGGACAACTACCTGGCTCCACAGCGCCTGAAACACAAATGGGAGGGAGGGAGGGAGGGAGGGAGGAAGGGAAGCAGGCGAATGGGAGGGAGGGAAGGAAGGAAGGAAGGAAGGAAGGAAGGAAGGAAGGAAGGAAGGAAGGAAGGAAGGAAGGAAGGAAGGAAGGAAGGAAGGAAGGAAGGAAGGAAGGAAGGAAGGAAGGAAGGAAGGAAGGAAGGAAGGAAGGAAGGAAGGAAGGAAGGAAGGAAGGAAGGAAAGACAGAAAGATGGAGTATTTTTTTCTTGTTTTTTCACTCGTATCCAGACTCGCAAAACACTGGAATCACATTTTGTACTTTTAAAAACTGCATGCGGACACTGGGTGAAGGAAAGAAAGGCAAATCTGCACTATACTCCTCAGTCTGAATGTTTGTGAGCTGTTAAACTTCAAAAATAGAGCATTTAATGAAAACCATGATTGGGGAGTTAAACTTCCTGGAGGTCAGCAGGAATAAACCCATCACAGAGTAAACTGAAAAACCATTTCGGCTTCCATTTGAAGTTGATGGAGACTTGTGTGTTTGAGTAATTTGCTTTTGGACAGACAGATTGTCTGCTTGTCAGTCTTTGCATACGCTCCCCTCTGTGTGTTTTGATGTATGTCTCAACTGAACCAGAGGTCAGTATTTATTCCTCCTCCCCCCCATAAGTGTGTTTATGCCTGTGCTTCAGACAGAAACGGCCTTGATAGAGCAGGACGTTGACCAGCCTCACGTCAGGTCCAGTTTAATGTAGAGCATCTGTCTCGGACACAATCATCGACCGTAGCCTGACAGCAAACGTCAGCGCTGAAAAATGCTTCCCTTCAACACTCACCAGCTCTCCGGTTTTCCAGAATGCACTTCATTCCAAAAGCTGTCAGCTGGTGCAGTCGTTAAATATGTTCACTTACAAAGATTAGGAAAGATACTTTTAAATTAAAAAGGGCGAGGAAATAATATAACTCATTTTTAATTTTTTAATTTTTATTTTAAAGTTTCTATGTCATTTGCCCTACTTTTTCGGGCAGGTCGGTATGTTCTCATTCCTTACTGATAGAAAACTCAGTTCACTGTGGATAATATTGCAGTTTATAATGGCAGATGTTAAAGTGCTGTGGTTCTTGGGTTTTTTCTTAACATTCTCAAAAATTGAATTAAATCTTATGAGGGCAGTTTGGATCTTCTTTCAGACATGTGTGTTTGTTTGAAATGATGAGCTTGAAATCTGCCGTTCCACAAATATTTGCCAACATGGCCGGTCCAATTGTTCATTTTCTCAATCCAATGTGAGTGAAACTGCCAGCTACAGGCAAAACGTGTTTACTGACGGGAAATTAAAGGGGCTTCACCTTGAAATAAAAGATGATGTAGAACCACTTTCTGAAACTGTTGGTGGATGCGTAAACAATTGAAACCTCACACTTAAAAGCTTTAAACAAAAAGACAACCATTTCTTTCTTACTGTCTGACATTAAAGTCGACTTAATGTTTTAGGTTGTGGATGTTGGCTAAATTCCAGATAATGAAAGAGAAAACTTCTTAAAATTACGTGCTTCAAATTTGATATACACTCAGATTACTATGACTTATAGCAATTTTGGTAAGTGTGGAGAGCCAAGATAAGAAGAGAACTGCGGACCTCCACCAGCCTGGTTAGTTCTTATGTGCAATTTCCAAGTGGATAAAAACAAACAATTACACAGAAACGGTATCACGTAACACCCACTGTAATCTCCAGCCTTTAACGGGCAAAGTTTGTCTGATTTAATATGGGTTTCCACTGTATTTGAGTTTATATGTCTAATTTCCACCCTGTGTGAATTAGATGAAATCAACCGTTAGTCTAAACTTGTTCACGCAGATGTTGTTCTTAAAATTCATTGCGCTCAGATAAATGATTAAAAGCCACAAATTATGATGCAGTTTATATTTCAGACTTGTCACTGTGTGTTAGAAATAACAATGAATCAGACACATTCAAAAGTGAAGTACTTCCCCTTTGTGTTAAAATCAACTAGAAGTTATGCTTTTAGCATAACTTCTAGTTATGCTAAAAGCCCCCATTTCTTGAGGTGCTGAAAACTAGTCATCCTGATCACTTTGCCAGGTGGCCCCCAAAGAAATCTCTTGTCCATTTTCCTGGTCAAGTGCCAAAAGTTTAAATATTTTCAATATGCTACGCTCACTGCCAGAAAGCTTACAAAACACCATTGTTTTTTAACAACTGGACAGAAAAGGTCATCATCCCAGAAGATCTCAGCAGGGTTGTCTGAGATAACGCTCATCACTTACTCGGAGCACAGTCGATGTACTCCAGGTCATCCAGGGCAGCTCCTCCGCTCAAGTCTCGGGAGCGAATCCCCTCGAAAATCACTTCAAAGTTCCTGAGGTTCCTCAGGGGCACCACCGCTTGGATCCACTGGTTTCCCTGATGTCCCGTTTTATTCCACATCTCAATTAAGCTGTCCTCCGTCTGCAGAGGAGAAATGACAAAGGATACACCATGTGGCAGCGTTTCACATTCTCCTCTGGTTTTTAACAAGAGGTTTCAAAGCTGCTGCAGTGATTACTGACAGAACTTCATCCTTCAAAACGCAGAGTCACAAGTCCACAGGGGATATTACTGAGGAAAAATGAGCTAAAAGTACGTTCTGGACTGAAGGCTGCTGGGAAACAGTGGACTTCATCTAAGAGGAGTTATTAAAGTCTCATTAACATAACATGATTGTAATAAGTTCAACGCCTGAGAGCAACTTTTCAGACTAAAAAAAATGCTCCGAGTTATGTCGACGAATTTGCTTCATACCACATATGAAACATATTAAGTACAAATTAGAATGTATTTTTCTGAAAGTCCACTCAGTTTTTTCCCATGATGCTACAGCTCAGGCACTAAATCATAGCTAAAGTGATTTTGAAACAGGTTATGTGGATGCAGTTAACTATAAGCATAAACAGCATCAGTGACACTTACAAACACGTGTTTTATTACAAATACACTGTTCTGACCTCTGGACTTACTACGGCAATAAAGAGGCAATAAAAGGCTTTTATGCTATATTAAATTTGTATATAACAACATTCTGAGTTATAGAACTTAATTAATTGGCAAATAGTCATTTTTATTGGCTTCTTAATGCACATAAAAATAAAACTGATTGGTGTAATCAGTCTGTTTATAGGCCAAAAGACACTTGATGCTGATCCTCTTATTGTTTGCCATTACTTACCAATTTCCAGGAAGTGCCCAGAAAATAATTAAAAAATATATTATTATTTATATAATGCTTTAGTTGTGCAACTAGGCTTCATTTTTTTCTACTTGGGAAATGACTGCATATAAGGTAGGAACTTTAGGTTCCCTCTGAATGGCAAAACCAGACATCCCATTCCACTCAATCAATAAGTATTGGATAATAAAATCTGTTAAAAGTCAATGATAGTTAACAGAGCTAAAATAAAATTAAAATCACAATCTAAATAAAAAAAGAACACCATCAGTAATATTGATGGGGCAGAGTATAATTCTCTGTACTGTGTTTTTTTTCTGATATCACTGATAACTACAGAAACATTTTTTTAAGCATGCTTCAGAGTAGAGAATCAGTTTCAGCAGTGAAAAATGTTTAACTACTGCAGACAGAAACGCTCTAATATAAAAAAATAAAAAATAAAACATGATTTTACACTTGCTGAATCTGAAGTTGCAAGAAGTGACCAGAGGCTCGACTGCAGTGAGACGAGTTCTGGTCTAATATGCTGGGGGGGGGGGGAACACACACACACAGAGGACAAGCAAAGTCACACTCTACTCTGCAGCTTGAAAGCATATTAAAATGCACCCTTGGGTGAGGCTTGTCCCCTCTGCTCTGAAGCCCTGACTTGAAATAATCTTGTTACGGCGAGAGTAGAGCACAGATTAATAGGTAGAGTTACAGCAGGACTTATTGAGATTTATGTCAGGGAGTAACGACTCAATCTATAAAAATAGCCCTAGAGCAACGGACGAATATACCATGATAGCTCTCACTTAAAGCCTGTTTGGCATATCGGTCGAGGCATTCATTTGATTGCTTTGAGTCTTCGCCTCCTGAGCTTTCAGTTAGGGCACTGCAATCACAAATTTGGTTTAGAGCGCAAATATGTCGCAATATGTGAAACTCATTCTGATGGGTGAACCAGAAACAGAACAAAGACACAAAGTTGTAATTTTATAGAAATGCTTATGTCATTGAAATTTAAATGCGGTAACCATTGAGCTAAAATCCAATTTATATTCATGGCCTCTTTCATTTTACTGAACTGCTGGGAGCTGTTTTTTCTGAATGAATATTTTTCTTCTTGACCAAATGAAACAATATCAAAACAAGGAGGAGACGCTACCTTGCTTTTTTTCCTCTTAAGGTAATTGTAGGGTTTTGTTTCAGGTCAGAACATGTTTAATTGATCAGAGTTGTCATGTAACATATATTACATGTATGGGAGAGAGTATACTCTCTTGGCGTTGACTAACGGCTCTCTGTAATGTCAGCCCACAAAAACCGTCTAAAACAATGTAAATCTGCAAAAGAAATATACCATTGCTGCACAATATTTCACTGAATTGTAAATTCTTTGAAGATTAAAATGAGATTTTCAGATGAAGGACAACATAGGAGATTGTAAGTTGATACAGTGCCTAGTTAACTATTCACACTAATTAATGTTTTTTGTCACCACAAGATACTGTAAAGAAGCAAAAAGCTGATCTCCTTTTTTTCTGGCCATCATGTAGGTAAGTTCCAAAAAACAGCAGAGGTATTATTTTCATTTTTCTTAATTGGAGATTTAGTTAGCTGATGTGCTTAAACTATTCTAAACTAATTTTCACACCAGTTCTTGTTAAGGGTGAGTTGGCACAACACTGTCCGATCCCATGGTCTTCAGCATATTGCATCAACATCAGGCTACTCTGTTTGCATGCTTTGCTTTTAGCGTTATTCATTTATCCCTGAGTGAATGCCAAAAGTATGAATTTAATTGCTTGTGTCTCATGTCTTTTGTGCAAGAGAAAATACAAAAGACAGTGCCTTTCTGCTGAAAGGCAGAATCTGAATTATGGCACCATTAAATAACGTATTTTCCCAGTGATCGTAACTTACAAGAAACAATAGTCTTTTATCTGCAGAGGAGTCTCCCTCCCTTTTTCTTTATTTCCAGCCGATATTTCCATTTCACTCTGTGACATCGGCCCTGGTACTTGATGACGAATGACTATTAAGAGCAAACCAGGGATCTGGTGTAACAAACTGGGCTCTTAGCAAATTTCACAGGGGACCCACCTGCAATGCTTGCATGTAGGCTTTATTGCTGTAAAACGTGGGCGTGTGTAAGTTTGTATTCATGCTGCAGTTACAAGCCAGTGAATTATGAAGGCTATAAATGTGCAGTAATGTTATACATGAAAGCACAATGCAATATTATGTAAGTGTTAATGGCTTTGAACCTGCAAGGTCACACATTCACCTAATGTCACATAAGAGCTTAAAGTTACACTGAAAATCCGATCCCCCCCTCCTACACACGCACAACAGCTTGACTAATTAATGCCGATTTCTAAACTTTACACCTTCACCCACATGATTTACTGGCTTCTTTTAATATCCCCAGCAAAAGGCTAAATCTACCTTTTTCCCTCCGTATGCAAGAGAGGAACAGATGTAAAATGGTCCACAGACATTCATCATCTCCTGCTTCTCATGCAGTCACATAATCAATAATGAGAGCCACAAAACCTGGTGCAATAACTATTAAATCCCGTCATTTAAATTTCTAATATCCTACCACATTATGCTTTAAGGAAGAATCAATCGCACAAAGGGCTTAAAACAGCTGCATTTTAAAAGAAAAAATGTATAAATAAATATAATGACTGAATAAAATAGATATAGATTTTAAAAGATATGAACCTTTTTTTTTTAAACTTCTGGTTTTCAGTCAACCTCAGACTTTTATTTTTATGCATTTCATTAGCCAAAGTTGACAAATATGTAAAAAAAAAAAAAACGCGTCTTTCTTTTATGATTTTTTTTTGGGTTTGTTTTGGGCATCGGAGAGGATCTTCAACATCCACTGATCACACACTGGTGAAAAGACGATCCACCATCCTCCCAGCACTTTACCAATTTACTTTGAACATGGGATGAATATTTAAATGATTAAAGATAGGCTTCACTGGCTGAGTGTAACCATGGTGATCATGACTGAAATCAATTAAATTCTTCCTTTCTTGTCTGAACCAAAACTCGCTCCACCTTGATCAGCAGCCGGATGGTCCCTGTGGCCTTATGGGAAAGGTAGTACCAGAAGGACAGCTTGCAGACAGCGCTTGACTCTTTCCAAACAGAACTCCTTATATGAGCTTTGTCGCCTTTCAGTCCCACCGGAGTGGCCTCCAGGTAGACAAAATGGCCTGGAAGGTAAGAGAAGATAAGACAAGATGAAGGAGAAAAGTAACAAGATGAGATTTTTAGAATCTATTACAGCCACTGCAAAAATTGTGGCAAGGTCAAGGAGACTGAAGGGGTCGGGAGGGGGGGAGGATTGAGGGCTAAAGGTCACTGCGTAATCATGACCACATCTTTTAATGTGCCACTGGCTTTTGTAAAAGGGTAGCTCAAGGTTATTTTGTTAAGGGAAATCCATAGAGAAAGAAGGAACGTTTTAACGCAGCTGAATTCAAATGAAAAGAAAGCATCTGGGAGCAACATCTTTCTGTCTGAAAAAAACATCTGTGCACTGCTTCAAATTACACACTTTTACCTGTGCCTTGAATGATTTACAGAGCATTTTTCTGCTTTATTGCTTTGCAAGAGTAAAAGTGATCGTCACTTTCTTTTATTTGACTGTGCTAATCTTTCACTTGCAGTCATTTACAATTATACCCGGGACCACGCTAACAATGATTTCACAAATTACCTGGCTGTCAGTAGCTTCAAGTCTGAATTTTTCTTCTCCAAAACACAACCACTTTTCTTTTCTAAAGAGGCAGGAATTAGCAGATGCTGCTGTAACGACTATCATACTTTTCTGGGATTCTCCTCTTCGGGGATAAAGGATAATTTAAAAAAAAGCAGGTGTTATAAAATCACAGATGGGAGGAACCTCAATTGAGGTTTACAAATTGCAAACTGAGAGTCGCTCCAGTTTGAATCAACTGATTAGTTTTCCAGAAAACAGAAAGCAAATGCAGGCTCTGCTGGGAGAGCGTGCAAAATCTAGCAGGTCTGAAAAACTCACATTAGTGCTGAGCATCACTCTACCATGTTTGTTAAATAACCATAACAAGACTTTGATTTTGATGGTGCTCTAGGTAGTAGGTGCATCTTTCTTTTTCCTTTTTAGCTTTAAAGCACAACGAGAAAAGTAATCAGGAAGGAGTGGTAAGATTAAATCAAATCATTTCTTGGTTGGCTTAAACACATAACCTGTTATCTGATGCAATATTACATTTACATTATAAAATATACTTTTTTCAGCTAATGCCAAATACTGTTGAACTAGTCTGATTGTGACCTGTATTTCTTTAGTTGCTTTTAACTACAATTAGTATTTGTGGTTAAAAGTAACTAACCTAGGCTAAACGCACACCAATTTATGTTTGTAACGTAAGTTTGTTTGTGGGTAAAATCATTTTAAAAAATTACGTTTTGAGATTAGACAGACTAATTTGGATAAATTACAAGCATCTGCTGTGTGCTACTTTTGAGCTACAAAGACCCAGCAGATAGCAAGCTTTACTATTCATTTGGGTTATTACAACGCACCTTTTCAACGAGATTTCAGCTCTGAATCAATAATCCGAGTTTCCATTTCCAGAAAATTCACATACTGTGAAAAAGCTCATTGACTGACTTCGTGATTTGAATCAAACTGTAAAGATACATCACCAGAAGACATCAGATTTATTTTTGAAACAATATTCTAGCTCTAACAAATGGAACCACATACCGCTGTCATCCATCAGCGTGTGGTCATACGGCGGCCGTATGCTTTGAACAGATCCGGTATCGAGAGCCCAGTCGAAGTTATCAGCCAGTGAACTCTTCCAGCCACAGCGGCCGTTCTCAAACGAGCAGGAGGTGCCACAGTCCTCCTCGTCCGTACCGTCGCTGCAATCGTTGGTGAAGTCACACATCTGCTCTGGAGTGTAACAGCTGCCTTTTCCACAAACGGAAGCCCCTGGAGGACAGAACCCTGGAAAAGAAGACAATTCAACATATTTCACGAGTTGATATGTTTGCAACCAAAATTAGCTTTCTGTGAAGGTCAGTCTCTGGTCTGACTAAAGACATTCTGTGTCGGTATTAGATGTGAGGAGCAAGGTAGTCTATTTCTGCCTGCATGCAAGATATTTAAGTTACTACCAGGTCAAAATATCAGAAAATACTAGCGATATCCAAGATGCAGCCATGCATGATGAGAGATACTATTAATAAAGTTTGCTTTCAGGTGAAAAATGTAGCAAAATCCACATAGCAGTCTGGTAATGAGACTCACCCAGCCGAAGTTTATATTCAGTAGAATAATGAGTTTCACATCAACAACCTTGAGAACAACAGAACTGAATATATTTCATGGGATTTAATTTCACCCCTGACTTCAAAGGTCATAAGATAATTTAACACAAAAATAATAGACGCTGTTCCCCTTTTTTCTATTTGTCATTTTTGCAGGCAGCCTTGCAACAGACAGCAATTTCGGTGACTGTAGTTAAAATGTTCATTGTAAAACTGTCAAATTTCACATCTAAGGTTTTGGAAAAGAAACAGAGAAATCTGGATTCTAAAGAAGCAACTTTGTGCGTTTCACAAGATTAAACAGCATCCCAGCAGTGCAGTAAACCCTTAAGGGCACCCCTCTGCACACAGAGCTGTAGTTTCCTTAAGAAGCTTAGGAAGGACACAGGAGCATGGGGCTCTGAGCTCAAATCACTGTATCATTGATGGCGATACTTGGAAGGGGACGGTGGTGGGGGATCTGCTTCTTTTGGAGCCAAACATTCCAGCAGGGTCAGCGCTTAGCCTTAGGGTGGGGGAAGTGTTAGAAAGGAAGAAGGGTGGTCTCTGTAATTAAAGGAGAAAAAAGGGGTATAAGTCCTTCCTAATCCTTTGTTCCTCTTGAGGTGCACAGAACCAGAAGCAATGTGACCCAACAAAAGAAACACAGGAAGCCAGGAAGAGACAGCTCCTGACTCCTGACTGTCCCCTGCCTACAGAACCTGTGAGGGGAATTCAATTAGAGAGAAATCATATTTTTACAAGGAGTTGACTCAGACATCTTCTATATCAGTCACCACTACCCTATATTTGATGCTCTTTTAATGTAACTCATGCAAAAAAAAAATAAAAATAAAAATTGGTATTGGAATCATATTTCTAGATAAATAACTTAAGGGTCATGGTTGGATCAGACACCCTGGGTGACAATCTCTCCCCTAGTGGATGGATTTTAATTGAGCTCTACATTTTGCACAAAAAACGCAACCGAATCATATAAAATAAACTGATTACCCAAAGGATTTTTAATCATCTTTATCTGAACTATATGAACTATGCAGCTTGTAGGTCTCTACATACTTTGCACATGAAAAGACTGCGACGTTAGTCAATTCGTTTTTCAAAACTATCTTCAGTCAGTCAGATTGGAGTGTTTATGAACATCAATATTCAAATGTTGCCACAGATTCTCCATCAAAACTCTGGAATCAATGTCCTGCTGGAAGACAAACTGTCTCAAACTCTTTTGTTTTTTTCAAAGATTACCCAATATTTGGTTTAATTTGTTTGACCAATTATCCTGTCGTGAATTAAATGCATATTCCACAGGATGATGCTGCCACCACCATGTTTCACCACTGGCGTGGAGTAATCAGGGTGAAAATTTTATACAGCCTCCATAGGTCTTTTCATTGCCATTGAGATTATTTTTAAAAGCAATTGGTTTTTCTAGGTTATGTTCAGGGGTGTCAGAGTAGTAAGCCACTGAGATCACATTTTCACCACAATTATTTTATCTAAGTTTAAATTAAGTACACATACTTTTATAAAGCACTATTAGAATAACAAAATACTCATATTACAATGAATACTTTCTTTTAGGGTATGCCAGAGAAAAAAAAGACAGTAGGAGAGACAGTTTTATTGGCACACACCACATCACCTTCTCCTGATGGTCTTCTTCTAATGGTCTTCTTCCAATTATCAGCAAATAAAATGCTTCCAGCAGTTTCATTAAAGTCTGTTTTAACAAGCTGGTAACGGCCTAATAAAACATTAGGTGTGCTATATTATAAAACATTAGGTGTGCTATATTGTTTGATTCAAATGTTCTCGATTTTCTCTGAATCATGTGATGGTATATAAATTGAAGCTGTGGCAGAAAAAGCCCCTGAGGAGTGATAGTCTGTAATTACAGTTCCTGCTGCCTCTTGTCTCATCAGTATTACTGTACATCCTGCCAACACACAGACAGAAAGAGCTGCATTCAGCCACAGCTCTCAATTACTGAGAGGACCATGGATTTTAGCTCCAGTTCAGTCTTTAAGTGATGTTCTCTTTATTACTCTCTTCGTATTTCTTTTCCTTACCTACTATATGTCCTCCAATTTTATTACCAAAATGTGTGAAAAAGTGATCAAAATAGATTTATCTTTCATCTTAGCATAACTTCATATCTTCCTTCTGGCTCTGATTGGCTGTTTTTGACTGGGAGTGAAACATTTCTGCAGATGGCAGTAGGGCCACAGGGAGAAGTTGGAGGAGCACAGATTTGTTGCCTCATATTATACTGTCACAACATAGTGACAATTTTGATAAATATGTAAAAAAAACAAAAAACATAATTATTTTACTTATATGTAAGAGTTACCTACTGCTGCATTAACTCTTTATGTAGCCAGTGATGCTGTCGCCATTCTGAAGACAGACAAAAGAGAAAACCCCATTGCTAAAGACATCCAGCTGATTACAGAGTGAGGCAATAAACTGTGGGTCTGACACTTTTGTAATTACCCAAACTAACATAAAGCTGTCAATACTGTTCTGGGTATAAATGAGAGCACTCCTGAAAAACAAGAAAACGACCAAAAAACACTGGCCGCATTACAGTTTCAATCTTTACTATTTATAAACCCTCCTAATTATCTTTGCTCATATTGAAAACAAAAGCTGGGCAACACATTTAATAGTCCCTCTGTAACTAAATTGACAGAGGCAATAAATCTGCTGCTGTTGTTGTTGTTGTTGTTGTTGTTGTTGTAAGGGTTCCCCATAAAACATGTGAGTAATGTTGGAGAACTTAAATAGGACTGAGACACAGAGTGTGAAAAGATTCATTTACACTACTTGGATGATATTTCCCTACAAAACTTAACAAATTGTTTCATAACGACTGCATAAACCAGATTGTTACTGTGGGAATTTCCCAGCAGTTATAATTCTCCGACTGCCAAAATTTCCCTGGCAAAGCTGATTAAAATCGCTCACATCTACAGAGAATGGAGACCGTTCCTAAAACCAGAAAAAAAAAAAAGAAAAAAGTTTTAATTGGGCTCTTGTGGCATCTTTATCGCGCTAGCAGTAATTTTTAAAATGTGTGATTAGATTGAATATCTGTCCTTGAGGAAACTAAATGTGCAGCTATTAAATGAAAATGTGAACAGTACCAAAGTCAAGGCATGGAAACAGCTAAGTAGTTCAGAAGAGGACTGAGCAACAATAGCAAATGTTTTATTGTTATGTTTTTAGGGGACGGATAACACACTGTTGACTCAGTCTATGAAAACTAAGGTGCCACCTGTAAGGTCTGCAGTTTTCTGTTGTTAAGAAGCGGTCAAAGGTCACAGCTGTTACCTGGAGACATCACACACAGCCAATGTCTCACCGGATTTTATGGAGCTTAATAAAACTCCCTTTTGCAGCAGAGGTTTTTACTTGACACTTATCTGAAAGCACATGCAGCATTAGGGTTTCAATGAGTCTTCCCACAGTAACTCTTCTATGTATCAAGTAATTGCTTTAAGGGCAGCCAACAACCTCAAAAAATATTTCTGACTATTTTAACAAGTATAAGTTTGATTACAGTATGTCTGCCATATCATTCAGTGTGTAGCACGACATTGTCTAACAACTAAACCTTTTTAGTCTCCATGTGTTTTACAGAGGTAAACATGCTGTCCCTACCATGACCGTTAGTAGTGGCAGAATTGTTTTTAGTTCGAACAACCAGAGTTGATTGTCTGAGCTACATAGGGTGTGATCCAATAAAAAAGTCTGTTAGAAGCTTCAAAAAACTTGAGACTGAGACACAGGATCACCTCTGGAAAGACTTGAAGTTTTCTGTTAACAGATGACCTCCAAGATAGTGAAAATATTCAGTCTCTCAATGTGCAAAACCCAAATACTTGGAGGTTGTTCTACAACTTTTTTTTATATTATATAAAGAGATACATTTAAACCATGTATTTTATTTTCAATCATGCATTACTCTGCGTCGATCATTTACATTAAATCGCCCAAAATGTATTCATATTTGTGGTTTCAATAAATAATAAATAGTCGCTAAGTTTTATGCATAAGAATACTTTTGGAATCCACTGCAAGTTGCCACGTTTTAAATGAGCTGCTGTACTCCGGACAGCATGTGATGCAGAAATGACTGATTTAGGCTGACACTCCTAGCAGCTGTCTAGATGAGACAGCGTCACCCTGGCAACAACTCGAAGATGGGGGAAAGATAATCTGCTCATCCAATTCAAAAGAAATGTCAGGGAGTCACACCTGAGAGAAACTCTGAAGACCGAAAGCATTAATTTCACTGATCATGAGAGAAGATTTCCCAATCTAAATCCCCTCTGTCTTTTTTTATTTTCTTTTTTAAAATGTAGTTTCAAAAAGAAAAAGGCTGCATGTTAATTTTAATGTATTCTGAAGTGAACTCTACCTGTTGGAGGAGCAGGAGGAGGAGTGCTGTCCGTTACCAACACTGTGGGGGAGAGGAGGCATCCTGGAGAGAAGGTGATATCATCCAGACAGATGTCTCCCTTTTCGCTGCGCCCCACCTTCCCTTCAAACACCACCTGGAAGTCTGCAGAGGAGCTCAGCTGGAGTTCCTTCATTTGCCAGTAGTTGCCCTGATCTCCAGTCAGGTTCAGCAGGAGGTGAAGACTTTCCTCGGTTTTCGCAAAAACACTGAGGGTTCCGATTCCGTCTCCAGACATGTGATAGTAGAAACGCATCTACCCAGAAAAAACAGTAAATCTGTCAAGAACTGAATGCATTCTTATCATATTTATTTAAACAGGTTTTATGTTGCTGTCCATTTGTGTCTATTTCATCACAAATATTTTGACTTTCTAAGCATTTTTTTACTGTATCTCACTCATATAAATTATTTTTGTTAAACAATTTAAATAAACCGTGACTTTCCTTTCACTGACAGCAACAGGCATGGATTTGTATATGTATGTATTTATGGTTAACATATACATTTTCTTTTTTCATACATTTTTCTTTGTTTAAAAAAAGAAAGGAGCCAATCCAAAATTTCAACTTATGTGTTATTTATATTTTATAAATTATTTATTATTTATAAATATAATTATAAAAGAAATGATAAATAATTAAAAAAAAGAACCGTTACGTACTTGTCATTTATTTCCGACTTTATTAAGAAATATTTTATATTTATTTCTGTGTTTACAATGCATGCTTTTGAATTTTAGTGTCTTCCGTTTTTGATTTTTTTTTCTATTTCATAACTGCATGGCAGCTTTTTTTTTTTTTTTACAATTCTTTATGTTTGATATCAATTAATTTTTTTGCAAAGTAGAGGTTTAATCTAACTAATCTGACTAATTTCTTGAAAATGCAGATATTTTAACTATGTAATTACTCATTTAATTGAAGTCTTTCAGGGTTAGTGAAGGTAATTGATTGTTTTTATATTTACTCAGCCAATTTAATGTCTAGTTCCTCTTTTTCTAGCTCACTTCTTTAACGACACAAAGATAATGATAATTCTCCCAGATTCAGATTAGAAACACTGATGCTTTATGGGCGTCCTCTGAAAATGGAGGAGGCATTTTCAAGAGCAACTGGTCTTCTGCTGTCTACTTCATAGAAAAAGAAGCCTCTTTCTCTCCTCTCCACTTCCCTGCTCCATCTTTCCTTCATTTTCATTCCAGCCTTCTCCCTGACTTTATGATTGATTGATGGGTCAGGATGATGATAAGGTGCGCTCGACTCAGAGCCAGCAGGGCAGTCAATCAAGAAATCAGTCCTGATGGAGGCTGACAGATGCGAGCACAGAGTTTTGAATAAGTGCATCAGCACATTTTTTATTGTAATTTTTATGCTATTTTAACCCCAAAAATCTCATATGAGACTGTAGGTGCTTTATAACTACAGATCAAATCTATGATTTATAATTTTTGAGTAAAGTTTGGGAGAACATGTTTTTGACTCATTCAAAATTGATGTTTTGAATGATGCTTTGAATGCTATTATATAGATTATTAGCGGAAACGTATACTGATATTATTGGATCTAAGTATTGACACATGGACTCAAGATTAGGAACTGCTGTTGTGATTTAAATTTTATCTGGTTGAATTCTTCGCGACCTTGTCATGTCTAAACATGACAAAGTGATACATGTAGTTCCACAAGGCTCAATTTAGTTAATTGGGGCCTGCCATGGCAACGCACAGGAAATTTTTTTTCTGATAATGAATTGCCACAAAGTATAAATCAGATTTTTACTTTTATGTTGAATGTCTGTTTTATAATACTTTCACCGCCTGACAAAAAAAAACAAAAAAACATTTTCACTTTTCTGAAAAATTCCCGTACTGCACAATTCTTGTTAAGTAGTATTATAAACAATAATATTACCTGTTATTTTTCACTTTTGGTCCAAAGTAGACATGTAATAAATCAATTTATAATTGGCTAAATATATGTTTTGCACTGCTCTACTCTACTAGTACTTTCTTAAAAAGAAAAGATCACCCTCTTAAATTTGGAGAGAGCTCATGTTGCACAAATGTTACTCTGTGAATGAGTTTTCTGCCAATGTTAGCATTGATTTTAAGCTACTTATTGTGAATTTTCTTAACATGTTTGTATAGTTAGGTTATGACTATCTGATTTCAAAATTAACTTGAGAATCTGTACTGCAAATGTGGACTCACCTTGCACTGTGAACTCCTTCTGCTCAGTAAGGGTCCAATCACACGGGCAGCGTCACCCACCGCCTGAGGGAATGAGCTCTCCAGGTAAAGGTAGTGTCCAGTGGGATCTCTCAAGGTGTGGTCACTGGACGGGCCCGTTCCAACAGTTGAGGTGCTGCCTGCTTTGATCAGCCATTCAAAGTCGTCTTGTCGGCACTGGCGCCAAGAGCAGAGGTCAAACTCAAAATCGCAGCGTCCGCTAAAGCCCTCTGAAAGACAACAAGAGGAAAAGAGATATCAACATAGGTTTTCAAATTGATTTGGGAATTAATCTTTCCTTGCAGATAAAAAAAAAAAAAAACATGAGGTCTCACTGCAGATGAAAGGGTCCTCATCTGAATTATCCCCGCAGTGGTTGATGAAGTCACACAAATTGTCCTGAGGGATGCAGTGGCTGTTTGCGCAGGCAAACTGCTCTGATGTGCACGGCTGGCCGGATGGAAGAACGGGGGAGCAATCCTGGAAGCTGACATCGTCTATCACTACATCCCCCATGTAGCTGATCCCTCGTTTCGCCCTGAACACCACCTGACATTTTTAACACCAGTGTAAAAAAAGGACTGATAACTTAACATTCAAGATGAATGTGCATGTGTTTGCAATGTAGAAGATAACTGAGCATTTATAAATAAATCAGAATTGTTTGTAGTTGATTGCACATGATAAGTAAGCAAAGGACATTGCTTAGAATCTGAGTGTGTCACACATTACAAGATTTTGGGTGCAAAAATCATCAGCAGACCTGAAAGTCATTTGATAAACCCAAAAACACTTCAGCTCGTTTCCATCCGTTGCCTTGGTTACCGGTCTGAGACCAAACCACATGGGTGAGGTCTTTGTGTCTGAACAGCACCTGTGGAAGAGATAAAAAATCTCTAACATGGTTCTGATGGGACATGCATTTTAACTCAAAGTTTCACTGGGGTATTTACTTGCAGGGTTCCCACGGTGAATCCACTCATGTGGTACCAGAATATGAGGGTACACTGTGGAGCAGTGGAGGAGATGCCTGGTGTTTGGAGGTCAGAGAACTGACCATAGCCGCCGTTTGAGCTGTCTGCATACATATACCAACCCTTAGGGCTGTTACTACAGAAGGAACAATATAGAACAGCAATAAGTACGTTATTGAAAATCAATTGAATTAACATTTTCCAGAACTCTTGTCATTTTTTCCCCCAAAATTGCTTTGGACATTTCTAAATTATTTTGCAACAAACTGTAAAACAACCACTCCTTTTGTATAATTAATCATTTGTTACAATTATTCCTAGTAACATCAATCACAGGCTGCAAAGTGGGGCAGTTGGAAGCAACTGTTGACTTGCAGCAAAAAGGCACTGATTTTTACCTGGGGTCTTTCAGCCAAAAAAAAAATAATCAAAAATTGTTGTTAATCATAGTTCATTTATAATTTAAAAAGAAAAGCATCACTACATCCTTACAACAGCAGTGACACGCCTTCTTGTTTGACAAATTTGTTTTCTCAATCAACTAACGTGTTTTAAAGGACAGGGATATTTATCTCTGGCTCTCACAGAGTGTGGTCGTTAGTTGGACGGTGGTTCTGCTCTCCGTCATGAATGCTTTTCCCCTGGTCGGCTGCCCAGCGAAACACGTGGTTCACGCTGAAAGAAGGACTAACGACAGTCCAGCCGCAAGAAACGCCGCCTTCAAAATCGCATCTTTCCTTCACTGAAAGAGAGAGAGGCATGCAACTTGGAAAAAAGCAGGACAGGGAGGAATAATAGGTAGTAAAAACCCCATTTACCGCAGTTTGTTTCATCTGATCCATCAGAGCAGTCCTGCTTGAAGTCGCACACTTGGCTGAGTAAAACACACTCGCCATGTGTTCCACACACAAACTGCCCTTCGGGGCAATTGTTGGGTATAACCGTCGGGGCCGGAGTGGTCAGTGGTGGGGTGATCAGAGAAGGTAGCTCTCCTGCAACATAAGACAAGGGGTCGGGGGTAAATAAAACAGTGAAGAGCTGATTCCCTGGGTTTATCTGATGTGTTGAAGGTTTACCAGGAAACAGCTGACAGTCCAGGAAGGAAAGGTCATCGATCGCAATGTCTCCTTCAAAATCGTCTCCAACTGTGCCTTCAATTAAAATCTAAAAACGGGAAAAATTACTAAAACATAATAGGCAATAATCTTAATTATTATTGCTGATTTTTTTTAATGATGGATAGATCATAAAAACACATCTCAGCTGTTATTAAAATCCCTGTAGTTCTTCAAAAATATCACACCATTGTTACGGGTTACACCATTATGAGCTATTGTTTCTGTCTTTCTTTTTTTTAATGTCGTCATAATGACTTTGAATACTCAGGAATATATTTCCAATCTAGGAGCTCACGTTTAAGCTTCTGTTTTTGTCCTTATATGTTGTTCTTCTTTTCACTGCATTCAGGCAGATCCCTCTCTGCCAGAATTAAATTAATCTGTGTCAATATTTTAAACGTTTCCCTGTCTGCACTCAATTAAATTAACAAATGGAGCTCCTGTTCCAGTGACACGGCCCAGGAAAAGTCTTTAACTGCCTGTCAAGTTGGAATCACTCATGAGTGATGACAACAGAACATCCATCTTCTGTGATCGATGCTGAGCACTAAAGCAATTAAATGGATCTTCATCACGCAGTGCTCTGGAATGCATTTGTAAATATGGACTCTTTGTTTAACTAGAGATTCACTGCGAGCTGCTACGGATCTGTGTTTACCCCAAACTCAGGTTTGTCTGTGCCTGCAAGGTGACTGCAAATGATTTGCAGTCAGATGTGATTGAAGTTATTAAGCAAGAACTTAAAATTTATTTTTTGTCTAATGTACTTTTAGACATCTTACAGTAGTGAACTGTAATTTTACAATATATGATTCACCTCTCACCTTTAAGTTCATGCTGATTTGTAGAATAATGGTCGATTAAGACATTCTTGGACCTGAATTCCACATAGGACCTATTTATTCTTACGTGACTTTTGCGACCCGTTTGTTCAAAGCTCTACTTCGAAATTAGATGTTCAGTATGCATTCTTGTATGTGTATTTGGTTAGTCGTAATCCTAAATATTGATCTCTTACCTGGAAAGGCTGCGCATTGTGCAGGTACATCGTCTTCCTGTGCCACAGGTTTCCTTGGTTTCCATATTTTGCCCAGAGGAGCACGCCACGGCCTGTCGTGGTTGTCCTCATGTACACCGCGAGGCTGAACACGTGCGATCCAAACATGCAGTAATGGAAGCGAAAAGCACAGCGGTGGTGGGGGGACAAAGCTGGGTCCTTGCCAGGGTGGTAGGTGGGTTCAAATACGGGGCTCAGCAGCACAGCTGTGTCCTTGAACTCCTGGGGGAAGGAAGACTCAATGTAGAGGTAATGACCGGAGGTGTTCCCCAGCGTGTGGTCCTTCCAGGGGCCTGTGTTTAGGGTTGGAGTCAGGCCCTGGATGCGGGTCCAGTTAAACACATCTCCTCCACCCGTTTCCTGCTTCCAGTTGCACAGTCCATCTTCAAAGTCGCACTGAATGTCTGGAGCTGTGAAAACCAGTAAGACCGAGAAGATCTGAAATTGCAAACTTTAATAATGTAAATATGCCCTATGCTTTACTGATGAGTTTAGGAAAGCATTTGATTTTAGATAGTTTGCCTACAATACTACATTCAAACTTTTGAGACATTGCTGAAAATGTAATCAAAAGGCAAAAAAATCCAATGCAATCCATTGCTGTGAAATGTTTCAAATCATCAAACTCAGACAAAGATCATTTCAGCAAATAGAGCTATTTTGGTCACACACTTTGGGACTTTGGTCTTGTGTTTGGCTTTATTTTTGTCAGTCTTTTCACGTTCGGTTCATTCCTTAGGTTTAAGATTCCTAGTTGGCTGTTGTGGTAGTTGATATGCATTGTGAGTTGCAGTCCTTCTTACTTGATCTTAGGTCCTGATTTCCTGATTCTTTATTAGCTCTTGTGTTTTTGCTATTTACTTATGTTATTGTCTTAGTTTCCAGATTCATACCAGATGTGACAGAATGCACATCATTAAACGGAGCATTTTCCAAACACATACTGGAGGTCATCAGTATGTTTTAAGGAAATGCACAGCGGTCTTTGTTTTTCTTTGTGGTCAAGGTTTTCTGTATTGGGGCTCTCCAATAAGTCATTTTGATCAATCTTTGTTTTATTGTTGAATCATTAACTCTCATCTTAACTTACTGAGGTGATGCTGTTCTATGACTTAGATTTTTTTATGGGTGCTTTTGCCTAGTGTTAGCCAACTACATGTTGTCAGCCAGGCTCTATTTTTTTAGTTATTTAAGAAAATACATTCTCGTATATATGCTCAGATTGGTTGGGATGGTTTTTCCATTTCTAAATGAAAGTGTGATTTTTAAACTTGCATTTTGTATTCACTCAGGTCATTTGTGTCTGATATTTAGGCTTGTTTGTTGATATGAAACATTTGAGATTGACAAAACAAGCAAAGTCACAAGTTATCACATTCCTCAGCTTATTCCCGTGCACTTACGGACCTAATTGTTCTCATTTCAAGAAGTTGAGACACTCACAACACCCTTCTTCATCCGAGCCGTCCCCACAGTCATCCACAAGGTCACAGAGCTGCAGGTGCTCCACACACGCTCTGGTGTGCACGCAGTGGAAATGCGTGTGCTCGGGGCACACGGCCACTGCCGGCGGCATCGAACAGTTCTTGAAGGAGACATCGTCGAAGGCGGAGACTCCGTCGAACACGCCGAGGCTAATTTTGGCCAAAGCAATCTGGAAGGGCTGAGTGATGCGCCCCAGCTGAATGGTGACCCGGTTCCACCGTCTCCCTTGATCGTACAGGGTCGTCCATATGACGGTCTTGTTTTGAACTCCTTTGAATCGGAGGTATATGTCAGCAGCGCCCACAGATACACCTGAGTTATAATGCCTGAGGGGATGAGAAGTAGATTGAATCTGAAAGTCGGCTGATAAATTTATCCTGACATGGTAAGGAGCACACTGTAAGATAATATATCTATGAAATTACATACTCATATGAGATACCCTAAATTACAGATTCATCCTATGATAATGCACCCTCCATGATCCCCGGTCATGATACGTGAGCAGTGAACAAATGTGAGCTGTGCAGGTTTTCATTTTCCAGAATTCCTATGACCATTAGGCAGTCAAACATAATCAGTCACTTAATATGAGCTTTTGGGACCATAAAAATGCTTGAACATGATTTATTAACATTTATATCTTATCCCGGCCTTAGTCAGTGGGGTGAAAGAAACATTAAACGGAGAGGGGAGGTTATTTTGAAGCAGGCTTTACCTGGCAGAGCAGCTAATCTGATTCAAAAGGAAGAGTGCAATCAAAAAGCAGAAACGGTTCAGTAAACTCAACAAACAATATCCCCCAACAAAATAGGTAGTTGTTATAATTTATTCAAGAATTTTTATTAGTAATATTAATTGCTACAGCTTCACTGTTGCCTTAAAGCAAAAAGGTTCTGGGTTCAAATCTCAGTCTGGAGTCTTTCTTCATCGAGTTTGCATTCGTTTTCCCTGAGGACTCCGGCTTCCTTCCAGAGTCAAAAAAACATGACTGTGGTGTAACTACATTTTTATGAATTGCAGTTTGTGAGACAGATCCAGCTGAAGTCTATGCTTAGCAGTACAACACAATGAAAAAGTGTGACTACTAAAATTACTTTTTTGATAAAAAAAAAAAAGTTCACATTGCAAAGACAAATGATCCTTTTAGTTCCATCATCTCAGACTTTCACATACAACTTCAAAGTACCTGCCTGGTCCTCTTTGAATATATACTGAGTGAGTAAACATTTTGAACACATCTATGTCCTATTATGTTAGTAAGCTGTGATTTGGAATTAGTCAAACAATGACCAGTCTAAATTCAAGAAAATAATCTCTATTACTTTGCAGGTAAGACATTAATAAGTACTTTTAATGTTTCCACAGAACCCTGCCTTTAAAAAAATCTGAGTTTTGAAAAGAGAAACAAAGGTGGAGGAATGGTTGATTCCTCAATACAGTACATTCTATGGATGTGAATGATCTCTGGTTGTATGGTCATGTTGAACAATGTTGAACGTTGTAAAATTACAAGAAAGAAAGAAAAAAAGAAAGGAAAATAGCCCATAGAGGGGAAAAGATGTCGCATGTTTCTCACCAAAAGGTCATGGTGCATCCCGAGGCTGATTGCTGGAACCAGGGTCCAATGAGAACAGCATTTGGATGCAGACTACTGCTGTTTTTCAGTATAAACATGTAATGACCTGCGGTCATAACACAAAAAAATAAAAAATCTTGGTCAACATGCTTCTAAATCCTGTTTTTTTTTTCCTGAAAGTAATATGTTTGACAGTACAGTCACATTTCAACTAGTTTGTTTACAGATAACTTTGTCTACACCTTAAATATTCCCACTTGGCCACTTGAGCCAGACAGATCAATTTTATCTACTTCTCCCTTCGGCTTCATGTCCAAGTTGCCATGGTAACCTGCATCATTGAAAACCTTAGTTCCTTCATAGAAAATCTTTATTTAACCCCACTTTCCCTGTTTTTAATTAGAAAGAATAAAGCAGATGTTAGGATGTAGTGCCATCAGCTGGTGATGGTGTAGGAATTGCTGCCCACGACTGTGAACAACAGCATCCTAGAATCAGAACAAGTAATTTGTAATTTGTGTTGATGATGCATATTTTGCCTCCAAACATATCGTAAATGCATGGCAGTCATATCCAGAGAAATTTGTATCACGTTAGCAATTAATGGTTATTGGTTAATACTAAAGCATCCTTCTCGGCAGTGGCGATGTTGAATGCTGTTAAACACTATATAGGAGCAATAGCCTCGCTACAGAACGATTAGTGCTAATTGGTTGTCAAAACATAACAGAATTTGGCAGCATATTCTAAAGAGGTTTCAAATTATATACATATTTCAACGTTAAACACTGTGTTTCTGTAGGCTCCAATTCTAAACCTAATAGGTGCCTTTTTCAGACCATTTCACTCGCTAATCAGAACAAAAACAACAGATGGTGCTTGTTTGGAGTCAGCCTGCAACAAAGTTGAAGCTGCGACTTGAACAGTTCTGTTCAGGAAAGAAACAGGAAGATGTAATGAGGCATGATAAACAGTAACATATTGTGGTAAATGAGCAAAATAGGCTCTCGCGTTAACTGTTATTCAGACGGCTGAGAAGGTAACGTCTCCACGTTTGGAGCACATTGAACTACAATATATTTTTTAAACAAAATATTAGTTTGCGATGTAGATTTAAAATGATCTTTCCAGTATTTTTGGATGGGCTCAGTACAGTTCTTTACAACTTTAACACATGTCGCACTTTGTTTTTCGTATTTGTTTCCTCTACCTTTAGTGCTGTTGGTAGTGTGGTCCGGTAGGGGTGGGTGACCATAGTAGTCCGGCGGTACCTTGTCAGATGAGCCCCTGATCCAGTCAAACCCATCTCCAGGAGTGAGCTCATACCAGCCGCATGAACCGTCCTCAAAGTCACACTCAGAAGCTAAAAACAGAGAAAGGAAACACTGTAGGGATGCTGCCCTTCTGGGTAATCAGTCCAGAAAGGCAACGGTATGTGATTAGGTTTAATTGAACCAATTTACAAACTCCGTAAATACTTTAGTTGTTAATTGGTGCACTATAATTTAAATCAGCTGCACCTAATTGCTTAAGGATTGATATTTTATGTGCTGATGGTTCAGTAATAAAGTGTTCAAAGGATGTTATTATGATCAAAAGCTTTAAGTGGACCTGTAAACAGATGAATTTAGCAGCCATGCAACTAATAAAGTGGTGGTACAGTCTTTTTGAATTTGACTGACCGCACACAAGACAAGACAAGACAAGACAAGACAAGACAAGACAAGACAAGATAAGATAAGATAAGATAAGATAAGATAAGATAAGATAAGATAAGATAAGATAAGATAAGATAAGATAAGATAAGATAAGATAAGATAAGATAAGATAAAACACGATACGATACGATACAAACATCACTTAGCACTTCTGAGGAGAATAAAATGTGTTTGTTTCTGTTTGTAATTTTGTTCTTTTAATCACTGTAAGAGTATAAATATTAACTTTGTATACCTGTAGCAGGTAACAGACTGATGAACCATTACTGTCCAATGCCAACACATATCAAAACGACTGAGCTACGTTGCTTTTTAACAGTCTGATGGCAACAGAGGGTGTCAGATAAATCCTGAAAACATCTTTCAGGGGGACTGAAATGTGATTATTTCGAAGTGTTGCTTAGTAAAGTGGTTCTTACGGCATTTGTCTTCATCTTCTCCATGGGGACAATATGGTGAGAAGTCACACACTTTGCTCTCCTCGATACACCCCCCTCTAGCGCAGGTGAACCATGAAGGAGGGCAGGGAGGTGCACTGAGGACTCTGCCCTCTGCCAAGTACAAAATAAAAATAAGAGATTAATACAATTAATCAAATTTGTTTGAGTCACTGTTGTAATTTAAATACTTTATTGAGAGAACGTGCTCAATTAGCATAAATGAGCTTGGTGGTTCCCAAAACGAAGCAAGTGCATTTGATTAAATTGCAGTAATGGTTCAGATTTTGATCAATAGTACAGAAAAGACCCCATCGCTTAAATCAATTCAATGGCACTATATGAGGAGCACGGGAAATATATCAAAATCATAGCCCAGTTTTTTTTAAATCACTGTTAGCTGGCCTCAGAAATTAATCTTTTAAATGTTGCCATTTTCAGAATATATTCTCAATGACATTTAAAATGACTCATTTCAAACCCTAAGATGGCAACTGCATTAAAAGGACAAAAAGAGATTAAAACGGTAAAATGGCAACTGCATTAAAAAGCATATAATATATAATAATTCAATGAAATTCTCTTTTTAAAAAAGATTTAATAGGTACAGCTTGGGCGTGTTCAACCTGTCTTGCCTACTCTTTGCAAACCAAAAATCCTGAATGTCAAACGCAAGAGTGTGTCGCTCAAAGGAAGCAAAATGCCACTCTGATGATCTTTTCTTATTAATGTTCCAATGATGACAATCTCTATTCTTTACAATCAAAAGTGATTCAAGAGCATGAACAGATTTAGAAAGTACAAACACATCAGTTAGCTATAACAACAGTACAACGTCAATAATCTTCCAGAAGGTGAGACTAAACTTGGGTCTTAGGGAGATCTTCAGATCTTCTGGAGTGCTTGAACAGGACAGTGTGCTCACCACACATGTAATAGAGCCTGCAAGAACAGTGGTAGCTCATTATAATTATCCAAGCATGCGCCCTTGTGTGCACCCTGCATTGTTTGGTCATTAGGTAATTTTAGCTGTGGCCAAACAGGCCTTGTGTTAAAACTGCAACAGGATCACACCAACATAATGCCATCAACATTCCAAGAAGACTCATTTAGTTTAATGTTTGGCTCTGCTCCTGCAAAGAGAATAGGGTCTTTTTTTATTGTTCTGGAAGAAACAAAAAGAATCTTCTCAAGTACCAAAAATGCACCATGCAAAGTGTGATTAGTGTTGGTTTCTCTTTAAAGCCTAGAGTATTGAGCCAATTCAGTTTGGTCTGGTGATAGTCTAAAAGACTTGCACATAGATTTTTCACAGTCTGCAGTTTGTCTTTTACATTAATGTGATAATTCTGGTTCTTATGGTCCTTTGACACACATGGCTTAGATTTTTTTCATGCCTGGCAGATTCTGATTAACTTAAATTGAATGCTGATGAAGTAATTAACTCAGATGTGTTGATGCAAGTCCACATCTAAAACATAAAGCAGTGGGTCCGGGGGAACCCAGCCTGGAGATGACTGGTTGAGTAAATACCTTTTGTGCACTTGAAAAAAAAAATGAGTCAGAGGTCAGAATTTACAACTGGAAACCAGGGGTGTAAGAAAGGGGAGGGAGGTGGGATGGATGGATGGATGGATGGATGGATGGATGGATGGATGGATGGATGGATGGATGGATGGATGGATGGATGGATGGATGGATGGATGGATGGATGGATGGATGGATGGATGGATGGATGGATGGATGGATGGATGGATGGATGGATGGATGGATGATCTGTTTTCTTTCTCAGATTACATTGAACTCCACATATTAGATAAGTTGTGAAAATGCTACACGATGATCTTTCAGTTGTACATCAGCAGAGATCGCTGATAAAAATCACGTCTGAAACATCACATAAAGTACGATTTATGGAATCAACTCCTCCACTATTGCATAACGCCTATGTTCACTTCCAGAAAAAAGTACAGCAGGCACAATTTTAATGACTCAGTTATCCTGGTATAAATACAATCATGGGTGTTTTAATGTCCTCACTCTCATTCATCGGTATTCAAAACAAGCTTCTGGTGCTCTGTTTATGTGTGAGGATATTTCAAAATGTCAAGGTTTATGCGGGGTGTGTGTGTGTGTACGTGCGTGCGTGTGCGTGCGTGTGCATGTGTGTGTGTGTGTGTGGTGAGGTGTTAGAAAGCTATAGCTAATACCAGGCAGAATGACACATCCAGGACTGAAAGACAAATCATCAATGGCTAGGACCTCAGATGCTTCACTGCTGGCTGAAAATTCCCCTCGAATTACCACCTGGAAGATAAAACAGAGAAACGATGTCACACACATCAGGGACAGTTTTTTTTTTTCAAATTATTATTATTAGTTTATTACAATTTAATTAAGCTGAACTACAGATGAATACTGGTTAAAAAAAATCAGTAGAGTATTGAGTTGGTTGATGCACAGAAAATGTTAGGGTCAAATGGAAAAAAACAGAAATGCATAAAAAGCAGCAGGTTTCACAATATGAATAAATAGAAAACAGAAAAATAACTGCAGTTGGATAAAATTAAAAACAAACCAAGACAAATGGAAAAGGAAGTTTAACTACACCTGCCATGCAAATGTATCTATCATAATGATCTAAGCTGGCTGTCATGTCAGTCAAATGTCGGTTATATATTTTTAAAATCTTTTCCAACAAAAGCAGAGAAAGAGCTTATAAATGCAGTGCAGTCAGTACCAATAATATTAATGGTACGGGTACTGTATGGTAATAATGCAGTTTACTGCAAAAGTAAACAAACCTTATCAAGTTTTTAAACGCTGTCATGTTGCAGTCACAAATTTCAACGCATAGTATTCCCATTTATGTGATAAACCAATACAAAGAAGGGTATAATATGATACTTTAAAGCAGAAGTGTCAGAGATCCACAGCTCAGAAGAGAGTCAGCTAAAAGGGCTATTATTTATCCATCAAAGCGATTAATGAAAAAAACCTATAAGGAGCCTTACTTAAAGATTTCCACAAGCCATTTAAGGGAAATGTTTACAAGTGGAAAAATACTCTAGTTTGGTGGAAAAAATACTCTAGTTTGGTGAGACCAAAATTAACCTTTGTCAGTCTATCATTTAACATTTAAAAAGTTTTACAAGATATAGATACATTCACAAGATATTGTAGTACTTCATGGCATTTCATCTGCTCAACCTTCAGGTATTTTTAAAGACAAACTTCCTGCATGAGTGATTCTAATTTTCATTTTCAAATTTAGGCAAATGTGTAGATTTCCCATCCTGAAAACACCATAAATAATAATAACAATAATAATAATAAAAAAACCAATCCTCCATCAGCAAGCATCTCTTTAGGCCTCACAAGGAAATCAAGCTCCTAAACTTGCTGACTAATAAAACTGAAACAGGAAGTGAATTAATGGAGCAGAAGGTGAATGTCAACAGATGTGACCTCTCTTCATCACCCGAAGACATCCAGATGGTAAAGAGGCAGAGAAGAGGACTGGGTGACACTGACATGCTCTGAAGATATTGAAAGGACACTAACAGCAAACTCACATCCAGATGGTCTCCGAGGAGTCCAAATGGGTCAGTGTACTTACCCGGTACACTTTGCTATCGCTCGGGTCATTTAAGCTGCAATTTCAATTCTAATGTCAAACTATATGAACTCATTGTGTAATTATGACAGACCTGAAAGCGCTGATTGCTGGAGAAGTGAACCGCTGCCCGCAGCCATGCTCCCTTCTCCAGTTGAGTGGAGTGTTTCCAGAGTTCAGAGCTCTGAGCCACCAAATGAGGCTGCAGTAGGATCTGAAGCTCTCCATGTGTTGTCCCAGCATAGTGGTAGAAACGTACCTGATGAAAACAAAGAACATGTTGGCCCTACTTATTTTGAATCTACAAAATCCCTCGTTTCCAAGTGTTGCGTGTTTTGAGACTTTTCAAGACTCGCATTCCTTAATATCCTAATGGATTCTTATTAGGACATCTTTGACGTCCAAAGATTTATTGTGACCTAGTTTATTTTTCAGGGTTTAAAGTTTAGCATCAGTATCTTCCCTGCCAGGTGACAGGCTGGAATTGTTGGGGTTAGGTAACGACGCAGTGATGATAGAATGTGACTTAACAATAGGGAGGTTTTTGAAATGGCTCATTTTTCAGAATACATAACACATGAACTTTTTGCCAAAAAAACTGCTGGGTGTTTTTTTTTTTTTTTTAATAGAACCACTTTACGAGCTCCAAAATTGCTCACACAACCATTTTAAAAATCCAACATGTCATCCAACAAGAAATATATTTTTATGACATTAACTACACAAGTTGTGTATCTCGTTACTTCAAAATAATGAGGTACACATCCTAGCTCTGCAGGTTGGATCCAACATAATGTTGTATCAAGAATAAATCTCAGTCTTATTTAGTAGTGATAATTGTTAACAGTATATCAATTTATTATTAAAGCATCAGGTTTTAGCGTTCTGGAAAATGGAACACGGGGAGGAGCTGCCAAATGAATCCTTTAATTATCCAACATGCTTAACCCTTGTGGAGTGGCAAGGGGTGCAGGTGCCTATATCCAGCGGTCAACGGGCAAGTGGCAGAGTATACCCTGGACAGATTGCCAGTTCGTTGCAGTAAAGTAAATCCTACTATTGTATTCTTTTTCTATATTTTTCCAGACTTGAAAAATGCTCCAACTATTTCCTAAACTTCCTGACACTGCTTGTCCTCTGCGACATAGTTACCTGGCAGCCGTGAGTAGGCAGGAAGACAGGACTCCTCAGTTCTGCTGTGATCTTTTTTCCTCCAGTGGGTGAAAGCAACAGAAAATGTGCTGAGGGTAAAAAGAAATGCAGACAGTTAAAGACAAAGATGTGTGATTAATACAATGTTATTGTAGGAATATCAGTTTCCCCAACCTGAGGCGTTTCTGTGGTCCTGTTTTAGTCCTGGGGCCTCTGCTGTTCTGGTCCATCTGTAGAGGGACTCCGAGTTTTGGATCAGATCACAGAAACTCTCCTCAAAATCACATCTTGTATACGTCGAACCTGTAATATCAAATATTCACTTAAGCAAAATATTTTATTTCATAAAAAAATTTGTGGTTCTCTCTAGAACGTATTCAACAATACCCCTCTCTGCCTTAACGATAGTTATAATTTAAAATCAAGACTTTCAAGCTGAAGTGACTGGGACGAGAGATATACCATGGTTGGTTTTTCATCCATAAAACCATACATAGTTTTATGAATGAAATGAGAATGCCTCTTAGACCAGATGGATGGGTCCATGGGTGGATCAGTAACGAGCAAGAAGCTCCACATCAAGTCAGACACCAACAAGGTGGAGGTGGGATACTGGTATGGGCTGGTATGATTAAAGAAGAGCTGGTTAGACATTTTCAGGTTGAAGTTGGGCTCAAAATCAACTCCTACACCTACAGACAATACTTTCTTCAAGCAGTGATGCAGGAAGAAGTCTGCATCATTCAAAAACTCAGTGATTATTATGCAACACAGCTCTCCATCACAAGCATCTATGCAACACAGCTCTCCATCACAAGCATCCAAGCAATCCTCTGCATGGTTAACCAGTAAAGGCGTTAAAGATAAAAAACTAATGACATGGCCACCCTTCTTCGCCTGGCCTGAACTGAATTGAAACCATGTGGGCAGTTCTTGTCAGATAAGATAATATCAATCTTTTACTTAGTGGTCAACATATACAGTATGGTGGTGGCAGCATCACATTGTGTGGATGTCTTTATTCAGCAGATACAGGAAAGCTGATCAGAGCTGTTGGATGGACTTAATGTGGTCCTGCAAGAAAACTGGCCAGTTTTGAAGATTTGGGCTTATTTGGAAGCCACAAGAAATGGCTGATCCAACCACAACTTTCTCTTTGTACCAAATTGTTGTTGAAGCCTGGAGTTTGGCTGAAAGTGGTGGATTAATTGGACAATGATCACAAATCCAACTCAACAGAATGGCTTAAAGACAATTTAATTAAGGTGTTGCAATGGCCCAAAGTCCATACCTCAACCCAAATGATTTCCTGAGGAGGTAGCGTAAGGTATACACTATCTCGTCAGGTTTTTTTGGAGACATTTGCTTAAACAAAAGTCTCCAAAGGGCAATGAACTGAAGCAGCAACAGGTCTACAGGTTAAGTATTGACTACTACCAGTTATTGCTGCTAAATTTAGTTATACAAGCCAATAAACCATGAGGCGCGTTTGGTTTTTCTCGCGACTAGCTAGTCATTACTTCAGGTCCCGCTCTTTTAACTTCTGGTCTGTTTGAGTCATATTTTTTTTTTTAGTAAACTTACAGTTTTCTTCATCACTGCCATCTCCACAGTCGTCGGTGAAGTCACACACGGAGTCCAACGCCACACAAAGTCCCTGACGGCAGGTAAACTCCTGATGTGAACAAGCACTGACAAACACCGAGCTAATTAGCAAATTTAGGGCCAAAAGCAGCCACACTGTGCCAAGCAGTAACGCCATCCGCTGGTTATTTTATCCAAAACACATTATTATCAATTCCAATTTTAGCATTTTGCTTCTATGACTTAAGGAAGACGTGTAGTTGCGTTTCCCTCTCTGTGCGCAATGCCGAGAGATATGACTGACCCTGCTTGCCTGTCTGTGGGTTGTTAGCATGTTGTAAAGGGCAATAAATGTTTTTTTATGGCTGTTATTCAATAAGGTTACTTTGTGAGTTTATCTGTTACAGCAGAATAGAATAAAATAGAGTAGAACAGAATAGAATAGAATATTTCTAAAGCAGCTCAGACTTTATATTAGATTAAAAATGCAGAAAAAAAAGAGAAAAAACAAGTTTGAGGTTTTTTCAGTGTTCCATCTAATATATTAAAAACTGTTTAAAAATAAAACCATCGAATATTGGATTGCCTCTAAATCCGAGGCCTCGGATATTGCCTCCAAATCCGAGGCCATGGTCTTGAGCCGGAAAAGGGTAGAGTGCCTTCTCCGGGTCAGGGGTCGTCCTGCCTCAAGTGGAGGAGTTCAAGTATCTGGGGATCTTGTTCACGAATGAGGGAAGAGGGGAGCGGGAGATCGACAGGCGGATTGGGGCAGCGTCTGCCGTAAAGCGGGCGCTGTACCGGTCCGTCGTGGCGAAGAGAGAGCCGAGTCAAAAAGCGAAGCTCTCGATTTACCGGTCGATCTACGTTCCCACCCTCATCTATGGTCATGAGCTTTGGGTCATGACCGAAAGAGCGAGATCACGGATACAAGCGGCCGAAATGGGTTTCCTCCACAGGGTGGCTGGGCTCTTCCTTAGAGATAGGGTGAGAAGCTCGGTCATCCGGGGGGGGACTCAGAGTAGAGCCGCTGCTCCTCCACGTCGAGAGGAGCCAGTTGAGGTGGCTCGGGCATCTGGTCAGGATGCCTCCTGGACGCCTCCCTGGTGAGGTGTTCCTGGCACGTCCCACCGGGAGGAGGCCTCGGGGAAGACCCAGGATACGCTGGAGGGACTATGTCTCTCGGCTGGCCTGGGAACGCCTTGGGGTTCCCCTGGAGGAGCTGGAAGAAGTGGCTGGGGAGAGGGAAGTCTGGGCCTCCCTTCTGAAGCTGCTGCCCCCGCGACCCGACCCCGGATGAAGTGGAAGAAAATGGATGGATGGATGGATGAATATTGGATTTTCATTGGGTGTAATTTGAAGTGGGCTGTACATGAAGACAGACATTATCTTTTAGCGCCATCTGGTGGTAACATTTTTTCAATAACATTCCACCCAATTACTTGCATTCTTTAAGTTCTGTCCTTTATGATTTTGAGAAAAATAAAGTGTATATTTTATGTTTTTCTAGAATCTTTCACTTTTTTATATTTTATCAAGTACTTGATAAAATATAAAAAAGTGAAAGATTCTAGAAAAACAGATACACTTTATTTTTTCAGATGACCTGCACTGTTTTCTTCTGTGCACGGCCAGTTTTATCTACCCTGACTCCTTTCCATTAGGTTGGCATGGCAACATATTATTTGCATGGAGTGCAATGTTCTCAAATGAGACAACAAAGGTATTATTTAGGGTCAAAGGGCAGCCTGGCAGCTTATCGTGACCCTTCATTAGTGCAAGGCTCCTTTTCCACAGGCACAGATGTGTCAAAACAAGACGTGAGCAATTTGAACCTTTAATTATTATTTTATAAGCTTTCTTTTGAAGATATTGTATGCAGATATTGAGAGAGCTGGTAAAAGAAATCCTTCTTGGTGCTTAAAAATATTAAAATATTTCTTTTTTGGTTTTATAAGAGTCCCATGAGACCCTGGAGCCACAGGTTACAGACCGCTGATCTACTTTCTTCTTTCTGTGCCCAACTCTCAGGGTATCACAAATACATTTTAGGTGTTCTAAACCTCCAACCATCAGACGGAAATCACATCATTGCTGGGAACAAGCACACAGTGGTTTGTAAAAAGGTTCATAGTCCTGTAAATATTTCACGTTTCGTGGCGTTAATTTTGGTAAATGTTGCGAAGGTGAAATCAGTTGTGATCTTGGCCCATTTTCATGTTTTCTATCCATCTCGTCTTTGCTTCCTACTCTGTGATCTTCAGCATTTTGGGCAGAATCACTGGCATCCTGTCTGAGCATATGCTGCTGTGAGACTAGACATTACATTAGCAAGTAAAACTTAATTCAACACTTGGTATATATTAGGCAACAACTATTGCATTCCAAACACACTTTGCAACATAAATAACACACGCACCGATATGGTATATTTGTGATACATCGTGCAGCCCTGTCATGCACCATCATGTAGGTTATAACCGAAAAGGAAAATGTCACAAATGTTTAGAAATAAATTAGAAGAGGTCACAAATTGAGATTTTAAATTTGTTACAAACATTTATAAGCAATGTATAATCTTCCTTTCACTTCACCATTATGCACTACTTATTGTTGATCCATTGCATTAAATCCCAATAAAATACAGTTAGGTTTATGGTTGGAATGTGGCAAAACGTTTAAGGGATATAAATACTTTCAATTGCACTGTAATTGATCTAAACTGGTTAAATCAACCCTAAATATTCCATTTTATGTTGCTTTGGCAGCACCAGGCAGAGTGGAACGGATCAACTGAGGACCCCATCCGCGTTGTCATGGTTTCGTGTGCTTTGTTTGAGTAAAATCTGCCGCGCCCCAACTATGAAAGAAATTTGTGACTTTCAGTATACAAATCAGTTCTAGAAAAAAAAAACTGCCTTCATTTCAGTCTTCAAGACAGAGTAAAAATGGAAGTAAAAGAGAACATGTTATTAATTTATTAAGACAAACTAGTAACAAAAGTTGTGTTTTCAAACACAAGTAACTTATTGTCATATTACATGCTGCTAGATTCTCATATGAACAGCAGTTTAAGACTGATTTGTTGTAAATTGGTCCTGATATTTATATATATTAAAAAGAAAAAATGGTAGATGAGGGTCGATGAAGCATGAAGTTGTGCATTTTATATGCTACAGATAGACCATGACTGTGTAGTCAAAGCCTGAAAGCGTCACATACCGGGTCAGATTAAGATTTGTGGGGATTTAGTTCTTGCTACAAACATTTTTTTTTTCAACTCAGAAGAAAAGAAAATCTGGTTAACCAGGATTGTCTTGTGAAACAGACTCAGAAGGGGAAAAGATGCATGAAAAATTCCAATGTGCTTTCTCACGAGGTTTAACATGATTGTCAGGTTTTCTTTCGCTGGTTCGATAAAATAATTAAAGCCTCCTCGCCCCTTCTCTAGTCCACCATGTCTTTATCAAAATTAAGCAGGTCACAGGTCAAGACAAGGTCAGAGCGGCCGCTGTCCATCATCACCTTGCTGAGCTTGTTGCTGGTTGTGTTATTGTCTACGGATTCATCCAGAGGCCAGTCCAGCAGCTGGGTGCTAGAAGGCAGCTCGGGCAGCCCCGGCTGGTAATCCTCCAGAGGGTTTGGGTAGAGCAACAATCGCAGGCAGGGCATTCTTGCTGCCGTCCGCATCAAATCACAGAGACCAGCCCTGGACAGGGGGTTCAGGGCTAACGCCAGGCTCTTTAGGGCCCAGCAGCCGCCCAGCGAGGGCAGCAGCATGCCCAGCAGGCCGTCGGTCAGACCACAGCCGCTCAGCGAGAGGTGCTGCAGGCTGCTGGAGGCCTGGCAGAGGAGGCGGCGGATCGAGGGCACAGTGGTTTCATCCAGACAGTTCTCACTGAGATCCAGCTGCAGCAGAGAGGAGACGTGATGGCTGCAGGACAGATAGGCGAAGTCGGCTGGTCTCAGGCTTAAATAGGGAAGCTCCAGGACCTCCAGGGGCTGAGGCAACGCGCTGTGGGAGAAGAAAAAGTTAAAATCTTTAATATGGCTTTCTGTTTCTGCTTCTCATTTTAAATTTAATCTATATTTTACAGCATTTTAGGGCCACAATGTAGGGCATAGCTACAGAATGAAAAGATAATTTTAACAAAATGCATCTGAAACGTGTGGCGTGCATGTGTATTCAGCCCAACAGAGTTTACTCTGCAGAATCTTATGGCTTCTACCAGCTTTCTGCATGTAGTTAATGAGATTTTACCTTCTTTTTTTTCCTTTGCCAACTGCTCAGCTCAAAAGTCTTTCCACAGTTTCTCATCCAAAATAAAATCTAGAATTCGCTTTGCTCATTCTAACACTCAAATACATGTTTTTTTACGCAAGCCAACCATTAAAAAAAACAAACAAAACACATACGAGGAGATCAAAATACCTGAGCAGCACCCGCAACTGTCCTGGCAGCCGCAGGGCGGTGAGGCTGAGGTGTCGCAGTTCTTGCAGGTTTGAAAGCCCCTGTGACAGGTTCCTCAGGACCCTCTCCTGACCGAGGTTGTCTCTGCGAATGTCCAGGTTGCAGTAATGCAGCCGCAGAGAGTTCAGCTCGGGGAAGGTGGAGAGAAGAGGCAACAGTTCTGCTAACCCGGCCACACCGAGGCTGCTGTAACGAACGTCGATGCCTAAGAGCGCCCTGCGAGGCAGGAGGTTTAGCAGAGTCCTGATGCTTGCCACTGAAATCTCTTCCACTCGCAGGTATCTGCACTGCAGCTTCAAGGGTCCTGACGTGCTCAGAGCCAAGTGAACACGCTCCAAAGAACGGGCGTTGACAAAAATATCCGCCCTAACCTGCACCAGCACCTCCCAGTCTGCCTCTTTTTCTTCCGTTTCAAGTTTACCGCCTCCTGAGCCCGTCACTACAACCCCTCTTTTTCTTTCCATCTCCATCCTCCTTCTGACCCCTTTTATAAGCTCTTCATCACTGACAGGACTCTCGGATCTCGTCTTCTCTCTGCAAGTCTCATCATCCTTTAACTCCTTCACTTCCATCCTCTGCCCTCTTTCTCTTTTTAAATCCCTTTCCCTCTCGAGGGCTGAGAATCGTTTCCTCTCTCGGTCTCCTTCTTTCCTCTGAGTTCTGTGTGCTCCAGCTTTGGCCTGTACGACCATGGTGCAAAGGGCCACAGTAAGCGACCAGCCTCCCATCGGGTCTCCAATTCCTCCCTCGTCTCCCTGCAGACCACAGACGTCCAGTACCTGCAGGGCTGACCTGGAGAAATACGATACACAGATCCAGATCTTAGATCCAGTGCTTCACATACCTACTGATGCGACTTCAACTCAAGCATTTTTAGTGACACAACCACAAATGTCAATGCGTTTTACTAGAATTTTGTGTAATAAGGCAACAAAAAAAGTGAATAGTTGCGGACTGAGATTATCAGATTATGTTAGGTTTGTGGTTATAATGTGACAAAAGGTGAAAAAGTTCAAGGGATATGGTTTTGAGATTAGGGGTGGGCAATGTGGACTTATTATTGTATTGCGATATTTTATGAACAATAAAGCTGAATATTGTTCAATAAAGCTTAGGTAACTGTAGCATACAGTTACCTAAAACTATACTGTTTTAGGTAACTGTATTCATAGCGCCACAAACAAATATTGGTATCTTGGTAACACAATTAATCACATACAAGTGGAAGAAATCTGCATTTTTGATACTGACATAATGCGTCAGGGAACCTTTTTACTGACAATGCCAAACTTTAAGAAATCTAGAAAATAAATAAATAAACAAGAAAAGAAAAACAGTCAATTCTCACCTTTGGTCCGCCAGTCCTCTGACCACAGCCAGTAACAGAGCCTGGATGCAGAGCCGACTGGGCGCAGTCTGCCCAGTTTTCCTCCGTCCTCCGACGCGGAGAGTCCGCTCGGGCCACCGCTGCACCAGTTCGCCCACCGCCAGCGGTTTGCAGCAGGCGTAGGCGGCCTCCAGCAGCGCCCCGTAAAGCTCCCTGGGAACCCAGCGAAGCCAGGTGGGTGACGAGCTGTGGTCACTGACCACCTCCCTGGCACAAAGGCTCACCAACGAATGCACCATGTTAAACAAAAGCAGGAAAAATGATCTGTGACCCGGTCTGCTAATACATCTGACAGGAAGCTAGCTGAGCTAATATAGCTCGAACAAGGCTAAGTTCATGGCAGCAACTAGATACGTTATAGTGAAAAAAGATTTTATGACTTCATCTGACAGCAATAGTAATAGAGAGCAAAAATAACTTATACAGGCTTAGTTAAACATTCCTCATGGTGGAAAGCGGACAGATCATGTTTGCTAACTGTGAGGCCCACCGGCTGCTACTGGAGGAGGTGTTTACATTACTCAGACGCCAGGCAGTGACGTAACACGCACAGGCATCCACACAGGGTCAAGAGAGTAATGTGAAAAAAATATTATTAATAATAATAATGACTTTACTTGAGATCCTATTTACAAATTAAAAATAGAAATAAACAATGACCAAAATATGATTGGAAAAAAAGCTGTTTATTCAAAAGGCAAAGGTTAAAAATTGCAATTCGAGATGTTCGAGATAACAGCCTCGTTTAAACAGCGTTTAGGAAAGAGTTTAAGGAATAATAAAATGAGTCAAGCAAAAGTTTAAAATCCATTCAGATATCTATTGTTTCTGTCTATTTTGATAATTTTATTAAATTGTCTGGACTGTTTTGTATTACGATGCCCAGTATATTAATGAAAACACTTAATTACTGGTAAAGAATGTTTATATATTAGGAAATCACGTTCATCAATCCATTTCTGTCTCCCAGGTGGTGGGAGACAGAAAAACTCTGGCTATCACTGTGGGACAATATTTTATTATTTTTTATTGACCTTTATTTAATCAGGTAAAAAGCCTTTTAAGACCATTGAGGCCTCTTACAAGGACAACCTGGCCAAGATGTCTGCAACACACACTTCAGAAACACAAATCAGTTTAAAACAGTACCTTAACATCCATCCATCCATTTTCTTCCGCTTCATCCGGGGTCGGGTCGCGGGGGCAGCAGCTTCAGAAGGGAGGCCCAGACTTCCCTCTCCCCAGCCACTTCTTCCAGCTCCTCCAGGGGAACCCCAAAGCATTCCCAGGCCAGCCGAGAGACATAGTCCCTCCAGCGTGTCCTGGGTCTTCCCCGAGGCCTCTTCCCGGTGTCCAGGAGGCATCCTGACCAGATGCCCCAGCCACCTCAACTGGCTCCTCTCGACGTGGAGGAGCAGCGGCTCTACTCTGAGTCCCTCCCGGATGACCGAGCTCTTCACCCTATCTCCAAGGGAGAGCCCAGCCACCCTGTGGAGGAAACCCATTTCGGCCGCTTGTATCCGTGATCTCGTTCTTTCGGTCTTAACAAAACCCAAACTATTAATCTAACACCACCAATTTTCTCTCAACCCCCCCTCCCCCCTCTTTTCTCTCTCCTTCTCCCCCCCCACCTTTATTCCTCTCTTCTTTCCCCCTCACCCTCCCTATCCCCTATTCTGAACCTTCACCAATCCTTAACTCTTAACCTAACCACACCTTCCTTCTTGCCTAACCCTAACATTCTTAACCCCCCTATTTTTTCCTCCCTCTATCCCCCCCCCTCTCTCTCTCCCATTTTCTTAAACCTTCACTATTTCAGAACTCTTAACCTAACCATACCCTTTTTCTGGCCTAACCCTAACCCTCTCACCCACACACACAACCCCCACAACCCCCCCTCTTTTCCCCCCACCTCCTCCTGTTACTAACACTTCCAAATTTCCCCCTCCTATGATTATGAACACCAACATAACAGAACACCACAAGCTCCATCTGGGCCCAGCTCAGACGAAGCACTGGGGTATGCTAGTCATATTCTACGCAACACACTCAGCACATACAAACCAGGAGGTGGCGCCCTGGAGCACACCGTATACACCATACACCAACCATAAAAGATAGTCCCTGTTGCTCAAGGTGGTTCCTGATCTCAAGTGAGAGTGCATACCCTTTGAGGTACCTAAATGCGGGCAGGGAACCAATCATGGTGGGCCCGAAGCCTCAAAGAGTGAACCCACAAAACCTGAAGTGTATTATCTGCAATGTTACCTTTAGCTATAGAGACAACTAAATCCTATGTTTAATTTGAATTCTTTTAACATTTACAGTTTTTGTTTCTTAATGACTGTGTCATTGAAGATTCCTAACTTCCTTCTTCCGTTTAAGAGGACCTAAATGTTGCCATGTTTGAGACCCAAGTCCAACAAAATGCTGCTGGCAAACACTCCCAACCCTGAAAAATGACTTCATACTTTCATTCTGAAAATATAAAATTACTTGAACTTATTGCAACTATTAATTTTTATTTATTGTTCAATTATTTCAGATTTAGCTCAGGAGTTGGCGGTGGGGTGGTGGGGTGGTGGGATGGTGGTGGTGTGATTAGTACAGGCCTTTTTTTGAGTTTTTGCCTGTAGTACTCCACTGTAGAGTGCTCAGGGATGAAGTAGGTTCGGTCAGGGAGCCTCACCAAGCGCTCGTACAAGTTTGTGTGAAACGGACGCAGGTTGACACGAGACATAGGTAGCCAGATCCAATTGGGAAAGCGAGGCTCAAAAACACCTGGAATTACACAAATCACATTTGAAGTTGACTTTCTTTTTAAGGCATTAAATATTAAGTGGTTGCTGAAGGTGCTGACAGTATCTTGTCCTTTTCCTTTTTCTGGCCATGGTGTGTGTCTCTCCCAGGCGAAGAATTGCTTTGAAACTCCTGCAAAAAAACAAAACATAACAGTAATCAGAATACTATTGAAATATTCAGTGCTCTATTTGCTTCAGCTTAAAATCAAAAACTGACCACAGAAACACAGTTGGATAGTGAAGTGTGAAGTATTTCCAGTGCAGAAATTCATAAAATAAATTTTTAAAAGTAATATATTTATCTAACTTATCCACTAGACTATATTCATATTTGTCTGAATGTTTCACTGCACCTTAGAAACACCTTAGAATTAGAAATTTGATTAAAATGATGCAACAAAATAAAACTACTTTAAACTGTAGATGGAAAAATGCATCTAGTTAGTTCGACTGAATCTTATAAAAAAAAAGATGTCTGCAATCTACAGAGAAAATCAACTATTTTAAGTATACATTCACATACCACTTCTCCTGAGGCACGATCACTTTGTATTTTTGGGCAGCAGGAATAAAGAAGGATCTTCTGATCTCTTGTTTTTTAATCAAACAGAAAAATTTCAGGACATCCAATCCGCTGAAGGGAGGCTGTTTCCACTCCGGTGAAGTTCTAGTGTGCAGAAAGCGGTTATAATCCTGTGTTACATAGAATGGAAGCAAACAATGCAAATAATCACTCATGGTGTACAGTGCCATATGTAAGCATCTTTGACATATACAAATATGTTTTCTGTAGTTTTTTGTGGGGGGGGGGCAAGAGGGGGTACCCCTTTTTCTTTATTATTGCTGTTCCTGCTGATCATTATGCATATTTATCTATTTGCATGCAAAGATGTAGTTTGATTTCCACCCATCCATTCAACAGCATCAACTTAGCATAAAGCCTGTATCTCCACATCCATTCCAGAAATTTATTTATGCAAATGATGTTTTTTTATATACATTTTTATTAAATGCAAATATTCTCACTTCACATAATTAAAATACTCCCTGCACAAAGATTCATACCAGCAGGATGAAAAATTACCTCTGCACATTAACCTGCCCCATGTTGAAACATGATGGCGGCGCCATCATGCTGCAGCACTTATTTAAAATTCTTATGCCCTTATATCACTTTCTTTTCACAATTTTGAACTAATTTCTGCTAGTACGCTCCTAAATTACAAAACACACTGAAGTTTAGGATTGTAGCATGGGGGTAAAAGTGGTTACTAGTAGACCTCTGTCCTTTTTTTTACCTTTCACTCAAAGTTAATTTAATTAATTTTAATAGTGAACAAAATATACATTTTGACATTGGAGGATGGAGGAACAAGATAAGACCAAAATGAAATGAGGAACTAACTCTGAATTTTGAGGTCCAATACTCCATCCAGCAGTTTGCTTTTTCGTTAATTATCGCCGTCTTGTTAGGGTTGTCCTCCAGTCCCTCACCCCAGTTTTGAAACTCGAGTTCCAGGAAATGCTGTGCCTGATGCACACCCAATCCCTCAATGACGCAGAATATTGGTTTCCTATTGACAAAGAAACAGGATTTTTTTCCCCATCTCTTAATAAAACAAACAAACAAACAAAAAACACCACTTATCTTCCAAATTAATACTGTCAGAAACTCACTGGAGATTCAGTTCCTTATTTGCCATAAGAGTTAGCATTTTTTTCGTAACATCGTAACTGACTTCCGACTTCAAATCCACCAACAAATTTAACATCTCAACAACCACATCGCGTGATTGATTTGTCTGAATCATGCAAAAAAGCAAAACGCCAACATATTAGCAAAGCTGTCAGTTGTAACTCAAGCCGTAGTTTCAATACTGGTTTTGCTTTACCATCGTTGGCTGTATGAATTTCTCCCAGGCGTCGGTGAGGTCTGCGTACTGTTTTTCTGTGACATCAAAGAGGTTCTGGCTTTGCAGGATTTGCGCTGCTTGAATTGCTCCAAGGACCTTGGAGTTTGCTTTGCCGGCCGAGTTTTGCAAGTAATTTAGTATCTGTAGGAAGACGTCCTCAGGAGAAATGTTGCTTGAGATAGACTGCAAACATTCAAACATCTTGACCCGAGCCACAGTCATCACCAAGGATGCATGTATTTTCATATTTCTTTTCATTACCTTTCTGTCAGGATACAGATCTGAAAACCATTCCATACTTGAAAACCGAGTGAGGAATGATGGAATATCTTTGGAGATTTTCTGGAGTTGCGATAGTGCCGGGGGCTTAAGTAGAGAAGCACGAAGAGATTTTGCTCTCTGTTTCTGATTCCACCAGTCAGACTGGAGGATTGACTCCACTGGACTGCTGACCTTTCTAACCTGCAAGAAAAAGTCTGATTAAGTGCCACTGGCTGCTCCAGTCCCAAAATGTCTGAATATGTCTTGTTTATACCTTTTCCATTTTGGTCTGTTTTGTTTGTTTTGCAAGCACAGCTTTCAACACGGGAGCCTTTTTGATCACCTTTGTCCTCGCAATCTGGATATATTTTTGGTTTTATGTTATACAGTGCTTTAGAAAAGTTATTAAACAAATTTGATGACAATTATTGGGAAAAAAAATTCTACCCAAAACAACATTGCTAAATGTGAAAATGAACTACCCCCTAAACCTAATAACTAAGAGTGGTCGTCCCCTTCTTGGTAGAAACAACTGCTATGAAACACTTATGATAGCTGGCAATAACTTCTTAACATCACTGAGGAGGAATACTCTTTAGATTATTGCTAAATAACCCAATGGTGCTTGATGTCAAGATCACAAACTGGTGGATTTCTCCTTCAGAATTTTGACTGGAGAGGAAAATGTATGGTAATTTATGTGAGTTTTCTTTTGTGTGCATAACATATCGGTTCTAAAGAAAAGAACTGTCAACAGTCAACTCCCTTGACTGTAGACATCATGTTCTTTTTCTTAAAAGATGTTAAAGCTATTGATGTTGTTGAGCAAAATGCACAATGAGCCAATCAGACAATGAGACAATATTCTTTGTCATCAGCACCATGGAAGTCATTTTGCCCAAATGCTCCTGGAAGGTTCCCCACTGCTCCAGAGTTTCTGCAGTTCCTGTTATCGGCCACCTTTTCAAGACTGTTACTGTAGCTAGGCAACCTTTTTATCTCCTCTTGAATTTCTTTAGATTGGAGCGCAATGTTTTGGTTTTTGGCACCTGTAAGCCTGCTTCATGTTGTCAGAAAAGTTCTCAAGTTATTTCTTGGTCCTACAGATCTGGCAGTAATCAAACCTGCATGTAGCTTGTGAAACTGAACTCGGCATTCCTACAGTAAAATGTAATCAATTGCAGATAAAGTGTCTTTTAACAAGGGGCACATATTTTCACTTAGAGCAACATTAGTCAATATAACCTTTCCCATCTAATAAATGTAAACATCAGTTCAAAATTGCTGTTTGCATTTCCTATTTGCTGTATTTCTCTAATGTTGACACTGGTTCAATGATCTGAAACATTAAAGACGCAAAGCTAAAACAAACTTAAGAATGAGGAAAATGCTGTGATTACAAACGGAAAAAAGAGAATGATACAAGTGTCATAAATTTTCTCCTAAAGCTGTCACTTTGCTATCTGTCACAGGAAAATTAAATTCAACATTAATAGATAAAAAATACTGACGTCGTAAAGGTTTATACCTGTTTTCGCGCAAACGCTTCAGTGGTCGTAGGACTGACCATTGGTTTTGGCATTGGAGCGTACAAGGTTCGCATTAAATATGCTCTGGAGTTCATTAGCATTTCTTCAAAGTCATCATCATCCATGTCAGTCTGAAAAACAGAGTATTTAACAAATTAGTATGATTTTTGCAAATGTGCTTAACATAAAATAATAAAGCAGCAAAAAAAAAAGATCTTTTGCATGTAAATAACAAACAGGATGTTCAATGTGTACAATAATACACGTGGGGTTGGTTGGGTAATTGTTTATTTTTGTGGATTTGTTTTTATTGATCTGTACAGGACTTTGAGCTGCTTTTAGTATGAAAGGTGCTTTATAAATACAATTGATCGATTGATTGATATATACTGATAAATAATGTATCCACATTTTCCACCATAAATTTGACATGCACTCTGTTGCCAAAAACCTGGCCATTTTTTTTTACATGTTATGGGGAAATAACATGTGAAATGTGAAAATAAATAAATAAATAAATAAAAATCTTGCAACCTTGTTGCGTATAAGTGCACATTCCCTTACATCAACAACTTTGAACCAAACTAAACCACTTTGTAATTTAATTTCATATTCAAGTCTTTCTTACAAATGTTTTCCAAATTTACAGATTATGACCACATCTGTCTTTAGGCAAAACGTTTAACATTTTCTGTTGGTTTTAATCCTTGTCTCCTTTCAGGAGGCCATTCCAGAAACTTTTTTTCTTCTTCTGGTGGAGCCAATATTCTTGCTGTTATGGATGTATGCTTGAAGTCATTGTAATGCTGAAAAATGTCTTCAACTTTCATACAGCTATTTTAAGTTTTTAAAATGTGTGCCATGGTACATATGGGGGGTTTGTACCACTGATTGATTTGATCATTTGGATCATTTCAAATGAGACTTCAGCCAAATGGTGCAAATGAAAAAATGTCAAAAAAAAACTATTGAGAGAGTTAATTTCAGGTTGATCTCATTATGGAAAGTTTTACTGTAAACAAATCAAATCTACATCAACAATGGGAAGTTTCAGGCCTTGCCCACTTCTTCCTTCTATGCAAGGTGTTTTATCTTTAAAAAAAAAAAATCAAAACATTTCACTCCTAAAGGATCTGTCATGTATGTCTTATTCATCCGGTCTTATGACATCACTAAACCTGGCCATTTAATCGGGATGTGCATTAATGTATTTCTTTGGCCTTTGTTTAAATAGGTTGTCTCAATGAGATCCAAGATTTACTTTTTTCCTGCTTGGATACTTTTGAAAATCACTGAAAACTAGTCCAGTATATTAGAAGTTTATATACTGGACTGCTTGACGGTTTAATTTATTTTCAAGTACTTGAGAAAATCAGGTGAAAAAAAGTTGTTGCTTAAATATACCTGCTCACAAGGTGACAATCCGTATAACTCATGCATGTATTGGTCGAAGGCGTCTTTCTTAGTTTGCTTCGTACTGTGAGTTTTCTTTTGTGTACAATTTACTTGTCCCTTTACTAGAGCATTCAGGTCCATGTCTATGATCGCTGACGTCAACTGACACAGGTGGGAAAAAATGTATTTATGAGTCAGGTGTCTTAATTATTACTGGGTTCAACAGTTCTAAAAATGTACCCTTTTATATACTAACCTTGTCCTCCTCCAGGTATACGTTTATTATCTCATTGCTGTAGATAGCTTCCTGTAATTTTTCTGCCTCATCAGTTGGCATGCTAGAATACAAAAGTGCTCAGAACTCATTCAGATAATTGCATTATTATTGTAACCTGAAATTGGAACCTCTCCTACTCGGCTGTGACAGGTGTTTCTTCAACCTCAGGAATAGGCAGCTCAGAAAGGACATTTTCAAAACGGTAGCAGTGAAGCTGGAAAAACAACAAAAGAAAATCAGGCATAGTGATGATAAAACTCTCCTGTGTGCAATTTTTAAATTCAGTTAAATAATAAGCAGCCAATAGTTGCACCGTTCGTTGGCATTTCTTTGGTAGAAAGTGTGCAAACTCTAGCCTGTACAGGTCCCCGTTCATGCCCAGAAATAGTTCCCCGTTTCCACTGTATTCCATACACTGAGGTGCTGCCACAAGCTGTTGCACCCTGAAAACAAAATATATGGTGTTTGAATATTTATTCTAAAATATGCAATGCCTTGCAAAAGTGATAATGCCCCTTGAACTTGTTCCTGTTTTGTTGTACACCCAACACACAGGAGGTTAGGGGGACACAATGTGAACTTTCCCTCTTTAAACAACGTTTTGCATAATGACCAAATATTTTACTTTTGGCCTCTTTTGGTATGAATTTAACACATTTCCCTTCACAGAGTTGCACATTGAAGTCTGTGGTTGCAATGTGACAAAATCGGAAAAAGTTCAAGTAGTGTGGTTAACTTTTAGAACCCTAGCCCAAAACATATAAACATTCTGGTAAATAAGATAAAGCAGGGTTAAAAAGAAGATGTGAAGCAAGTCCAACCAGATGAGCTTATTCTTTTCATTCCAGATGCGCACTGTCTTATCCAGACTGCAGGAAGCAAATGCCTTTATTTCAGGAATCGCGCACACTCCTGCAAAACAAAAACAAACAAAAAACAACAACAACAAAAAAAAACGAGTCATTCGGGTAAAAATCCTCTTTGCAGTTTCCCATGTAGAGGTTATACCAAGCTGTGACCTGTGAGGGAATCTATATGTGCATTTGTTTTCTGACATTCTGCTCGTTTCAGGTTTTCCACATGGTAGAGTTGTAGGCTGTAGGAGTTGCCGCTAGGCTCTCGAAACGTCAGGGCCACCTGCAGCTCCAGCGCCGCCAGGTAGAGCTGAGGCTCATAACATATCACCGTCTGCCAAGGGGTTAGACACGCTGCAGCATCGGGGTGAATTTTCCACACCACCACCGTGAAGTCCGCACCTTGATGATTAGATTTAAAGTAATCAAACCTTCTTTGAAAAAGACGTGCGAGGATATAAAAATGTTTGATTTAAATTCACCCGAGGAGAGGAGGTAGTTGTATTTCGGATAGACCTTCACTGCTGTGACGTCCTTGCCGTTGTGTGCGGGGGTTCTGTACAGGACCGTCCCATCATCTATTGTGAGGACACTCACACAGCCACCACTTTGACCAATGATAACCCAAAATCTGATTCAAACACAAAATGTATAAAAAAAAAAATTCCACACAATAGAACAACTTCTAGCAATTCAAATGCACTACCGTATAATACCATAGGTAGTCACTCATCTGCCTTCACACACATTCCTGAGTGACATCCCGTTTTTAATCTGTGGGGTTTAATATAATATTGGCTTCTCCGCCATTAGCACATTGAGCAGCACGAACATAAGCATGATTGACTTTTTTTTCACAGAATATCACAGCTCTATTAAATATGTAAAAATACATACTATTTACAAAACTTGCATGCTGCACCTTTAATACCTCTAACAGCTGACTGTAAAATATTCAGCAGGGAGGAAATTTAACGACAGGACTTGTTGTACAGGGGGCATCCTATTGTGATACTACACTGAAATTTCACTGAGTACCTGAGGGCAATTCATTTGTAGAAGCAATTTGCATGCTGAAGTGCTGGATTTTATACACTCGTGGCCATGGAAGCAACTGGGACACCTGGATTTAGTGATCTGGATCTGTGAGCGAATACATCTGGCAATATGCTACTTTAATGTAAAGAGAAGCTGCTTACCGATTCTTGAAATGATCAGTATGTTTGCTGTCCTTCTGACTGCTGCTTCTCTCACTTTGTAAACTTTTCCACCTCTCTAAAGCCTTCTCAGGGTCTCCCAAGGAGCTGTAAATCACCATGCAACAGGCCGGGCCGGGCTCCGGCAGATTGCGGAGATCCTTTTTACCAACAGATTCTGATATTGTCCATAGAGCCTGGCCTCTGCCTTCCCATTCTTGAATCAAAGTGGCTGGATTAGCGAGTGGGTCGACTTGAAGTAAGGTACCACCCTTAGTCAAGACAATCAAAAGCTCTTTTTGAAGGCAGTAGGCAGCACATAATACCCTCTTTCCTGCCTTAAAGGAAGTAAGTATTTCTTCTGTTCCAGCAGAAACCACATAGATATGATCATCTTCACTGACACAAGTCACTCGGGTTGGGTAGCAAGGAGGCAAATGTGAGACTAAGATTTGTTTCAATGCGATGTCTTCATTCCCTTTGAACTTTGTGTAGAGGCTGTACCAATCTGTTAGAAACCAAAGATCCACACCTTTGTCTGAAAAAGAGAAAAACGGGTGTTTGTTCTCTATGCCCCCCAAACACAGTGGTGGGTGGTTCTGCTCTGTGTGGAAACAATCGATTGCCAAGTTGTTTTTTACGTCCCAGCTACGCATGGTGCAGTCTGCAGAGCATGAGATCAGCAGGTTTGTTTTGGAGCAATAGTACAGCGAATTCACCACACCTAAGCAGAACAAACAAAGACAAAATGAAGTCAGTTGGTTAGATAAATACATATTGAACCTGAAGCAGTTTAATCTTAAAGTTACCATCATGTCCAAAAAAAGTCACACGCGGAACCCAGTCAAAACCCCAGACTGTGATGGTGCAATCTTGGAAAGCGATGATCAAACAGTCAAGTTGGGTGCAGAACAACATTGCGGTGATTTCACTGTGAGAGAAAAAGTATTTTAAAACAGTGCTCATGAAATTCTGAAACAAAGAATGAGTTCAACAATTTAAGCTAAAACTGCATAGATACCACAAAACCAATAATTGTGCATAACATCATCATGATCCTGCAGACCTTAGACAGAGTTTTTCCTGGTGATCCAGAACTATCCCATCATCAAGGTTGATCACAGTCACATCCATTCCACATGCAACAAAGGCACAGTGAGGCCTATTCTTCTGTGGAGGAGCCAATGCCATGTGAGTGAAAGCTCTCTGCTGCAGCCCTTCCTGTAGCTTCACTCTGCACCTCATGAGCAACACCGACCACACACACACATTCCCAAAGCCTGCAGTCACCAGCTCCCAGGAATGCTCCGCCGCCTCACACAGCCGAATATCAAGAGCGTCGTCCGCAGTAGCCAAATGCCGCAATTTGTTGTCCAGGAGAGTGAAGACGGGCCCGGGGCCCCAGCCTACCATCCATCCAAGGATCTTTGTTGTGGTCAGGCCCAAAAAGGGCAGTTTTCTCCAGATGGTCTCCTTGGGGCACTTAGGTCTGAAATAGCTTACTTTGTTGTTCTCGTGGAGGCTGATGAAGGCATGACTTGCAGGGGAGTGCATCATGAAACGCACTGGGCTGTCACAGGGGAAATGCTTGAAGTGATAGAACCCATGAACAAGGAAGTGCTCATCCTCTTCATAGGCAACAACCTGCAGACACAAATCAGATGCTTTACAATTACTGCAGTAATTTCTCGGTAACCACCTGCAAGCTGATCTACCTTTTTTCCAGTCTGCCTCCTATCGTGAATGAGAATTTCCTGAGCTTGACGTGTTGTTGGCTCTGTCATCTTAGAGAGCTAAGATAACGGCCTCTATGCTGAACCTTGGATGATTTGCTGCTCTGTCCTGGAGCCACTACCTCAAAATGACTCGATCTTCAGAGGGTGGTGTTCTCCAAGTCCGAGATGTGATTCTGCTCTGAATCTTTCTGCTTGAAAGTTCTGCAGAAATCTGAGGACAAATAAGTGTACTCATCCTGAGGAAAATGTAAGAAAACGGCTCCCAGCCTGCATTACAAAGAAGCTAATGCAAGGCACTCTGGGAAGTGAAAACAATCAAGTGAATTGAATTATAAATGAATCCACATTGTAAACTTTAAAAGGGTCATGGAAGTGTATTGAAATTCGTCATTTAAAACTTAAAATCATTTCTCAATTATCCCAAATCCGTCATAATTCATTTGTGCAAATGGTACTACTACTACTAATAATAATAATAGTGCAATACAATACCAAGTTATGCATAGGCATCCAACATCAAATGGGTGTGAATCTCTGATGTTGTAATTTTTTGTTGGTAATTTGTAAGACATTAAAGAAAGTACTATTTGAGTCTATGAAAAATAAAAAATAAAATACAAAAAGTTTAATGTCTTTGAGCTGCAAGAATCCAGATCACTACTCTCATTTTGCATATCTTTAAATTGTTTCCCTTGTTCTTCGTTTGTTTCTCGGCAACCGTAGTTACTTGGCTGCAAAAGCTCTTGCTTTATTTCAAAAATATTTTGAAGGTAATTCAACTCCATTCCAAAATTTTGTTTGATGTACTGATCTGTTTGTAATTTTCCTTGAATCATGTAAAGTGTGAGTTTTTAGAAAGTACTATATAAGTAAAATGTATTATTATTATCATCATTATTATTATTATACTCAACCGTCTCCACTTCTTCTCCCATGATGCAGTTGGTGTCTAATCTAATCCTGTTTTTGTGGGGTTAAATCAAATGGAGTCATTTTTCACATGACATTAGATTATGGTGTGATATGCATATAAAAGGAAAAATAAAACCCAACATTGTATATACAGGTTTACTACATTTATTTAAAATAACTCACACTTTGTAATAAAAATATTTTATAGCCAAAAAGTATAAATATTTTCATATATACACAAATGTGTACAATATTCTTTTAAAACTAAGGACAATCGATGAATTCACAACATTCCCCTCATGGCCATGTTCAGCCCATGTTTGTTCAATTTCACATTAAACTATAAAATAAAGAAACAGAAAGGTATGTAGGATGATGTCCATAGAAGTTGTATTAGTTGAACTTTTTGCTCCTTCTGTGTTCAAAAATTAATTGAACCTTTAAAGTAACACTAAAGTGAGTCAGTATCAGTATGAAGTCAAGATGGAGGGTTTCAAAAGGCTTCAGTCATTATGCTCTCCAACTTTCCCTCCTCTGCAGGGTTGGGCAACGTCAAAGACTGAGTGAAATACTGCAGCTCTATGTTTCCTGACTCGTGTGCCAGCGCAATTCCTGAGTATGTGTTTTGTTGTCCCGAGTCTCCAAACGCAGCCATAGCTGTTACCCTAAAAACACAAAGCACACACCTGATATGAACACAGGATGGCATAAAATTTATGCCTCACTGTACATGTCACTCATTTAATTGGTGTTACCTATCATCACAAAATGTCTCCGTCATAACAGGCTGTCCATCATCTTTCAACATGTCCCATATGTGAAGGTTAGAAGCCGCGTCGAGGACACAAAACACAGCAGGCCTGGTCTGGGTCCACTGCAGTGAGACCACCGCTTCTCCACCGGTGCCGTTCATCCATTCTGCCACAGGCTGATCGTGGCTGACTGCATGCATCCTGATGCTGCCGTCTGCACAGCCCACCTACAAACCGGGAAGAAAAAAACTCACAGTAAGGTACTAAAGTACACCCTTGCACCAAAACATGAATCAAACTACCTGGAATCCATCATTTCAGAGTAACATGAGAAGAATCTTCTTTGGAGGAGGGAACAGAATAAGGGTAATATTATTCGTGTAACTTGGTCTGCTTATTAATTATTCAAAGAATCACAAATTTAATATGTTAGCCCTTTTCCATTGATTCTCTGTGCATGCTAAGATGATCACCAATACATATATCTAGCAAGCTATAAACTAGATCCTACAGTTCCTGGCGTATTTGTTGGCACTCAAGTAAAAAAACCTCTGAAATAAATTCACTTCTTGATGCAGCAGCAAAGACTCATAAACAAAAGTTTACAGTTAAATGTCAATGTCAGTGTTGATCCGGCCATACATTTTGGATCTTTAACCTATGGGAATCAGCAACCCATTTTCAGTAATCTGGCAGGTTATACCGGATTTTCAATTTTAAATCACCTGACAATTTAAAGCGTTCATGATGCGTTGAGCTTTAACGCAGATCCTTCATCATACTCAACAATAGGCGTGAGTTGCTTTTACTATTATTTTATTCATTCTTTGCTTTATGCTACATCTACCTCGTGTGTTTGTTGCCAAAAAGAAGAAGAAAGCACCATTAATAGTGATACTAGAAAAAAAAATTCAGTATGACATCAAAATGAACAGCTGGTCAGAAGATGGTGTCTTCTATAGTTGCTATGAAGACTTGGTGAGCCAAAGTCCCCACTTTTTGTAAGTTATGCAAACTATTTTTACCTCGCATACTCTTTTTCCTTGTGCAAAACAAGGCACACACCCTTGTTTTGCACAGCTCTGGCATTTTAAGCTTTTTAATTATTGTCTTCACTGAGAGAAATCTTTTCCAAGCTAAGAATCTTGAAGGGTACCAATGATTTCAGGAGTAAGAACTTTGTTAAAAACAGTTAATTCATAATATGCAATTTACTTTGAATCTGAAGAATTGTCCCTAGATAAAAGTAAACATTTTCTAACATTTTTCAGTGTGAAAGTATGATACTGTAATCAAAGATTAACATAAGTGTTTTTATATATCAACAAGCAGCACTAGTATGTGTGCAGAAGGCTGCGTGTCTTAAAACTGATTCAATTTGAAAAGGAACGCTTCCTACCAGGAAGAGATTTGGTCTGAAAGGAGAAAAGTGGATTGAGTTGATGTCAACAGTTCTTTCTTCCACCTCCTGGGACTTGTAAAACTGCGGAGGAGCCTTCAAACCGTGACTTGTTCCATGTCTGACCAGACCCTGGAAAGAAACAGGAAGTCAAAACATTTCCCAGAAGGAACTAGGGATCACTAGTCTGAATTCGGATACATTTTGCTCACCAGATTGGTGCCAATAAAGAAATGATTGGAGTCTGTCGGATGGTATTTTAAAAGCAGCGTCTGAAATGGCCTTGTTTTTCCTGCCTCTTTTAGTGACGGCCTTGGAGATGAAGAGAGCGCAACATTAGATCTCACAAACTGTCCCGTCACATCATGTTCCCCCGGCCTGTACAAGTACATGACCTCAGAAGACATGTCGAGGGGACAAACACTGGATCGTGTGACCACTGTCCGAACAGCTGCGTCCCACTGGGTCTAGTCACTTTGAGGTATTTTTAAGCCCAGCGGCTGACAAGTGCACCTCATGAGCTATTTATCAATCTAACCTCTGAACAGTGAGGAGGGAGGAACTGTGAAGCAGCTTCACTCTTCCCCCGGGACGGAGACCTGCAGGGTGGGAAACACAAGACAGAATTAAGGCCAAAACACGTGTGGGAGAAATATGAGTATGTTTACTGGACAGAACAGCGAGGCCTATAAAATGTGACTCAATTACCTAAATCTGTCGGCGAGCCTGCCTCGTTGCCTGTAGGGAGCTCCACCACCACCTACAGGACGCAAAGAGGAAAACACATAAAAGTGTGTGAATATTGATGATTATCAGTGATGCCAAACAAGACTACACTTTATAACATTCTGAAGGAGTGGATTTATATGTTCACATATAAATTTTAATACAAATTTTCAGACGTTCCACTCAATATTCAGAGTATTTTTTTGATATTTTATGCAAATCTGTACATAGGTACAACAGCTAACAAGGAGTGAATGAGGTGACAGTGGCTCAGGAGGCAGGAGTTCATCCCATAACCACATGGCCTCAAAAGGTGGTAGAGAGCATTAATGAACAAACATGATCACGGAGACCAAGAAACAAAGCAGACAAGTCAGGGAGCAAGTTTATTTCCCTTCTATGTCATAATTACGCACTACTTTGTGATCACATAAAATCCTGATAAAATATGAAGAAAACTGATTCCTTATCTGCTGAAATCAGATAAGGAATCATCTCTTGCATGTTTCCTGCCTTGTCTTTTCTTTATGAAAAGTTTTTCTCTTTTGGGATGGATAGGTTGAGGATTTTATTTGTATACTATATTCCAGAAATTTGTGTTAGAGTTTTTAAGAGGATAGCAAATAAATAAAATAACCAAATGCTACAATGTAGCACCTCTCTGGATCACTTCATTAAACTCGTTTCTCTTTGTTGCCTAACCTACCCAGAAATTTAAAATTCCGCTTTCGTCCAAGGAGGCAAGCTGGAATGACAATCCTGATGATTCTGAGTGATGAAAATATAATTTTAGTTAATTGACTTTTATTGGGTTGAAAAACTAATATTCAGTCACTGCGCAAAGACAGTCACACCTTCCTCTGAGGCTAGAAGTGCGACCTCTGGTCTCGGTCCTCCAGCAACAAAGGAGGGAACGACCTCTACGGAGGTGACAGGCGAAACGTGGCCTGAGTCGGACATCACTGCGTCTGGGTTGACAGAACAACAAAAGACAAGATGTCAGCGCTCACCGCGTTTCTTCTGTTTACGTAGATAAGCAGCTTCTCCACTGGAGGGATGCTGTAAGGGATACTCAACGAAATCAACAAAAATAAAACTTTGGATTTAATCCAGACAGTTTATGAGTTTTATGTTTTGAATTACCGAAACAAATGTGGTTATCTCATTTCTTAAAGTGCCCCTGCATTTGGCGCAAGTTTGCAAGAGCAAAAACATTTTACATGAAAATTAATATTAAGGAAAAATCAATTTTTAATGAAAATTTTAAGTGAATAAAACTTTTCCTGACATACCGGTGGAAAAGGTGGGATGTCTGAAGGTCCACTCATGATCACCAATCTTTAATCTGTAATGGTTGCTGGCATACTCCCTCAGGTCCCACAGCACCACAGAACCAACCAGTGTCCCTGCAAACACCAGAGTGGACTTTCCTGGGCTAAAGCAGCAACTCTGGACCTGCAAGGAGCAAAAACGTTACAAGTGTTAAAAGTCGGTTTTCTGGGATTTTTTGTTAGCTTGGTTGTTCTCGTCTCATTTATTTTGGCCGAACTTCGATCAACTGGCGCAGGACAGGCAAGTATTGTCCTAAAGTCAAGCGGATTTTGCTGAAGCTAAAATTAGATTGTGTAAATGTGAACCTCTGATTCATAGATGAGTATCTTCTGAGGTCTGGACGGCTCCCAGATGTTCCAGACACAGATGACGGTGCAGCCGTCGAGGCCGGCAGTGCTGGCTTTGGATGTGGGCATGTGGACGGACAGCATGGTGTGCTTCTGAACCTGAGAGAACTGCACCAAACTAATCTGTCGACCTGTGATTGAAAAGTTAAACCCGACTGTCATTTTCTGAATGATGTACAGCATTCTGATATCAGGAATTTGTATTAAAAAAATACCACAAGTAGAATAAGGGGGGAAAAAACCGATATTAAAGCAATATGTGATCACCTTGACTGCATTACTAAAGATTGTCTTTGGAATACTTTTGCATGGTACTGTACCTAAAAGAAAAGGCAACTTAGTGTTGAGTTGCAAACTTCCATCGCTGAAAGAAAGCGAATCTGTTTGAGTCTTCGGTTTTCTTAGGGATTTCTTCTCTGCCTGATCTTCCTCCAGTAGCACCACCATGACCTGCGTTTGGTCAAAAAGCACAACAAGTCACTGCTTACAAGTCGAAGAAAAAGCTTGCAATAACACATTTTAAAACTTTACCAAGAATGACACAATGAAGAAATAATAATAATAAAAAATAAAAAAAACTGTTATATAATATGTAAAACCTGTGAGGCTGAGCGCAGAAACGACATCAGACATTGTGAATCGAGAAGGAGGTCAGTCCTGCTTTTGTCTTGTGCATCCTGAGAGAAGTTTGGATCTGCAAAGTAAAAAGGTGCAACATCACTGCCTATAATCGATCCACTTCTTCACTTTTTGTCCTCCAAAGTGATTCATTGGGATTTTATGTGATAAACCAACACAATGTTGCAAATTATTAAGTGGAAAGAAAATGATTCATGGTTTTCAAACAGTTTCACAAATAATTTTTTATTCACTCCCTTGGCCTGACAACTCTTAAAAACAAATAAAATCCAACTTTCTGTGAAGGCCTCACAAAAGACAGCATCATGGAGCCCAAGAAACACAGCAGAAAAGTGAAGGGAAAAGTTTAAAATGTGATTAAACAATCTCTCAATCTCTGAGAATCTCCCTTAGCAGTGTCCAATCCATCAAAACCGATCGAGACTTAGGCATTCCCCCTAAACTAAATGGCTGAGCAAGGGCAGCCAGAGTTACGATTGAACTGCTGCAGAGATCCATAATAACGCAGGCAAACCATTAGTTATGCACTCCACATATTGGACTTTTAATGGACAAAAGTAAAGCACAAACAAAAAATAAGACAAAGGGGATCCCATGTTTGGCCTAACACTGCACTTCACCCTCCAGCAGGATAGCAACCCTAAACATTCAGGCAGAACTACATTGGACTGGTTAAAATCATACGATGTTCATGTTTTAGGATCATCCAGTCGAGTCAGTACTTCTTCTGCAGTCTGGTAGACTTAATATTGTTGTTGGGTGCAAGCTGACAAAATGTGAAAAACCATAAGACTCTTTCTTACCTCCACATGCTCCATTGTATTCAGTAGGATGCTGAGTCCACTTTTCACATATTTCTACTTCCTCTGTCTGGACGTATCGGTCCGCATTATCCTCGTTACACTGAACGTAAGCCTGGGAGGAAGACAGCCCCACATCTCACTCAAATGTGCCGTTTCCTTTTTATACTTGTATCTCAGGTGTTTTGTCACAGAAAATGAGCCTGACCTGCTTGGCGTTGGCGTTTCCAAAGCTCTTTATATACATCTCATATTCACTGACAGGAGGGATGTCGAGGAGGGAGAACGTCATGGAAAAGTCCAGATCGATTAAACGAAGCAGCTCTGTACTGCGCTTCCTGTTTGTCAGAGGATATTTACCGGCTCATAAAACACTGCATCAAACTGCTTGAGGAATAATATTTTAGTTTTAAATGAACACGTACATCTGCTTTGTGGCAACCTTCTTGCTGATTTCACGTTGCTTTGCAGCCACGAAGTTGATAAATTTGCCATGCCGAGAAGTTTTACTCTCATTCCTTTCAGAGCCTTTAAACGATTGATTGTGATTAATTACATTGGCCACAATGTCGCATAAAACTTTGTTGAATTATCTAAGTTGTGTGTACGGTATTGAACGTAAAGAGAGCACCTTTGGAGCATTTGGGCCTGTCCTGCTCCCCGTCTCTGGCCGTACTGCTCCTGGACTGAGCCGTTCCAACTCTCTCGTTCTCCTCAGCCATGGCTCTCCGGATCGCATCGATCTCTTTACTTTGTCCTGCAGTCTGCACCTCTTCCCCATCATCATCCTCACCTTCATCATCGTCCTCACCTTCATCAGCACTCTCGTGCACGTCTTCAAAATCCTCTTCATAATCCTTTGAGGAAATACAGCGTTGTTTACGCAAGCAACACAGTGTAGCAGATAAAACGTCCAGCGCTGAGTTCTTACCAGTCTCTTAGAACGTAAATCGATAAAAGCGTGCAAAAGTAAACAATTGAATGTAAAAAAAAAATGAGGATGCTGACAAAATAAAAGATGGAAGAGAACAGAATTAGATATTTCTGCTCCTCCTTTACCTCAAAGTCCTCTTCATATTCTTGCTCTGCCACGTCTGCATTGTTTATCTGCAGATGAAAATAAGCAAACCAAAATGGAGAAAGGCAGAACAAAAGAACTGCGAAAAAGTCATACATGCTGCACAGAAAGCACAAAATGTGAATAAAAGACCCATTAAAGAAAAAACAAACACAGCTTGATCTATGAAGGGACCTTTTAGATACACAGGTTCAGGAATTGTGTAAAATCAGTAAACTTTCTGCTCATGTTGAATCTCGGTGATTCAACTTTTTTTTTTAGCACCTCTCTAGTTTTCTTAAATAATTTTTTTTAGAAAATATTCTAAAAAACTAGAATTTTTTATAGTTTCTTTCCTTTACAATCATCAGGCCACTTTTCTGCAACACTTTATGTCCCCCTCAGTTTTGTGGTCAAACTTACACGGTCCGGTTCTTGTTGTCCACCTGCTGTCTGCTGCTGCTCTTTCTCATCCTAGTTATTTGGAAGTAACACGTAGAAGGAAAATGACATAATATTATCAGAAAATAATTTTAAAATGAACAAAAACAGGTTTTAAGGAGAATTTAGGGACCAACTAACCTTTTTCTCTTCCTTCCTTTTGTCCAATGAGGATTTCTTGGAATTGCTTTTCTTCATGTCTTCTTCCTCTGCCTCCCTCTGTCGTCTGTCTTTATGCCTTCCATCGGCACTGTCCTCCTCTTTTTTATGTCTTACTTTGTGCTTGTCCCTTTCTGTTCGATCCCTGTCAGCGTGGGAGCTCCGGACATCGCCAGCGTGGGAGCTCCGGACATCGCCGTCAGATTTTTTCAAGTCTTGACGTTCCTTGGATTCACTTTTGTGTTTCCGTTTCTCATCCTGTAGAGCATCAGAGCGACAATATAACTGTATTCCACATTTATTGAAGCAAATGCGACCCAAAAAAAAAATCGAAAACAGGAAATTGTTATCATTGTACTACATGATGTCTTCTCTCCCTGTGTCTTCTTTCTCCTTCCTCTTTAAGTCGTCTGTGGTCTCCTTTACGCGCTAAGGTAAAAAAGGCTGTCAATCAAATGGACAACCCAAACATAGGAAAATGGAGTTTAAGGAAGCCTACCTCCATCTTCTGTCCGCTCTGAGCGCCTTCTTTCTTCTTGAACATCTTTGTCTCTTCGCTTGTCGTCATATTCGCCTCTGTGCTGCCTGTCTCTCAGCTCTCTGTGCAGTTTTTCTGCCTGATCTCTACCTGCTTCACCCCTTTCATCATGCCGCCTTCTCTCTCTCCTGAGCTCCCTTTCCAGTTCCTCTCTTCTTTCCTTTTCTCTTTCTTCTCTCCTTTTGTCCCTGACCTCCTCCCTTACTTTTAGTTCCTCTTTCTCCTTATGTTTGTGTCTGTCCCTGATATCTCTACCATCAACTACCCGTTTTCTCCTGTCCTCGTCATCTCGTCTCTCCCTGACCTTGTCACCTCTCCTGTCACGAGACCCGTCGTTCCTCCGCTCTCCATGTCTGTCTCTACTGTCTCCATGTCGCCTCTCTCTTTCCTTGAGCTCGTCTCTGTCTCGTCTGGACTCCTCTGGATCTCTGTGCCGTCTCTCTACGGACTCTCCACCACGGTGCTTTCTCTCATTGTCTTCTCTCCGTCTTGAATAGCCATCACCATAGTCTTTTTCCTTACAAACACATAAATACAAGGGTATTGATTTTGTTCCCTTTTGTGGAAAAAAACAGGCAAAAATTTAAATTTACTCATCATGGGCAGAAATGTAATTAAAGTTTTAGGTTTTCACTTGTAGTCATTTAGATACACAAGTTAGAACTTATTGTGCATTTTATTTGATCTACACAGAGTATAAATGATCAGGCTCAAATATACAACTAATATTTAGATAAATGTTCATTGGCAAGTCACACCAATGAAGGTCAAGCCAAAAGTTTAATAATTTTACTTTAACCATTCTAAAATCAGCTCTGACATGCTCCTTGTATTAGCCTCTCTAAACTTTCTTGCATTTGATTGTATCAAAAGTGCTCTGTAAATAAAAACTGATTCAAAGGGCAGTTTTTAATGTACTCCTCCTTGATATTGACATTGAAGAGGAGAATTGCACTCCTCTTCTTCATATCAAAGAGGAGTACAATTTGGCAAAGACATAAATTGACCTGGGTGTGTTCTCTAAAAGATACTTTAATGAGGGGTAAAGAGAAAGAACCGACTTTACTTAATGGTGATCCCTAAGGAGGAGTTAATAAGCTCGAGTCTTGTCAAATTAAAATACACTCTGAAGCCTTTAATGTCACATGTTACAAGGTTGTATGATGTATGAAAAAACAAAATTAATTTTTGTATGGACACAATATACACAATAAATTCAAATATGAGCACCAAACATTCGTTTTTTAAAATTATTTCAGCTTAATGTGTGATTATTCTATGTTGGATAAATAACTAATGAAATAATCACTACACCTCCTAAATAATCTGATTAATCTGATTGTTTAAGAACCTTTGACTTACCCTGAGGTGTCTTCTCAGCTCAGCAGGTCTCCATGTGTCTTCCTTAGTTAATTTCTAGGGAAATATATTATCTGTCTTCACTTTGTAATAACAGTGAGATTCACTTGGACCAGCAAAAACACAGTTTAAATAAGAGAAAGTCTAATTTGCACAAGACTACGTCCACAGTCTGAGACAAGGTATATAACAAATCTCTGGCTTTTATTTGCCATCACTAATGATAAACGTCAACCACTTACCTTATCACTGTGCATGTTTTCCTCGTTGTTTGGGGGTTTCAAGCTCTTAATACTCTAAAAACAACATTACACTTTTGTATACGCGACGCCATAGTGATAACTGTCTAGACCGCATGCGCAGTGGGTTGAAACCATGGCGAACGCGTCACTTCGGCTTGACAACAGACCTTACTAATCAGTGCAGGAGTAATCGATGCTCAAAAGTCAGTTTCCATGGCAGCGGTCCAGGCTTTATAGTCAAACTTGATTTCTTTTTTGATATACAAAGCGACAATTGACGTTTTTGCTAGTGCTGAACAAATGGCAATGATGTGTTTTTATTAGTTTCCTCAACATCTTAGTCTCTTTTTTCTTCACCGTGGGACTTTTTAAGCTTTTGCTTATTTTGTCTGGGGTGTTACCACCCTGTCTTCTATAACTGTTTTGTTATTTTTCTAATATGTCTCGGTTTGGTCTCTATTTTATCCTAAATAGGTACTGCGAAAACCCACAAATTTAAAAGCCACGTCCAGGTCAGATTACTGCCAGACCTACAGAATTAAACTAATCACTTAAATGGGACCTGCCTAACTATAAATTCAAGAACAGGTAAGAAAACAAACCAGTGGATCTCTCAGTCTTCAGTCTGGAATGGGTGACAGTTCAATTTTCAGGCTTTGGAACAAACTCAAGCCAAAAGAAAAAAAATGTAAGCGGAGTGAGCAGTGTACAGCCTTTTAAAATGACTCTAAGAGTGTATCCTTCAGTCGGCATGCAAACCAAAGAAAAGGAGAAAATATCTAAAGCACTGCAGGCCTCTATGGAGAGCCATTTCAGCCAGAAATAAATCTGGGAATAAATAAAAGTATAAATGAGTAAATATAAATGAGAATAAAGATGTCAATTACTCATTTATTTATTTTACCCATTTATTTATTTATTTATTTATTTGATTTTGGCTGAAATGGCTCTTTATGATCTTGACCTACTTTCATGAATTGTCATGAGCGTCAATTGTCAGCATTGAACACCAGATGGCGGTGTTTCTCGGCTTTGAGTTTTCAGAATCCTTGCGCGTTCTTGGAAATGTTTATTCCCACCCCTCAGTGCCTCCCCTGTGTAGGCAGGGTGAGCAGAACAGTGGACAGTACAGACATGCATTTTGCAAGCGGCTCACATTGAAAACTAATAAAGCAGATGTCAGCGCAGCCTCGCAGGACCATGGGAGGTTGCGCAGGTGAGCCGACGTGAAACGCAACGCTCCGCACATGGAACTGTATTGTTAGACCTAACCCGCACTGTGACAGTTTGAGGACAAGAGACATGTCAGGAGACAGAATGACAGCAGTCCGCGGAGCCCACTCACACAACGCGAGCCCTGCGACTCCAAAGGAGAACGGACACAGCGTCCAGCATGCGTCCAACTTTCCCCATACCTCTCCGGGGAGCGCACTCGACGACACCCCGGTGTATTCCAGCAGCGAGCTCACCCACACATGGGTCCACTTCGTAAAGACTTTTGTCATAATTTTCCCAATTTACGCCCTGGGGTATTTTGAATTCAGTTTCAGCTGGCTGCTGATTGGACTTTTTATCTTTTTCTGCTGGAGGAGAAACGCAGGAGGGAAGCTCAGCCGGCTGAGCCGAGCACTTGCTTTCTTTGACCAAGAGGAGCGATGTGCCAAACATAGTCTAACCAGCTCTGATTTACCACCATGGGTAAGATATATTGCTTGTACATTACCGAGCCGCCTTTCTCAGAAGCATTTGTGCGGTTCTTGTGAACAATATGTTTTGAGCTTCCAGGAAAATAAACAACCACCTGACCAGATCAGGCGTTGCAGGTTTGAGCTGTAAAGCCGCGATGAAACAGCTGTTCACCCCCCCATAGACTGTGACATGAGACCCCGATCCCATTCTAAATACAGAATGGTACAATGGTACACCAGACACCACGCTGGGAGGGAAACATGAGTCTCTGTTATTTTAGGATCCATGCAGATTTACTATATCTCCTTCAGAAATCCATCCTATTTCTGCACTATCTGTGTTTGAATTAATAATCAATGGAAACCCATTAGTGTTTCAAAAATAACTAGGACGCTATTGATAAGCTAGCATCCAAATATAGAATAATAAAAGTCTGGTATATAGCATGATGGTTATGAATGTTTTTGTGTACTGGTATCAAAATGTACTAAGGTTTTTAAGGATTTCAAAATCAGATTGAATTATTTCTGTTGCAAAACTGAACATTAGATATTCTTCAGTTGCTATTGAATGTGGAGTTCCACAGGGTTCTGCTCATGGGTCTATTGTATTTGTGCTCAATTGGTTCACTTTTGTAATAATTTAAGAGAATTTTGTGTTTTATTTTCTTCCTTATGCTTTTTCTTAAGATCTTTTAGCGATATCTCCCGTTGACCACAGGTCAATTTGTACCCTAAGCAACGCATTAGCTTTTCTACGTTCTTCCATTTTGTAGCCACGAGTAAATCAACTTATACCTAAACTTTGATCAATTTGCATTTAAACATTTTTATGTAATGGAGATGAACTGCCAAAGAAAAGTCTTCAATTTTACTTACAATTTCATTTATTTGTATTCCATTTTCTTAAAAAACTCTTATACATCAGATTCACATTTATTTGGGTTGTTATTCCTGTTTCAGCCAGTTAACTTCCTGCTTCCTGCTGGTATATATATTAGTAATTAGAGTCATATTACCACATTTTCATACTGTACACTTGGAAAATATGAAAACTCTTTTGAAAGGTTAGTTGTCAACATGGGTGGGAAGTATCCCCCTTTCAGGTATGAAGTGATGCATAGCTTTCAGTTTTAAAGAAAATAAATGAGATCAACTTATACATTTTTGTCATAAATGTCTGTGTAGCTATGAAAATATTTTTTGTTCAATTCCTTTACTGAAATGAAGAGATACTCTCTGCCTGTCAAGCATGTAAATTTTGCATGACATTTTGTGGAACTGAACCGTTTAGTAGAAAACTTTTAATTTTGCTTTTCATGTTCTGGAAAAACGAGTGCAAAACAGGACTTTAAGAGCATCAGAAAGAGGGCATTCAACATTTTTGCATGGTTGAATTTGCATGGATTTAGTAAAATAAAATCAGCTTCCTGTCATTTAATTTTTCACACGAGTCAGTATAGTATTGTCATAGTTTGATAACCTTTACTATAAATGCCACTGTTAAATTGTCTCAAAGCCATTAACAAAATTTAGAGTGAAAATGTAGGACATCATCTAATTGCATTTATTAAAAAAAAGAAGGAGAACAATTATTTCTGGTGTTAATAAGTGGATAAAATCTACTGAGTCTTACTGGTATTATAATGTTCTCTTTCTTGTGTATTTTGATTTTCATAGATGTAAGCAAAAATAAAGGACAAATATCTGTTAACTTTATTAAATCATAAGTGCTTATTGTGGAAAATAATATAAACGTTTGGCTTTTTTAATAAGTTTATCATTTTTATATGTGCTGATCAATCATCAGTGTATCTGGTCAAATTCCTGCAGTGAGCTGCTTTATGGATTTACAACATGAAGTTGTGGTTTAAGAATTGCATTGCTTTACATAAGTCATTTTATTTTTTTAGCTTCTTTCAACATGACTGCTCATGCTTTTCTTGAATGGAAATATTTCTAAGCTTCCAAATGTCTTCTTGAGAGCCTTCTTTTTGCCAGCTGACTGGATCGAAAACAAAACGGCTCTGAAACAAAGCAAGATATTGAGACTTAAAGATAAATAAAACTATCAGCAAAGCAGAGGTGCACTGTATAATTTCAGTCTTGGTTGCAGAGGAAGATGTACTGAAGTCCAATGAGTTGAAGTTATTGAGTTCAAACATCAATAGTATTTGGCAGCAAGGGGCTTAATATCAGCATGTAATGGAACTGTTCAATGTTTTGATGATAAATGTGATCGACACACTTTCCCAACTCTATTCCTTCTCAGCAGCTTTCATCACGCTCTGTGACCTTTAGCATGTCATCTGTGTCAGCATTGGTCCACTACAATGATCCTTGAGTGTTACTGACACAATGTATAAATTCACATTACAAGGAGTACAATTAGCTGCAATTTCAGGAATATCCAACAGCTCTTGGTGATTGAACAAACCGTTTGGCCTCTGGCGCTGCCAGGTAGTAGGGAAAGACAAAGATGAGAAAAGCAAGAGTCTGTACAGGAGGATTTGCAGAGGATTTATGTGACTGAGGACGAAGTTAGGGAGAGGCTAAGACAGAGGCAGATAGTCTGAAAAAAAAAATGTTGTACGTAGATCTATTTGACATTTTTAAAATCATTACAGTGGCTCACCATTCAGGGTGCCATTCTTTTAGGGGGTGACATGAATGTTTAAACGAGGGAGAAGTTATGTCATTTACACCCACGGCAAGTTTTCCATTTCTTCTTTGCTAAAAATCGTCTGAATAGGGGCTTTCATTCCTGACGCAGTTAGGTATGTTAAAGCCACTCTGACACTGAAGATGGCATCTGAGTTGAGATATTAAGAAATTAAGAAATGTTGGACTGAATATGACTTTCTTCAGAATAAAGCCTATAATTACTAGACTGATTAAACCCAAACCTCATAATTTTAGATTGAACAGAGAATTTTTTTGAAAAATAGCTTAAGAATCATAAACCAATCATCTTGTGTGTGTATATGTGTGTGTGTATTAAAAAGATGGTAATAATGTTATTTTTTAGTGTTAATTTTACACTTTTACAGTAGGTTTGTAGTGTGCCATGTGCTTTCCATTTGAAGATAAAGGTCATAGCAGCCCCCCCTCCTCTGCAATCACTTCCAGGTGTCATTTAGAGGTAACAGCATAAAAAATAATTTCACCAGCCACACTCCTTAGTGTTTGATTTGTAAAAAAGTTAAACAATTTGATTCCATTTCAAAAGCACCACTTGGGGTGATCTATTTATTAAAATCCCATCCACAATCACGACTTTAAACAGTCGTCTCTCAGTCTTCTCTGTGATCATGCTTTCTATAATCTGGCCATCACCTCATTTTTTTGTGAGCTTTGTGTTTGTGTTTTGAATATAAAAGTAGAATTATGTCAGATCCTTTTAGCTGTAACTCTTTGTCTCCAACAGAAGGCTGTAAGCTCAGGAGGTAACAGAAACAAGACCAGTGTGTTAAACAAAGTTTACAGAGACCTCAAAGTCTTTTTAGCACCACCTCAACATTAATGTCACTGACTGAATAATTAATATTCTCACGCCTGTGCGTCTCTACTTGACAGCTTTATTAAACTATAAACCTGATTTTTAAATATTAGCTGAAACTTTATGCTCCCCATTGCCCTGCTCTTGTCACTTTACTGTCCACATTTTGACATGAATGCTGAGTCTTGAGAAATAGCGCTGTCTCTTCAATCTGTTGCATCACATGTCAGATCTTATCTGACAGCCACTCACAGCAGTTCAGCCGTTTTATGTTGGGTTTGAAACCCTCCAAATCTCAAACACATCTATAAGACTTATATAGTACTTTTCAGGACACTCAAAGAACCTTTACAGTGAAATCAATGCACACCATCATGTTAGCAAGCTACTAGTTTGTAGCACCAGATAACAGTTCAGGCATCTATTTCGTGCCATCAGCCCTCCTGACCACCACCAGCAGGCAAGGTGGGTGAAGTGTTTTGCCTAAGGACATTAGACGGACGCTAAAATCAGTGATTGATTGCAGGATGAACTCCTACCTCTGTTGCCACCATAACGTCAATTATTGTAACAGAAAACCACTGACTCTCAGTCCATGATGCTCCACAAAATGCCATTACTATTAGTTGTGCTTTCTTTTTATTAGCTTCCTTCATCTTGTTGCGATTTTGCGACAATCTGTCGGCTCCCATTGCTGAGTAAACTTTAAAATTGATCCTTAAACGGTTCCATCCATTACTTGTTTCTGTAATCAGTGTGTTGCAGTGCGACAGCAACGTTCCTCTGTGCATGCGGGTTTCCTTGGGGTTATAAATCATTGACACTGAAGTCTGATTGCGGTTGCATATAACTAATAGTATGAATGACCTTGCAAAAAAAAAAGAAAAATTCAGCAAAACATTGGAATTGAGCATCAAGTCCTGCTGTGTGAATGTAGCCTTATTCTCTTAAAAAAAGAAAACATAAATAAAAACATACAGATGCACTAACAGATGGAGCAACAATGTGCTTACCTGCCAACAAGCAGAGCTGCAAAACTATTATGATTCTGTAAATTTGAATTTTAAGTATTCTTTAAATGATCATGTCCTCTGTTTTTCACTGCAGGTCCATTTCCCAGATGTAGAGCGGGTGGAGTGGTTAAACAAGGTAAATAAATTGAGCATCTGCCTCTTTTGCTTTGTTTACATCGATGATTCTTTATTTTCCCTTTTTTTCATGAAGTTTCCTGAACTGAAAGTCTATTACCCTGCTACTCTTTCCTCTTCCCACTCTGTCTGTCACACTGCAGCAAATTTAACTTAAACATGCAGCCTTGTGTCTGCACCAGTGTGAAAAGCATGCTGTACCCGCTGTGAATCCCCATGGCAACAACCAGGATGTGCATTCGAAGTCATGCATGAGCATATATTAAAATAGTTGTGGCATTCTGTGGAGGGGTGGTGGTGGGGGGCGTGAATAAAAATTGCATGCCCTGACGTCCCAGTTGATGGGAATAATTCTGACCCTGCTTTCCTAAAATAGAATTGCGTTTTCAATATTTTAAACCAATATGACATTCACAGAGTGACACTAGCAGCAACACATCTGAAAGATTTCTGCTCAAGTCGTCCTTAAAAAGTGACCTATGCCTTTGCTTTCCTGCAGACTGTCATGCAGATGTGGCCGTACATCTGTCAGTTTGTGGAAAAACTGTTCCGCGAGATGATCGAGCCGGCGGTGAAGGAGTGCCATGTCCATCTCAGCACCTTCTGCTTCAGTAAGATCGACATAGGAAACAAAGTGAGTGTTGCAGAAAGTGCCGGTGTCTTGCCCAAGCAGTTACAAAACAGGCCGCTGTCAGCAGGTGCTGTCTGACAGCTGGGGGAGGTTCTAGCTCAACCATGAAAATACACGACAGAGAGGTCAGTGTCACAAATAGTTTCCATGGATGGATGGGTGGGGAGCTGGAAAACAGGTCGACCTTGTGCCAAGCGTGTGAGAGTTGAGGGGGTGTTGTCATAGTGTTAATCAGCTGGAGCGGTGTGGTTGCCATAATGGTTACTTTTGTTATTCTCTAGCCGCTCAGGATCAATGGAGTCAAGGTTTATACAGAAAATGTGGATCGGAGGCAGATCATCATGGACCTGCAGATCAGGTGAGTCAATACTGTTTGCCATTTTGATTTGTTAAGATATTACTCCTGGCTAGAATAATAGCACAGTTAGCGCTGGCAGCAAACTCTCAGTGAACTTTCAGAAAGTCAAATTTTGCCAAGACCAGACTTCGCCATCATCTGTGTAATGGGTTCTTGCTTTTCACATCTCCAGCTTTTGCGGCCCTTAATTTGGCAGTTACTGAGAAATTGATAAATAATCAAAAGCAACCATGTTGGCACAGACCTTTGGCTTGCAAACTGCCCAGAAAGATCTCTGAGGGAATATAAAATCACTAAAGTATTTATTCTTTATAAAATGCCTACAGTGCCCTCCAAAGTAATTGGCAGTAATTGTAAAAATGCTGAACTTTGTTGCTGTGGCATTCTCTCACACTGGAATAAATGAGAAAAATCAAATTTTTATTTTCTATACATCTATCCAGTGAGAAAATAAATCCCATGTTAATAAATAAAGGTTGTAGAAAGAGGAATTTTTCTTGTGATGTAATGTATACTCGTAAAAGTTGCCAATGGCCTTTGATGGGAAACACAAAGACCATTGGCCCACAGCATCACAGAATTTCCACCATACTTAAAACTGGGCACGGGATGCTTTTCTATGTATTCATCTCCTGTTTAACACAAGAGAAACCTGCACTGCCTATTGCTGTAACGCTGAATCTTAGGGTCATCTGATCAAAACACACATCAAAATATATAGAAAATATAGTTTTGATGGTTGTACAGAAAAAAAATATTTTCCTTGTCAGTCTTATCAAAAGAAGGAGTTACTGAGAACTCCTTGTTTCTCAGTAACAAGAGAAACAAGGAGTTCTTGTTGCTCCAAAATAACCTTTTCTGGCTATTTTGAAGACTTGCTGACCCCAAGGTGCAACTCTGTGCTGCAGTTCTTAGCTATAGATGCTGACTTTACTTCAAGGCTTTTTACACATTTACCAAGGAGTGAATAAGCTTGGAGGGTGTATAAACATGGAAGCTGATTTTGAAATCTATTTAAATATGATCATTCAAAAATAACAGAGCTTGTTTTTTAAGTAGTTATTTGAATTTAGAAAAGTCTGTTTTCTCATTGGCAGTCATACAAAATGTTCAATTTTTTATTGCCTGGAATCAAGAGAGTTACACAACAGACTAATTAAAGCTGAAAATGGTTTGTCAAGAAACGTCCCTCACTGAGCACACTATCACTATAATACAGTATTGAATTGTGTAGTCTACACTATAAACTATTGACTAATAAGTAGGTGGCATGGCAATAATTCTAAATAATAATAATAGTGTAACAACAGTTTTATTTTCTTAAACTAACATAAAAATAACAGGATAATCAGCTTTTGTTCTTGTGAAAAATCACTCGAAAGTTATCAGCAGCAGCTTCACCTGTTCTCAGTTTTCATGTATTTTTTTAAGCGCATTTGAATTTTTTTTTTTTTGTTTGTTTTTTTGAGCATTGTAACATGAAATCCTAAAGGAAATAAATCAAGAGCTGACAATTGTTATAAAAAGTGATGGAAACCTGATAAGATTTTGTCCCTGCCTCCCAGCTTTGTTGGGAACACTGAGATTGATGTGGACATCAAACGCTACTACTGCAAAGCTGGGATCAAGAGCATTCAGGTGAGGAAAATCCCTTTGGTTTGATTTATTTCTCTCGTTTTGCTGAGGTACTTCCTCTTTCTCTGGAGTTTTGGTCTCAGCAAAAACAAACATCAAACAAAAGTCATACAGCAGCAGATAGAGAGGGACACAGAGATGGGAGGCAGAGGTCTGTCCTGTCGTTTCTAATTTACTAGACTATTCTACAAAGCATATAAAGTCAGAGTTATTTTAGGGAAACATATAGAGTCATAACAACATGATCAAGGCACTAAGGGAATAACGTTATTCTTACAAACATTTTTATTTGGCACATAAACTATTACTAAATCATGTGTTCCAGTGCGCTGCATATGGTTTCCTTGTCGATTATCATTAATAAGTATAAAGACAATTGTAATATTGCTTAGCTGTAGAAATTGTTGTCAATAAGTTCCCATATTGATGTCTAAGCCTTTCATTACTTACTTCTACCTCCTCGGCTCTGTCTGTGTTGCTGTTGACGATCATTAAGCGGTAGGAGAAATCTGCATTATTCCTCTGAGTGCTTTTATATCTTCTCCTGAGGAAACACTTGTTGCACCCTGCTCCCATTACGCAACTCATGGAGACATGGAGAGAGCATCTTTTTTACAGTCATTAAGAACAGCACTAATTCAAGTTGCTGTTTGCTTCAGGAGCACTTGGATTGAATCCTACTGGTCATTGATCATGCAGTACATAATTAGCTTTTTGTGGGGTCAGACGTCAGTTTCTCTTCTAATAAACCAGAAGCTGTATTGAGTTTAAGTCGTTTTTCTTCTTCGAATAGACCATTGTGAAAAAATCTATTCACAATGGTCTATCTATTGGTATAGAGTGGTCTATACCAGTTTGGTATAGCGCACTCTGTTCTTATTTTGGTATTACTCATTGAGACAATTTGCTCAATAATTTGCTCAACAGTGTAAGCATAAGAACTATATCAGAGGTGTGAAAGTCGGCACTGATTTTAGTTTGTAACTGTGTGATGTTCTTGCACTAAAAATTATGCTTATCTACTTGTACTTCGATCTTTGTTATTTAAGTTTGTTTTTTCTTAGGGACACGAAAACACTGTCAAGGACGAGTTTTCATTGCCAGGTTAGAGGAAGTGATGTTTCCCCCTACACTTCCCTATAATGAATAACCAACAAGATATTTGAAAAATAAAGTTGACGTATTTTGTGTAAAACATGAAGTAAGTTTTCAATCAGGAAATACATCTTCAAACAAAACGTCAATGCTGGAACTTAAATTTCCTTTGTGCCCTGCTGGCGCTCTCAGCAGCATTTTGTTTACCACACAACACAACTAAATCCTTTCAGATTCTATAATCCCAGCAATTTCCATAAAACAATATGGAAAAGGTGGAGGATGAAGCTGGCAGGTGCAAAGCCGGACAGTGATCGAGTTTCCAGCTTGTCGTGTGTGCCAGCTCCGGCCGCTCCACCGCTCAGGAATGTCGAGCTCCCACTCTCTTAAGCTTCCTTCTCTCGTGTCCACATGCATTACTCTTGTTCTCTCCTGTGTTTCCATAGATCCACGGTGTGATGAGAGTGGTGATGGAGCCCTTGCTGGGGGATGTGCCTCTAGTTGGAGGACTGTCCCTATTTTTCCTCAAGAAGCCAGTAAGTGCAAATCACGCTAGGCTTGGGAATTATTCAATTTAACATGCTAAACAGAGCAATTATCAGAACAGATAACCTAAATGTGGAAATACGGGACTGGATATCTTCTGGATCTATTCCAGAACCTGTGTTGTAAAAATCATTCAGTTTTACATTCAATGCATGCATTTGCAATGCATGCTTTAAAGGAGATAAAAACTGCCACCACAATTCAGTTTGCCCATCTTGTTGACCTAATTACTCACACCAATTCAACCATAAAAGGTATTTTATATAGTATTTCCATAAAGTGGAAGAATTTTATGTATGAGAATCTGAAAGTGCCTAAATAAAGTCCAGTGGTGCCAGTTGTCATGGATACATGCAATTTGTCCTCTGTGTGTAACGACCTCAGGGAACGTTCTTAAGCAAACAGCATCATGAAAACCAAGGAATACAGCAAACAGCACAGGGATAAAGTTGTGGGGAAGTTTAAAGTTATGTTATAAAACAATATGAGAGCACATTGTTTTATAACAATATGCCCACATATTGTTATAAATATAACAATATGTTATATTGAAGGCAGTAAAATGTCTGCCATCATTTTACTGCCTTGAGAGCCTTAATTTAGAGGCATCTCCTCTAAACTAAGAGGCTGGGACGAGAGGACAATACAGAAACAAGAAGAGCATCTGAGATTCTCAGCTCAAGTTGATGGTCCAACTATTTGCCATGCATTATGCAAATATGTAGATCTCCATACAATCTGATGGAACTTGAGCTAATTTTACAAGAAGAATTTACAAAAATTACTCCATAACCTGAAAGAGCTGCAGTTGTATTTGCAGAAAGAAATAGTTTTGGCCCAAGGTGGTGGAATACAAACACAAGACACAATTTCAGATTTTATTTGTAAAAAGATTTTAGAATCATATATTATTTAATATCCATGTCACAAAAACACACAAAAGTGTGTTTTTGTGACTGTTCATCATCTGAAGTCCTGCACAGTGAAGTGTGTGACTGAATTTTAGTAAAAGGAGGAAAAAGTACTTTTGCCATGGACTGTATGTTGCATCTTATAAGCCAGTTGTTGCTTTTCTTCTAACTCTTCGGAAAAAATCCCCCCTTAATCACTTCATAAGGTGCCTGGATTATATTTTACTACTTCAATTTCCTGATAGATGTCAGTTATTTTCTCCCTTCGTTTCAAATGCGATCAAGCACTGTCTGATAGAGTCATCTGGCATGATTTGCCTCCACATTGTTGGTATTTTCCAGTGCACGCGCTCTATCGATCTCACAATTCAACACGTCTGTTGAGCCGCCTCTGCAATGCTTAAAATTGTTTGACCGATTTATAGCAAATGCTTGGACTCAGTGGAGCTTTACTGGCGCTTTAAATAGCTGCAGATCAAGCCAGACCTACTTTGGCAGATTTCTTTACCCCAGGCACCGAGCTCAAGTGGAGCTATTACTCCTCTACAGGAGGCAGATGGAAGAAGCTGCTTCAGGCCATAAATTATGATGTAATCCCACATGTAAACAAATGGTAGTATAACAGCATTAGTTTAGAGTGGTAAAGAAGAAATGAAATGCTAAATCAGCAAACCTATGATAGAAAAAAAAAAAAAAAACAAAGTCACAAGAATTTGTGTGGTCCAGACTTTAAATAATTTATTCTCCTCTCCTACAAGGCTGGTCGTTGAATGATAAATGAGAAGTTTCCAGATCCTGTGAGGTCTTAGCCATGTCTGGACTGTGTGTGATCACAATAGATGTGACTCGGTGCGGTGTAAATAGAAGATGCAACACATTCTGCAGTGAGATTTTATTGCTGCAGCTCTGATGAACAAACTCTTTGTTTAATGACTGCTGAAGCCGAGGTCCGCAGACCGAGGATCTGTGGAGGATGCTTGTCCTGCAAACCTGATTATTTCATTGTCAGTTAATCCGTTTTTGGATTGAATTAACTAATCACACATTGAAGAGCTTTCACACAGTTGTATTCACACAGTTTGTTCACTGAAGTTGTTGCTCAGCATTATGGGAAATTGCTGACATTTCCTCATTAAAAAAAATGTTTTGAGCTAATTTCCTGATTTTCTTGTAAGTTGTAATAGAATAAACATCATTAGATGTACTTTAGCTTTAAGCGTCAGGTAGAGGACACTTTCTCAATCCTCAAAAAAATGTGAGCCATAAAATATAAGATTTAAGTTTATTGTCAGATGTCTTTAATTGGTGGTAAGGCTGCTTGGGTCATTTGAGTGTCTCTAATTGTAATCCTATTGGAGTCACCAGGTTACACCAGGCTCCTGTGTCTTGGCTCTTGGCTCTTAACATTTTAACATTTTAAACTTCGTAACCAAACATTGCAGAGAATTTGACATTTGAGACAATAGTCCTCCAAGGTTTAAGTGGGACATTACAAGACATGGATATGGATTTTCGCATCATTTCTGTTGAAGATTCAGGCTGGTTTCCTTTATCAGAAAAACCATCTTCCGGGTGTAGACTTACCACGAACGCCTCCAACGCCTCCTCCTACAAACATTCCTGACAGAATTGATCACTCTCAGAAGCTCGGCAAATTCCAGCTATGACCGGATTCCACTAGTGCACTGAAATATCTTTGCTACTTAATAGTCCTAGATCAGTTGTTAAGTGCTAAGTGTATGCTAAGTGTAAAAGTGATTGGAAACAGCAGCAACTCGGCCGCAAAGTGGAAGGCCACTATAAAATCACAGAGTGGGATCTGCAGAGGCTGGGATGCATAATGTGCAGAGGTCATCAAATGTCTGAAAAGTCAGCAACTAAGTACCTCTAAATTTCATGTGGTCCTCAGATTATGTCAGAATCAGTACATAGAGAGCTTTCTGGTATGGATTGCCATGGCTTAATAGCTGCATTTGTTTCCAATTGTATTGCAAAACATCAGATGCAGTGGTGTAAAGCAGCGGAGACATGTTCCCCGAAGGGGCAAATTATGCTTCTTTGTCTGGGAATATCCAATGAACAGGTCTGGGTTTGACAGTTGCCAGATGAACAATACTTTTCTGATTGCACTGTGTCAAGTGTAAATTTGGTGTAGAGGCGATTGTGTTTTTTCAATCCCTTCATTCCAGTAAGAAGAACTCTTAATACTTCGGCATATTCAAGTCAAGTTAATTTAATCAGCAGTTTGAGGAAGGCCCCTTCCTGTTCCAACATGACTGCACACATCAATGCACAAAGCAAGGTCTGTATGGACATGGATGAGCAAATTTGATGTGAAGGAACAGGACTGATTTGAATAGAAAATCTTTTAAGGACCTTTTGCACCAAATCTTCACGCATCACTGACAGATGCTTGCAGTTAGATGAAGAATATATCAATTAAACGCAGACTGCAGCATCTCTGGTTCAGAGTAATTGTGTTTTAAGTGAAATGAGTGAAAATTTGTAAGTAATCCACATGACCAAAATTATTATTTTTAGAGACTAGGAATAAATCACACATCCCTTATAAATTGTGTCACCCACCAGAGACCTGGTGGGTAAGAAAAGCCAATGTGCTTTGGATAAGTTTATCCTGCGTAGGCCGGTCACCATAACAAATTTTGCCGGACGGTATGTTGTCCCAGTACTTATTATGATAAATGATAATGTTGTTTTGAGACCATTTTCAAGCAACATGCTGATAACAGAATAATGACAATTTAAGTTCACCCTCTCAAAGACATATAAACTTCAATCTTGAAAAAAAAACAGTTAACACTGGAACTGGAAGATATTATAAATATCCAAAATAAAACAACAACCAGAAACTATGAATAAAATGGAAATAAAAAACACAGCCAAAAGCATAAAAAGTGGATTTTGATTTGTCTGTAAATACTAAGAAATATTAATCATCAGAATGGAAATTATCAAATTCATTTTACATTTTCATGCAGTTAATTGATTAATTGCTTATTATGAGAAACTTAATCCTGATTGTATTTATTGTCTCTTCAGATATCTAATCCCAAGTAGCTAGCTTTAATATGAAGAGTGTGTTCAAGTCTTTGGTATTCTACACTGGAAGCTCAGAAATATTGAGTGTGATCCCAAGAGATGTTCTCCTTAAAATACACCCGATGGGTCGCAGATTGAGTGCTAACAGAGTGTTATTGATTAAAATCTCTGCAAGACAGCAGAGCAAACAAATATGAGCAAACATATTTAGGTGTTTTCTAAATTTGCTCTTATTAAAAAAAAAAAAAAAAAAAATATATATATATATATATATATATATATATATATATATATATATATATATATATATATATATATATATATATAGTGTTTAGGAACAAAAAGAAGAAGCAGTTGTGTGCAGGAAAGGAAGTCAATGATTAACCTTCAAAACTGCAGTGTTCCCTGTTTTATCCATCACATCAGTCAAGTCATGTCCAAAAGCTTCATTGTAGAATATTTTCATGTTTTGTCAATGAGCTGGAGTCTTGTATCTACACCACAAATCCCCCTGAGAGTCCCCACCCCATCATTCACAGTCCCGCAGTCCCCCCCTCCCCCTCCACCCTGCAGCGTTTGGTGTTGTATGCTGTAGTTTGCTGCAGAATGAGCAGAGGAGCCTGAGAACAAGAGTGAGAAAGGCTCATTAAGAAAACACTGCTTTTAGAGCTCGGAGGCAGAAGCAGATCAAAGCCCTCCGAGAGACTGATTCTGCTCGCATCCCTGTGCTGAGTTCCTTCTGTTCAATCCTCTCTTTGATTCGTTTTTTTATCACAAACCTTCCCCCGTCTTTTCCTTGTTGGAACTGGTAGGTTTCATGTGATCGCGAATGACGTTGATAGCAGCTTTCCATGCAGCAAGAGTACAATGTCCCTCACCTCATTATTCTGAAAACTAATGAGACCCCAGACTGCCTCTGTTGCTTTTGTGGATATATCATTAAGCAGGTGTTTTGTGTTCATTTCTGTTCAGGGATATGTGCTTTTAATGCCGTTTCTTAAAGCCGTAAACTGTGTCTAATGTTGAATGCGTTTGTTTTAATCCTTAAGAACATATTCTTTCCTCTAGTTACTGTAAATGTCCAACACTTTCATTTAGCTCTTTTTCTTCAGTTCTATACAGAGAAGAATCCAAGCTTATGCTAACTCTGTTTATATTGGTATCGATGGTGATCAGGGTATGCTCTTGGTGTCAGTTTTGTAACACAGGGTTACACATTGTTGTTCCATTGGGACTTTCACACACGTCAACCTAAGACTTTGCAAACAAAGTTCCAAAGCAGGTAGCATATCCAGAGGCCAAAGGATGACAGGTGGACTGATTTAACATTGCTGGAAGGCAAAAGTAGCTCCAAAAAAGAACTTGTTAAATACAAGGTGTATTGAATACTGCAGTATATTTTAAAACACAACATTTCAACACTTGAATGAGATGGGCTGTAGCAGTAGAACACCACGCAGGGGTGCAACTACCATCAGCTACTGTACAAAGAAAAAATGTGGCTGCATGTCACAATTTAACAATAGGAGATTTTATGACCATAGTGTACTAATCTCCTACTGTAAGCAGGGTAGTGTACCAAGATGGAGAATTCGTCTTGCAATGACCTTCATTATCACCCGATTAGCAATTTATCTAACCAGACCATCTTTGAAATGTAGCAAAACAAGAAATTCACATAATGGATGTACAGCACACAGATCTACAGAAACCACTTGATGTAATCATGTCTTTACAGAACAAAAGCTCTGAGGAATATCTGTGACCCCTCTTTGAACTTCTACGACCGATTAAAGCAGTTTGAAGGGAAAATATTGTTCAAATATGTACTACCAAGCTGAACCTAGTAAAGGCAAGTGTTGTTTAAAAAAAATTGCGATTATTTGTCTGGTGGAAATTGTGAAGTGGTATCTTCTTTCAGATGTTGGCAAACCAGCAGCACTTGGGAGGGCAGCAGCAGCTAGTATGTCACTTGACGCCCAAGCAACAGAAGGACTTGCCTACTGTCTGTGGACTGTCTGTACACTAGCTTTTCTATCATTTTATTCCCTTGATATGTTTGTTGCCTTGAGTATTTTACATAGTGTTTCACAGACATTTTGGAGCCAAGTATCCTCAAGGTAGAAAAGATATTAAACTAACAAATGCTGTTTTGAAAGAATGAGATAAAAAGGCAAAATGCTTTTTTATTATTATTCTGAGCTGGTTGATAATAGTCACCAGGAACCTACAGATGCTTTTTTGCTACAGTTATTTCGCCAAATGGACAGAAGAGTTTCTGCATTCTAACTAGAAAGTCATCTGACACCAAACAATCGTTTCCTCAGCTGGACTAACTGAAAGGGTTAACTGTTGGACTGCCCCCAAAACAGGACTTTTGGATTCTTCCATCTTGACAAACTAGCTCTGGAATATTTCCCACTTGCATAGCCACGTCTGGCTGCAGCAATTCATCACTTTCATGAGTTGTGGAAGTTTCCACACAGCATTTTCTAGTGGTGACGATGATTGTCCTGTTGTTAAGCTGGCTCCTCCAAAACAAAATCCCTCGTTTCTTATCTCATTTCATTGTCTAATGGAGAGTCGTCCCACATTTTCATAAAATATTCTCTTGAGTTTTCAGCTTGGTTTTCAACTTGAGATCTCTAAAACTGAGATTAATACCGAGATGTTTGCTTTGCTACCTAAGAATTTATGTTCTTCCAATCTAAAATCCTTAAAGAAAAAAAAAATCCTAAACGTATTTCTAAAAAAAAATATTTAAGATGTTTCTTACAAATTGCCATATTTATGTTGTGGTCATTGCTTCCATCCCACTTTTCACCCTTATATGGGGCAATATATCACAGCGTGGAAAGGATAGATGGTGAATTTAAAACTTAAGCACAAAATCTTTATCAACATTGTCACAAATTAAAAATCATATTAATTTAAATTAAAGTATAAAGATAAAATTTTTAGTTGATGAAAATTTTGATATTACATAGTAATCATTCAAGCCCAGCTCCAAAAGAGTTTTTTTTGTCACTGTGTGCTGTTTATTATTTAAACCTGTGAGAAAAAGAAGTTAAGATGAGTCAGAAAACTCTGAAAGAGTTTGACACTGTTTTATAGGTGCTGCATTTGGGTGAGGCTAAGATAATAAATATGACATAATTATGAGGCAAGAAAAGTTTGCTGGAACAAAACAAGAGCAACTTTTCCAAGAAAACTTTTGATATATAAGTTTGCTACTGCTTGAGACACGTTTTCTGTGTGTGCTGTAATCAATCAGACAGTTTATTGGCCAGAAAACATGAAGCCAAGTGGTAAATGGAGGCTGGTGGCAGAAAACAATAACGTTAAGTGTTTGAATCCAGTAGAAGTCATTCACACTCTTTGTTCCTGCGGTCTTACCCATGAGTATACGTGTATGTTCTCATTGTTTTTTTTGTTTGTTTGTTCTTTCCCCCTGTGGTTTAGCTTCTAGACATAAACTGGACTGGCCTCTCAAATATCCTGGACATTCCTGGGCTCAAGTAAGTCAATGCAAACTTGATTTTCTTGTTCTTTCACAAAAAAAGCAGCTATTTTAAGACATAATGGAAGTTTTCAGTGCTACATCTTACGGACGTTGCATGCGTTTTTGCTTTGCTTTTCTATAAACTTGTACCTTTGCTGTTTAAGTCGTTTTAGACAAAGACAAGCAGTCACATATTCCTAGGTAATACCTTGATATCTATGCTTAGATTTATAGCAAATTATCTAACTGAGCACAAGAAGGCTAGAAAAAATGTTATTTTGTAAACTCTTAACTCATTATTGCTCTTTATTCTTTAACTTTCCCCCCTTGGTTATTAACTAGACCGAGTACAGAGCAAACGGGAGCTAATTAAGAGCCACTTTCATCCAGACACAATTACCCGCCTCCATCTTGAGTGGTTTCCTACATTATTTAAACTGCTTTGAAAGTGACACAGTCATTAATACTGCATGTAATTTTCTGGGATTTCAACTGCTTGTCATGTAGAGCGGTGGGGCAGAAAGACTTGTTGACAGAAGCAGAGCCCAGTGGACGCTCTCTTTCATCCCTTTTGTTTCTTTGCTTTGCGGGGGTGAAATGAATCTGTTCACCCTGAGTGCGATGGGGTTTGTTGCTTGATGCCGTAGTGGGGAGCACTTGCAATAAAAGAGGAAGAAGCTGCTGTAGTAGAGGCAGATAGTAAAAGCAAAATGTCTTATTGGATGCATAAGGTTTACTGTGCAGTAAATGTCTATTACATGCTGTAGACTCTAATTGCATAGAAATGTTTTAAAAACTGAGCAAATGTTTGTGATTATAATTTTTAACATTCTCATGAAGTCATAAGGGTAGCTGTTGTCTTTCGTTTCACAGAATAACAATTAACAGACAAGTGGAAAATTATGATACACTTATTAATATTGTACTTAAATCTACTGTTTATTGTTGCTAACTTTGGTTCATTTGAATTCACAATCCGTTTTGGTGCGGCAACAATTTTGTTGTCTTTGCTTTTTTGCCATTACTCATTGTCCTTGGTGCAGGAAATCAGAGGCTCCACCAGCCCACATCTCCCCCATGGTGGCTGAAAGATAAGGCAGTGTAACTGGAGAACAACTTTCCCATTAGAATACACAGAACCAGCTTGGAACATTGTATATTTCAGAAGGCTAATACGCTAACAAGAAGTAAATGTTGCAGTTTTCTAAGGGAAAATGGTTTTTGCTTCATTTGCAGAAGAGTTGTACTCTTCTGCCACAAACACATCAGATATAGATGTCATCTGTTATTTTAATCAGTAGATGTGCCCTGGTGCTGCCCTGCTATTTAGATGTTATATGGAAATGAAAGTGCACAGACAAGGTTTTACAAGGTTGATGTTAAAAATCCCTAAGAATAACCTGAAAACAGAGCTGGATTCAACTTCATGTAAGACACTAACAGATTATATTTCTTCCTTTAGAAAAAAAGTAAATCTAATTTCTTAGTCACTTTTTGGCATCCATTCAGAATGTTGTCCAGTTCAGAGAAAATGTTTTTACCCCCTTCAGATTTTTTCAGCATTTGTTTTTTGGTCGCACTTTCAATTCAGTTTCTTTCATTCTCTTTATATTATTCAACTATTGTCATCTAATTTTACAAAACAAACAGAACTTACTCATATACAGGAATGTACAACCATTTCCATTAGTGTAGACAGATTACAATATACTTACAAACTTTCCTATTTGATCTTGGTTACAAAACAACGCAATGAGGATAAACACTGAAACTATATCTTTATGTAGACACAGGTTAGTTTGCATAAATTTTAACTCACTGTGAATGAAATTTGGATAATAAAATTGTCTTTTGGAAATACTGAAATTATCTTTGTCTGGTATTGAAGTTTGTTTGAAAATCTTAGACGTGTCAATTTCACACAAACAGAATTAACCTACAAAGGAGCCAGCACTTGATCACAACGCTGCACATTTACCGTAAACCATTAAAGATTTCTTGGGAGAGTTTTGAATATCTGTTGCACGCTGATGTAGGTGCCAATGAGTTCTGCTGATGAGGGAACGTTTTACCGTGTTACTGAAAACATTTGTCTCTTAATTGTGCAAGAGGGCACATTCAGGGACTATTAAAGCCAACAGCATTTATCGTCTGTGGACGATGAATGTTTGTTCATATAGATTTTATGGCAGTCTGGTAGCGGTTACAGCAAAAATGATGAAGTGACTGGCACAGCAATTAGTACAAATCATACACTAGCATGGCGAAGGCATTGAAATTTGCATGACTCAATGGTTTGTAAAAACCATTACCATTGTGTTGTAAATTGCCAGTAAAGTGCATTTACAGTATGCATGCAGTGCGTAGAAGTATACTATCATAAATAACTCACACACACAGATATGTGGGTGTGTTGGTGTTTATGCCCAGAGAGCAGAAAAATGCCACTACAAGCACTGATGCAGCAGGAATCCCTTTAACTCTTTTTTTTTCCAGAAATGTTTCAGCTCTGTCATCTTATAACCGTTTCCCTCAATGTTAAACTAATGACGATGGATAAATTGAGAATTTCCTCTTGGCAACAGACCACAGAGGGAGAAAGTCTCCATTCAGAAGTAAATTTGTCTTATGTTTCAGTTTCATTTTTTTTAAGGAACCAGATAATGTTTCAGAAAAATACTACTATGGTACTGTATTGCCTCACTTATTTATTGTCTCAATTATTTATCATGGCTATGCATTATTAATCACTTGTTCTTTATTTGTAATAAAGGGCTACATTTCACCTGCTTAATTAGTGGGTCTTGACCTTGGTGGTCTTATAATGTTACAATGCATAAAAGTGAAAAAAAAAAACTAGGGAAAGGCCCTTAGCAAATATGAAAGAAGTGGAGAAAGTACATGATACTGTTGATTTAAGTGTTAATTATAACAAACTTTAAAAAACAACTGCAAATCTGCATGAGTTTTTAAGCATTTGAATGGAAGTTACTGTTAATGTATTAGTTTTAAAAAATGTGTTATTTTGTCATGTTAAAAACAGTGTTTTAATAATTTTAACTAAAACCACTCAGAGAAGCCTCAGTTTATAAAATTTGGGAGTAATTCTTACTATCCTGGCCTGTAAGAGTCGAGTCGTGCCAAACAAAACATATTTACTTGACTTTATTTGTCCAAAAATAAAAATAGTAAAACCATAAGGGCAGTGCAATGTAAAAGTATTCACAACCCTGGAACCTTTTCATATGTTTGCTACGTCAAGCTCAGTCTGATTAGACAGAGAACATATTTAAAAAGCAATTTTTGCACATTGCCACAGATTTTTAATTAGAATTGACTTTGACTGGGCCATTCTAGCCAGAACGTTGATCTACACCCTTTCATAGCTCTGGGTATAATTTGATTTCCTGAAATCTGAAGCTAAGCCACAGCCTCAATTCTTTTGCAGCCTCAAACAGGTTTTCTTCCAGGATAACGCGATAATCCATTCTTAAAGTGTCGCCTAATTCTGCATGTCTGAAGAATCCTTTAATCTCTTATACCAACCATTCAGCTGTCCCAAAAGCCTGGCTGGACCTAGCTCTGCCTTCGAGTTTTGTTTGAAACATGTAAAAACTTCACAATTATACAGTCAATTCTATTGGTGAAACACACTTAAAATTTGAAAGAGTACAAAGAGCGGGAATATTTTTGCAAGCCACTGGAAATCAAATGAAATCAAATGTCAGTTCCCATACAACTAGTACATTTGTATTTTTCTTTTAATTTACATTTTATAATGAATGTGAAACTCCTTTCTGACATTAGACTTATGTTAATGATTGAGTATTTACTAGACCTGCAAGTTTTCTAAACCGGCATGACTAAAAATAGTTGCAAAATGCAAATAGGCAAACGGTTTTTCCTCTCACAATGCAAACTAGCAGTGTCAACTGAGTAACTGATATGTAATATCATATTATTTTCTAACTTGATATAAAAATAAAAGTCAGAGAGATCATTTAGGTTTATTACATTTTTTTTTTTATGATTACACTTTGATTTTGGTTTGTGGGCTATCAACCTGTGGGTGTGATTCAAAAGTGCAAGGAATGAAACAGTTGTAGACCACGTCCTGAAGTTGTTGGTTCATGATGCAATGATTTCATGTTCTGTAAAGATCTTGTCAATGTCCACCAAATTTTAGATTGGGCTTTGCTTCGTGATTTTCTCAAGACTTTTTCCTTCCACTTAATTTTCCATTATTATGCACTATATAAACAGCCAGCTTCTTTAGCAATGATATTTGGTGACTAACAGGTCTTCTACAGTGTGTCAATGCGGCCTTTTCGGATTAAAAATCCTTTTTATTGGTCTAGTGCAATATAATTTTCTTGAGGAAATGAAGTTTAGGTTTTTATTAACTGCAAGCCCAAATCACCATAATTTGCCGAAATACTTGAAATCATAGAAACGTTACTTACCAGTTTTCTGTTGTATTTATATTGTTCCTTGGGCAAAACTCTTGCAATGAATTTTCCCCTGGCCTGCATCCATTAAATTTGTTATTAACTTGTTTTGTTTTATCATTTGATTAGACTAGCGTTGAAGCTGTTTCTATGAACCCCATTTGTATATATTTTTTTCCAATAAGACCACTCGTTCTCTAAGCAGAGTCATCAGTGTTTCAAGTGATTTATTTGTGGTTTAGACATAAAGAATTCAGCAAGACAGAATTGATATGGTTTTCTCTAAATTTTGGACACAAATTACATGCAGACTGTAACCAAGCTGCGGCACATTTTTTATATGACTGAATGAGTCAGAGTCACAGGAAATGAACTCATTAAGTTCTGTGTGACAAGATGTTATTTGCTTTTTGCAGCCTGATCATGTTTCCTGCAGCCAATTATGTATTTTCCCTGTTTGGCTGATTAATGCTGAGAAATCACTCCTGAGACCTTTTCAGGATTGCATCTAATTCGGATCTGAAGCAATAATTTTCATCGGAATAGACACATCATGTTACTCGGGCACTTGCTCGGTAATAACAACCATCTATCTTAGAGGAGAAGCCTGACCAGTTGATGATAATTCATTCTAATGACAGTTCTCTGTGATTATAGTTTTCCAGTTTTGCCTCAGAAGTTATCTTAATAAAAGAGTAGCACTGTGCAGTTTTGTTTTGTCACTTCACTATTGTTGTCATGCGTCTCTGAAATATTAGAATCATCTAGAAGATGCATAAACCAGCTCAAGCAATGTTCCTATATACCACAAAAGAATTAGACAGCAGGGGGATTTTTATAGCCACAGAGTACTCTTCCTGTCTTTGTTGTAAAACTAAATACTTCAGCCTGTTTACCTTCCTTTTCCTCCATCTCTGTCCTTCCTGTCCCTACAGCGGCTTCTCCAACAATCTGATTCAAGACATAATCTACAGTTATTTGGTTTTACCCAACCGAATCACTATCCCTCTGGTTGGTGTGGAGGACCTGGCCAAGCTACGATTTCCAATGCCTAAGGTACTGAAGCAAGTCATACTTCTAAAGTCTCTGCTCGACCTTAGCTGTCTTCATTGCCACATTCAATGCGATGAAATCCTTTGAGCCTTGCTTTTATCAGAAAATGAAAGGGCTCTAGGCTATTCAGGAGATGTACGGTATTTTGCTGAGAAAAGTCAAAGCTATTCCACTCAAACTTTTATTGATGGCAGCAAGTTTGGAAATTTGCAGGTTTGATTTGATAGTTTCTGTTGCAAATAACACACATTTACATTTTTGTAAGAGCTATTACAGATAAGATTTTGACGTGAGATCAGATAATAATGCATTTTATTATAAATAAAAGATAAGGTTAATCTTTTATTTGTACAAACGTTGCCATGAAATCAGATAAGATGATTTGAAAGTGTAATTCTTTACCCTTGACCCTAATTACAAAAACAACATATGAAATTGAACAAAAGAGACATGAAATGTTATATTTACCAGTAAGATTCTGTTCCTTTATACATTTCATGTAAAGATGTTTTAAAACGTTTGAGAAAGTAGCACTATCATCACTGTTACCAATTCTGATGCATTTTTAATCTTAGCTACACTGTTCACGCTTCTTTTAAACTTTTCTCAAAGTTAGTCTCTCTCCAGGTGAGACGTTCAAAAGCTAATAACAAGTAACCCCCTGAACGTCACTTAACAGTAGAACAGTTTATCCCCCTGCTCTGCATCTCTCCACAGGGAGTGCTAAGGATTCACTTCCTCGAGGCTCAAGATCTGGAAGGAAAGGATCAATTTCTCGGAGGACTCATCAAGGGAAAGTCGGACCCTTATGGCATCCTGCATGTCAGCAACCAAATGTTTCAGAGCAAGACGATTAAGGAGAGCCTCCATCCCAAATGGAACGAGGTTTATGAGGTGATGAAGTTGCAATGCTTCTAAAGACTTTTCTTAATCTTATAATATCAGGGAGAAAACTGTGATGGATTTTGTTCCCCTTGTTAGTTTCTTCTTATGGAAGTTCACTAAGCTCCTTTTTAATTTCCAAATATTAGGATCGTCTTCTCCCAGATCGCTTTAATTCAAAATCTATCTGCTGATTAGTAGTTTGAGCAAGCCTCCCTCTACGTGTTTCTGTGTCTGTCAGGCTCTCGTGTATGAACCTTCTGGTCAACATCTGGAGATTGAGCTGTTTGATGAAGATCCGGACAAAGATGACTTCCTTGGAAGGTTTGGTTCTGTTATTTCCTACCCTGCTGTGTTTTTATCACACATCTTTTAAAATGAAATCCTGATTTGTTGCACCTCATCTGTTCAGCTGGTGGATAAAACAAGCTCCTTGTATTTCAGCTATTTATTAACATTCTTTTTATGCAGAGTTTATTCATAATGAGCCAGTTATTATCCCACAGTTATTGCCCCCCCAGTAAATTTCATAGATTAATTAGTGGTATAGCTATAACTCTGCACTCATTGCTATAACACTGAGCAGCAAATCAATGTCTGCCTACCCCCACTGTAATTAATTGGCCTCATTTTATGTTTGCCGTTTTCTGCTTTGAATTTTCACTGATTATTAGTCATTATTTGCAGCCTCCTGATTGATTTGACCAAAGTGTACAATGAACAGAAGGTTGATGAGGTAAGATTTGTTTTCTAATGTTTATTTTTAACATGTAGCCTGTAAAAAAACACATTTCAAAATATTTTGCTGGAGAAAGGGAAAAAAATTTAATTTAGTCCTCCTTGGAATATAGCTTAGGACCAAACTGAAAACAAGAGAAGTCAGCTACCCTAAATCTGTCAGAAATTATTAATTTCAACCACTGATGAACACATTCAGGCTGTATTTTGCAACTTATCTATAATTTTAAGAGAGAAATCTATGGAAGTAAATATGTGCCATCAGAATTTGAATAAAAAATGCATCTGAAACTTGAATGTTGTATATTTGCACTTACTTTTTCAATTAGAAAATTAATTCAGAATACAATTTTGACCTAAAAAAAAATTCAGTGTCATTATTTGTACACGTTTGCAATTTTCATTTGTTAAAAAAATTCACATTCCTATTTCAAAGTGATGAAATTTTCAATATATATATTTTTCAGTGTTAAAAAAATTCAGCATATAAAAAAATTCAACTTTTAAAAATTCAAATGCAATATTTTCAGTGTCCTAAAAATTCAACTTGCTCAAATTCGCTGTCTCAAATTCAACATCTAAAAATTCGCTGTACAAAAATGGCGAGGTTACTTCAGGTCACAGACATTAGCAATCGTTGTCAGATTTCAACACTGAGCTAATCACATGACCTAAGCGTCATATTGAAGAAATACCAGCATCACCGAGGCCAGCGACCATGGAGGCGAACGCAAACCCAACGGTGAGTCTATGCTTTCATATTTCTGTAGTACATTTTATTTTGCGCAAGAACTTTGATACATGATATTAAAGCTTGATTTAAATCACGGGTTTGGGCCGTTGTTAATCTTACGCCATGTAATGCTGGCATATTAGTTCTCGCTACCTGCTAGACCTCCACCTCCTTCCCCCCTTCTCTTGGCTGTCCTACACCCAATTTTCCCCTGTTTTATTTAAAAAAGGAATATCACTTGCGCCAAGTCTAGAATCTTTAAAGATAACTGATGGGTAGCGACTTTCCGGGTTGTTTGTTTGTTGTCTTAGGTGAGACTGATCAGGCGGTCTTAGTAAAAGTCGTAATTTTCCAGGAGATGCTACCGCTAATGTAGCTAATATGGCTGCCTTGTGCGCTTCAAGGAGGGGCTGTGAACTCTTCCGACATTAATTATAACCACAACCCCATTCTGTTCATCTACTGTATTGTTCATGTGACTTCATTTATGAATAAATTTATACATTTATGGTCATTATAGCGTCATCCAAACGGCTGCTTCTCTTATCTGACAAGTGTTGATATATATTAATTTACATTCTTTTACTTTGCGTTACAAAACGTCGTTCTGTTACCTAGCAACATTAGAAACTACCTCCTTTGTTTTTTCATTTGATTTTAACTCATTTTGAAGAAAATATATGCTTGCAAGTACAGCTGTTAACTTATTAAAATCATTTTAATCCCCACTACTTTGTATATCCAAAATATATCTTTGGTTACAAAGAATGTTTGAGCTATGCTAAAATTTGTGATTAATGTTGTAATTAAAAGCAAATTCTGATTAAGTTAGACACCATTCAATTCCTGAACCCCACAGTGCCTTGATAGAGGTACATTTTAATTGGATAATTTAATGTGTAGCATGTATACTATCATTCATTTAATTTATTACATAGGAATCTGCAATCAAGTACATTTTGAGTTCTCTTGATCCCTTCTTTGTGTTTTCCAGGGTGTAGATTCCCGAAATTGAATGGGAGGAGTGCGGGCTTCCTCTTCAGGAAGAGTCAAACGTCACAGTACCAAATTCAAGTTGTGCAACTGACTGACGAACAAATGGACTTAAGGGACGCAGTAAACCCAAAAGGCACATCACTGTCTTTTGGTTGTGACATTTATATTGCTGCAGTTCTGTTTTGTGAACAGTTCTTCACTCTGTGAAACTTGTCCAGTTTCAAAATTCAGCATTTATGAAATGTAAAGCTAAGTGCTGATCATATTACCACAAAGGTAAAATTTGTGCTTTGGAAAAGTGAATCATAGTGCTTTTATGGTAGACATGTTAAAGAACTAAAATGTTCTACATTTGTGAGTTGATTGTTCTTTTATCTCAAAAGGAACCTAGTAGGTACAGGTGTGTAGGACCTTAATTTTCTTGCATTATAAGAATGGAAAAGTTAAGTTTGTCTTATGTCATTTATTTTCTAATACTTCAAGCATAGATGAACATAAAATAAAATATTGCATAAAAACAGTTTCCGTTTCATATTTCCTGTACAAACAGTGCTGACTCAGAAACTCTGAACATAGTTACTCTAACATTTAAGATTTACAGGGATGCTTGACAAACGTTTCAGGTACTTAGTCATCACTTCAAAGAACACAACTTAATGTCAAGACTGCGGTGAATGATGAACAGTATTTGTAAAAAAAAAGAAGCTAATAATAAAATGACTTTGTAATTTTACTTAATTGCCATATTGAAATGCAATTATTGAACAAATGAAACACCAATGCACTGAGTTCTCAAAGAAGACCAAAGCCAGTTCCAACCGATTTAAGACACCATCATGTCAGCATACAGAGCCTGGTAGGTAGAATAATGGCTTGGAAGGCGTAAACGTTCACTGCAGGTGGATGAAGTGGCCCTGATGTGGTTTGGTCCAGTTGACTGCACTACTTCAGGCTTCAGTTCCTGCCATGGAGCCTCCCAGCCAACCCAAAATCTCATGAGCTGGTGCAGATTGTCTGAAAATGCTAGGAAAAGTATAATTTTTTTTAGATACATGGTGAGTTTCCTGTAGATGGAATCATTCATAAAGCTGACTTTGAGATATGACTTTATGTGAATGTCTTTTCCATCTAAGAAACTAATGAATATGAATGTGATGTCCTTCAAAAATCATTTGAATACCTTTTGCCATTTTCACTAATCAACCTGAAAAGCTTTATCAGCTTTATCTGTGCAGTGTTGTAAGTCATGATTATAACAAAATAAATGTAGTGTATTATGCTGGTATAATACCAGCATAATACATACATAATACATTTGTTATTTATCATTCTCAAAATAACAAACATTGGCCAAATGTTTATACAGACATTTTACCTTCTTTGAGAAACTGATGGAGAAACCCTGTCACCTGCAGTTTCTGCTTCCAAGACATCATCGTTGTCGTCACCGTCATCACTTTGCTTCTTCACCTGTGGCCAACTGATTGGACCATCTGTAATTGTAGAAATAGAAATGGCTCCAAACGATCATGGAGTCTATCAAAAATATGATCCATATGTTCCTTGAAAAGAAAAAAGAAAAAAAATGTCAAAAACATTGTCAGTAAAATAAAAAAACTATTTTGAAATCAGTAGGTCAGTATTGAGAAATCAAATTAAAGATATTTAATCTAAAATAAGTTAACAGCTGTATTGCAAGCATATATTTTCTTCAAATGAGTTAAAATCAAATGAAAAAACAAAGGAGGTAGTTTCTAATGTTGCTAGGTAACAGAACGACGTTTTGTAACGCAAAGTAAAAGAATGTAAATTAATATATATCAACACTTGTCAGATAAGAGAAGCAGTAGTTTGGATGACGCTATAATGACCATAAATGTATAAATTTATTCATAAATGAAGTCACATGAACAATACAGTAGATGAACAGAATGGGGTTGTGGTTATAATTAATGTCGGAAGAGTTCACAGCCCCTCCTTGAAGCATACAAGGCAGCCATATTAGCTACATTAGCGGTAGCATTTCATGGAAAATTACGACTTTTACTAAGACCGCCTGATCAGTCTCACCTAAGACAACAAACAAACAACCCAGAAAGTCGCCACCCATCAGTTATCTTTAAAGATTCTAGACTTGGCGCAAGTGATATTCCTTTTTTAAATAAAACAGGGGAAAATTGGGTGTAGGACAGCCAAGAGAAGGGGGGAAGGAGGTGGAGGTCTAGCAGGTAGCGAGAACTAATATGCCAGCATTACATGGCGTAAGATTAACAACGGCCCAAACCCGTGATTTAAATCAAGCTTTAATATCATGTATCAAAGTTCATGCGCAAAATAAAATGTACTACAGAAATATGAACGCACAGACTCACCGTTGGGTTTGCGTTCGCCTCCGTGGTCGCTGGCCTCGGTGATGCTGGTATTTCTTCAATATGACGCTTAGGTCATGTGATTAGCTCAGTGTTGAAATCTGACAACGATTGCTAATGTCTGTGACCTGAAGTAACCTCGCCATTTTTGTACAGCGAATTTTTAGATGTTGAATTTGAGACAGCGAATTTGAGCAAGTTGAATTTTTAGGACACTGAAAATATTGCATTTGAATTTTTAAAAGTTGAATTTTTTTATATGCTGAATTTTTTTAACACTGAAAAATATATATATTGAAAATTTCATCACTTTGAAATAGGAATGTGAATTTTTTTAACAAATGAAAATTGCAAACGTGTACAAATAATGACACTGAATTTTTTTTAGGTCAAAATTGTATTCTGAATTAATTTTCTAATTGAAAAAGTAAGTGCAAATATACAACATTCAAGTTTCAGATGCATTTTTTATTCAAATTCTGATGGCACATATTTACTTCCATAGAAATCGCCTACCGTCTTTGTGTTCTTGTATCTGTTTTTGTGTGCAACTTCAATTCAGTTTATTTAGTCTTGTGGACGTACAATATATAAATAATAATAACAAAAAATAAATTTTTGTTGTGTTCATATTTAAATTCTGTGATTGTTTTAAGTGTCATTTATTTGTGCTAGCTGGTCAGGCTAACTGTTGTTAGCTTCTAAGCTCCCTTGTGTTAGCCTATCTTCTCAGATTGCAAAATCTGACTCCCTGGTCTATTTTCTAATGTGAACACACCATTTACTGTGTCATTAAAGTGCAGATATGTGTGTAACCCTGAGCTGTAGCTGACTTTAACTAAAGTAGATATAAAAGTTTGTTCAAACTATGTGTTTGTTGAGCTACAAACGTAAAAAACCTGTGAGTTTTCGATTTTGTTTCATTTACTGAAAAGGAAAATAAAAGCAGCTCGGAAAATACTTCACTTGTTATTCTGGGGAGAAGGCCAGACATAATAAAATTAACCTTTTGCTTTGTGTGTCACAAAAATGACCAAAATATTCATTTTGATTACTGGTTTTGGTTGTTGTTTTAGTGGTTTGAACTAGAAGAAACACCTACAGGGAAACTCCACTTAAAACTGGAGTGGCTGTCTCTATTCTCCACCCCAGAGAAGCTGGACCAGGTAACACTAACATAGTCATTAACAATTTTTTATTTATTTTTTTATCTTTTTACTTTGTACTCAGTGTAATTACGGCATGTTGATGCATGTTCCTGTATCCACAGGTTTTAAGATGTGTGCGCGCAGATAGAAGCCCAGCAAAAGATGGACTCTCGTCAGCACTATTAGTGGTCTTTCTGGACTCGGCGAAGAATTTGCCAGTAAGACACTAAAATGTCCTTATTTATATGCTGGTGATTAAACCGTTCTAGGTGACAAATTTGTGCTATTACTTTCCTTCATATTTTCCATCTGTACCATATACGCTTCATTTATCTACACTGAATCAAAATTTGTAGAAATGCGAGTGTAAAGCTTGTTCAAATATTAATTACTTAGTTTGTTTGCTAATGTCACACAATGACACCCTTTGCTTTGTCAGAATATTTATTTTCTGTGACCTCATCTGTTTGCTTGTTGAGTAATTAAATATTAGAGTCACACTGACTTTTGCACATTCTGATTTAGGGGTGAAAGAACCTAATCGCAGTTTTTACACCAATCATGGATTAACGGTTAAGCAAGCTTGAAATGTAAGGTTACCATAATTTCTCAAAATTAGATTGTGTTGTTGCATAGAACTTCATTATTTTACCCATCAGCTTTTATACAACAAAGTAGGCTTAAGTCATGTCAGAGCATATGACAAGTTCACCTTCCATGCTATAACTGCGCTTTTATATGAAATAACGTCAGGCCTACAGATAAGTATTATCATTGTGCCGGTTTAAATCCAAAAAAACGTAAGGTGCAAATATACTGATAATCTGAATGCAACAGAAATGCAGGTTATTTTTAATTCCATCACTGTTTTGAGAGTAACATATTTTAATTGCAGTTTGCTGTCAAAGACGTTTTGATACAGTAAAATCTTTGTGCTGCAGATACTCCAGGCATTTCCATCTACAGTTTTCTTGCAATAGTATTCACCTTTTGTGAACTTTTTCCACATTTAATTATATTACAACCTCAAATTAAATGTTTTTATTATGCATAGGATCAACTGAAATTTTGTTTTTCCAAAATTCTACTACTTTACTAATGAATTTGGGGGTCAAAGCAATGCACTGCACTGCACTGCACACCTTTCAGATTTGTATTTGTGAAAAATGCGAAACCATGAAGAATTTTCCGAACTGACAAATATGTTGCACGTTATACTTATCACTTATTACTTATTACTTTGCTTATCTTACAACATTTAATTAAAAATAAATTAAAGTTTGAGACTGACAAAATGTGAAAAGACTTTCAAGAAGTCTGAATAGTTTTGCAAGGGATTGCAAACACAATTTGGATGTAAAAACGTCTGTATTTAGTGCTTTGCCGCTCAAGGACTCGATCTAATAAAGACATTTGCGGTCGCTATTGTTAAAGGAGAGCCTTGGATGATTAAAGCTTTTAGTTTTCAAAATCTCTCTTGAGATTTTCTTCAGCAAATGAACAGAACAATCCACATTTAGTCCTTCATTTTCTTAGCCAAAGTGTAGTGCAAATTTAATGATTTACATAAATGTGTCAGAAATACAGAATCGATTTGAACTGTCTTTCTCTTTCCCTTTTATTCCCCTGCGTCTCCACCCAAGGGTGTCTTCACAGGCAGCTTAGGCTGCGGAAACTTGAGTGAGAGGAGAGCTTCTGGCTTAATCTTTTGTGAGAGCGATACTTCTGAGTGTAGTGCAAATTTTGTGAGTCCACCGATGCTTCTGCATCTTCGTAACCTTAGCATTAGCACCGTGTGATGACATGGATTGAACCGTAACGAGCTCTTTCAAGGTTTTCTTTTAGAGCATGTGTTAGCTGCATGCTTTTTTTGTGTAAAAAAAATTCCAATAACCATTAACATGAAAAAGACTTTTTGAAACCACAGAATCCAGCCATCCAAACAGCCCCTAGTTGCTTCTTTGTTACAACATGGCGTTATTGTGCCTCACAGTGCTCAGTTCAAGGCTGGAGTGAGACATCTTCAGCACTAGCACTGCTGGCATAGTTTCTAATGATCTGTCAGTGCTCATGCAGAGATTCATGCACAGGTACAGAAAGCCTGCAGCGTGTTGATGTAGTCATACAGGGTCTTAAATTAGTTCCACCTGGTATTTTCTGTGGGTAATGCTTTTGTTACTATGTTATTGTCAGATCCTAGCAGTGCCATAAAGACCAGCCCCATACATCCTGCTCTTTATTGTTAAACCATATTATGCATGCATATCATGTGCAATTTTGACACAAAGGTGCATCTCAATTTATCAGAGTATTTTCAAAAAGTACATTTTCATTTACTCAGTTCCATGAGAAAAAGCTTGTATTTTACATACACCGAGTGCACACAGTGGGATTTTTTTTTCTAAGGTGCTTTTTTCTGTTAATTTGAATGATTATGGCTTACATCAAGTGGAAATTATTTCTCACATACTTCGAGCATTAGATCGGAATAATGAAAATGATTTCTAATGCAACAGAAAAGTACACTCATGTATTGTGCAGGTGTAGTTCTGGTTAAGACTGTGTGGTGAATTTCAAAGCACTGAGTCGGTTGCTTTTATATCTGAGCCAAACTCGGATGGAGAGTATAGATGACGGTCAGCTGGACAATCTGTCTTCCCCACAAATTTGGCCAGCAGTCAGGCTTTGTAATTATCCCCCAAACTCTTGAGTGGTCTGTGCTTCGCCGTCCTTTCAAGACATTTTTCTTCCATTCAACCTTCCGTTAATATGCACTATACAAAGCCAAGTTTATTTAGCATTGATCTGTTGGGGCTTATAATATCAATGTCTGTGGATTACCATCCTCCAAACTTCAGCAAACTATTGTTTCGCAGTTGTTTCAAGGCAGGAGTTTTTTCTTCCACTAAGCTTTCCATTGAAAATTGAGTGGAAGGAACAAGTGTTTGGATGCAACTTTGTGAGTAGCTAGGTTACCGAGTACTGCTCTTTTGTTGCTTATCCTTCGTGGATGATGACAATTATTTGTGTTTTAAAAATCCTTTTCTGATTGATCTAAGGCATTAAAAAAAAAAATTCAAAGCTTTCAGTTGTAAACCATAATCATCAAAATAAGACAAAGATACACTTGAAATATACCACTCTGTTTGTAATAAATGTATGCAATGCATTGATATTCTAATTTATTCAGATTCACCTTGTCATTTTTTGGGAGGTCTTTTTGTTCCCCATGACCATGTTGACTCATTCCAACTAACCACGGGTGTGATTTTTCTCCCTCAAATCTCCTTGTGGCTTAAAGAGCAACCTGTCAGATATCACCCATGACGGGTTGAAGCAAGTCTCGGTCTTTAAGGCCCTGAAGGTAACGTGGGAGGAATGGTCTGCATGTCAAGATCACACCCCTACACTGCAATGCTGGGCCACAGCTGTGTCACCCACTGTTGAGTGATTGTGATGATTATCGAGGTGTCAAAGTGAAACTGTGCATGACAATGACATGAATGTTGAAAAAGGGTTTTCATTACCTAACCCCTGGCTTGCATGCAGATGGTTTATACGACACAAAAGGCTCACTAATGTGATTATTACTTTTCTCTGCTTGTCTGAGTATCTCTCTTGCTTTGCCGTTGACTTGAGCTATAACTTCCATTTTACAAAAAAACAAAACCAAAACCTGCAGAACCAGCCAGCTTCAGAGCAAACATACGTGCATGTTTTGCTAATCACGAACTCGATAATGTCGGAATTTGTGGTTCAGGATCCAGGACAAGATTGTCATGCATGCCTGTTGGTTGGCTTTTTGTAGTTTTCCAATGTAGTGATTCCAATTTTCTTTGAAATGTGTTCCACCTAAATTCTGACAGGGCAGGTAAATAGAAAAAAAAAAACCTGTAGTTGGATTTAGAAACAGCCCAGTTGACCTGCAGTAGCAGCTAGACTGTAACAAATGTTATGCTTTTCCCTTACTTAGAAATCAGTTGTTGCACATTTCCAGTTACTGTTTCGCCGTTTCTTAGAAATTTCCAACCTGCGATTGTTCCTCATACAGGTGGCACTCCCTCAACCTTTCTTCAGCGGTAGTTCAGCATATATAGAAACCTTACACCCATATTCAGGCTTGACATTAACATTTCTCCAGAGTCTGTCAGCTTTAAGAATGAGTGTTCAGATCTTCCAATCAAACTACGACTGACTGCTTCCTGTTACAAATACTCTGAAACTCATTTTGAAATGAAGAAAGAACAGAAAAACATATAACATATGGAATCCTGACTCTGGGTCAAATGCAGACTAATACTGTTCTATGTTCATGAGAGAAATAAGAGTTAATTGTTCAACTCTAAAACTGCGTAAAAGTACCTAATGCGGGGTGTCTAACATGCAGCCTGGGGGCCATTTGAATAATTTTGTGCATCTCTTGATGTAAGAATGGCAGAAACCTGGTTTGCTTGACCATGCATTTGCATGCAAATGCATAAAAAGCATGTTGGGGTGAAATGTTCACTGCTTTGGAGGCCTTCCAAAAAAGATGAAGACAAATAAAAGACACTCAAATGAACAATTTAAATATACTATTAATCGTTTATTTGCATTTTCTTGCATTTTAATTTGTATGTTTGTTGCACAGCCTTACATCCTGTAAACACAATGACTCAAATAAATCAGTACATGCCCACCGTTCAAATGAAGTTCATGCCCTTGATAAAGCCTCTGACTGGAGCTGTGCACACTGTGCCTTCCATAATTATTGGTTTCCCTGCTGAAGATGTGCAAAAAGCCTATAAATAAAGAGATATCAGTCTTCAAAGAAGTCTGTGTTCTTTAACCCAGACATCTGTACATAACTGCAGCCCCACTTTAGGTTCTAACCCTGCATACTAAATGGTTGTGTTAATGAGCATGGGCATGCAACAAGACGAACGTATGTTGGTGAGAAATGGAAGACCTTTTCTCTCTCTTTTCAAATCATCTGGGTCTTTAATAATAGGGGCACGATCCTTTCGTGAGGAATACTGATTAATTCCCGGCTATTCAAACTCATCATGCTAAATTTAACCTGTAGACAAGACGAAGCCCTGCAGCCTCTTGGCCTCCTGTCTGCCTGCAGCCTCACCAGTCTAATAATCTTCCCTCCTCTCCGTGGTGTGTGTGTTGTGGTGATTGTGTCCTCTAACATGTTGTGTGATTGTGCTGTCCGTCACTGAATTGTGTTTCACACTGTCGGTGGTTACCTAACACCTCTCTCTTTCTCTTGATTGTCTAATAGTCGGCCAAGAAGAACAGCAGTGAACCCAGCCCTTATGTCCACTTCACAGTTGGGCACAAAACCCTTGAGAGTAAGGTGGGTATTGGAAACACTTGCTTGAATTTCTCCATCTTTTTTTCTCTTTCAGTTCTTTGTTTACTTTCAGTCTCACATCTTCATTTGAACTGTTGACTGTTGATTTATTGGCAACTCACTCTGGCAAATGTTACTTGTTTGGCTTAGAGAAGAAGAACATTTGTCACCTTTCATGTGGTGTGCTATATTTAGTACATACATCATTTATTCAATATAAATGTCAGCCAGAAGAATTGAAGAGCTGAAACACGCACAGCTCCTCAATGATTGATTTAAAACCTTTTGAATTAAAGTTTATAAGCTACCTGAGCAAGAATAATTAAGGCATTAAACACTTAAAGGGCTGGTTGAATAAGAGGAAAAGCTTTATATTATGACACAGTTAAAAGGTGTTACAGTAATGACATTAATATATTGGTGATGTTTGGTATTTCGATGAAACCTCAAGATAACATAATCTGTTGCTTGAGGTTTTTAATGTGTTTGGAGTATTGTCAAAATGTTAATTAATTTCAGTAGCTCTATTAATGAAGTATAGCTCATGAACTAAAAAAAAGACTCATTACAGTTACACATTCAATTTTCGTAAAAATTTTATTACGTAAGACCAGATATCAGTGTTGCTGATGCACATTTTTTGCCACAGGTTTTTCTTTCACTCAACTTTCTGCTAATATGCTTGGCTAGATTATTCCGTTAATCCCAAAAGACTGCAAATTTGACTTACAGATCGGGAAGAGTGCTGAGTTGATTATTTTTCAACAGTCATTTGCCACAAATAGGCATTGCAAAAGAAACCTGCTCACAGAGTGCTATTTGACAACATATAAAGAAAAGGTTTAATGGAAGGAAAAACTGCACACTGCACAGAGCTCACTGTTCATTATCTTTTATGTTCAGTCCTTTTTTCTGTAAGACACTTTTGATGTTGCTTCTGATTCAGGAGGGGCTTAAACAAAGGAATGTGTCTCTCAAGTTGGCTCTCAAGTTTGTTGTGGGTCTTTAGTGATATTCTAATTTTCTAAGAAGATACATTTTGAGTTTGCACGAAGCAGCTTGTCATAATCTTCTGTACAAACAGAAATCAACTATTTAAACAAATCAGTGTGTATACTGAATCTATATGAGTTTTATTTTTAGAATTCAGTTACTGGGAAAAAAATTAACTTGTTGACATTCCAGTTCATTGACATGCACCTTATGTTTCTCCGTCAAGATCCGTTACAAGACCAGGGAGCCTCTGTGGGAGGATTCCTTCTCTTTCCTCGTTCACAATCCCACAAGGCAGGAGCTCGAAGTGGAGGTAAAGCCACACCAAAAACATTAGAGAAAATATACTCCATAAAATGAAGGTTATAAGTTGTTTTTTGTTTTGTTTTGTTTTGCAGATAAAGGATGATAAGCATAAATGCACACTGGGTATCCTACGGGTGCCTTTGAGTGACCTGCTGTCAGAGGAGGACATGACGCTGGCTCAGTGCTTTCCTCTGAAGAACTCTGGACCCAGCTCCACCATCAAACTAAAGATGGCTTTAAGGGTAAGAACAGGCTTTACACAGGTTCTGTCTGTGTGCCAGAGTCATTTACAATTGATGTGACCCACAACAGATGTCCAGACAAAGCCAAGCAGCAAACAAATTACGTGAGATTATTTGTATCAATGATGCAAAATGTTTTATTTAAATGACTTTCTGCTCTCAGCTGGTTTCTTTCTAACCTTTCACCTCCCTCTTCTTTGTTTCATCAAAAATGTTTAGAAACCGGATTAATACACAACTGTTTTAGGCCTTGTCATGAATGATCTTTTTTGCCTTCATAAGAATCAGTGCAGCTGTTTGCATTGACCTCTAATGCCTCATTTTATTTCTGTGTTCGTGTCGACTAGTGTTACTTTTACCTCAGTTCCTCAGTGTCCTGCTCTTTTGCACCTGCTTTCTCTCTGCTCATTTACTCACCTCTGTTGCATCCAATAACAAAGTCTCCAGTATATATACCTCTCAAACTGGTTTTATGTCTGTTTAGTTCATTAAAATTTAAAATGTTCACCTGTCTGTCCTCTGCATTTGGGTCCTCCTTCGCTTACAACATGACAGAATCATTTGTAGTAAAAAAATTTGAAGTAGAACTTGTCTGACACTAGGAAGTAGACTAGAAAGACTACACATCATGCCCCGGTCCAAAGAATTTCAAGAACATTTGCCAGTGCATCAATGATTCATGCAGGAGGTTACAAAAATACCCATAAAGCACTGCAGCCTCTCTTACTTTGGTTAATGCCAGCACTCATGACTCAACAATAAGGAAGAAACTGGGCAAAAGTGACACCTGAAGAAGTGTTTTAAAGGATTCAAATGTCCTCCGTTGCCTAAAAAATCTTAGGGATTCTCAGGACTTTTGACAACACTGGAACATTTTTATAGTGTGGGTTCTTCCCTCTACCAAAAAATCCTGATTGAGAATGTTTTTCTCTCAGTTTCAGACCATAACTTCATAACCTAGGATTAATGGGTTAGTGCCAGTGGCTCAAAAGAAAAACCAAAACACAAGGAAGGTGCAAATGTCCTCTAAGTGTTGTGATATGATCTAAAGCATGACATTGATGGTTGAAAAGTCTCCTTTGGTAAATGAAAACTTTTATGCAAAGAAAAGTGGATAAAAATTCCTTCACAATGATGTAAAAGACCCGCTGTTGTTGCCCCAACAACGCTTAATTGTAAGATAAGTTGCTTAAGATAAGTTAGATTAATGCTTAGATATTTTCCAACTAAATCAAATCCTAACTCAAAAGCTGAATTTTCAATTCACTCAGGTTATCTTTGACTGATATTAGAAACTTGCTTGACAGTCTAAACATTTATAGAGTTATAACAAAGAGCAAAAATCAGAAAACAGTCTGTCAGGAAGTAAATAGTTTTTCACATCCATCAGTTACTGACACAGGTATTTCAGTCAGTTACTGCCTTGAATCACTGGGCATTAAATTGAATTGTCCTTCATTTGGCTGAAGGACAATTCAGGACAGTTCATTAACTTGTTCTGAGCCACCGCTGATCAGATTAAAAAGAGAAAAAATGCATCCACATTAACGGATGTACTTTTCTCTGATCGTGGCGTCCTCAAACATTCACTTACTCTACTGAGATCGCACTAAATATTTTTTACGGTTCTTTAAGCCTACTATTGATTTCCTGTCTCCTCAGATACTTTCACTGGAGAAGCAGTTCTCTTCAGACCTGCCCTCTGCGGTCCAGGTCAGGAAGTCCAGTGTTCCCCAGATGGCCCCGGCCCCGGCCCCCTCGTTGAGTCAGTCCGCCTCAGAGTCCCAGCTGCTTTCTGCCACGCCTTCAAAGCCAGTTCGCGCCTCCACTCTCACCCTCCAGGACCCCGACGGCGAGCCATACTCCGCCAGCCCTCGCCGCAGCATACCCAACCTGAACACCAGTATGTCCAGTTCCCAGAAGTACCTGCCTCACAAGGAGTCCACTCCCAGCCTGGCGTCGGACATCTCTTTGCCCATCGCCACCCTGGAGCTTCAGCAAAGACTTCATCAGCTGCAGAAGTAAGACGCGAGGACCAATGGATTTGCCTCACCCTACGTGTGCTGTGACCAATCTATCCATATTTTGTGGACACATTCTATGTCTGAAAGTGATCCCGACTGACTATGGTGTGTTTATAGTGGCTCGGCCTCCAGTCAGTACCCGCTGGGTAAGATCCAGCTCACTGTTCGGCACAGCTCCCAGAGGAACAAACTTGTTGTGGTGGTGCACTCTTGCCAGTGAGTTTTAAACCTGTTCCTGTAGCCAAGCATGGCTTACGTTATTATTCAACATACTTAATAGCTTATTATTCAGATTACTTTATGAATGAATGAAGACCCCAAAGCCAAGCAGCATGAGCATGACACAGTTTTGTTCCACGTTTCCACAGAAACCTGATAGCCTTCACCAAAGACGGCTCGGATCCCTTCATACGGCTGTACCTGCTGCCTGACAAGAGCCGGTCGGGAAGGCGGAAGACGAGCACGATGAAGAGGACTCTTAACCCGGTTTATGATCAAACGTAGGTTTAGCACTCTCCTATCAGCTTTTCTGCCACACAGCTATTAAATCTAATTAAAACTACCCACCAATATTTTCCACACCCAGACCTTTATTTTATTTTATTTTATATGCATCATTTTCATAACTCTGGTCCAGATGCAGCTTTATGTCTGCAGTGATGCACCACAAGGGAAACCATGAGCCAAACAGATACAGGAGAACGAGATCCTACTGGTGAAAACTTAATGGTGTTATATTATATGTTTTTGCAGAAAATCCATGTGTAACCACAGAAAATTGATGCAATATTGATATGTTTGAAGTTGTTTCAGAAGTTCACGTTTCAAATGAAGCAAATCTGATATCATGACTTCTTCCTCATCGCTTGTAGCATTCACATTCATAAAAAAATATGGACTTTTATTTTACGACCTTCTTCAAACAATCTCAAATTTAGTGTAACAATGGTTTAAGATTACAGGTTTGCTTTTCAGGTGGACTTTAGATGTCACTAAATGATCTACAGACTTTGATTTGAGTCTTTATAACCTTGATATTGAATGTGTGAACTTGTGTCGGTAGGTTTGAGTTCAATGTCTCCACGGTGGAGCTGCACAGGAGAACTCTGGATGTAGCGGTAAAGAATGGAAGGAGCATCCTGTCCAAACACAAAGGCCTTCTGGGAAAGGTGACAGTAACACTGACAGGTGTTTTTATGTACAGTACAGCATGTCTCTGACTGTGAAGGTTTTCTAAGCGTCACATACGTTGGATTATAAAAATACACAAAATTAAGACAAAACACAATTTTCCTTGGCTGTTTTTTTTGTGTGCCTCTTTTAAGTGTCAGAATAATTTTAAATTAAAATTATGTTATGATTTAAGATAAATTACATTACTTTGAAGTTTTTCTTTTTGTCCAAACTTAACAAAAGCAAAACTAAAATCGTAACAGCCAAACCCAGGGTAAATCTGGGGACACTACTAGTCCATAAATGACGAAAGAACTTTAACATCTGGAAATATTAAAATAATACTTTTGATAAGCCGATTAAATTGCAAAAGAAAGTAAATTTAGTCATGCAAGGCGTTCAAAGAACTCATTTATTTGTGCAATTGGTTTGTCTATGAAATTCTGCGCTTGTTGTCCTTGGTCTCTTTTCTATGAACCAGTTTTTTTTTTTTTTTATTACATTTGTGATAATATTAACAAAGACGTTTTCAGATTAAGAAAAACATGCATTTTTTAATTTTTTTTTATTTTTTGCCCAAATGCAGTGAATGATGCAAACAATGCACAAAACTTCCATTAAGGAAACATAATTCCATGAAAAAGTCTGCAAATTATTATTTTTTATTATATAAATATGCACAATATTGATATTTACATAAAACTCGGCAAACAAAAACAAATATCAAATTGACCAGTATCAGAAGAAATAAAAAAAAAAACACATGGTTTAATCTCAATATATTTGAAAAAGAACAAAATCTACATTTAAAAAAGATGACAAAACAGCAGCAATATCCGAGAAAACATTTTTTTAAGGCAAGTTATTTCTGTAAAAGACGAAATAACATAAGAAGTATATAAATATCATGGGAAAACATGATCTCAAAAGACAAATCAAATGTTATTAATTAATTCATGTATTGATTTACTCATTCAATGTTTATTTCTGCACCTTCCTGTTTTTTGTTATAAATACGTAAAATTTCTTGTCCAAATTTGCAGGTGCTGGTAGATTTAAGTGGAGACGACATATCAAAAGGATTCACTCGGTGGTAATCAAAACTTTTAATCTGGATTCTTATTCTTTTCTTTCATTCACTGATTTAAAGAGAGTCTTGTTGGTTTAGCCCTTTAATATTTTGTTCTGCAGGTATAATTTAACGGAAGACGGTTCATCATCTCAAGAATTGAGAAGAAGTCAAGAATCCCTCATCACACAGTGAAACCTCTCCGTACTCTAAAAGTTTATTTGTTTTTCAGACTATTTATTATGTTTTTTTCACAAAATTGAAAAAAATTTGGGCATTCAAGAGGCTTTCTTTTTTGAGAAAAACGGCTAAAGACATACTATACTTTAAAGTAGTAAAAAAAAATGCAAACCGTCTTGTTTTTGTTTGCCGAGTTTTATGTAAATATCAATACTGTGCATATTTATATAATTAAAAAAAAAATATTTGCAGACTTTTTCATGGAATTATGTTTCCTTAATGGAAGTTTTGTAGAAATATGTCCAAATAACTAGAAATTTCTGTGACATTTATGCAAAAAAAATGAGACAAAATCTGTTTTGTTGTTTGTAAAAATGAACCAAAGGAACAGATACAATCCCACGCATTGGCCTCATAAGTAGCACTCCTTTTTTGTTATTTATGTTAGTTTTGTTTTTATTTTTTTTGTCATGCAGTGTTATTGATCGTTTACGTTCTATTGGTCTTTATGCCTGTAAAAAAAAATACATGTGATGCATGTATGCAAATTGTATTTATTTTTGGAGATTTGTACAATATTTTGAATTTTATCTGAGATGCTGAAGAAAGTGGCATTTAGGGCTATGAACAAGTGCTGCAAACTACATACGTATGTAAAAGAGGATACTTGAATAAGGGTTTGAAGAGTTTCAAACCAAATGTGAGTCACGTGAACAAAGGGAGATCACTTTTTATGATCAGGTTGCTGCAACATGTTGAGATGATGCATCTTTGACTATCTGCTTGTAAATGTTTTGCCTTGCAATTTTAACTGTTTGTTGCAACTTTTCAACACATTTCTTCTGATCTATCTTGTGCCTTAAAAACCTGCGATGTGAGTTTTTTTTTTTTGTTGTTGTTCTAAAATATTAACATTTTCAAACATTTACCTGATGCCTAGTGGCTTTGAATAAATAAATGTGTTCTTTTGGAAAAGTCTGTTTATTTTTTATCATTGTAATAAATACAATATTACTTGTATTAGAAACACGACAACAATGTTTTTGTTTGATTGTGTTTGCACAATATCTTTAGATCAGATTCCCAGGTTTTATGCTCTTTTTGTTCTTCAGCTCACCTTGCAGGTTTTGTATAGGATTACAGTCTGAGCGCGCTGTGAAAGAAGGTTCATTTTGCCTCCAGTGAACCATTTCTGTGTTGATTTTGCCTTGTTTTAAATGACTGTCCTGCTGAAAACATTTTTAACAATCCAATAAAAATGTTTAAAAACACGAGTCACGGCTCTAAATGTTTTAAAACTTTGAAGACAAGATTTTGATTTTTCAAGATTTTAAATATTTTATCCAATTCTCCCAAATCGCCATAATGCATTGTGATGGATAAATCTTAAAGTGTTTCTGTTTTATGACAAAAATTCATTTTTACAACTCCATTATCAAGTTCAACTTCTGGGATTTGGTCTTTCTGAAAACAGTTGGTTGGGTTCTTATGTCTATATGTTACAGTCAGACCTCCTTATTGGTATTACAGATGTTAATATTTTTTATTTTATTTTAAAGCATCTGTGTATAAAAGCATCGCTCAAAGTTGAGTTGCTGTGGAGAAAATATTTTTGTGGTAGTTTGTCGCCCTCAAGTGGTTGAGAAATGTAACAACGCCTACGTCAAAAACAAACGCCTGACGTCAGGACGGAAACAGTCTATCCAAATTTGCGCGGGTTAAATCGGCTGTTATTTTCCTCCCGGTTCCAGACTACAACAACATAAACAAAAAGGTAACAAACAACAGAGCTAACTTTACGTCAGATTAATTCTTCATTTAAATGTTAACTCGGAACTATCTGGTTAGCAGAGAGGAGTTAAATTTATCAAACGTAGTGTTAAATGTGGTCGACTAACAGTCGGTCATAGTTGTTTTGGTTTGGCAAATACTCCGCCCGCTTATGAAGAAGTCAATGTTCTCACTTCTTTCAAATATTCAGGTCACTTCGTATCGCTTGGATAACCCGGAATAATGTCCAAGCGAGAGGTGTTTTTAAAGGCTACCTCTAAGGAAAAGGTGGAGGACTTTCTTCGCTTTATCCAGCTTCATGTAAGTGGCAAACTCTGTTTTCTGTATTTTATTCCGGCGAACTACAGACGTAGACATCGGTATCTTAATTTTCAGGTTATGCATCGTCTTAACATATACCTATCACCCTTAAGGGCTTTGATATACGGTTTTCAACATGTTTTTATTTACTCTAGATGTGATAAACGTGTTCCTTCTCCAGTGGAATTGATCCAAATGCTTAAATTACTCCCCCAAAATGTTACCATCGTTTTATGTAGGTGTGTCAAAATCTGAAACATATAGATAACATCACAAGTCTTTAGTAATACATTTTGATTGCGATGAGTATAAGTTGAGAACATGAATAAAAAGGGTCTCTTTTAGAGAGAAATGTAGGGGCTTGAGTATGTCGAAAATTCTTTTCAAATATGAGAATCTTTGAAAACATGAAAGTATTGCATAAAAACATCATTTGAGTCATCATGAAAATACTAATGTTGCTAATGATGCTTAGGTGCAAAAGTAATTGCAGCTGTTTTAAATATAAATGGTTATGTTAAACAATGTCACAATCATTCCACAGGCCTGTAAAAAAGGCATAACCCAGTCCAGCTAAGGACTTTTTACAATACATAGGTATAATTAATATTTGATTATTGAATGAAAATAACAAAAACCAATGCTTACCTTTTGGGTTTGGATATATTTTACCTCTGATTTCATCCAGTTTCAGTGCCAGATATGCCAACAAATCTTTAACAAAACTGCACCAAAAGTTAATGACATGCAAAAGATAAAAACACTGTGACCCAGCCTGCGTCCTGGGTTTGGTTTCAGGAAATGTAAAACCCTGAATCTTCTTCTTTCTTTTCTTTTCCGAGCAGAAGGACAAAATTGAGCCCTTCGATGTTGAAGAGGTGGTGCAGGAAATGCCCAGAGAGCAGAGGGAGGCTCTCTGGAGTCAGCTGGACTCGCTCCTCCAGGAGATTCTGATGGAGTTACCTCCAGGTCGCTGGGAGGAGGACGCGATGCAGCAGGAGTCGGCTCCGGATCCTGTGAGTTCATCAGTCACTTCCTGTTCACCTGGACGACATTAATCAAGCGTTACTCAAAGTACCTCCAATGTGTTGTTCTCTGATTGTTTGGAAATGCGTTCTACATGATTTCTTCTCTTGATGATTCTATAAAAGCCTCTTTTGTTGCAGAAGCATGTCATGGCGGTGGTGGACGGTGTTACCCTGGTGGCTGCTGTGTCTCTGAAGGTCTTACAGGACGGAGACACGTACGCCGCACTTTTAGATATCGCCCGCAGACTTCATGGTGAGAATTATGTTGTTGTTTGATTTGACAGATTTAATGGTAATTGTACTGAATCTTGCATATTGCTTTTCTACTGTCACCCACCACGCAAAGCACTTTACAAATAAAGCCACTTCACTCTCTGTTCAGACTGTTCCTAAACAGTCTGAAATTTTGCATCCCATTCATGCGTCTCTCTCTGTTAAGGCTGGACAATATAGATCATTGTGTTCAATATTCATATCTCAGATGTCTGTTTGGAGTGCAATAATAACTGACTAATGTGTCCTAAGTGTCATAAACTTAACATTTTACTGTTATGTTTAGTCAGTCAGAGTCTGATTCTCACACAGGACACTAATGTCATTGTCCAATATGCTAAAGATCAAGAGAGATGGAAGCACAGATGAGAAAAAGAGGAAAGAATAAAATGGGCTTCGCAACTAATGTCGCTTTGCAATATTTACCGATAATATTACCACCAAGGCAAGTTTTTCTAACATCGTACTGCCCTAGTCTATGTGTCCATCGGTCCATCCATGTGTCCTTTTCTGCCGTTGCAGAAATGTCTGACATAAATTCACTCTGAATCTTTACGTTTAAAACCGCAGATTCTTAGATTCCAGAACATTTCAGAAATTAGCAGTTTATGTATCGTCTCGAATTGGACTCCAGCTTTTTCCAAGTCTGGGTTGGTATGAAAAAGGGAAAAAAAATGCATGTGGAAAATGAAAAATGTGTTTTTCCACACTTCTATTCTCTTGCTCTTTTATTATTCTTTTTTCTGTCTTTCTTTCTTTCTTTGGGTTTTGTATGGGGTTTGTATGTATACTTCATTATAGTCTCTGCAATCTTCAGTTTGAACCTGTAACATCAGAACTGGGAGAACTATGAGAAATGTTCTGTGAATAAACTTCCTGTGCCTCTCTGTGATTGTAGCTGTTTTTTTCCCCCCACCAGATGTTTTGGTGTCCCTCCCCGTGTCCGAGGCGCCGCTGCAGCTCCACATACAGACGCTGTTTGAAACCTGGTGGAAGAAGGAACTGCTGGAGAGGGAAAAGTTTGGGCGCACCGCTTTCCTCATCTCCCTCCAGAAGAGCTTCATCCTAAAGAAACCGGTCAGTGTATTCTTCCGGGATGTCCAGTATTTTTAGAAACAGGAGAGATGTTTTTCTGGCTGAGAGTAAGACCATTCTGACAGGCAGGAGGAGGAGAGAGAGAGAGAGAGAGCCACGAGCAGACCTAATATTCTCATCTCTGATCTCTTTGTCAGGCTGCTGAGATCCAGAGGGTGTGGAGTCTTCACAACGTTCTTAAGAGTCTGGACTACACATCAGAAAACAACAAGCAGATAATCGACTTGCTGCTTCAGTGCTTTCACCGTCCTACTCACATTAGAAACGATGATGTGAGTGGAGGCGGTCGTTATCGCAGTTTCTGACTCTGTCCTTGAGCTGTCGGCCTGACGGTGTGTTTACTGTCGCAGGGAAAGCGATTCCTGGTGTTCCTTTTCAGCTGGAACGTTGATTTTATCTGGCTTATCCACGGCACCATTAAAAACCAGCTGGAGTTTTATCAAAAGTAAGAGGTGCTCTTTATAGTCAGTCACTCCAGTCAGTATATACATATATATCAGGGAGTTTAATTATTTTTTGTTTTGCTTTATTCTCAGGACCCTAGCTACTCACATCGCGGAGATCTACTTCAGAGCCTGGAAGAAGGCTAGCGGCGACTTCCAGGAGACGATTGAGAGCACATGCATTCAGGATTTCATGCAGAATGCCATTTTGCTTCAAAGAACATCACCGGTTCACGGCAAAGTTAGACAGGTCTGCCTCGTTACGGCTCGTTCGCATTTTTGTAATATCACGACAGTAGAGTTAGGATTTACAAATAAGTACAAAAAAGATGAAAAGTGATTTGAATTTCTGCTTAGAGCCCTCTAATCTGATACTGAAATCCTTTGGCCTTCAGAAGACATAATTAGTGAGGCCTTTTTGCAAAAAAAACAATGCTTGTAATGGAAAACTACACTCACAAAATAGAAAGGGGGGGACATTGTGCTGTGGGGATGCTTTTCAAATTATGCTTTAAAAAAATGCAAACATGTTTCCTTTACCTCCTACTTCCCAATCGTGTCCTAATTTTAAAGGTTTACAACATAAAATCCAAGTGAAATGTGAAAAGTTTGTGGTTTTCTTGTAGTAAAATGAAGAGTTGTATCCTGTTTTGCTTTCAGCGTGTGCCGACTGTCCTGTTTTCCTTATTTCATGTAGATCGTGAGCTATTTTCACTCTAGGAAAGGATGCCCCAGTGTAGACAAGATGCTATACAACCTCTACAAGCCGATTCTCTGGAAGTCTCTCAGCGTAGGCAACACACACAATCAGTTCATTCACACTGTGCGTACGTGCTGTTCCAGTGTTAATGTCTGCTTGACGCCTTCAGGTTCCTAACTTTGAGGTGCGAGCAAACGCCACTTTGCTTTTCACCGAGGCCTTCCCGGTGCACGACCCGGATCTAAGCAACGAAAACGTGGACATGAACATTCAAAAGCAGCTGGACTCGGCAATGGTAGGGATTATTTTAAGGAATCAGGATGGAGTTTAGTTTTTATTCCATGTCAAATTCTCCCTAATCAGTTCTTTCATCCTTCTTTTCCCACCATTACTTTTTATGATTTTTACAAATTTCATATCTGAAGCCTGACAAATGCAGAAATGCTTTCTTGAGGAAAACGACAAAACTCTTTATTCTTTTAAGAATGAAAGAATGAAAATGCCAGAGAACTTTGAGCACTGGTGTTGAGAAAGGAAACGTAGGACTTCTGCTTGTGAAGAATGAGGGAACGCTGAGATTTCCAGCCTTGTTTTATCGTTTCAGCGGAAAACGATCACTTCAGGAGACGTGAGCAAATTTTCACGCGTATCTAAATGTCTGTCCTCCTCAAGGCGCTCCTAGATGACCCTCACCCCACTGTGCGCTCCAATGCCACGCTGGGGGTCTGTAAGATCCTGGCAAAATGCTGGGAGCTCCTTCCGCCAACGATCATCACAGACTTCCTGAAGAAGCTGGTAATGGAGCTGGCCGCCGACAGCAGCTCTCCTGATGTCCGCTGCTCAGTCTTTAAGGTAGAATGCCATGGCCTTCGTTCATCTTAAGTCAACCTATAACAGAAAAATCCTGGAAATTTCGTTTTGAATACTTTGAATACCGGTATTCATGGAGTTCAGAGGATCATAAGCCTAACTTAGAAAATTGGTGTCTTTGCTTATGTGACCGATATTTGATTTCTTAACTAGATTTTATTTTATTTTAATCTTTTTTGTGTGTGCTTGTTTTATTAAAAGAATCTACAACCTCAGTTTTAAATCCCATCTCAGTGGAAAACCTTTATTTATCAACATTTTAGATATTAGATAAAAAGCACAAAAACCCAGTTTGTAACAGGAAAAAAAAAGATTTCTAATTTTATAATCTTTATAAAACACATAGATGTTAAAGGACATCTTTACATTTTATTTTATTTATTTGTAATTTATATCTATAATCTATACAAACAAATAGAAAAGTGATTTTTCTTTCTCTCCACTTTACATTTGGTCAAAGTGACATCTTACCCACAATCAGCTAGGCACAGGTCAACAACCACAATCTTTAATGAATGTAACAAAAAGTCATTTTTGTTTCGGAAAACTTGCTACCATGAAAGACCCCTATTTTGTCATATTTTATTTTTATATAGATTTTTTTATGAATCTTATGGATTTTTATGTTTCCTTTTTTTCTTTCTTGCAGTGCCTGAATATTGTCCTGGACAACCCACAGAGCCACCCACTGCTGGAAAAGCTGCTGCCCACTGTCAAGTACAGTCTCCACGACAACTCTGAGAAAGTCCGCACGTCGTTCCTCGACCTGCTCATCAAAGTCAAAGCAGTTCGTGCTGCCAAGGTGCGGTTTGTTTGCAGAAGAAAAAAAAAAAGTTGCATTCTCATTCTGGTATTCAGTTCATTAAGACTCGACAAAGTGCTCAAAAAGTTGCGGGGATGTGAGGCCGAATCTAATAATTAAGTCAGCGATGATTTGCTGCAGTGTCTCTTGTGGTCAAAAGTGGTATTACAAAAACAAACTGAAGAATAAAGCTGATTTTAAAAAAAAACATGAATTACCACTAACCTTCAGACTGGCAAAAAAAAAAAAAATACTTAAAAGCAATTTAAAAACTTAAGATTTCTTTTTTGTTTTTGTTTTTTGTTACTGGCCCCAAAAAAAGTTCCTTACAGAACTGTTGATAAATCCCAAAGATATGCCAATTTTTTTATTGCAGATTTAGAAACTGACTCTCTTCATGGCTTTTGTAAAAGCGGTAAAGTAATAGTGGTCAGTCCACTGCTATTATTTCTGAAAAACATTTTCTATCACAAAGTAATTTCTAAATTAATCAAATAAAAACGACAGATTAAGCAAGTGGGAGGCTTTTCTCCTCACCCTCCCCTCTTTCTGACTCCTTCCAGTTCTGGGATGTCTGCAGCATGGACCACCTGCTGGCCCGCCTCGCCATCGACTCGCTTTCCGTTTCCAAGCGAATCGTCGACCTGCTCTTCAAGTCCTTCTTCCCCGTCAACGAGCCGGAGAAGGAGTGGTGCTGCAGGTGCATCACCCTCATCCAGATGAACGTTATGGCTGCCAGGAAGTTCTACCAGTTTGCTCACAAACACACAGCTGCCACCAACATCAGTGAGGAACAAAAGTTTGTTTTTATGAGATCACATGGCGGGCTGTAGCGCTGAATAATTTAATTGCTGTTTTTTTGTTTTTGTTTTTTTTTGTTTTTAATATTCCAGTAAAACTGATTCTGGCTATTCGTCGAACTCTGAACAACTGTATCCAGGTTGACTTTGACATGACGGAGATTAACGACAGCAATAAGGAGAACAGCACAGTAAGACAGAAGCATTTACAGACTTTATTGAACTAATAAGAAGTGCAAGAGTGAGAAGAAACTGTTACATAGCATTCATCCCCATTCATATCATTCTGATATCCTTGAATTAAATTTGATGTAATAAACTGTCCACAGCCCAGGAGGGAAAACCCATAGACTGTGTAATTATGAGTAACGGACTAAAACGCATTGAAGTTTGAGGCCGTAATGGGAGAAAATGTGAAAAAGTGGTTATGAAAACTCTTGCAGGCGGCGCAGAACCGATTTAAACTCGATGTCCTGTCGCCAAGCAAGATCTAAAGTAACACTAAACTCTGTGTCAACGAACGTGTGTTTGTTGCTCTCAGCAGGGCGGACCGCTGGTGTTGGGACAGGACTTGTCCGTCGTGTCCAGTTTGCTGGAAGTCGTGGTCATCCTGTGGAGAAGTGTTGAGAAGGCGCTGAAGCAAAACGAAGAGGCTCACAAGTACACAGTTGCCAAGTTTGGAAATGTCATGGCTAAGTATTTCCAGGCTTTTGAGGTAAAATAGCTGCAGTCCATTATTATTTTAACGTTTCTCTAAACGACAGCATAAATATTTTTTTTTTATTACTGATTTTTTGCTGTTTTTTTAGGACGAGCGCTGCACTGTACCTCTAATCCAGCTGGCCTCTTTTATGCCTCCAGCTGCAGCTCCAACATTTAGGTGGGCTACAATGCTAACGTCTGATTGCACTTGATTGTATCTTGATGTAAAACGGTCTAACTCGACTGTCTTGTATTGAAATGTCCTAGCCGCGGCGTGCTGTCCAGACTGAGGAGGATGGAGTCGGGATCTGCTCCAGCTCAGTTCAGCCAGCTGCTGGACTGCGTCTGCGGCTGGGGTCAGGCGGCCGACGTCCTCGAACTGGTCTCTGATTGGCTGGGCGAGGCCTTTCCCAAGCAAGGGGTCAGTGCTGTCTCTGTGCTGTCTGGGAAACTAGAGGCAAAACGTTTGAAGACCGCTTTAAAAGTCTTGAATTTTGCCAGGAGAAGTGCATAAAATGTCGCCTGCTCCCAACTCTAGGACAAGGCTGCTAAAAGCAGAAAGGTGCGAATCCAGGAGACGGTGGAGCCCAAACCAGACCTGGCTCTGGCGTATCTGGAATACCTTTTCAGCCACATTTCCACACGGGAGAAAGTCCTGGCTGTGGGCGAGGGGCCCCTGAAGGAGCTGCACACGCTTTTAGGGAACTGGAAGGTGTTTTATAAAACAGAAAGGTTGAAACACGTAACAGTAAATCCGTCGCAGCCTTCCTCTACAAGTAACATGTTTCCCTGTGTTGTCTCGGCAGTCGGTTCTCTACACTCACCTCAGATCCTCCACAGAAGATCCAAAAAGACCCGAAGTGGAGACGGCTCTGAAAGCCTTCGTTTACCACGGTCGCCTCGGTGCTCATCTCCAACATCACGTAAGTTTGTCTCTCTCTCTCTCTTTCTCTCTCTCTCTCCTGATTAGCATCTGTCGTCCGCCTGCTCCTGTGTTTTGTTGAAATGAATGCTCCTTTTCATCGCTATTTATAGTTTGCTGAAAAAAAGTGGAAGAAACCTTTTTTCTGTTTCATGAATTTTTATGGAATAACTAAAAATAAACCTGTAAATGTTCAAATTTGTTCTTCTGGAAAGGAAACAGCAGTTTATGCGTAAGCCCAGATTTTGCTCACAAGTTCAATTATGAACACACTTAAAGCTCCACAGCATGATGCTGCCACCAACATGCTGGACATTGAGCACATTGTTTCTCTTCTTTGTTTTTGGAAGCTTCACTCTGACATATGCAAACATGCTTCTCGTTATTGTTTTCAATCTACTAAATTGGCCAAACATTTTCCTCCTGAGGGAATTTGGCCTCTTTATGCTCGACGTTTTGTTCTTCCTGGGTTGTTCCTCAATATCCCAGCCAGTTTCCTCTCATCTGATTGTGGCTGTTTGTGTCTTCCAGGCCTCAGCAAAGCGTTGATGCATCCAAATAAATCACATTTATGTACATTTGTTTGAAACGATGATTTCTGGAGCCACAGTTACATAGAAATTGCTCCAGAATACTTCTTCACACCTGCAGTTCTTCTTTTTTATGTATTTGTCCTTAAGACGTGTTTTGTTTTCAGCTCCCTGGAAATAGTCATAATATTCAAAATGAAGATGAAAGTCGTGCTCGTTATGTCTTTAAACATCAACACCGCTGATAATTTCCCTGAACAGCTTTCAGACATTTCTCCAGATGACAGATTTTTATTTATTTTTGGTTTTGGTTTTTTTAAGCCAATTTGTTCCTGGCGAAGAGCCCGCTCCTTCTGTCTTCAGCTTGATGAGAAGCTAAAGTAAAAACAGGAAGTGTTTTCTCTGTCTGCCAGTCGACAGCAGGTCGGGACTACCTGGTCTCCATGGAGCGAGTGGCGGCGTGGGTCGCAGAGAGGATCCTGCCCTTCCTCACCGGGAGCGACGACAGCGAGGTCTCGGAGAGGTCGCGGAAGCTCGCCGCACAGATAACCGAGGTGAACTTCACTGTTTTCTCTTTTTGCAAACACACACAGCTCCATGAACTGCGGCTTATTTGCTATGTGAGATTTGGCTTCATTATTGCTCTGTAGTTATTAAACCTCAGCTGACCTTAATAATTTTAGAAATGGAGAATGATTCTCATTAGGCACATATTAAAAATGAACCCAAGAAGTAATGCGATCTTCTTCCTTTTTTCATTCCAAAACTGAATTTGTATTTGCATGATTGATGACTAAATAATCTTGTATTCTCAGACAGACGGAGCTGTTATTTTTAAAGAAATGCCTTTTTCGTTCCTGGTATTTGACATTTTGAAGAACTCTGATGTTTTTTTTTGTTTTGTTTTCCCCCCTACATCCAACATGATGCAGATTTTCTATTTTTTCCCGGAGGAGCTAAATATGACGTGACAGTGCGTCAAACTGGAATCTGGAGTCTATTTATACGATCACTAATGCGTTTTAGAAGTCAAACCTGACATCATGCAGGGTTTAATACGCAGTATGGAAAAGTATGAGAGGGAAAATAGTGTGGAACAAAATGTGTTTCCAGATTTATTCATGTCTGTACAGGTGCAGAACCCATATGGCATTCGGTTTGATCATTAATTGGTTTGTCCATCTGTTTCACCGTCTATCAGTTTCTCCTTCGATTTGTGTCAATTTATTTGTTTTTCTCTAACTCATCCATCCATCCTGTTCTCCATCCAAACGTTGGTCCTGAGAAGTCTGGGAAAAGTCTGGAATTTTGGACATAAAAATGAGTTGAATTCCCTGACTTCAGCTCCTCCTTCCAGATTAGATTTTTATTTCGCTCACTTCCACTCCGGCTCATAACCCGGATCAAAAGGAAGCCTGCTGTTGCCTTGTTATCCTGGATGTTTGGTTCCGTTTAGCTCGTGTTCCTCCTCCATCTGGGACTCGGAGCACCGCTCAGTAAATTTAGAATCCTCATTGATTTTTCTGCTCCGGTCCACACCACACTGTTGTACGCATCCCTTCTTCTGCTCGCACTACTGAAACGGGTTGTTTTCCTATTTCTCCTATCAATCCCACTATTTCGTCAGCTCTTTAGAGTAACTGCAGATGTTTATTTTTTTGTCTTTTTGATCAGAGCTTCCTGAAGGTGTGCTGTGACATTTTCCTCGTCGGTTTGGGGGACGAGACGTTCAAAGGCCAAATCCTCCACCTGTGCTCACTCATCCTCCTCTCAGGTGAGAATATCATGATATGTGAAGGAGACGTTGCAGTTTGCTAAAGCAGACGAGAAGAAGGATGTTTCCCTGAGGTTTAGCTCGTCTAACTCTTGAACGTCTTACAGGGAAGTAACGGCAGCGTTTGTGTTTGCAGAGGCAGGCTACACGTGTATCCCAGCAGTGCTGCCGATTCTGAAGGAGGTGGCAAACAGCTTTGCGCCTGATGATAACGACCAGGATCAGGAGTCCAACTTGGTCGTTTTGGGTGTGGTGGCCAACATTTTCCAAAAGATCATAGAGTTGTTGGCACGTCGCCTGAGGAAAGAACCGGAAGAGGGACAACTTGTAAGGAGTGTTTTTTTTTGTTGTTTTGTTTTTTTCATTCAAATAATTCTGTTTTCTACGGAGCCCCTAAGGGAACATGGAGAAGAAGTAAAAAGGAAAGAAATCCCGACTTATTATCTCGAAAGTCGGGAGATCTCGACTTAGTTTCTCGGGATCTCGAGAGAAAAAAGTCGGGATCTCGAGATAATAACTCGGGATCTCGAGATAATAAGTCGGGATCTCGAGATAATAAGTCGGGATTTCTTTCCTTTTTTTTTTCTTCTCTATGTCCTCTTAGGGGCTCCGTAGTTTTCTGTTTCAGTGAATTGCAAAAGTATTTACAAAAAATATGAAATTAGTGCGAAAATTTAGAGTTCCGGTTTTTAACATCATGAAACTCTCCGGTCCACTTCAGCTGTGTCGGTCAGCCGTTCCCAGCCTGACGGACTTCCTCCAGGTGGCACAGACGTGGGACGCGGCGCTTCGTAGCGGGGTGCACTCCACCGTGTTTGCAGCCATCATTGTGGAGAAGAGGCATTTGCTTCAGAAGGTAAAAAAAAAAAACAATTTTAATGGCACGAAACAGCAAATCAAAAGGCTGGAAGTTACCTGCTTTCGTCAGCTTTAGTTGACGGGACCCTAACCTTGGTGAAAGATGTATTAAATGGTTTGTGCTTGTTTATTTGAAGCTTACCCATCCTGAAGAGGTTGTCATCCCGCAGTCTGTTGATGAAATGCCTCCTTTGTCCAGCTTACTGCTGTCTGTCATCCTCAAATCCCCCTCTATCACAAGGTACACACACCCAATGCTGCTGATTTAGTCAAATTCAAAAGACGTTTTGTAGATTTTCCTTTTTTTTTTCTTTTTCTTTATAAATCCCCGCTTTAGGTCATTTTTGGCAGAGGTCTCGTCATCTTTGGAGTCGGACGCCCTTGACAGTCTCTCTGAGCTGGCAGCAGTTCTGCACGTCTTGGCGGTCATTAAAGAAAGTACGTTTTCGTGCCTCAAACATTCACATTGACATTTGCCGTTGCCGTTTATTGAAAATTAATGTGGTTTGTTGCTCATTAGCGGGGCACTCCAAAGGCGGCATAAAGAGAGCTGCTGTGTCTGTCCAGCAGCATCTTCATCAACATGCAGGCTGTTCTGTGGACAGCAGAGAAACCCAGAGGTGAGGTTTTTTTTTTTTTAATCAGGTTTTCTGTGAAGGACAAGAAACATGGTTTAAAAGTAATTGTGAATATTTGACTGTTTACGGAACCTAACCGTTTTTTTTTCCCCCCTTAAAGGGTTATGTATGACTCTTCAGTGAAGACCTTGAATGCTCTTCTGCATTTCTAATCTTCCACAAATTAAAAATGATGAATTTGTGAGGCGTTTTTTTTGTTGTTGTTTTTTTTTTTTTTACATCTCGTCATGCTCTTCAGATTTTAACTGTATCAACGTGTGGAGAATTTATTATAAAAAACTCTTCAGTTTTTACATTTATGATATTCACAAACTGACCCTGACAGTTTAGAGATTTCTTGTTTTCCTGTACACTTTTCAGAGCTCTCATTTTATGTCTTCATATTTAAAACATATTTTTTTGATGTGTCTGTATTTGTCTTTGTATCTGTCGGGTTGTCAGCCCAATTTTTAAATCTGAAATAAAACAAACAACTTGATGGACTTATACAAGGTGATTATTATTTATGGCTAAAAAGGACACTTTGCATGATGTTCATACCTACTAATCTTACTATACTTGCAACCCACATTTTTTGAGTTCAAGCCTTAACATTTATATTTTTATACATCCCTAATTTCTTATATTTACTGGGTAAAAACATTTGTTATTTTTTATTTTTTTTTACTAAATAACGTACTTCAGCCATAAGAAATATGTAACTTACAATGTCCTTCAGATTTCCTTAATGGCAAAATCTAAAATACTTACAAACACTAGATTAAAAACGAATATGATTCAGGGCATTAAAAGAAAATAAACAAACAAAAATATATGTAACTTTTAAATTGTGGGATGAACTCAAATGTAAATGTATAAACATTAAGAAAATTGGTAAATTTGTAACCCTTTGGGGTTTCCTTATGTTATACTCCATCCATCCATCCATCCATCCATCCATCCATTTTCTTCCACTTCATCCGGGGTCGGGTCGCGGGGGCAGCAGCTTCAGAAGGGAGGCCCAGACTTCCCTCTCCCCAGCCACTTCTTCCAGCTCCTCCAGGGGAACCCCAAGGCGTTCCCATGCCAGCCGAGAGACATAGTCCCTCCAGCGTGTCCTGGGTCTTCCCCGAGGCCTCCTCCCGGTGAGACGTGCCCGGAACACCTCACCAGGGAGGCGTCCAGGAGGCATCCTGACCAGATGCCCGAGCCACCTCTACTGGCTCCTCTCGACGTGGAGGAGCAGCGGCTCTACTCTGAGTCCCTCCTGGATGACCGAGCTCCTCGCCCTATCTCTAAGGAAGAGCCCAGCCACCCTGTGGAGGAAACCCATTTCGGCTGCTTGTATCCGTGATCTCGTTCTTTTTGGTCATGACCCAAAGCTCATGACCATAGATGAGGGTGGGAACGTAGAGCTTCGCTTTTTGACTCAGCTCTCTCTTCACCACGACAGACCGGTAAAGCGCCCGCTTTACGGCAGACGCTGCCCCAATCCGCCTGTCGATCTCCCGCTCCCCTCTTCCCTCATTCGTAAACAAGATCCCCAGATACTTGAACTCCTCCACTTGAGGCAGGACGACCCCCCTGACCTGGAGAATTTACTCTACCCTTTTCCGGCTCAAGACCATGGCCTCGGATTTGGAGGCACTGAGCCTCATCCCAGCCACTTCACACTGTAATGCTCCACCTTTTGAAAATTGACATTTAAATATCAGCAGTTTTCATAGCTACAATTATTAATTTCTTTTCTTGCAATTCACAACTCTTACTGTTTATTTTTGTTGCTTATGTGTTTTAAAAGAAAAAAAAAATAATAATAAAGGCTGATTAATTTTCTTTCCTGTGTGTAAAATCTAGTTTCTTAATGGTAGCAATAAATGAGTGACAAAGTCAGCAATTCTCTGCTACATTCATCTAAAGATGACATTTTGTTTTTTCTCTGCATAGTTCTTATAAATCCAAAAGTTTTTTTTTTCTTTATTCCTTATATGCAAATTGGTATATTTGCAGTGCATCAGAAAGTATCTTCACCTAATGGAATTCAGTAAAACTTTTGAATGGATGTTCAAATCAAATTGAAAGGGTTGTATATATTTTTTGTATATTAGCAAATAGCATCTAAACATACTAGATTACCACAGGTATTAGGTCATCTCTCCAAATCAGTAAATTTAGATCCAGTCATGAAATATTCTCTCCACTAAATATTTCACAGTCAACTGCTGTTGATTCGTGGGGTCATGTGTGTGTGTTTGGTCTTAATATAACATTATTCGAGGCAAGCTGACCTTTTCTCTTCCAACATCAGTGTCTGACCTCAGAAATGCACTTCTGAAATTATGGTCAAAACTCCCTCCGAAACCTTTTGTGACGACACAATAATGTGTGTGAAGGCGGGCGAGTGAATTTTTTTTTTTTTACTTGTATCACAAATCAATGTGTTTTGAGTACTTTGCAACAGAATCAAAAGCGTTTGCCTTCACGCCGTTTCGGTGTTTCATTTATACTTCCTCCTGCCGTCAGTCTGCTCTCCTCTCGCCATGTGTGCTGCTTGACGTCAGGACCCTAGGAGGGGCTCCTCCGTCAAGCTGGTCGCTGTTCGTGGTGCTGAAACAACGCCTGGCTTCGGTTGTGCTGCCTGAGCGAATCGTTCCGCCTCTCTCTCTCTCTCTCTCTCTCTCTCTCTCTCTCTCTCTCTCTCTCTCTCTCTCTCTCTCTCTCTCTCTCTCTCTCTCTCTCTCTGCTGTTCCTTCTCCCATCACTTTTAAATCTCCTGTCCTGTGCAGCACGTCCTCCTCCCCACCCCGAGGCCGAGGCTGAAAACAATGCAGTTTTAGCGCGAAGGTGTGCGGGAATGGATTAGTGCTGAAGGCAGGAGCGGTATGGATTCTCCGCGGGGTCCCGTCCTCGTCGCTGCGCTGGTCGTCTGCCTCTGCTCCTCACCTGCCGTCTCTGACAGGAGATTCGGTAAGATTCGTTTTATTTATTTATTTTATTTTTTTATCTTATTCCACGGTCGTTCCCCAATTGCACTTTTACCAGAGCGGGCTCGTCTCTGCTTTGTTCCGTCGTCACACTGTGGCGCTAAATCTCCAGATGCATAAACAAAAACAACAACAACAACAACAAAAACATTTAGCCTCTTCGCAAAACTTCAGGGGAAATCTCAGCGTGCAAAAGCAAATATCTCGCAGAGTTTGCACATTGATGGAGGAGGCTGGATGAAGTCCGAACATCCATCATTAGGAAAAGTTACGTAATCTCGCAGGCCTAATGGACCAGATGTCTCCTGTGGGACTTCTCTACTTTCTACCCCATGTGTTTTCTGTCTGAACTGCACATCTGTAGCCCTCATTGTATATTTAATAGTATGATTCATTTACATGCGATAAGATGGGCTAAACGTGATGGGAAATGTGTGCAATAGAGCGAAGTTTGGTGTGATGGACGTTTTTTTTTTGGTGACGAGACAGTGACAGTCATACAAGTGCTTCACGGCTGATTTATTTCAGCATGTACAGATTGACTGAACAGTACAGAAACAACCTAAAAGAAAGGTCACAGAGTGATGCATTTCAAGACCAAGCGGTTTCTAAAAGTAGAAATTGTCAGTTTAGGCCACTGAAGTCACTTGATGAGATCCTCGTGGGTAATTGGAAAATTTGGTGGAAGGAAAAAGTTGGTGAAAATAGATATAACTGCTGTGTCGAGTGATAGAAACTTCTGGCAGAAATTCACTGGTCCAAATCTATCAAGTGAGGTAAATGGGCTGTATGCTTTCAGAACAAGGTGAAGTTTGCTATTAAAGGTGGATCTTCTTCATGCCACATTAATGCTGCTATTTATATAAAGGAGCAATGGCAACACATTGTGTGCATACTTGGTCCTTATCCCATCTATATCGGTCTTAAACATTGGGTTTAATCAGCTGTACATCGTAATCGTTACACTTGACAAATAAATGTTTCATTTTTTGAATTGAAATACTGAAATAAATTACCTTTTAGATGTTGTTCTGATTTGTTTAGATGCACTTGTGGCAACTGCTGGTAAATCCTGAAGATGTGCTAAAATTAATGTCACGAATAATCTAAGAGATATGCAAAAGATAATTAAAAAATAATACAAATAGTCAAAAAACTGGTAAACATTCACTATCATCTGTAAAACAAAATTAGTAAGTACAATAAAAATAGTTGTTTAAAAACTATCTGAAGCTCAATTGAAAATGTGATGAAACTATGGTTACAGTTAGATTGAAAATCATGTTAAATGAGTGAAAAGTCTTACATTTGTTTTTTATTTTAAAACATGGATGGTCTCTGCTGGCCTCAGGTTTTCACAGGGAGGCTTTTCCAGAGGCCAGAGCTGAAATTCATGCCCTCACACTTAAGGAATAATCAGGGAAGATCTTCTTATAAGCTCCGGGGATCTGTGTAGCATACATGATAAGTGCAAAGTTGATCTTAGAACATTTTAAAATTCTAAAAGATAGAGAAAACATTTGCAAAAACTTTTACGTAATTTTTATGCAAGATTTTCTTTCTGGTCCTCACAAACATTTTTGCTGGTGATTTTTCAGAATGAGAGCAGTGGGAAAACAAAAAAGCAGAGCTTCATTAAATGCTACACCGCAGGAAGCACACACAAGATCCATGAGCAGTCTGGAAAAGTTAGGAGTTTGATTTTAGGGGTCTTCAGGACAGAAAATTAAAATTGGACCAAGGAAAATATTCATATGTTCTTTTTACCTTCTTTCTGTAAGTAATGTATACTTTGTGCTATTTGTGTCTTTCTTCCTTTCCTTCTTTCTACCCCATGTCCTTCCTCCCTCGCTCCCTCTCTCATATCCTTCCATCTTTCCTATCTTACTTCTGGGCTTGTTTTCAGCTCTTTTTTTCTTGCCTTCTTCAATCTTGCCATCTTTGTGTCCAAACTTCATTCAATTTCTTAAGTCCTTCTCTTCTGTGAATTTATCTCCTTCTCTGTGTCCCTCTTTCCTTCCTTTCTTCCATTCCTTTCATCTTGCCTCTTTTATTTGTGCCATTTAGCTTCATTCCTTCCTGTCCCTCAGTTCATCCTGACACTCCTTCTTTTGTTGTTCGTTTAGTATATTCTTCCTTCTCTCCTTTCTTCCTAAAAAAATAAGGTTGAATATTCTGTGTAATTATTATCTTATGTGTTTTTCCCGGAAGGCCTCAGACAGACATAAGTAAACAGCTTGACTAGATATATATTAGATATATATTTTATATATACATGTATGTATTTTGCAGCGTATAGTAGAAAATCTGTTGTGATAACTGAATTTCCCCAGTTTTTCCCACTTCTTATCACACCTACTGCTTCATTCTGTGCTGCCAGAACACATGACAGTACAAACTGGATCATGAACAGGAGGCAAATATAGGTTTCCGGTCGGCATTCGAGATCTGCGATGATTCATACGGACACCGAACAAACTGCATCATAGCCGGTATATTTAGAGCAGGGGAGTGTCATTTCCCCCTTTTATTTAAATCAGCATTCGAGTCGCTTCTTCTGTCTTCCGTCTAATCTTACTGTTAAAATACTGTTTTTATGGGGGGTTTTTTTGTTTTGTTTTTTTTTTTCCGTGATGTTTGCGAGGTTATGGGTAAGGATATTTGGTAATGATCTCATGCTTATTCCCCACGGGAGTTATTTAAAAAGAATTTTCACACAGCAGTTCTGAAACACTAAGCTCTTGATTGCGAGTGTCGCGGAAAGCTGGAGATACAATTTTTATTTATTTTTTTCATTAAATAAGGCCCCCTGCGATTTACGGCATGTAGAGCTCTGATTCAAAGTAAGCTGGTGTGATTAGTATGGGGTGGTATAAATAGTTCTACGGATACATATTTATGCAGTTTGTGTGGGAGAGAGACAGAAAGGGTGTGTGGTGCGTGGGAGTCCAGAATGTCTGAGGGAAAATGAAAGCAAACGTTAGGAGTTTTAGTCTGCAGCTGAATGTTTCAGTAGTGCAAATAGTCAAATACCTTTATATATCTAATTTATAAACAGAGTCTGCCTGCGTTTTGAGTTAATCTCGACATGAACCCAGCTGTTCTGTGGACGCTTCAGATGAAGACCAAGAAAGCAGACAGATCGGGGAGAGACTTGAAAAGAGTAAAACCTATAATCTGACAATGGAAAGAGGGATGGAACCTGAAATCTATCAAGTCATGGTCGTTCACTGGGCAAAGGGAAAATTAATCAGCCAAGAGATTAATGCTAACTCCACAGTATAAGAGAGTTACTTACTTAAGAACTAATGTCCTGCAACTTTCAGCTGGTCATTCAGTTCTGCATAGACCTGGTAATGAGAGGTTAATTTAATTCAGGTGTGTTGGAGCAGGAATGCATCTAAAGGCTGCAGCATGGTAGTCCGGCCCCTCCCCTGCTCTCTCTGGATGACCCGCAGAGACATTCAGATACTGTTGGAAAATCTGTGATCAGTTGTCTTTTCAGCATACAGGCTTTTATCTGAAGACCCGTACATCTGGAGGGCGCAGGGATTTGTTCTTATACTTGAGGTGACTAAAATGATCATCTTTTTTTTTTTCTTTTTTTTTATGGCCAGAAAATGTCTTAAACTCAAGTACAGAACTTTAGGAAAGTCCCGATAGCTCCTTCCCACTACAGGCGCTATTGGGGAAAAAAGTAATGGGAAGACGAGTCGGGAATACAGAAACATACGGAGGAAGGTGCTCAGGTTAGATGAAAACAGCACTGAAATTTTTAAACCTGTATTCAATATGCTATGTGTGGCTGAAAACTAACACTTAATAATGTTAAATGCTAATTGCACTTACTCTGGTTACTGAATGAAACAATTTGCAAATTCCACAGTTTTTCTGATTTGATACCAGAACACGGTCAACTATGATGGGGTTGAAGTTCCAACCTCTGAGGAAATGGAGCTCAGCTGAACCACGTCGTCCCCATGAAACATGGTGGTGGCAACATCATGCTGTGGGGATACTTTTCTTAAGCAGATGCAGGGAAGCTTGCGATCAGAGTTCACTTTCTAGCAATAAATAATGAGCAATAAATGTCTAAATGTGACCAAACTGGTAGAGAAATTCTCCCTAAAACTTGTGACTCGCTCAATAAAGTATTGATGAGGGCCAAACCTAACTGCTCTGAGTACATTTTATATTTTTATCTGCAAAAGTAAAACAAAACAAACAAAAACAACACAATGTGTTGTCTTCATTGCATGTCACATTTCCACATTTATTTTGTGTTATTCTGTCACATAAAATCCAGATAAAACAAGTTTGTTCAACGGGGGGTCAATACTTTTGCAAGGGTCAATTTTACTTGCCAGTTGATAAATTTGCCATTTGCTGCATCTATAAACCGTTAACATGTATAATATCCACATCGGAGTGCGGTGGTTTGAAATACCTGAGACAAAGCTCTGTCTGTTCAAATGACGTCAGAGCTGCTTCTTTTCGACGTTCGCTCAATGAAACGAGACCATAAAAGGGTTAAAGTGTTAACTTCCTGCCCAGATGACTCACCAGCCATTCTCCAGTCTGACGCCTGTAAGTGCCATTCAAAACCACGCTTGTGAATTAATCTGAAACCAAGGTATTGTCTAATTACAGCTCATAGGAAACATCATTATTTAAACCATATCATGCTGTTGCAAAAGAAAAAGGAAAAATGCTGATGCGACCTACGTTTGAGGGGTGACGGAAACTTATTCTGAGAAAGTTATTAAAAAGCCTCCTTTGAATAATGACTGTGTTGTCACCTGAGCAGTGTTTACCCAATGGAAAATGCGCAGAAATTGATTTTGGTGCGCAGCAACACTCCACTGCTTTGCCTTTCAGATTTGCCATCAGGAATGTCGTTAAGATTCCGTGCGGCATCTCCATTCTGTTTGCAAGGGGCATGGCAGTGCTCGGAATCCCAATAACAGCTCCGGAAAATCCCAACAGATTTCTTTAAAAAAAAAAAGAAAAAAAAAGACAGTCGTTCTCCAGCTGCGAGGTCACGCTTTGAATCATTAGGTCGTGGAACATGAAAGCACAGATCCATTAAGACGTGTCATGGATTTGGCAAAATGAAACATGTCAGTGTGAGTCTTATGGAAGCAGCCCATCGTACACAAATGGAGAACAGAGCATTTACTGCCAAGACTGAGGCTTTTACTGCTGCATATTGATTACGATCATAACTACAGGCTTTAAGGATTTCATCAAAACCCTGTTTACAGAAACGGCTCTCTTATGCTCTCCATTTAAGATGCAGTGCAAGTGTTATCTCCAGTGCTCACATAAAGATATAGTATTCTAAGCTTCTGCTGCTGGAGCTTTTCATTGCATGTGGCTATCAGCAACCATCTTCAAATGCACAGAGACAAGTTAGAGTTGATTCATAGGCTATCTGTTTTGTCACAGGCCTGTTTCAGGTGATAGATCTCAGAACCGAGTGGTGGCATCAAATTCTTATAAAGGTGTTAAATCATCACAGGGGCATGAAATATGCTGTGACGTAAAGGTTGATACTTCATCACAGAGACATGGGCAAGTGGGCCTCACATTACTGGATTTGCACCATTTTGTTCCGTGCAAACTAAAAGCAGGAGAATTTGCACCGAAAACAGGTGTAACTTTAACTGTAGTGTTGGTGAGGGAGAACAAACAAAATGGAGATGTGCAGCAGGATCTACGGAGCCAGATACGCCAAACTTAATTATAGTCTCAATGTTTATTGGCGTCCCTGTTGGGATGTGCAAAATCTTTGATTTAATCAGATGATACTACGATTATACTTCAGGTGGGTTTGGAACAGAATAAAGGATCGATATTTGGAACAGCACTCATGGCCACTTTTAAAATCTAGAGCTGCAGCTCTCATGCTGGCGGTGTTTTGGCGTTTTCCTGTTACATTTGTTCTGATTTGCTCTTTTTGTAAACTTTTGTTTATGTTTTTTTCAGTTGAAGTGTTGCATGTTTGGACAATTGTTTCTTCTGGTTTTATATGTGCATTTCTTACCTCCTTAGTTTCGTACTGTTGCTGCGATGCATAACTACGTCAACAATGTATTGCTTTTACCACTGGGAGCAGCTAATTAGCATTTCAAAAGATCAAATAATACCTGAACTACAACTCCAAAACCCAGAAGACTTGAAATGGAGGCTTCATGGATGCAGAGCAAATCCACTGAGCAGAAACAGAAAAGAGGAAGTTCTAACAATTTCCTTCATTCGTTATGATAGACAAGAATCATATCCCCAACTCCAACATCTCTGCTCAACTTTTTAACTGTACAGCCACATAGAGATTTAAAGAGGAGCAGCAAAAGCAAATAAGGTGGATTAGCAGTGCTTCCCAACCACTGATGATGTCATCACAGGACATATTGCTGTGAAATATCAGCTCTGTCGAAGTTGAGCTGTTTGCATGTCATGACAGCCATAAGACTGTCACACAGATCCTTTCTGCCCAAAGCATCACCATCCACAACTCCATGAAGATACTTGGATGATATGAGTGGTGCCATAACTCAAATTTTGTCACATTAAAACCACAAACGGAATTCAATATGATTGGAGAGGAAGGAAAATGCTACACAATTTAAAATCTCCTGCTATATATATATATATATATATATATATATATATATATATATATATATATATATATATATATATATATATATATATATATAGCAGAACCCTCAAGCTCCCAGGCCTCTGGTAGAGGACCCGAGCTCAGAGGATGTAACAGACCACCCGCGGAGGGTGAGAAGGGAATTTATATATATATATATATATATATATATAAAATAAAAAGTAAGCTCCAGAATGTGTAGTATCATTATGTAAGTTATTGAAAATTATCCACATTACTCTTTGCAAAATACCTCAGTGTCAATCTGATTGGTTGGAGATAATCTTTAAACAACAACATTCAACTTTTGTGACAAGTTTTGAATTAGATTTTGGTCTAGTCTTTGAGTCATTCTAACACACGTAAATGCATTGATCCAATCTTATAATAATAATAATTAATAATAATAATCTTTATTGCCATTATAAAAAACATGTATTAAAATTCAAGGGTTTTAACTAAATTTGGTGCCTTAGATATAATGCCAGCTGGCATTTAATGCCCTGATGGCTACTGGGTATAAACTGTTCTTCAGTCTATTTGCTCTCACTTTGGTACTCCTATCTGCTGTGTCCAAGGTGTGAGGAGTCTTCAAAAATGTTCCTGGCTTTCTTAAGTCAGCGGGACCTCTGGAGCTCTACGAGAGAAGCAGAGAGCAGTCGATGGAGTGCAGGGCACAGATTTTATGATTCTCTGGAGAGTCTTCCTGTGTGCTGCAGTGCAGCTGGAGAACCACACACAGAGGCAATAGCAGATGATGCTTTCAACAGAGCATCAATTGAAGGACACCAACAGTTTTTGAGAGAGGCTCTTCCTGAAATGGAGTCCCTGCTGTTTTTACATCCCAGGCCAGGTTATGCAGGTTATTCTTGAGTGTTGCCAAGAAATGGAAGATTGGCAGTCTCTCCACCCTGTACACATAGATTTATAGTGGTTGAATGTTTACGTTACTTCTAAAATCCATTATGAGCTCATGTGTTCACAAAATGACAAACTGCAGTTTTGGACTTCCTACCACTTGTTTCAACATTGACAACTGTTCCTCTTGTGTAAAGACCAGTTTTGTGGTGTTTATGACTAATGTCCCATCTTAGCTGTAGCTTGCTGCAGTTCCTCCAGTTACCATTTTCCTCTCGGTGGATTCTCTACTTCAGCGTTTCCCAGCCCTTGTCCTCAAGGCTCACTGCCCTGCATGTTTTAGATGTTTCCCTGCTTGATCCCTTCCTGAACTGGCCGATTCAGTTCTCTGTTTGCTCATGTTTTTTGCCAGATTATGATATTGCAATGTTTAGACTTGATGATTGTAATCATAGTTAATAACCTGGTTAAACAAAACAACTTTTTCAGGTTCCTATGGTTTTCTGACCAAGGTCTTCAGACTGTACCATGTATGTACCATGATCTTTTTTTATTATTACTTTAGTTAATAAATAACTGAATGTAGTCATTTTTCTCATGTAGTTTTTGAATCTTGTTTTGTAAGACACTTTGTGATTTCATGTTTCAAAGGTGCTATGTAGGTTTTACTTACTCCTTTTACTCACGTTTCCAGGTACTGAAGCCTCATTTTTCACAGCTCTGATGGAAGTGAAAACACGGATCCAAAGAGAGGAGCTAATAGTACTGCAAAACTAACACAACCCCTCTCTCATGCTCTCAATAGAGGTTGTGGGGCAATTTTTTTTTGCCTGCCTTGGGATTTCTGAGTCATCCTGTCAGATCTGTTAGAGGGTCAAAGTGAAGCACAGTGTGCTCAGTTGAGACTTTATTGACACTTTGAAAGCGAAACCTCTCTGGAATTCTCTAACAGCGTCTGCTCAATAATAACCTTTTGGTCAAAGCTTTATTTTACAGAACATCCGGTCTTTGTGTGCAGGATGGTTAAATGAGCATCCCGTGTGTTATTTGCAAAACCCATTTGCCAAAATAAATGAGCTCCACAGCTGCTGCAGTCAGTGTGAGAGCCATTGATCAACATTAGGATTTTCTGGTATCATCTGCTGTTGGGCATTATATATGCCTAGTCTTAACAGTAAACAGTGTACAACATAAAATAAAAAATAATAAAAAAGAACATTTACTTAGATAAAAACATTTACTTTTAGGCAAATTGTCTTTTTGGATAGTATCAATCATACACTTGGTGATTAATTCAGCTAAGTTATTAAAAACAAAAGAAGAGACGTAAATAATTAATTGCTAAAATAAGTTCAATTCTGGACTCCAACCTTGTGTTCTGGAGAACAAAAGCTCTAATTTCCCAATTAAATTAGGTGAAATTCTAACATATTGACCCACTAATGTTATGTACACACTGACTCAGTGACTGTAATAGATCGTGATCATGTTGTTCCACAGAAATATAAAGTTGTGTAATTAGAATTCATTTGGTTAGAAAGTACTCCATTATCTGAGCTCGGGGAACCATAGAAATATTGAAGAAATATGATGAGAATGAACCCTACATGTGATTGCATCTTCTGGAAATACTAAATCTGAATAAAAAAATAAAATAAAAAGAAGCCTAAATAAGATTTAAGCTTGAACTACTGTAGGATGACTCAGAGAAACACAAATAGTACCCCAATCGGCTATTCTAATGTATTTTGTTTTTGTTGGATTAAGTTTCACATTTAAAAGTGTAAGTACTGATTTTCTGATCAAGAAAATATCAGGCAGTAGGCTCAGCTGTATATTTATGTTTTGGGAATCGGTGACAGCTGATATGATAATAGCACATTGAGAGGAAAGTGGTTTTCTCATGTCTCTTTGTCAAACATTAGAAGCTCTTAAGGGAGACAGAGATGGCTCAAGCCATGTCAAGTAGACATGTTAAGAAAGTATCTATTTTTTTTAGACTCATCTCTGCTTTGGTTTTAAGGTATAATTTGCCGATAATCTGAGTCAAGGAGGAAAAATATAACCTGAGAAGGAGAATGGTAAAAAAGAGCTGTTCAAATGTAAGTTGATAAACTACAGCAATTAATCCATTGATAAGCAAGAAGAATATTGATTTTCTTGTTGCCTTCAATCTCTCTGCAGGAGACATTGAGTCCTCACTTTCATGCAGCTATAACCATGATGTGCACTTACGCACTGCTGCAGACCAAACACATCTTTATGCAGTATTAATACCCTTCGGCATATTGACGTGTTACGACTACAAACTTCAGTGTATTTATACTGGGATTTTAGCTGGCAGGCAAATACAAAGTAGTCGACTTTGCAGACTGTTATATAAATATCCATAGTTTTTAAAATGATGTACGAATTTAGAATCTAAAATGTGACTTACGTGTGTATTAACCCACCAGTACTTTGACAACTCTAAATAAAGTCTGGTACAAAGTCTGCTGCAACCTTACTTGAATTCACCTGCATAGATTCATTTCAGTAATATACTCAGTGAAGGCCTCAGAGGTTTATTAGTGAACAAACAGCATCATTCAGACCAAGAAACACAGCAGACAGGAGAAGGAATATTGGAATAAAAACACCTTCCTGTCAGTGGATCAGTTCCCCACATAGCAGTGCCTCCAACACCCCACCAGCGGCTGGTGGCTACTTCAGCTGAGATCTATGAATTTCTAAGTTGGTAATTTGACAGTTGACTATTTTAGTGTTCGACAAGGAGTTTTTACCGCTCAGAGAGAATCCCAGTGAGCGACCGTGATGCACGGACTCAATCTTCTCCTGAGCTGCACTTTTCGGCGACACGGACCACGTAGTATTCTCATGTCTAGCTTTTGTTAAGACCACGTAGAAGTTCTCTTGCACATTTTTGCATCCATTTTTAGTTTGAGATTGAATGCTGTTAGCGAATGAATCAGCCTGAAAGTCATTTGTGTGTTTGATCGAAGTAGAGGACAGTGACGCTTTTGTGAAGATTCAGAAAGATCTTCATGCTTGGCGAAAAAGTAATCAATGTCGTTTCAGCTGTGATTAAAGCAGTACTCCACCTGTTTTGTCTCCTGGAGATGTTGATAATTACTCTGCACAATTTATCAGTGCAGAGAAGAGGTACTTTCCTCTTAGCGACTCATTTATTTTCCTGTTCTTTGTTTCTTGTTTTATATTAGTCGTGTTCCTCCTACATTCTGCTAAGACCCATTCCAATTCGCAACACTTTGCAAAAGTATTACTACCCCTAAAACTTTTTCACATGTCATGTTGTAACTGCATTGAATTGTACTTCACCTTTAAGCAGAACAGCAACCGCAAGCATACATCCGGAGCTATAGTGAAATGGTAAAGATCAAAGCTCATGTGCTAGAATGGCCCAGAGAAAACTGGGTCTGAAGAGTGGAAGGATTTCTGTTTTCATCAGGTGCTTTTCTGCTAGATTTGTCATTGACATGCATTTAATTTGTTCCATTGACCAAGTGCTTTGTCCTGCTTCGAGTTGGGACATGAGGATGGAAATAATAGCAGCACAAGTTGCGATGCTATTTCAGAAACTCTAAAGCAACATGTAATAATAATCTACATTAATACAGCTGAAATGGGAAATGAAGCTTCTTTTGCAAAGAAAGATGTTTTATCCCTTGGTGGCATTTGGTATTATGAAGTTGCCGGCTCCATGCCGAACCAGAACCTTGGCATTTTTCATTTCGCCTGCATTTGCATGTCAGTTGGTTTCACGTGCAGAAAATTGGATCCCAGGATCACTGCAACGCCAGGATGACCTGCAGTTTATTTTGGGTTCAAGTGGCAGTAAACCTTTCCCCTCATCTGGAGAACTTGATATTTCCCCCCTGGCCAGGTTGATTCACTCGGAGCTCCTCGGAGCGTGACAAGGAGGATGCTTAAGTGTTTGACTTGCTCCGGTTCTGCACTTCAACACTCAATCACGTCTCAGATGAGGGGAAGAAAATCAAATGTCTGAATCACTCAGAGCGGGTCGGGGAAAAGGTCAAGCTAGCCTATTTCTGGGTCCTCAGTTGCCACGGTGATGCCATCTTTAATTCATGGCGGTCGTCGGGAGCTGTCGCCTCAAGCTGGCAACTGAGTGACTGAGAGTGACCTGCTTGAGTGGGAATTCGGACAGAATTGTTTTTTTTACGCTCCTCCAGATGTCAGGTGGTCTCAGGTGGTGTCAGGTCCTCTCTGTAGTCAAAGCGACCTCAATTTCTGAGCCTCAAGCGTTGGCTAATTACTCTCTGAGGCTTTTCATTTGTATATTTGTGCTGCAGGACAAGTTCTGCTCTCTGGAAACAAATTTGTGACTTCTGTCAAAACTTAAAAAAAAATAATTTGAATTAAACAGAGCAAACAATTTAACCAGTTTTCCATTATATTGACTCTGAATAAAAATTATTTGTATCTCTTACAAACTCGGGCAGAATTTATTTTAAATTTTTACTTAGCTATACTTTTTTATTTGGAGCTAATAAAAATAATTATATATCCGCTTCACCCTCATTAAATTATATTCTCCATACACACCTTTAATTCATCGAAGTTGTCATGTCAGACCACTAAGTGGCGCTGTGATTTTAGGAAGTCATCGAAACGCGCATGCGCTTTTGATACTTAGCGCCTCATTTAGAAAACTGCAGCAAGTCCCTGACGAAGTCGCTGCGCATGTAACACTTTTATTCTCATATCAGAAGTTGCGTTGACCTGAACAGGCAAAGTAGCACAACACAGCATAATGCTATCCGCCATTGTTTTTGTTGTTATCTGCCTGTGCATACGTAGAAGAAACCCTGTAGCTACGTGTTCTGCGCTTTCGCCGCTTTTGCACCTGCGGAGTAGGGCACACCTCAGTGGGGACTGTTCCCGAAAAGTTCTGAGACCTGGTTTCAAATAGACTGATCTGTTTGAAATGAAGATCAGTTTCCACCGCGGCTGGATCGCAACAAAATGTCAGGGTTTCACTAACGAGCGGCTTCGTGTAAATGGGGTAATTGACTGAGCATCTTTCATTTTTCTAAAAAAAATGAAAAATGTTTTCCTCAAAAAAAAAAAAAAAAAAAAGAAGCAAAATGTCTTTTGGTTGCATTTGCAGACAGAACAAAATTATTTATCTTACTGTTTCTTTTTTTTTTTTAGTTAAGATGCCACTGACAGAGGCTCAAATCCAATTTCTGGTTTTCTTCTAAGTCAAACCTTCTGGTTTTGATTCTGGCAGACTCTGGGTCATTTTTTAAAATAATAAAAGTACTCTTCCTAAAACAAAACATCATCTGAGCATAATTTCCCTTTTAAGCAAGATGACTTGATTTGACGTAATGCCGAGCCTAGTGGAGCTACTTTAATCTTAGAAAGGGAAAGCCATAATGACTCAAGCTGTTTCGGTGTAGACATGGTGTCAGGCGTGCGGTGATTTGCTTGCAGGTGATGTTCTCTGCTATCCCTGCTGCAGCCATGCTCTCCCTACTCTGCTCCCCTGTGCTTTCATTGCAGTTGTCACCCACTGCGGCGTTCCAAAATGGCTTTTTTGGCAGGCAGCACACGTGAGTGTGTGCGTGTGATTAGGAATGAGTCAGGTGTCCTTGCTGGTAGCTTATATTTATTGTAAAGGATCCCAGAGAGTGGATGAAATATGTCTCTTAGCTGCAGCAGGCTCTGGGAGTGGCCGTCCTCGCTGCCAGGCTCCCAGCATCCTTCCTTGGCCCCCTCTGATATCGCAGATGGTAGCCCAGCACAGGCCAACCACCTGTGAGGGAAACTATCACAGACTTCTTATTCAGGATTTGGTTTTGCCTCTTGGGGACGTTTTTAAATGATCCAGACAAGGTCAACCAATCACAGCCAGATTTGTCAAATCTACAATTTTTAACTGAGGGATTAACAGGTTTGAAATATGTGCTTTTACTGTTTTATATTGCGAGATTTATTTATTTTTTTCTTAAGGTGACATTCAGAATGCATTTCCCTCCTCTTTGTTTTCACGCCTCTTAGGCTGGACACCCACGCTCTTTGTCCCTGACACACAGGGAGATTTCAGCTGAAGGTTAATAGTTTCTGAGAGTGTCTCTACGCAGACGTATGTGTCGCCCTCGGGTGCAGATAGTTGTAATAAAACCAAGATACAGGTCGTAGGGTCCAAGCTGTACATGGATTTTGGGAAGTTTTACGGCACAAAAGTAAACAGTTTTCTTAAAATATATAGTGCTGTCATTTTGTTTTTATTGTACCAAATTTTAGCTGTCTTCTGCTAAGAAAAACCTGCATCACTAACTCTCTTCCACTGCCGACCTGATCCTCGTGGATTCTCCCTGCATGCTGTGTTTATGAATCAGGTCACATTGCGTCTATTTCTGGAGGGGGAAAGCTTCTGCACATTTAGAACACCTGCCGCTAGCTCACAACAAGAGCTGCCACTTGAGTAAAACAAAAAGCCCAAAAAACAACCACCTAAGCTGCTTGTTTCCATGGCCAAATATCAAATTGTCATTCTACAGTGTTGAATGAATCAACATTGTAGAACGTTATAACACAAGAATAGTGTTTGACATATAACACTCTATGTTTAGGGTCATTGTCCTGCTGGAAGGTGAACCTCCACTTGGAGCCTCTAATCTCTTTAGATGCCTTTTTTATTTAGCTTCCCATCAACCCAAAGCAACTTCTCTGCCATTCTGTAAAAAAAAAGAGCGTCCCCACAGCATTGTACTGTAGCTAAATCAATCTCCTCAGAGGCCAACTTAGATTTGAAATAACTTAACACCTCAATTAACAATTTTGCTTGTGTAAAGTTGGAAAAAATACCAGTTTTCTTATTGTTGTGCTCATTGACTAAGCTAACAACAATTAGCATTACAAACATTTAACCATACGTGCTAAGCTTTTCCGGGCACAAAGTGTGTTAAAGTTCAGTGTTGATCTGTTTTGACTGGAGTACCTTTTTTCCACATTGTTGGAGAATAACTTGTGGTAATTTTCAAATTAGATTTCTTCTAATTTCCCTTTACTGCAGGTATCAATATCTTTTAGTTGCAAAACTTAAATTTTTGAAATTTGAATGTTTTTGTTTGTGTAAAAATGAAATTCATAATTAAGCTGGACCATTCAGCGATGAGAACATTCTTTATTTCTTTTCTTTTTTTTTTATTTTTTTTTAATGAAAGCACTTGAAAAGCCCAAATCCTGTTATGTTGTCGCAGAACAGTAGTGCTGTTCGGAGAACGGAGAGCAAAGAATGCGTTGCACGTTCTAGTGGAGGATCTGAAGGGGAAGAACCTCATAAACGAAGAGGTTCTTCCCCTTCGTTTATAAAAACTCTTGATGTTTTTACTGAGGTTGTGCTTATAATGTAAAAGTTAAAAACCATGGCACTAAAAGAAAAGGCCGTCACAGATGGAAAAAGTTAAAAACACTGACATGAGAGTTAAATCGCAAGCAGATAAACAATTCAAAGTTATCTTTTTTTGGTCACTGTGCACTAACTACTTCCACTCAAATCCCTTCATTCATCTTAATTTATTGATGAGCTGTTTAATTATCACAATGGTGACCAGATAAAACATATACATATATATATATATATATATATATATATATATATATATATATATATATATATATATATATATATATATATGTATTTTTTTTTTTAAAAGAAACATATTTGTTAAATTACCTTGCAATATTGTAGAATTAAATTAGACGATTCGGCTTGGCTTTGCCAGGATGTCTCATTAAGATTTACACTCTCGTTTTTTTCTCCCAACAAACATTAGTTCCCAGCCTCAGGTAATCGTCGGCAACATCCACTGATTGCATTTTAATTAAAAAGCGCATTTTAATCATCCCTGCACTGACATGTCGCGGAGGGTGGATGTCCCATTTTCGATGCCGTGTCCCTGCCTTTCACACAAGCGCACACAAAAACACACACATTACATCTGAATGACTGTGCCTGGCTGGGTGCGTCATTAGTTTAAAGTCGTAATTAATATTGAGAGCTGACAACGCCTCCCTGAGAAGCCGTTGAATTATGCAGGGAAGTGATGAGGAGGTAAAGTTGAACTGACTGACACTAATTGCAGAACACAGAGACGCACGGTCAAGAGGGACAGTGCGAGTCCTTCAGCACTAAATGAGGTTTTCACACAACTTGGTTCTTGTGTTTGTGGTCTCACCACAGAGTTGTGTGACTTTTTTTTTTTTTTGAAACGGGGCATACAGAGCATATGTCCAAGCACATTTCCAATCTGTGTGGAATGGAAAATCCTGACATGCCCTGATTTCAATATGCTCAAGTAAATATGCAATTTTCTCTTTTAAACATGCCAGATTTGATCAAAGGCTTTGGCATAGACATCAGTTGCCCATTGAAAGTTGCACATACACATGAACCATTCTGGGTTTAAATTCAAACATTAAGCACAAAGGTGATAAAATGTTTTTTAAACTCTTTTGAACTGCAGGGATGGTTATGTGTACAGAATTCACAAAGTCCTTTATTTTATTCTAATAGCATATACTTGACTAAATTTCTTATTTTTCCATTTATAAATTCTAACCTTCATCACACTTGTTCTGGTCCTCTCATTGAAAAGTACTGCTTTCTGTCTGTCCATTAGTATGACGAATACACGGTGTATGGAACAAAATAATATTCAGTAGCTTCTTCAGAGTTCAGGACATTCTGCTTTTCGTTACCAAGAGCTTAGTGACCCTGCAGCACAGCGACGATGCCTCCCTCTGCATCATTAAAGAGCCATTTTGCTGACATATCAAGGCCATTACCTCTGAAAGGAACAATTTCATGAAAAGCACCCTCTGCTCCAAAGTACAATAGCTTTTCAGCATCTGTATAATTATATTCCCACACATGTGTGGCCAGAAAAAAACTTTAACAGAACAGATTAATGACGCTGATGCCAAATCGGTAAGTGGGGGAACTTGAACAAACTTCGGTAACTTTCTCTCTCGTCCACACCTGTCCTCATTATCTGTCCTTTCTGTGTCAATCGATTAACGGGCCTGCTGCACCGGTCTCTTCTCATTATTAAAGAAGTCTGACAGAGACGTCTCCTCCTTCTCAGCCTGTTCTTCGCTCACGGTCATGAGCTTCTCATTGCCGTCCATCGAGGCCATCGGACCAAGAGTGTGTATCCAATTCTGTCACTCAGCCTGATGAGCGCAGGAGGGAAATAACAAAGATAAAAGACTAGCCGAGAGGCAGCCGAGGCTTGGCTCAGTTGTTTGTATTTCTCATCTTCGTTGCCAAACTGCAAACTCCACAAACTCTGATGTGTGTCTGTCCTTTTCTCGGTTTTTGTGAGAGGTTTAGAAACTCATTTAGAGTTGGGTTTTCTCTAGGATTCAGGACTAGACTTTGACTGGACCAAGTCCAAAGACTTGCTTCTACTGCACACACTTTTTCCCAGGAATGAATGTAGTTTTCTGGGGTTACACCCTTTTCTGGTGCATTTACCAGGATAAGCTAGCAGGGTAGAAAGTTACCGCTTAAGAAAGGATGTTAGCTGGAGGTTGAACCTCCACCCCAATCCTGGCATGATGCTGCCACCAATATTGCAGATAACTGGGTTACTACTGAAAGCAATTAGTTGGACTGTTTCTGTTGTGTGTTTTTTTTAACTAATGGGTACCAAAGTAAAACACACTTACTAGGTGTTTGGGTCTACGGTTCAATCCATTGAAGTGTGTGGTTGTAACACACTTCAATGTGTTACAAAACTCACATCCATCAGGTCCCCTTTAGTTCTTAAAAAATGTAAAATGTGCAAGATCACCTGTGCTGATCAGCAAGCAGAACAATGAGCCCTCTTTTATCTGCTGCCTCTCCCCAGAGAGAGATACGAATGCAGGCAAGAGCTTCTCATAATGCTGCCGCCATCTGTTCTTTTATTAGTCTGGAACATCGGTTCTCCATCTGAGCGTTAAAGTTCATTATTATTCATACAACATTCATATAGTGAAACGTTGCCAATGGGAGTTCTGGTGTTAGTGTCTGAGTCGGGACAGGACAAGTCACACTAATTGATGACTGAACCATCAGCATCGAGGCTCTCGGTCCAAGTCGGCGCACCTCTTTAACTAATTTTATGGCTTCTTCTGAACAAACGATTTGACATTCTTGAGACATTTTGAAATGTGTTTTAATTGGCTCTTCTCTCTTTCTCACTGCCCTTCAGGTTGCCTGTTTGAAGATGAGCTCTGTGCACCGTATGAGTTCTGCGTCAACGGTAAGTACAACTGTGAGGAAATGTACGTTACTCCTCCGTGTCCTGGTTCCCTTTACTTTTTAACGGTGTGAAAACAACTGGAATACACCTTTATCAGTTTCTAGCTGTGAACAAGAATATAGTCAGGTCTGTCATGCTGTCAAGTTTTTTTTTTTTATCTTGTCACGTATGTTGGTTGGTCTAAAGGAGTTTTTAGAGGGCTTTAGCTGTTTCCATGCAGTATAATAAGCAAAGCACTTCCACAAATGATGGCACAAATAATGCGAGGAATATTGTTCTTTTTGTCTTCTGGCTGTAGATTGAGTGCTTGTTTTGTAATCATTTTGTCCAATCAAAACTAATTTCCTATTGTAAATATTGTGAAAATAACCTTGTTTGTTTCATGTAGCTTTCATCACGCTAAACTAATTTTATCTAGCTTGGCTGATGGCAAACATGGCTCTTAGGGTTGTAACGGTTGGCCTAGGCAAATCATGGATGGGGGAACATCAATTGTTTTAATCTGTATGGGTTGTGTATGTAGCACTTTGAAATGTCTTGTTGCTGAAAATGTGTTGTATAAATAAAATTGCCTTGCCTTAACTTACCTTATTTATGCATCAGTGTAAATAGCCCGTACCTCTATGATGTGCCCCCCTTTTTTGTAGTGTGTGTATTGTGATGAAAATAATTTCATTTTGTTGTGATGTCAAACACTTGTTTCTTTTTTTTTTGACTCTGAGAGATCCACTGACCAATTTGGGTTGAAAGTTCAATATTTTATACACAACTCGGTAAAAAATTTGACTTCAAAAAAGTAATCATGTTTTTGTAAACCTATATACTTTTTGAAAGAATAAAGCACTACATTTTAGTAGTAGCATCAACCATTACAGTTGCACACAGTTGCCCAAAGCATAGGTATGATTTTTCTCTGTAAAGCTGGTGGATAAAGGTCGCATACTGTAAACTGTGACTGAAGGGTTGGATCTTGACACACACTGTGTTTTAGCTCGGATGGGAAAAGCTCTAAAACAGGAACACATCTACATCAGCAAAGCATCACAGTAACTGCAGCACTGATTGACATTGTAACTGGTTTCCCTTCACATGATGAGGTTTTCCCTGCACACCGCAAACCTCTTGTACAAACCATTTTGTGCTGGAAGATGGATGTGGCTGTCCCTGTGGTTGCCATGACAATGTGTCGCCTGATGAATGTATGAATGAATGAACGGGGGCGGGGGGATGTCAGGTCTCCCAGACGAATCAGACAGCAGAGATTGTAATTTTGAAGGGAATTGATAGGAGGTGGATATTGAAGATTGTCTTCATGTCAGAGTCAAGGGGACTGCAAATGCTGGAAGATTTTTATGTATAGAATAATCCGTTTTTATGCTGCTCCTTTCCCTGCAAACATTTTCACCAAATGTTTTGTCGCTGAGGTGGTTTTGTAGCTCGCTTCATTTACTGTCTGCAAAGGCTCGACTAACTGCAGCTCTTACACACCAAGACGAAGCAAGCCAGGGCACGACTTGTACTTGATAGACAATAGGCCTGCTGGAGAACAAAATGTGACCGATTCTTGGAACTAGAAAAAAAGAACTGGAGCTGAAAAAGATAGGACAAGTAGAATTTGTTAATTTAAAATAAAAGTAAGACTTTTGGAATATAACAATTTACACTTACTGTATTATTTTGATGCAGGTTTTTTTTGTATGCCATGATAATCTAATAATAATATATTATTAGAGAATGTTAAGGGTAAAAAAATATGATTGGATTGGGTTTCAGAGCAGCTTTTTTGATGCATATTTAGATTCAGTTAAGCTTCCTGAATTATCCATAGCTCATAAAACCTTAAATACCAATAAGTCAGACAGCTTAATTTCAAAGGATATTACTCTTTTTGTCAAAGACAACTCCAGTGATAAAGTTGTGCAAGTTCTCTGTTCAAAAAGAAATTATTTCATGTTACTTCAAGAAAATTTAAATTCAAATATTTATTGTTTTAATTCGTCATCTATACATTCTGAGCTAAGTTCATCGCCTTTAACATAAACTGATTCAAATTCATTTCAAAATTCTGTCAAAATAAATAAAATACATTGAGTTTACTCCTTGTTTTCTTGGTGTTCCTCAGAGGTATTTTTCATGTCTGGAGTGAGTTGAATTTGCTAATGTTCCTTGATCTCTTATGAGATAAAATCGTGAAAACTGATCACTATTATGATAAAGGGACTTAGTTCTGCATTTTTAAAATTATTTACTCCCTTTATATCATTTCATTAGAATAATCTGTAATTTATTATCATGTATGCTGAGTGTTCACTATGTCCATAAACAATGGATGGATAGATTGAAGGAATGGAAAGCAACACAGTGCATCAAAACCCCATTAATTTTACCTTTATGTCACCCGATTATCAAGATCTAAACTTTTGTCCAGCTTGACAGGTATTTAAACCCGTCCTGAAGAAAATATGAAATTTTATGATTTCTGTTTTTTTTTTTTGTTTGTTTGTTTCGTTTAACTACACAGTTTCCTGACATGATACAAAAATAATACTGTTCCATATTGGATGTTTAGCATGACAAAAAAAAAGCTAGGGGGTCTATAAAAATACCTAAACCATACTCAGTTGATCTATGGTGTTTTGGATGTATTAGAGCAGCAAATGTGGAGCCCCGCTCACTTATTTCCATATTAACCCAGTTTCAGGGGAACTGGGTAGGGAGGCAGGGCCGAGGAGAAGCCACTTTAATTACAGATCCTGCATTTGTTCAGAGGGGAGACTAATCGAGGGAAACTGCTGACAGCTTAATAACAAAATATCTACTGGCAGAAAGAAGGTTCTTCCTTAGTGTAGGTGCATTAGCATATAATTCATGTTAATGATGTGTATTCACACCACTGTCTCTAGCCGACTTAAATGGCACGTCAGCAGTAAGCTGCGGATTTGTGCTATAAAAGCACCATAAAGTGAAAGACTTAAATAGTGCGTGTGTGTTTTCCCACACAGTATGTAAATTAGCAGATATTAATGAGTTGTGTCACAGCCCTCTGTGGCTGCAGTGCGTCTGGCCCCTTTCACTCGCCACTGGACTCTCAGTGAGCAGCAACCACAGCACAGACAGATGATGAGTGGGAGTAACTAGGTCTGCCACTTTCACTCTCTCACAGGTCCCTGATGGAGTAACCTGGTTTATTCTGGGCTGGGCCGAACGCTTTCGTCTTCACCCGAGCTGTTGCCATGCAGGGTGGTTAAGCGGGAGGGGGGAGTTGGAAAAAGAGGTTCATTATGACCAGATATTCTAGCAGTTATGAGCTAAAGTGTAAATATCTTTTGCAGGTAATTAGGATCTACTCTCACTGAGCGGCACTGAGAGTAGAACGTTTTCACATTTTACAATCATTCATTTTGGAATTTAGTTCCTAACACAAAAATAGTGCAAAATAAAACAACAGCATCTCTCTGTGTGAGCAGAGAAATGTCTAACACTGGCAGGACACCTGAGGACTAAGACAGGCGTAAGACACGCCTGTCTTACATGCAGTAGAAAGCACTGAGTCATCTCAGTTTAGAGAAACAGAAAGTAGATGTCATTAAAAGATGAGATTATGTCTTTTTAGATAGCTTAGATATTTGTTTTACAGTGGGCCTCTGACTATTTGTGTATTTACCCATTTGTAAATTTATTATTATTATTTTTTTGGTGGAACATGACTCCAAATTATTCACGGAAATTCCTTCTGTACAGCTTGGGAAACTAAAATCCCTTGTTGCAATGCTTCTCGGCACATCATTGGTTGGCATTTGCAAAGATGCCACTCCAGGAACGCCATTCATTTTCCTTGGCTCTGATTGGCTGAGCCCCCAAAAGTGGAGATAAGTGGAGATAAGATAAGCAGTAGTGCTAAGACGGTGTGTGCTGATACCTATTACAGTATATTTGGTGTTTGAGTTATAATAACAGGCAGTTCCAAGTGTTTTTAGAGCAGGGTCTCAAGTATTAGTGGGGTATGTAAAATCATGACTGCTGATAACTGCTCAGGATAACCCTGATAAGCATATTCCTTATCAAGACTAATAGTTAAAAGTAGATATAAAAGGAGTGTCTTTAGTATTTAACAAAACATTGATTTAATAAATAATTACTATCCATCATTCAATCTCTTGCTGTCAACTCACTCTCTTCAAAATCTTCAGAATAGTGCTGCTCCAGACGTTTTTCTTAAAAGACAAGTGATTACCTGGAAAGGCATTTTAATTTGCTGCTCTCCAGAGTGTTTGACTTACTAGTTGAATAGGCTCAAACCAGAGTGCAGTGGATAAGTGCTGGATGTTTCCCTCGGGGCGTCGGTTGGCTCCTATTAAACACTCGAACCAACAGTGCTGCATCGATCTGCGGTTATCCCGCCTCCTCTCGGGCCAACGCCATCTGAAACGTCTGCTCTGTATTTTTAAACTTAAGCGATTTAGGTGATGCTTCTATTGATCAACGAGTTGAACTGCAGAGTAAACATAAAAGATGCAAATATCAGACAAGTCTGTACGAACTGACAGGAGGAGGCTGAAGTCCTGTATTTACAGACGAAGAGACTGTTAGAAGAATAGAAATGCAATAATTAAGCTTATTTATGCAGCAAAACAGAATCCAGTTGGCAGGATGTTTTTGATGCAGCATGGAGAGTCTTTATTTACTCCTCCATTTAAATGTGCATGAATTAAATTATCATTTCAAAGCTACAACTGTCACAGCTAAAAGGCCAAAATAGCCCGTAAACACTCCATTAATCATAGCCTGATCACTTTAGCTTTTGTTCCTGCACCTTTTCTTCATTAGCCGACCGCATCTAGTCCAGTCTCGGGGTATTGATTTAAGCCTATTCATTTTCATGACAAGAGCTACGCTGCTAATACACCTGTTCCACTACGTCTTAATTTGTCTCCCGGGTCCGTTCGTCTCTCCTCCTGACGTACAGTCTTTTGCAGACGCTGTGCTGACTGTCGGCTTTAGTTCCAGCTCCTGTTATCCTCCAGCATTAGCTTTCACAGTTTAAATAGCTTTAGAGTCGGAATGGTGTCGCTGTCTGTCACAGCGAGAAGAGAGACAGCGTCTGGATTTAAAGCTCCTTTTTATTTTATTTTTTTTCTAGCAGGAAATCGTCTGTATTCTTGTCAACACACAGCTTATTTAGATGAAGATGCTCTACTGGATGGCGTTCTATACCTATAAAGGGTTTCATTGATCAAGGTGTTTTTATATTGCTCATTCCATTATAAAAAGGCATAAATCACCCACAGATGGTGCTGTAAAAATATTTTTTGTCAAATTTTAATATCAGACAACAACTAAATTAGGGGAACAGACTTTCCAAACCAACTTGGTCCTAAGAAAAAAAAAAGTAATTGCCTCCCATGTTAATTTAGTTGTTAGTTAATTCTAATAAACCTTCTTTATATATGCTTTTTTTTTCAAGCTACACCCTGATTTGATAACTACCCCAACAGTAGAATCAAGAAATCACATAACTTGGGCCTCTATGACATTTTGACACAGACTAAAAGATCTCAAAAAGCAATGATGTCTTGATCTAAAGAAATTCAGCAAGTCAATAAAATTTATGAGTCTTTTAAAGGTTGCTACAAGCAATTTTGGGATTCAACGACCCACAGCAGAGCCATTATCTACAAAAAGTTAAAAAGTGGTGAACCTTTCCTGGAGAGGTTGATCTCCAAAATTACTCAAGAATACAATAATGACGCCTCAAGGAGATTACTAAAAACCCCAGAGCAACCCAGTGCTGCAGGCCTCAGTTTCCTTAGTTTAGGTCACCGATAATAACTCAGAGGACACCTCAGAGTTGCTAAAAACATGTGATGATCCACAAGGCTTTTGGAGAAGTACTGTGTGTGCTGATGAAATAAAATTTTACGTCTGTGGAGGGTCAGCGTCTCTTTATACCTGGTGTAAAACTAAAACAGCATTTCTGACAAAGAACATCTTTGTTGCATCATTGCTTCAGAATCTTAACAACAAGCCGAATTTCCAACCATCAGTTTAGCCCAAGCAAGGACAACGAGCCGAAGTTCAACAGCAAGTACACCTCTGAATGAGTACTAAAAAAAGGTAAATGTGACTGGAGAAGTTTCTATGTGACTGTTTGTGAATGAAAACCCTCCGAGGTGGCTGAACAAAACCAATTGCTAAAGTCCTCATTGAAAAACCGTTTTGAATTTGTCTTTGATATCAAAGTTGGTTACGTGATCTCATACCAATGTAAGTGTAACAAAAAATAGAGGAGAAAGATGTCAGGGTGCGAATACTTTTTTTGCAATACTGCTTAGGATTTTTATATATAGTGTACGTTGTTGATCAAGGCCTTTAATTATTGCTCAAATATAAGCCAAAAAAAATTCATCCTCATACTAAATATTTCCACACAAATGTTGACACATTTTAGAAAGAACTCCCTGCTATTTGATTTGCCCAGCCTCTCTGTGCGTTATTTTCAGCTTCTGACAAGCCTCTATGGATGCAACACATGCTGCGCTCCTCCAGGCCTGAAATTAAAATGTTGCTTTTCGCTGTCAAAAATAGCGTGGGGGAAAAAAAACGTTTTTATTTATTTATTTATTTTTCTCCGAGCTGTCAACTGCAATGAGCCTTGTTCTGATCCCTCTGGTGTCAGGAAAGCGAGCAGAAAAGTGACAGAACAAATCTCCGCGTTTGGCGCCATCTCGATAATTCAATCACTTGTTAACCTTCGCCAAACAAGGATTTCTTTGTCGCAAAGCACCTTGAGCCTCTATATTTAAGGCTCCGAATCCCTGGACGTCTCTTTGCTAACGGGAATGTCCCTGAAAAACGGACACGCGACATCTGCCATCAGCAAGAAAACTGCAGGGTTTAGAACATCAGACGTTGAGCGGTTATTACTTTCAGAACGTTTTTTTTTTCTATTTGTGACAGGAAAAATTGGGGATTCATTTTGTGAGTTATGTCATCAGGGACGGTTAGAATAGATTTCTGGCAGACAAAATGAGCAAACAAAAGGCAGTTGGTGTGCTTTGATGCACAAAATTCTGTGGGTGGAAAGTTTTCCTCTGCTCAAAATATCCGCTGAATATTATACTCTTGAGTGATGTTTCTCTGGCTCCTCCAAGCTTTGTCTGTTCAGAGTTGCCATTTGAGAAGGAGACATCTAGAAAACACCCACTCCTCCTCTAGGATATGATTACAATTGCCAACTGTCAGATTTCATAATTTATGTAATAATTTCCTCCTGAATTTTACTCTAAGCACAAAGCACAGGAAAAATATGGCACGTTCAATGGGAAATCGCTTTGGAATTACCTGGTTTATGGGGGAAATAATTTTCGGCAAGCTAAACTTAACTGGGCTGCTCTTTGTTTTTCTGAGGATCTTGAACTTATGTCTTTTTGTGGTGACTCAAAATTACATTTTATATCAGTCGGCCAAATTTTAGCCTATTTTTAGACAGTCATGTGGTCAGGTTGTTGTGTGCACGTTTCTTTTGCACATGTGTCTTTCCTCTGACATTTCTGACTTGTTTGTGAAACTCTGGCTGAAATGGTTGCATTCGAGTCCAAATGTCTGACATTTTTCTGATTTCTGTCACCTGTAGCAATAGAAAAAAAAGAAAAGGGGGAAAGTGTAAATAGGTTTGTAAGAATCAGATTCTAGATGTTATCAGTCATGCTTCTTATTTGAGATCGAATGACATGGGAGAAAAACCCAGATGTCTTTCTCTCCCCAACAGCACAGTCCAACTCAATTGTGGCTCAAGAGGATAATCCAAACTAGGATACCTATCATATAATCATTTTCAGATACAGATGCATATAAAAAAAATAGAATATCAGAAAAAAGTTACATGTGTTTTTGGTCCTTATTTCAGAAAAATTATAGATTCACTACACGTAGACTTTATTTCTAGTAATTTTGAGAATTACGACTTGGAGATAATAAAAACAAAGAATCAGTGTCTTAAAAGTTAATATATATGATCATTCTGTCTTGGTCTTTGTGGACACATAGTAGATTGTGAGAGCCAAAGCTCTGCATTTCAGTTTAAATTCGTCTTAGTTCGGTGTAAGGCACATGTGGTGGCATGTACACTCACCACCTCCTGTGTGAAAGCTGCTAGAAATTAAATGAAGATCTGTGTAGGAGATCTGTGTAGTGGTCATGTGATCGGGGTATTTCCTTTTGAGGTCTGTCAGACACAGACACACACACAAGAGACCATGCGTCCCCTCTTGTTCAGCATCCACCAGAAGTAGCTGTGTAGTGTCGCTGGACCTGTTAGCCCTGCAGTCCAATGCCAGATAATCAAAAGTCAATGAATGGATGGATACAAATCTTTGAGCTTTGCAATCATATGTTTTCCTGCTAAAGTGTACAAACTGAATTAGAAGTGAAAAGAGAAAACCACAGCATGTAATGAGCATCAACTCTTGTTTGTTTTGTGGTCCCCATGTAGCCGAGCATCCGTCTTATTGATGTCTGCTGTCACTCCCCGATGTCTTGAGGCTAATTAATGGGAGGCTGTGGTGTATGACCAAGTGCTGAAGCACATCATTAGTCCCCATCTAATCATGGGCACCATACCTTACACGCGCTCAGACGACTGCATTGCTGACGGCTCTGACTTCATCTCCCGAGGCCGCCTCTCCGCTGAACTTCACATTCTGCGAGCTTTCGCCAAATAGGTGCAGGAATCCATCCTCCTGTCTGAGAAAACATGGCGGCTCTGTTCATTTAAATTCCAGCCCTTGTGTTTCCTCACTGCTGCCTGACCCCCACATGCCTCCCTAAGCCTCTGCATCCTTCAGAGGTCCAGACCAGCCATTGAATTATGGGTTGATAGTCTGTCTGGCGTTGGTTGCCTGGCAACCCAAGCGGGAGGCCTGCTGATAGGAAGATTACCAAGGTCTCAGATAAAGTCCCTTCTGCCACAAATGTCTGCTTATCGTGGAGCTGTCTGAGGAAGAAATGTCAGCCATTACCCCCACCTCACACACAAAAAAAACACAATACAGGAAATCAGACGTACAAAACACTGCAGGAGCCTCACAGCGAAAGCTTTTCATCTGAGCCAGCAGATGTTATTTGGCATCAACAGAACAGCAGAAAGAGTGCTGAAAAACGTGTACCGTGTGCGTTTCTCACTTTGTGGTGCCACAAAACACCTGGTGAACCTGTTTCCACCGTTTCCCCTCTTGTCTCCTTCCGCTGTAGATGGAGTGTTTGGAAGGTGCCAGGAGTTGGCCGGGGCAGACCTGTACACGTACGATATGTCATCCTCCGCTCTCCAGCGCCTCAGGATCCTCCTACAGAAGCTGGCTCACAGAGGTACAAACTTTGTCTGAGAGTCTATCTTTCGCATTCGTCATCTATCAGTGGGTCACACAGAATGCCTTTTGGCGTGAGGTGAGCCAAATCAGCCAAGCTGTCTCTTTGGCAGGCACAACACACTGCCACTGAGCTAGAACGTGTCATGTGACTCATATCGGCCCATTGTTTGGTCGTCCTCGCTTAACACCAGTAGCCAGTCTTGTTGGCTCTTGTGCTAGTTGGACATTTAGAGCTGATTTTGTGGATGAGTAACTGTGAGGTGTGCAGGATAAACACACCAGTCTCTCCCACCCAGTCAGTGGAAGAGCTTTAAAGCAGCTCACAGCTTCAGACGGTTTATAGGCATCTATGTGATGAACATGCAGTGCCTTGCACACCCCATGAATCTTTCAATATGTTGTTTTGTTGGTGTGTTATGAGTGAGATCAATATAAATGAGTGCAAAATTGTAAGGTGTACATTTGGGTCTGTCGTTTTACCGTCTTTTGCCCATTTTTCCTCAAAAGCTCAGTCAGATTGGATGGAGAAAGTCAGGAAACACCAATTTTCAGGTCTTCCTACAGATTATGTATGGATTTTGATCTGGGACATTCTTATATTTAGCTCAAAAGTTGAATTTTGTTCTCATCTTATCAGAGCACCTTCTGGAATTTATAATTTGCCGAAGAAAATTAGAAATATGTTTTTTTTTTCTTGCACTTCACAAATAATCTCTGCTTTCTTTCTGAAACAGAAATTTCTGATAAAATACATTAAATACATCATATTTGTGACTGTGTCATAAAATAGGAAACTATCATTAGCCCATTATTATTATTCAATGTCTTTATTACAAACGTAATTCTATATTTACACAAAGAGAAAAGTTGGAGGGAATTATTTTTTCTTAACTCAGTAAAAGTGAGCTTAACTAAGTTAAGAACAATGCATTTTTGCTCTCATATTTGAAGAGTGACATCACTTCTGTAATTTAAATTATGCCTAATTTGATATTCATTCATTGTGGTGGAGCTCTATTTTTCTTTCTGACAGTGGAAATGACCGGATCCTCCTGGGAGTCCACAACACAAATCCAGACAAAAAAAAAAAAAAAATCAACAAATCAAATAAACTGAAATCTGGTGAAAGTAAATGTATGAAAATGTAAGAGATTGGTCAAATGTCATTTAATTGAGTTTTCATTTCTTCATAATTTCAAAATATGCTGCCTTGACCTAGACATTTGTTTTGATGACAAACAGTATTCAAGCCATGTAATTATATATAATTAATTGCTTGAGTGTGCACTGGTTATCATGTCAGCTGCAAAAAAAATGGTACCAACAAAAATCTTGCCTGCATGTAGGTTATATGGAGATATGTACAGAATTGTGATTAAAAGTTTAAAAAAGAGACACGTATAGTATCCCTTATGGCTTCATGCTCCTGCACCGACAGTTATGCCCCACCAGGGAGCAGTAGAAACCTTTAACAAGACCATAACCACAGATGTCCACCATCCAAATTGTCTTTGCTGGTCACTCTGAGCCTGATTCTCTGAAGCAGGCGTGGACAAACGCTGAAATTTATTAGAAGCGTGGGTAAAGTGGGAAGAAAAGAAGCATGAAATAAAGGATAATTATTCAAAACAAGCCTGCATATTTGTAATAATTAATAATTGGAAATAAACGCATGAAAATGAGGAGAATGAGAGCAGATATGGAGTTTTTTTTTTTTTTAGGTCCAATTCTTTTAAATGATTTTCCTTTTTATTCTTTGACCTTGTGCTTTAAGACAGCCTTTTACAGACATGACATCATCACTTTGAAACATTTTTCCCCTTTCACCGTCTGTAAGACTCCCGTCCACAGATGGGCGTTATCTGGCATTGAGTCCACAATGCGCAGTTAATGCTCTGTGGCATGTTATTCTTATCAGCTCAGCAGCTATTGAAGTGTCATCTTTGAGGTGTGTAGGTTTGGGGGAGGGGGGGGGGGGGGGGGGGGGGCTCCTTTTTGAGCTTAGACAGGTTTGTAGAGACCATTGTACTGTTAGCTAAATTGAAGAGATGAAGGAGAGGAAAAAAAAAAACAGGACGAGCATCAATGGAATCGATTTACAATCCTCTTTATCTTGCATCAGAGCAGGTAGAAATCACACAATCTCTGCTCACTGCACAACACCAATGTCAGTCAGATCAATAGAAATTGACCCTTGAACAAAGGGGGCTCGGGTTGTCTGGATGCGTCCCCATCGGTGCGGCACGTTGTCTGGTATTAAATTTTCATCACAATACCTGCGAATGCAGGGCACACTCTTCCGTCCGCAAATGACTTTCATATATTACAGGCAGCACCCACAGCAAAGCAACTTTAATATTCACTGTGTGCATTCACAGTCTGTCCACACGGTTTACAGCCACGCACGCCGCTGTCATACTGCTTAGGACTCATTAAAGCTCCACTAAATATTTGTGTTTGCCCAGCCTCGTACAGAGAATAACTTTGGTTGCCGCGGTTAATTGAAATTGATATACAGTCTTTTAAAATTAAATATTTGCTTTGCATCTTCCAGAACGTCTAGCCTGAACAGACATTGTTCAGGCAACGACAATCACTGAGCAAGCAGTCTGCCGGCTGAGGCCGTAATCTGGAGGTTGGAATAAGAAAAGTATTTTGTTTCTCACACTTTCCAAGGCTAACAAACATGTGCTCATAGTCATTTCTTCAGTTTAGTTTTTTTATTTGTTTATTTTTTTTATCACACTTAAATGTTTTATATTATCAGCATAATTTCATTATAAGAGAAAGATAACTTAAGATACAAAATAGCAAATGATAACTTATTAAGGGGAGGAAAAAAGCATTCCCGTCTTTTCATTGACTATAACCAGGCAACATGGAGACAACAACTGTGCACACTCACACCTCATGACAACTTAGAGAGCCCACCCAACCAAACAGTCATGTTTTTGGACTGTAGGAGGAAGCTGGAGTACCTGGAGAGAAGCCACACAAGAACAGTGAGACCTAAGCTTGGATTCGAACAGAGGACCTTCTCGCTTCAAAGCGACAGTCCTACCAACCTATTTTTTTGTCCCTGAAAATCCATCTTTTGCATAAAGGATTTTTGGCCCACTCTCATGTGCAGAATTGTTTTAATTTAGCAACACCGGAGCAATTTTGTGCACCAAAAATAATAATCATGTTTCAGTTTCTCAGTCAGATTTAAGCTTTGCCTTGCTGATGTTGAAATTGGGCTTTAGGTGGATTTTTAAAAGTAGGCAGTGAAGGAGCTTCTCTAATATGAAGGGGTAGGTTACTCCAGAGTTAAGGAGCAGCAACAGAGAAGGGCCTGGCCCCTCTGAACTGCCCCCTCTTAGACCTTGTTCCCTACAGGGACCAAGAAGATGAGCAGGGATGAAGAGGCTCAGAGAGGTGTGATGAGAAAAGATCTTAAGACATTTAAAAAAGAAAATAAGGATTTCAAACTTGACTCTAAATACCACAGGCGACTAATGGAGCGAGGGCAAACAGGGGTGATGTGTTGTGTTCTTTGAGTATCAGTTAAAAGACGTGCAGCAGCGTTTTGGAACAGAGGGCAAGAACTGACAAAGTCCATTTCAGTAATCTAAGTGGGATTAAATAAAAGCATGGATCACACTTTCGAAGAGTTTCCTGGTCAGAAAAGATTAGACTATTGCATTCTGCCTTAAATGATTAAAGCGGGACTTTACAGCTGCTCTGCCGATATCAAATCACTTTAATATGATGTGTTGCAATGTTTACCTGAAAACCCTAATCTTCATTTCTGGAACCAGAATGACGAGAACTCTGCTTTCTGCTCCAGCTAACACATAGCTGTTATGGACAGAGTTTTATAGCAGCTCAAACTACAGAGCAGACAGGACTCAGCAGAATGCACTACGGCATGAATCCTTTCAGAAGGTAATTGTGATTTAGTTGATGGACCATGTTAAACTACAGTGGCCTGCAGTCGATTGTCCTCTCGACCTGCGCGGTACAGCAGATATATTCTCATTGCAGAGACAGGTAAAGATGATGCGTTGTGACATTTGTATTAGCTTTATTGACAGGAACTGTCTATCAAGGAGAGTCATTGACCATAAACTGACATCACAGAAACTGTCCTATTTTAACTTTATTGCAATAAAAAAAAAAAAAAAGAAAAAACATTTCTGAAGAGCAAAAAATCAACTGTTCCTTCTCAGCCTTGCAGGAGAGGGTAGAAGATTTTAAACAGTGACTAGCTCTCATGGTAGAAACTGCTGCAACTAAGAAAAAGAAGGTATAGGGCTGCAGAAACAAAGCTGCTTCTTCCCTTTTTTGCATGAAATCAGAAGGAATTGGCAAATGACGCAATTTTTATTAAGTTAAATACAGTTGGATAGAAATTCTATCCAGGTATTATAGAATACAGTCATACTCAGTAGATCATGATCTAGAATGTAATTGTGGCATCAATGCAGCTTCCCTTCCTGAGCAAGTATGGGGCAGCAGTGGAGAGGAAAGATGGGAGAAAAACCCAATTAGAAACGGGCTAACAATGAGCTATCACCACTGGCTGACTGATTGGATAAGAAAGATGGACAAAGATTAAGCACTGATGTACTTGGCCATGACCAGACACCAATTAGTGGCAGCAAAAATGACAAAAAAAAAAAAAAAAAGAATAAATGGTAACGTCAGCCAATAGCATCATGACTGTGGAGTTCAGGAAACCCCAGCCCCGGTAACTTTTAGCTTTGTTGAAATTTCAAACCTCAGCGAAGTCGGTGTCGGGTTCTCAAAGAAGACTGGGAGCTTGTTTCACAGAAGAGCCTGATGACTAAAAGATCTGCCTCCCACTCTTCCTGAAAACCTTCTAAGAACCCATAGAACCTCTGTAGAACCTGCCAGACTTCAGGTAAACACGAAGTCTGACTCTGCCAGGTGCAGGATGAAGATTTATTTACGAGATAGTAGTTTAAGATTCCTTTATTGATTTAACACTGAGCCAGTGAAAAAAAAAACTCAACATGAAGAATTAAGACCTCCTTATATACCTTGTATTTATTGTTGCAGCATTTGTTTTGTTTCGTTCAGCCCAGAAGTGACAAATGCACTGACTAGTTTTTCTACATCACTCAAAAAAAGAAAAAGATGTTCCTAACGTTGACAATATAGTGCAGTGGAAAGTAAAGGTAATTAAAACATGCTTTCTGTGAAATTTTTGGACAAAGATACCACAGCTGTAGTCTTGATTTATTGTCCACTCCAGGCAGAGTAAAAAAAACAACAACACAAAAACATTGATGTATTTATCATTGATATTATCATTTATTTAAAAAAGTAAGCTGAGCACCATATTTAGCTCTTTCTTGATCCTTTTCACTTATTTATTTTAGTAACACATCGCCAAACCACATTATGCATGCACTGAATCTCCATTTAGTAAACCGTCCAGCTGATAAATTGACCAAGCAGCAGCAGCAAGCTCAACATGGTAATAGTACCATTTTCAAAACTACAGCGATCGATCTCTTTAGTTTCTAAATGCTTACAGATGGCTTTTAAGAAATGAGGCAACATGGTGGTAAATATCAAAATGTCAGAAAATGTGTGTTGCAAGACTATAGAGATGTGTTTAACTTTTGGGACTATTTTACATTCCATATTTACTGTAATTGATGAATTCATCTTCTGATGATTTGGAGCTTTTTAAAATGTTATTATTATTAGTTCAAAGGTCAAATTTATGTAATGAAAATAATATATATATATTTTTTTATAAATATAATTGTGAAATGCTTTATAGAATAAAATGATCTTCTACATACAAAACACCAAAGTATGACATGAAAGCATTGAATTTTGCTGCTTGACTTCTCAATGCAGTGTTTGTTACATTCGTGTGTCAAACTCGGAGTGACACATTTCATTTTGGCTAATTAGGCCCAACTTGCTGCTAAATTATTCACAGTCTTTTCAGTTAATGCCTTTAAAATCAGTCGGTGGACAGAAGTAAAGGAAAGGGGAAAATCTGCATTTCAAAAACACCAGATGAAGCAAGGAGACTTGTAGACAGGATATCATCTAATAGGCTTTGAATATGTAGGAGACCCCCACCCCCTCTCTGCCTTTCTGTGTCACACAGAAAACAGACAGGAGGCCAACTGAAATATCATGCTTGTTTGAAAGCTGTTGTGCTAATGGCAAAGCGTTAATTAACGGAGGTGTTTGCCCGAGCTGGGATGCTACCGTTAGCGGGCAGAAAGTGGCAGCACTCGACGACAAAGTCTGCTCTGACTCCGGAGTCATCGAGGATATTGCATGACATTTGACTCTTCACTTCCAGATTAATCCGCCTGCAGGTCCATTGAGAGAAATCCAACCGTAAAAGCCACATCAGCCACTCTCGTTGGCTTTATTTCTGTACAAAATAGCTCGTTTTGGCTCTGTAATTTGTGTCGACATACCTTTTCCCCTCGAGTGTGCCCATCGGAGGCTCAGAGAGGCTGGTACGTATGGAAATGAGTGCATCCCCCAGGAGATAGAGGGATAGAGGTGACACAGCCAATGAAGCTAGTCTCACCCCGTTTAGGGTGCAATAACACATTTACTCTGGAAGCGTTTAACCAGCTGCAGTAAACTGCAGGTAGCATATGGAGCGCCAGCCCCAAGTTCCCCACTGACGCTGATAATAGCGTAAACGATCATCACTGTGGCAACGTATAGTCAGCAGGCCCCACGTCGGGTAAGCCATGGGTAGTTAACTGTCATTGTTGTGCGGATGGATGGCTGAGCTGCGTTCCAGAACGGTGACAACATACGCTGCTTTGTGCTCCGTTCAGCGCTGCCAAGATTGACTGGAGGCATCGGCAGCTCCTCTGCATCGCTCAGATCCTCATCTGTGCTCATGGATGCCTTTGAAAATATCTTGTGTGGGTGGGAAACCAGGCTAATGAAGACATTCTGCGGCGTTAATACCTTCATGTTTCATATCTCTACAGTGACTTGTTAGTTCATTGATATTAAGCATGTCCACGTCATTAACGGCGGCGTTGTTCTTTTATGAGTCCTGTAAATAAATCTTAATCTCTGCTGCTGTGGATTTAGTTGTTCCTCATTAAAAGATGCTCATGTGCTGCAACCAAAGTGCCATCAGTGGGTATCTTGGCTCCGATGGAACGTATACCATCTAAGGTATGTTGATCTGCTTTGCTGATGGAATTCTGCGCCTCTTGGCATGTTGGGAAAAGAGCCATACTTTGGGTGTCTGCTTTGCTTGGGTAGCTCCATCTGGTCCTGGCACCGCTGTGCTTCGCCCCTGCCCAGGAGTTCTGCATCACAGCTATGTGTTGGCAATTAGCAGAGATGTTGGCAAGGCATCAGGCCACTGAGCGGCATTCTCCCCGGGTCTGTTGAATGGCTGTTCTATGCATCTTTTCTTTCTTTACTGTCATTCTACAGCTTCATGTCAAACTCTGTGTATGTTAAGAACCAGTCAAAGCAAACTCAAAACTTAAGCTAATAGACTTTAGGGAAGGCAAGTCCCAAAAACATAAAGACATAAAGAGAATGAACATAACCAATAAAAACAAGCAGAATATATAATGAAGGAAGTAATGACTGAAATTTCTGGTGCAGGTAATCCAAAAGAAGGCAAACAATCTAAAAACAAAAGCAAGCCAAATAAACTAAACTGGAGTAAATAGCATTAGGGTTTGGTAGTGTTTAATATTATTAAGTTTTCCATCAGTTACAGTCTTGTATTTCTTATTTGTCTTGAATGGCGCTTGTTTTCCCACTGCTTCATTTATTTAAATATGCCAGCTAAAGCTTTTATAGCTTTACATTATCCACATGTCACCTGTAGAGATTTTTCGACTGGAAACAGGCATTGACTTTGTCAAGTTTAATTCTTGAAGCAAACATTCAAATTGATTAGTTTGTAAGTAGATGCTGTTACGTTTCCATCATATTTCCAGATCAAAGGTTCTATACAGTCAGCTCTGCTTCTGCTCCTTTTTCCATAGGAGCACTATTCCGCTATTTCAATTTCTTTTCAAGAAGACTGCCCAACGTTACGTTCTAGTGCTTGGAGTTATTCTATGTAGCTTTTTATTAGCTTAATAGAGTAAAAGAAAATACATTTTTTTATTCTTTATTTTAATTTCACATTCTGGTGAAATGAATACCTAAAATCCAAAGACCGAACGGTTTTCATCTTGACCCCTTTTCAGGTTTGACGTGGCGGGACGACATCACTCAGCAGATTATCTCCAGAGAGCTCTCCAAACTGAGGAACATCCCTCTACGGCAGCAGAGCCCCTCTCCGAGCCAGCTGACGGCGTACAGCAGCTCCAGAAACAGGAAGCTGAGGCCCACTCAGGCGGAGCTGAGCAGAAACCTTCAGCAGTATTTGACGGGGTTGGGCTTTATGCCAGACTCTGACACGAAGCAGCAAGAAAATCAACCGGTAATTCAGGTGAGATTCCGGTACTGTAAATGAAATGAATGCCAGTGACAAACAGTAAAAAAAATAAAAATAAAAAGCTAGTTAAGAATTAAAACAAGAGGTTTGGTATGAAGATTTGACAGTTGTGCCATCAGGTCTTTGCGTCAATACGCCTTTCTGATCAATTTATTGAAAACTGAGTGTGAAAACTTGATAAAGTATATCAAGTTTTCAATTCAGTTAAAAAAATATTTTATTAATCCTAGAGAAAAATTAACTAGGCATCATTTCCCTCAGTTTTACAAATAAATGCCAGTTTGTGCTCGTCTATCCCATAAACCACCTGTAAAATGCATTCGTTTGTAGCTGTAATGGGACGAAATGTGGTTCTTTATTAAATGTGATATATAAAGACTTTTGCAGAACACTTTACATCTCCATACTCAATGCAACGTGTAAACAAAAAGTCATTTGGTGGTATAGTGAGAGGATATTTTCCTATCATATCCCTGGTGCAGAGGAGTCATTTATTGTCTTTTGCATTTGTCCTCTTGTCCCCGCTTTGCTTTTGTTTCTCTCTCTCCCACTGAGCGGGGACCCTTTTTACTCAAAGGTCCTCCATCACCTCTTTACATTATTCAACTATAATATTTAGGGTGGACGTCCTGCTTTGTGCAAGATATGACTGGAATCTCTTATATGTGTCCTGCTTCCTGCTGCTGTGTCACTGCATCCATAATGCAAAGTTGAAGAGTTCAAGACCTTTCTTGGAGATGGAACGGCGTCCTTTGTGGTGCGGCGTGATGGAAAGAGGCAAACATGGTTAGCATGAATGGCGGCGCACCTCCGTCTTGCTGTGCTAATGCCATTATGGGTCTCTCTGTATGCTGGCAGCGGAAAGACTGACATTTTCTCTGTATACATTTGAAAGACAGAAAATGGCACCAGGGGAGAGAGCTAGTTTTAGTGTTGCGGTGACATGGATAATAATGCTTTTCAGTGCATCAGATGTACTGTGTGCTGTGTGCGTGGGCTCGTCTGACTCAGATGGAAAGAATGATTCGCCATTCTCACAGGACAGGATCACAAAAAAGGGAAAAAAAGTACAAAATCACTCCCTTTGGTGCCAGTATCAACTCCATCTTCATTGCCAAATGGTTAAAAAGACCTCTAAATGTCTGTGTACGTAGCAGCGTATTGTAATGCAAATACATGTTTCATCATGTATAAACTCATAGGGGTAACTTTGAAATCATTTTTTTCCCTCCATTTAGATAAGGGATTGCCGCTACTTCTCAGACTGGGAGGATATGCTTTTAAAGTTTCTGGTGTGTTGTGGAAATGCATGAAATTACTCTTTGAGTGACACTATCTCATCTGGGATTTCCATAATGCAATTTCCAAGGGCAGTTGTCTTTGATCTAGAATCCCTATTCATATCCTGTCCTGTCTGGTGCAGCGCAGGTTGCTTCTCTTCTTATTCTGAAGCTTGTCACATCAGCTCTGACCCCTGCTGCAGCTCATTTGATGTTCTTGTTGAGCCAAATGGTTAGTGAAGAGCCCAGGCCAGGTTGAAAATGCATCCTGCGAATTTTCCCACAGTATCCCTTCTATAAAAGCGCAAAAGAAAACTTTAGGTTTGGAATATTTGTTGATAACATACAGATGTTTTCAAAGTCAACGTGTTAGCTAAAGCGGTATTTATGCTGTTTTCTACATTAGCTATAATAAAAGTCTTAGTTCATTGTTGTGACATGCTATCTCTATCATTTCACACATGTTGTTTCTTAGCTTAATGTTGTAATATGCTGTCTATAATATTCCAGAAATCAGAATCTGATGCTGTTAGCATTGTAACATGTTAGCACATTATTTTATCCACCGCTATTTGATGCTACACTTCAAAATCTTACCTTATTATGACAAGATTGTATATTGGTTAAACATTTAACATCCAATACTAAATGACCGTATGGACAGTGAATTTTCCCTACGTTTTTGTAAGTAACTCTAATACTGAAGCTCAATACCTTAAATACTTCAAGAAGTAAAGGATTTTTTCTTTATATTGTCTAACAGACAATTACAAATTCTAGCTCCTCCAATAAGCTGAATCCCAGTTAGTTATTACCTCAAAATGTTGCAGAAAAAAATTAAGATGAAATTGGATAGTATTTGTCTTTTTAATAAGCTTGACTACAATTTTGGTTCATAACCTCCACTGGATCCATGAAAATGGTGTTACAAATAATAATGCTCTAAAGCTGACGGCTGACGATGTGTTGCAGAATGAAGATATCACACCCGAGGCTCTGAAAAAGCCCAGCCAGCCAAAACCAAAGCAGACCTGGAAGGAGACCACCATCTACAGCCTCCAGAAAGGAGCTGGTCAGCCTCCAGTTACCAAAGTCGTTACCAAGAGTGGCGATGGCAGACACCCCAAGCTCGGTACAGCCTACTCGAGCCATGAACCCGACAGGAGCAAGCTCCTCTCCAACCATCTGCAGCAGCTTCTTCCCGGGGCATCAAGCACTCAGCAGGGCATCGCTGGTGGAGAGTCTATATGGCCAAAGGGGAAACTCCACTACCTCAGCTACCTGCAGCCTACCCAGAGCAATCATGCAGACCCACAGATTGCTTTTGGCTCCAATACGGCAAAGCCTAATCTTGACAGACTGCTCTTCAAAGCTGGCTCAAATCGGCTCCCTGCAAAAGACCCTCATAGCCTCGTGGATGGTAGGTGCAGTTGTTTTGTAGCTTTTGTTTGCAGATTTTACACTCCCAATACTTAGAACTTGGTTTGTGACAGGAAACCCCCTATTTGAAATGATACCAGGAGCTTTTTAATGGGGTGTTTGAGACGCAGCATGCTAAGAGACATTTAACTGAATGTATGTATACATTTGAGCCTGTATGTCTTAATTTCGACTGTTTGTCAATTAGAAAAAAAATCTTCAGAAAATTCATTTGAGTTTCTGGTAGTATATGAAACCCAACTGTAAAGTGAAATTGTAAATAATCTGTTCTCTGTTCCTGTTTATTTTCCAGATCATCTCATCCTCAATGCGGTGAAACAGCTGGGGAGGCACAGCCTTAACATGGAGGCTTTGATGGGCAAAGATCTGGACCATCTTGCTGAGGTCATCACAGGAGCTCTGCAGGAGGCGGATGAGGAGCGGCTTACTGATGGGGTCGAGCCAGTGCCCGGCGCTGGTGATGACCCTAGGGGGGAGATGAGGGTTAACCAGGAGAAGCCGGCAGGAATGCTTCTGAATCAAGACCAGGATCTGAAATCAGATGAAGGTCTGAATCCAAACCCAAAGGAAACTCTGACATTAAAACAACAAGGTTAGTGTTAATGTACAATATTATGTATAATAATGTACGAGTGCAAGGCATTGTTGGCTTTGTTTGTGTAATCCTCATTCGAAATCCTGCTAAATGCTTTTCTCACGCTTTCATATTTCTGTCATAGCTTGTTTTTCTCTGCTAAACAAAGGAGGAACCTTGTATCTGCACTATGTTCTCACATACATTGTGTTTGTTTCCAGGCCAACAAATAGACGTTGCAGAAAAAGAGTCCACTGACAAGGTGAATTATAAATTACTCTGCTGCAAAACAAATATTTTAATTTTAATTTTTTAACGAGACGTGACCAAGACAGAGTTTTATTTACTTGTTCCTGCTGCTTTGAAAGGAGGATTTGAATAGGCGTATAGTTTGAATTTGAAAGACAACGTAACCCTGCACAATCTCAGATTTGTCTTCAGCATTTTCATCAACAAACAAGAGAAACTAATTAATGTGGCCGTTATTATTTGTAAGGAAAAAAATTATTCTTCCAAACTCTCAGAAAAGGTCAGAGATGTATCAGAAATGTATCCGTTTTAATAGCTAGTTCTGTTCAATTTACTCATAAAAAAACAAATGCCCTCTTGATTTCTAAACTAAAATTGTTCTTACTCAAACAGCATGGGGCCATATTTTCCAAGCTGCTCGACTACCTCAACATGGAGCCCTTCGGCGGTGCTCCGGGGGTCAAGAGCAGGCCGCCAGCTCCTCTCCAGAAAATGGTTGGGCTGGAGAGCGTCCACAGCATAACGAAGCAGGGTCAAGTTCCCGCCCCCTACCGCTCAGAGGAGAAGATCGTGACCGTCCCCGCAAAGGAAGGGTCCACCCTGCGGCTGACTGGCGGAGGAGCAGAGGGGCCCGATGGGAGGGTGGACTCTGAGATCCAGAGGTGGATGCAGGCGGACCAGGCCCCCGACGGGGCTGCGCGGCCAGAGGAGGCGCAGAAGAAGGACGTGAAGATTAAAACCCAGCTGGTCCACGTGGGAGTGAAGGAGTTTTCCAGCAGAGGGAAGGACAGACACTTTGGCTACATCATCACCAACTCGGAGTGAGTTTTTGATGATACAGTTGAGAATGTTGCTTTTAGGCTGCGCATCGTAGTATTTTAAGATTACTAATTTATTAAATTTGCGTCGAATTGGATTATAACTGAGTAGTTTTGTTTGCGCAGATGAGTTGCGAGTGCAAAAATATGAAGTCGTCACTAATTTTTTTGCTTCCAACAATTCAGATTTTCTTGCGTTCTTGTAAAATGAGGTCTTGATTTGTAGTTTTGCGATATTTCTAGAAATCTTTTACAGATTTTCTTGGCTTGATTTTTTTTTTTTTTCACTCATTTTCTGTCTGTTCTTGTACCCGACCATGACGTCTTGTTATGCAGTATGTCTTATAAAATAAGACAAAGAGCTTACTCAAGGTTTTGGTGATACATCATCCTTCATCTGATTCATTTGATTCATCTGCAGTATGTTTTTGAGTGTTTTAGCTAAACATTGATGCCAGACTGCTGGTACATAAGGATCCTCTTTAAAATGGATTTTTTTGTTAGATTGAACTACTGACATGTCCGTGGTTCATCTCTTATATTCAGGAGCTTTTTTATATCTAAATGATTCGTAGGTTGGAATAAAGAGACTTGTCTAAGAATATTCATCATAAAAAGGCCAGGTAAAATGAAAAAGCAGCTAAAATAAAAATAATAATAAAAACAAAAACTTTAAAAACTCTTAGAATGTTAGACAATCAAGACAACTTAAATGATTACAAGAAAGTCTGGTGCAACTTGACTTGACTTTTGCACATCACTGCTGCATTATAGATCCATAGTTCTGCATTTTTCACATCATGATATGCTTATACTAGCGAAGAACCTCTGCTAATTAAGAGTTGCTAATGAACAGTTTAACAAGAGGAACTGGTTGAAATGGGCTGTTACTATGACCCCCATTTACACTTGATTAAGACCACCATGCAGTCTCCAAGATATTTGCAACCATTTAAATATGCCCGGATCACAGAAAAGGTGAAAAGGTCATATTTCTGCATAAAGAAAATAACGACACTACAATTTTATTTGTCCAGGAAGTAAGGGGTTTTAGTCCATCTGCAATATAATCAATATTCAACACTATCACCTACTTAGAAGGATTTTTTATTTATTTATTTATTTATTTATTTTTGCTGTTCTCATCTCTAAACTTCTCAAAACTTAAAACTTCCTCCAGCCTTATTCCAGCGGGGGCATCAGTACTGATTTCTAGTGGAAGACATCTCAGTGTTGTGGAATGTTTATTGGGATGTGGAGCATTGACTGATCAGTGCAACCGCATGATAGGATTTGCAGGAGTGATGGTTCACGTTGTGCATTGCAGGTAAGAGTGTTACAATACCTTACTTTGAGGACTGACGGTCCTTGTGGACTTGATGAGTTTGAAGCCTTGACACGAGGACACAATGGCCTGTCCACCTTTAAGTCCAAGCTGCGCCTCTTGATAAGCTGCCACCCTGCTCTCTCTGTGAAAATTGTGTGCATTTTTAAACCGAGAAGAACTACTACACTCCAAAATGAGCTCACTGCCTTTTGATGCACCCAGAGGATCTCTCTCTATCCCTGGGAAAGCTTTGAATATTCTGTTTCATTTGTAACATTGCAGTGCTGTTCAAACCTGGGGTAAAGTTGTCTTTATACTTTTTAAACATTTTACAAACATTGCTGTTTTGGCCAATTGTGCACATGTTGCTTCTGCATTTGGATATAGTTTTGGTAAATTTACCAATATTGTGAAGTAACATCATGTTTGTCTAACGTTTCATTTACTAAAAATGCCAAATTTGGATTGCCGAAAGCGTAGATTTAAAGAAACAATCACTCTTCGCTTAGTGTTAACTGTAACACTTTGCAGTCAGTGCTACAGTTAATTTTGGAAGTGAAAGCGTTACAATAAACATGGACGTTTTTCACAAAAGTGACAGCTGTCCTTGAGATGGCAGAATAACTTGGGCATTGGTTTGTGACCACATTTGCTGCACATTTCCTCTTGATGTGTTTCTTACACATTAAATCAGATTTTGTACAAAAGCATATAGGCAGCACCATCAGATGTAAATGTCCTTTTACTCTTAACGCTACCCGACTTGACGGCGTAGTCCAAGTCTTCTTTGTAAGGCAGTGTTTTGCTTCTGACATACTAATGGATTTGTTTCAAGTACACTCATTTTTGCACCAAGCATATGTCTGCTTTGTTCGCTTACTGACACAGCCTTTAAAAGCTGAGTTTCTGTCAAAGCCACCTACATATTCCCATCTTTATGGAAAAGGGACGCTGTGGGTTAGACTCTTTTGTGTGTGCTGACCTGATTACAATAGCGGATATGATAAATCCCTCAGTGTGAGAGCATTACTGTGCAGCATTACAGCCTTAATGATGATACTTTGTGGGGAAGGGGAGCCAAGTTTTGCCTCCCTTTCTCTCTTACCTCTGGCTCGGCTCCGTCTCAACAGAGATAAGTTTCTATCGACTCTGTCTTTGCCCCTGGCACTCTCTCAAATCTCTTTATGGCGTTATCAAGTCTGGTGTCAGTGGGTTGTCCTTCACCTGATCAACAAAACGCATCCTCGTAAAGGTCCGATATGGGTCCGGTCGTTGTTGCCGCGCAAATGGAAGTGGCAGATTACATACGGTATATATTAGGAAAGAAGCGGGTCACTTTCCTCCTTTCTTCGCTGTCCACTCAGCGGACACCCACAGTAGACCTATGAAGGTGTCTCTGCATTTGCTCCAGACGTCATGGCTGCACAGTTGTTATCCCCTTCTTCACATGCCGTGAGGCCACACAGAGCTGCTTATCCAACAGCATCTGACATTGCTCTGGTTGTAGAGAAGTGGTGGGGGGTGAATTGTAGGAGAAGGAGGAGGAGGCGGCGGCTTTGGGGTGGTATGTGTGGATGCTTTGGGGAGGTGAGATGGGGGTGAGAAAGGTATGGATTCAGGAGAATGAGAAAGAAAACCCCAAGGGGGAAAAGTGCTAGCATCAACAACCAAGTCACTCCTGAAGCTCTCCAGTTGCTCGAATTACCGCATAGGTGTGGGGAACGTGTCTGGAATTGCTTTGGTGGAGCTTTAACTTCTAAAACTCCACAAAAATTGCAGAAGAAAGAACTTTGCACCCTGTTAAGTGCACAGAAAACCAGCCACTTAGGCACAGCACACTGTTACATCTGTTAGAAAATGTGGCTGAGGTGCAAATGCAGACCAGGCACTAATGTATGAGGATAATCTGACTTGGATAAAGATGTACCACACACAATTCTTTGCAAAAAGTATTCAGACACCTGAACCTTTTTTATATTTGTTTCTTGTTTCATATTAAATCATTATTTTTTTATATTTCATATGTTAGAGCAAGACAAAGTAGCACATAATTGTGAAGTGGAAGACAGTTTTTTTTGCTAATAAATCATCCTGAATATATCATCCTGACACATGGGGATGACAATATCATAGACTTTTCTCGATCAGGAGCAGAAAAGCTAGTGGGAGTCAACAGGAAGATGGATGGCCCTAACTTCAGGGGAATCCTGAAAGAAAACTTCACAGAGGCTGCAAAGGACTTGAGTGTAGGTTGAAGGTTCACCTTCCAGCATAATGATAAAACATACAGCCAGAGCTCTAATTGCATGGTTAGGATCAAGGCAAATTCATGTGTAGGTATGGTCCAGTCAAAGCCCAGACTGATCAAAGAGCTGCAGCAAGACTTATGCTCTCTGTCCAGTCTGACTGAGTTTCAGCCATTAAGCAAAAAAAAAAAAAAAATTGTACAAACTTTCTGACTCCAACTGGTAAAAAAAAACAAACCCTAAAAGACGTGCTGCTGTAACTGGAGCAAACATTGATGCTAAAAAGTATCGATACAGGGAGCTAAACACAAAATGCATACCATGCTACTTTATGTTGATCTTTCTTCTGAAATCCCAATAAAACACTTTGAGGGCTGTGGTGTGAAAAAAAGTTCAGTGGTCTGCACATATTTTCGAAAGGAACTGTATGCAGTAAATGGTCTTGCACTCAATGCCCAGGCCTCCATGAAATTGTTTCCCTGCTTATTTCACATTTCTCCATTATACTGAATGGAGACAAAATTTTAAAAGATTGTCTCATCGCAATCCATGACCTCTTGCTGCATGTCACCTTGCATTCACCTGGCAGCAATTCCCAGTGATTCCTGGTTAAGCCATCAAGAAAAAAAAAAAAAGTAGCTTTTCTGATGGCGCTTGTGAGGATGCACCTCTCATCTCCCGCGTCCGGCAGATTGCCTTTGTTTGGTCTATTTCCTCCCTGAGTGAGAAAGCAGCCGTGGACTGAGCTTAGATGAGGCATGGCTTTATCAGACCACCATTACACTTCACCTCGATTTCATTTGCACCTTATTATTCCCATCTCAACGTGGAGGCGCGTGCGTGGCCCCGGCGTGTTTGCGTTGCGCGTTTTATTTATTTATTTATTTATTTTTTGCGAGGGCGAGGCGCGTGCGGGATCGGCGAAAACGTCAATGCGGAAGGAAGGAGAAAGATGAGAGAAGGAAAAGAGAGAGAAAGGAGTGCCTGTATGATGCAGCCATTACACCTCATGCAGGTTCCATTTGCACCTTATTGTTTGTTTCATTGCTGGAAAAAAAGCAGGTGATTTAGCAAGCCCGGAGAGGCAGCTGATCCCTTTTCCCTCGACACAGTGCTGCTTTGTGTGTGTTTTTATTTGTGATTGTCTTCAATGTTCTCTCTCGCCCTCTCTTTTTTTGCACTACATCCACTCAGACAAGCATGGCATTCTGCTTGTGTGCAATGACCCGTTGGCGGGAATGAAATGTGAAAGCATTTTCTTGGAAAACCAGCGTTTTAACACCTTAATGTTTGGGTGTCTCTTCCAGCTCCCTCACCAATGACCGGGCCTCGGACCTGATGGACCGTCTGACCCAGAGGCTGAACCTCCACACCGCAGACCTCACGCAGCTCTCGTATGTACAAACACTGGTCTACCATGCAGTAGAATTATAAACTATATTTGAAGCATTTGAAACATTTGGCATTGGAGTCTTTGAGTTTAGGTGAACAGGGTGACACTCCTCCCACCCCCCATTCCCTGAAAGGATTGTTTATGCAAAAACAGAAAAGTGCAAGAGACTGTTGACGTTTGCTGTTTTTGTGACCTTTTGGGGTGTTTGACTTCATGCAGCGAGAGAAATCAGGCCTAATTACCTCTAGACCCACACTGATGTCTCTGCTGTATTCAAAACAGCTCTGTGACACTGCCACAGCACTTCTTGTCAAAAAATAGCAGTGCAGCCGTCAACCAATTTTTTTTTTTTTTTAGTTAAAGGCAAAAAGAGAAAACTGGAAGTAGTGGTGGATCCAGAGAAAAGGACTCCATGAGGAGGCGGTTAATGTATTAATGAGCGCGCAAACTGTCCTTGAACCTGGACTGATTTGTGTTTTTTAACGTGGTTCTTCTGCCCGCTCTGTGTCAGATTGCGTAGGAGGCAGAGGAGACGTGTTCGTCTGAGATCTGACGAGCCTTTTGAAACGCTCCGGCAGGGAGAAGTGAAGTCTGCGTGGCTCAATAACACCTGCAGCATGAGAACAACAAAGCCAGACGACTGCAGCGTCCGTGCCAAACACTCCAACACAAGATGAAGAATATTCTGGCTTGCATAACGCTTCCTAAATAAAAAACACAGTGACCTTAGCATCGGCGCCAGCTGCAGAGGCAGTCGGATTTTCAATTCAACCTCCACATTTGGTGCTGCTGAGCCAAAACACCGGGACGTGTAACATTGCTGGCAGCGGTTTTGTTAATTTTTGTTAATACACCTGTCATTTCGCATCACATGGAATCAAGTCTTGATGCGCGACATGATTAATGCCTTCTCTCTTGATGCTAATGAAAGGTCTGAGGCATTATTGAACCGAACTCTTATTAAGAGAGCGCAGTGGCGAACTTCTCGCATGTAAATGAGAGAAAACCACTTAATCAAAGATACGGTTCCTGCATTAAAAGTAATTTATGCCAAAGTTCAAACATCTGAAAACTAACAGCTGTTTCTCTTACTGTAAAGGCATTACCTCTAGAAACTATAAAAGGACAACTGTCCGACATTAAATCAGGCAAACGCAACGCTAAGACAACACAACAACCATTTACACAAACACGTACACAAGAAGACAGTTTATTATCTTTAGCTGCTGAGAGATACTGGAGAAGCTGAGGAAACAAAGCCAAAAATCTGCAGGAGAACATGGAAATTTAACAGAAAAGGTCCCCCGGGTATCTTAATATGTAAAAAAAAAAGAAAGGTACCTTGTAAAGAACATGTGGAATAAGATAGATGAAATTGACATACTAATCCATTTTCTTTTAAAGATTGGAGAGATGACCCAAACTCTGATCATGTACCTTATATATGGTGTCAAATTCCTGACCAAAACCTGACGACTGCTTTAAGCAATCACAGCACATTTATTAGCTGAGAGAATGGATAGCTCTGAATGATTCATACTCAATTATTTATAGTAGTTATTCAATACTTTGGCAATATAGAGTGTCAAAATAAGTCCTAATCAGAATGAATATTGTAGCGTTTCCTTAATTACACAACAGACATTCTAGTTATAAAATAACCAAATGAGTAATGCCCCCCCACCCAACCCCCTACATCCACTGCTGAAAGGAATATGTTACTTTTTAATACAGAATTTCTATAGGAACTTTGCTGCATTATGTTGCTGTTTTGCAGTTAAATCGGTGTAAAAGCCAGGCTCAAATAAAGATTCTGCTGTGTCTTTGCACCTCAAATTTACTCTTTTCTGTTCTGAAGGCAAATAGAGAAAATGCTCCCTTTTTGTTTGGCTTGTTTACCGCCGTTCTTTTTCATTTTTACAAAGCAATGAAAGCACATTCATTTAGAAATAGCCGAGGCGAAGGACATGACGCAAGCTTTTTGGAGTGCGTGCGACAGGTGAGCGTTTGAAAGCTGCTGCCTGAATGGCTGGGAGAAAGAGAGCTGGGTCAGAGCACACCGCCCTGCTTTGTTTGGAGGGTGGAGGTTCTCACTTTCAGAAGCTCTGATGAGTCCTGACAAATGAAAAGAAACACTCAAATATGACCAAATGGACAGGATTTTCAGAGTAGAGGGCTGAAATGTGTGAGGTTTTCTTTTGAGAGTTTAAATTTCGGGCACACTTAAGTTCACAGTTCCTGCATGTTTTTCATGTAAAAAAAAAAAAAAAACAACAAAAAACTTGACACTTTTCCAGATTTAAATTTCCAGGTTGAGAACTTTTGTCCTTTATGGCAATCTTGGAATCCTAGAGGAATTAAATAAGGATCCTGCAAATACCAGAGATTGGAAAGAACAACACAAGGGATGAAGGGAGAGGATGGACTAAATAGAAAGGGAAAGGAAAGAAAACAGGAAGGAGGGAAGGAAAGATGAAGCGAGGAAGGATAGATTTTTAGGGAAGGAAGGGAGCAAATAAAGTTTGAAATATTCCACTTCCATACTTTTCCAGACTGTGTCAGAACTTTATGCGGTGGTTCTCACCACCACAGTTATCAGTATGAAACATTTCCTTTAAACTCAAGTTCTTGATGTTGATGGATCTTTTTCCAGATGACGTAAGTGTTTTACTACTCAACAACACTAGGGGGAGTTGGACACACACTCGCAAATCTGTGCTCACACACACACAGTCTGTGAAAGACAGTCCCCCTCCACCCCCCACTGACAATACAAACCATCATGCACACAGACACTCATCATGTCCCACCAGTAGAGCTAAAATGAAGTCCAGGCTCACACATTCAGTAACAAAAGGGGTAAATTCCTCCGGATAACTTATCCATCTCAGCTTCATCTCCCAACTGTAGCAGTGTTTTCCTTCTTGGTATATTCAAATAATATTGGTGTGGTGTGGGCTTGAGAGGGGAAAAAAAAAAAAAGTCAATTCAATTTGAGATGCATTGCGATCTCAGTCAGGGCATCCTTGGCCAGGGAGAATTGAGGCAGGGGTAAAGATTGTGGAAACATTGACATTTACAAGAGCAAACTGAAGCCCAGGTGAAGGTGCTGTTGTGGGGGTGGGGGGAAGGGCATATTTATTTTCAGAGCAGTGTGTTTTCCCTTCTGCCTGTGCCCGAGCATGTGTATAATCATGTTCATAAATGCATTGTTGCATGGTCGGATCCATCTGTTGAGAAGTATTGGCTCATATATCGCTCCTGGCTGGAATAGTGGAGCTGCGTCTGTAGCGGGCTGACTGATGGAGAGTGGGTCTGGGTCACAGCTCTCCGGCAGTCTGATGAATCTCCCTTTATGCCGCACAGGTTGGCAGTGCAGTATACTAAAAAACGTACGGGTGCTTTTCAGGACGTTGCAGAGCTGACACGACGGCATGCCAAAGGACTTAGGCAGGTAGAAAAATGAGAGGCGTATAGATCGGTCACAACTTCTTTACAACCAAAGCGCAACAATGCTGTCAGTTAAATATAGTTTTATATGTGCAGCGTTATCTGGTTTGAAGAGTGAGCGATGCATAGGTCGGCCTTCGATAAACGTTATGAAAGTAGACATCTGTGTCCTGTTTCAATCAGTCTAGATTAGTACATTTAATACATTCTCACGTCTTTTTTAACTTTTAACTGTCACCTAACAGTTAACATACTGTCAGATGGCAGTATGTTAACTGAAGTAGATGGCAGGGGTAGATCTACCTTGGGAAGATTTAGTATGTGTGAGCAGGAAGAGTTTCCAGATTTATTTTACATTTCATTTATATTCAAATGAATTTAGTGAGAATTGTTGCTTTAAGATGGTATGATTCATTCAACTACTACAACCACAGAACACCGTTAAACACTAACTTATTTCTTCTTATCTTGAGATAAACTCTTATCAGGTAAGGCAAACAGAGACTATTAATAATTAAATGTATCAAAGAAAAATGTTAATCAGTTGGCAGATATCGGAAATTAATACCTCGTTTATCTATCCCATCAACAAGTATCAATGCAAAGCAAATCTAAAAGATTATGAGGAGGGAGTGGAATAAAGCATGGCAGGAAAAGATGATGATGATGATGATGATGGTTAGGATCACTGGAAACTGTCAGAAAACTGCTTCCAACTCTGTTCTCTCTTTGTGCAGAGCTGTTTGAGTTGACAATTAAAAGGCTAAATGATGTAAACAGTTTACACTGCACTGAATTTGGCTTACATGAACAACCAATCTCCAAAAAAAATAAAAAAATCTTTGGTTCTGAGGGAGTGTTTCACAATACAGTGTGACCACTGAGGTTTCCTGACAGGTGAGGCACCGACTCCTCTGGAGTCTGATGTGCAAACATTTGAAACCCAAAATTGAAGCTTATATTTCAAATTTGCTCTTAATTGTTACATTTGTTTGTCTTGAAGAACAGCTGTTTGTGCTCAGCACTTCCACAGTACTTTTTGCCTCAACCTCTCCATCCATCCAATTATGTCACACACACACATCTGTGTATTTTAATATGTAATTGTATGTACTTTTGTTAGTGTTCTCTAACAAATGCTAACTGTGTCCCAGTTGGAAGTTCATGGATTGCGCTTTGTTTTTTAGGCTTTTTGGCTTGTATTTGAAACAAGTTGGGTTGTTGTCTTGTATTACCATTTGGGGTTTTAAGATACTCAAAGCACTTGTTAACAAGCTGAATCATCAGCTCTTGCAATATAAAAATGTGCCTCACTATTAAAGGCCAATGCATTTGGCTTGTATAGCAATATTTTTTGCACATTCATTGTTTTGGTCTTTAGTGTCTCAAGCTAGAGCCAATTATCTCAGTGTTTCGTTGTGAAAAAAAAATTATTGTTGTTGATATTTCCTTTGAGTTTTCATCATTCATGGGGAATTAAATGTGTTTCATTAGTTTGTTGATTGTCGTTACGAAGCAGAGCCACAACAAAGGTTTCTTTAGCAAAAACATTGCCTGTTTTAGTTTATGCTTTTTGATTTATAAAAAAACATATTTTCGTTTGTGATATAAGAAGGTCCACTAGACATGAGAGGGGCATTTCTTTACACATTGCTAGACTGTTATTTTTCTCCCCTGTGACTGTCTCCAGGAATCGTACCAGAGTGTGTAGAAGTTGTTAGATTTTATTCCATGACCAACCTCGGGGACCTTCAGCAATTATTTTGCTCCAGGGAGAGAAGTCTGTGGCTGACTCGAGGCCAGACAGAAGAGAATGGGTGCAAAGAGTACAAGCTTCAGTGTTATAGTAAAGGGGTGCAGGGTTGCTCAGCCAATGACTGTAATTTGCTCTTTGGACATACTCAAACTGAAATGGAGCACAAAACCTATAGTGACTCACATCATCTTCAGAAAAATTCAGGTACTAAATTCACATATTGAGGCTTTATTATTTGCTCCAGTTGGCATGGTATATGGGGGGTATGAAAATTTTAATGTATGGTCCTTTATAAAGCTGTCTTTGAATCACTAGATAAATTTTGCTACCGCCTTGTGCTCTCAGCTACATCAGAATAACTATTAGGACACTGAAGGAGTCGTCCATGTTCATGCTGAAAGTGGGTTAAATCCACATTGAAGATTCACATTGGCATTAATTTGACCAACATATGCAGCAAATTATATTAATAGGTGGAAACAGGTACTTCTACATTCACCGGGTGTTTTTTGTTTTTTTTTCTTCTTTACCTGTCGTCTGCAGAGTTCTGGGTCCTGCAATGACATTCAGGGTCGGCCCAAATCCTAAAAACGTGACCACTGCAGACCTGGTTCAAGCTGCAGGTAAGACCAACACGCGTGTTTCCATTTATCACCCTCACAGAATGACCCCATTGATGACATTCATTCCGATTCACCTCACCTCCGCAAGGCGGTTCACTTTGTCACAGTCTTTGCTTCAGCATACAGTTCAGGTCTGTGGGTTTTCATCATCTCCAGTCCTTAAGAGGATTGTCAACACTGAGCATCGGCAACAGAAATGATGATCCCACCATCCTTCTTCTGCTATGCTTGCACACAATGCGCAGGACAGTTTGTTTGGTTTGTCAGGTCCGGCAGACTGACAGCTTGGAAACAGGTTTGTGTTGGCCAGTCTGAGTTTGTATGTCTGCAGTGTGCACTGGATTGATGTAGACTGATGGGGATCTGTCACCCGGCGACAGGTCGCTGTCAGCACGCTCCTCTGCTTATTGTCAGCGCTCCGGTCAGTCAGCCGTGTGTGTTTTGTTCAAAGTGTGTCCTTATTTCAGCCGGAAATGACTTCGAGCAGAACAGCGAGCTTTCAGTATGATCCAATATTCCCCTCGTGAAATCAAAATGGTGTTGTTATTGGCAGAGTTGTGTTGCTGCTCCTAGTGTCTCTCTTTTTCGTGTCGTTTGAAGCAACAGACATTTGTTGTCACTGTCCTGTTGGAGAAAGTCTGGACAATGGACTCTTTGGTGATGGCGTTTAGATTGGCAGGTTCGAGGTTGTTCATCTGTTATTTTTTATTTTATTTTCTTGTCCTCTTTTGCTTCTCCTACCACGTGTGACTGATTGTGATGAGGTTTCGTGTGGTGAGAGCTAATGACAGCCATGAGCTGGGCTGAAATGTCAGACCAAATGTTATGTCAACATGATCATGAGCCTGGTCCACAGTGATGAATTATGAACACAGCCGGCTTGAATAGTAATTTGTTAAAGTGGAGGGAAGGGCTTTTCTTAATTAAAAAAAATCACTTTCATCCCAAATAAACATGAGATGTGGCTCTGAAATGCATTAAAATTGCAACCACAGATCATAGAGGGGATAGATTAAGAGTCCTGGCACGAGATTTATTCCCTGTACTCCCAAAACGGTGTGAAGTGGACGGGAGTTCCCACCCTCCTCCTGACGTTCAAAGCAATTTGAAAAAAAAAAAAAGCGTTCATCTTCACTTTCCAGCGACACAAAGCAGTCGCCGACATTGACTTCAACACGATGTGGCAAAGGCGCGGGGATTTTCAAGCCATCGCCGGGTTGCAGAGGAGCAGCATGGTTTGGGCGCGATCTGAAAATCAAAGTGACGCCCACATACAGTGGCCACCTGGGTAATCCTGGCTGACCTTTGCCTTATGTGTGACTATGCATAAGTAACGTGGCCTCCTAATGAACTCGTCAAAACCCCCCCACTGCATCCAGAACTCCGTCTGCTGTGAGAAGCTTTGTATTAGTTAAGCAAAAAGAAAAAAATCCAGAAAATTCTGCAATTTTTATGGAGACATTTAAAAAAAAAATTTTAAACCAATGATGTTTTGACTCATTGTTTTTCATTCTCATTAATTACCTCTGAAAGACGACATTTTTTGCATTACATAAAAACAAAATGCTTCATTTGATGATTTTTTTTTTTTTTTACATGCTTGCAGTCTATCAGTTAGCCCATTAACGGTTATGTTCAATGAAAAAGATCATATTCTTGTCCCAACATTTGGCAAACACTTTTTGTCCCGATTTCCCCATTCCAACAATCTTGAGGGTGTCCATATTATTTTAGTTGGCTCTAAAGATCATCTTAAGAGATATTCCTGCTGTGTGGTGTGTTGAGAGTGACCTCGTCTGCCCAGGAGGACGTTGGGACCGCTCTGATCTAAAATTGGGGAAAAACGTCGAGTTGCGTTGCTTTCTCTCCACAAACGTATCCCCATTGCTTCTTCCCAGTCAGCCATGTTTGTTTATGCTGAACTCATGTTTGGTCGCGAGAGGTTTTGTGAGATTTCCCGTCTGACGTCTGAATGTTGGTGAGTGAAATTGATTTGTGTGTGGTGTGTTGCTTCTGTCCTGTGGCCTGACACCAAACCTGTTATTTCTAAGATTTAAAAAAAAAATTTTTTATGATCATCGTATGTAGTTTCTCAGGTTCTATCTCTACTTAATCATTGTTTATTAAAAATGAAACTAGAAAAAACAGTAGATTGTCACAAGCATGTTCAGTGTTTGTTGTTTTTGAAACAATAAACACAACAACTTCTTACTTGTGTATCCTGCATTTACTATTTAAACTCCAGCTATTGACTGTTTTAAAAATCAATTACGTTTCTCGCAATGTTTTTTGTCTTTAAAGGTCAGAAAATCGGAGGAGTGTCTGTTTCAGTTACTTAGTCTATATTATAGCATAAATTAAACCTCCATGGTTGATAAGTTCACTGTACTCTGCGGTATCTAAACAAGATTAATATGGCTCTGCTACATTCTGCTGTCCATCTATCTGCCCATCAGTTCCATTCGATGCGTTCAATGCCCCATTGAAACGAAAAGACAAAGAGACTTGGCTGAAAGGCACGGACAGTATAGAGGAGATTTGATAACTCGTTGAAAAGCATCTTTTTTTCTGCAGCAGGTTCTTAGCGGCTGTGCGGTGAAAGGCCTGCTGGGAGGTCTGACTGTATTAGTAGAGGTAGAGTTCTCTTGTGTGCTGCTCAACTGGAAAACTGCAGGACAAAGCCCGGCACTGCCTAATCCCTGCTCGCCTGCGAAACAAAAGAGAAAGCTGCTGCTTTATCAAAACTACAAGGCATTCTGTGTGTCCGTGTTTGTTCGTGCGTGTGTGTGGATTGTGTGCAACTCTATTTTTTATTAATTTTTTTATTTTTTTTGCAGCTGTGTTCATACTGCGCCAAGAAAATGATTTATTCAATATTTGATGAAGTGGCAGCCAAGCTGCTAAAAAGCGACACTGGAATGTGTTGTTTAGAACTCTACTTTTTTCTTGCTTCCTCACAGTGATTTCTAAACATGTAAATCACCTTCGGTGGGGGGATAATAGATCTGCCAGAGCTGCTTTTGCTCACCGCGGAGTGACGTTTTGTCGCCGATGATGGATTTGATCCACTTACACGTTTGTGCTCTTCGCACGTGTGTAGGCGGTTTTATATGTAGGATGAGTGCTTTGGCTTCATAAAGTGTTATTGTACAATTATATCCTGGCGGGAATGTTTCTTTTTATTTGTGATATATGCCGCCTTTATAGCTGTGATTATAAAGTACGTCTAATGAATTTGAGTGTTTTGCATGAAAAAAAAAAAAAAAAAAAAAATGAAGCATGATGACTCAGATGGGATCAGGATGTCCAGACCAAACACCAGTATTTGTGATGGGATATGTGTGTGTTAACCATGGCTGATAGGTGGAGGGTGGGGAAGCTGGGTTGAGGACACTCCTATTGTCTTGGCTGTCATGGCTGGGCGACCCCGGAGCCCTTTAGAGGCCTCAAAGGCCCCAGAGGCCAAGCCACAGCAATGAGCCGGCAGGCCCCCAGGCCGTGAGAACCCTGGCTTTGGTCAATGAACGCTGGGATCATAAGGACCCTGGGAGCAACTTGCTGGGCCATCTGGAAAAGAGCGCAGGGACCCTGACACATGGCTGTCACCCTGAGGGAGACACGCAGAGATGTGGACGCAGACAATGTCGGCCCCCGTGTTTCTTGCCTCAGCTTCTGTCTTTTTTTTGTCTTCCACACACACAGAGTCACGCGTAAGTGAAAACCAAGGAGGCGACGAGTGAGACGGAAAACTTTGTTGAGGAAATTTCAAAGTAAATCAAGTGGAACAGGAGCTGAATTCAGAACTTATTTATATCATTAAACACCTTAGCTACAGAAAACATAATAAGATCTTCTCGTTGCATGTCTCTGATACCGTTTAAACTAAGAGTTGAAAACTACAATCAAACGGTCGAAACACACCAGAGAAGCAACTGCGGCAGATCATCAGTTAGGGAAGGGTTACCAGGGTGACGAATGGTGCAATGTCCAGAAAAATTGCAACACATATTAACAGATACTGCCATCTAATCTCCAAAGACAATGTAGCAGTGTGACATGGCTTTGCAACGTTGCATCTGAATAAATAACAAACTTCAAAATGAGAAAAGAGAAGTATAGATGTTTAGTCATAATGCACAGCTTCATGTCTGGTTAAAATCAAACGCAGCATATCAATGAAACGTCTTGTGGCAAATCAAGGAGGCGGTGTGGTGGTGGTTTGGGTTTGCGTCTCCTACAGTCCTACAGTCATGCCATTTATTATTGATAAAGATGCTCTGCAGGAATGTATCTAGTTTTAGCTTTCATATTTTTTTTCTTCCTTCTTTAATAAATAGTGACATATAGAAATCTGCTGTGTGCCTTTGTGCCCTCTAGGTTAGATTTATATCATTTAATAACTTGGAAAAGACAGGAATGACCTTGATACATAGAACTATAGAAACTGACAAAAGGGTGTACTTTTTTCTTTTTTTTGACCATACTATAAAATGTATCTTTTAAATCCAAAAATCCTTACTGAGGTCATTTTAGGACACAAAACATCTTCAGTCACATCAGGAAGGAAATGAATAGTACCATCTTCCCCCAGCAGATACTGATATGTGTGGTGAGAATCTGCTCTGATAATTCAAAACGACTGATACCCGTCCAGAACAATCAACTCCATTTCACCTTTTCTATTTTCCTTTTTTAATGGTTTGTATACAAATAATTCTGAAAAAAAAAGCTGTAGAATAAAAAGGAAATAATTTAAATGACACTTAAATTCATAAACTAGAGGTGCGACGCGTTAAATATGACCGGTTGCTTTGTACCAAAGACATGTGAGAGGCAGCCTATGTATGTCTTGAATCCTTTCACCTGTCACTCCGTTTGTCTGTCTGTGTTCGCGGTTCTGGCTGTCTTTTCTGCCTCCTCTGTGGAGGCCATGTAAGATGTGCTCAGAGGCCCACGCACTTGCGCTCGCCCTCTTTCAAACGCGCACAAGAACCCTCGCAGACAACTCTAAAATGGAAACACTGTGACTGCGTGATGGAGCCAGCTACCATTTGAGTGGTGAGTGGTAGTCTTTTCCAGCTGAGCAGATTAGCATAGATCTCCCACGCAGACAGAGTTGACCTTCACTCTGGCAAACACTTGTCAAAATGCCAGCAATAATTACCTGTTCTCTTCGCAAACAGCGCCATGGTTTATCCACCTGCATCTCAGGAGAAGAGGATGAATCTGTAGCTCCGTTGGCTCCCCGTCTTACATTGAATAGTGCTGTTGCTTTCACACGCCTTTAATTTTTTTTTTCTCTCATTTTGTCAAACTGCAATCTCAAATCCTTACGAATGTTAAGGGACATGCGTGAAGTGGCATGAAAACAATTTACCAGCCAAAAAAATATTTGTATTTGGCCTCCTTTACTCTGACACCCCTAAATAAAAATCTAGTTGAACAATTTACCTTTAGAAGTCGCATGATTAGTAAATAGTACCTACCTGTGTGTATTTGAGCCATTGCGTTAATACAATGGACCTCCACCTTTTTGTAGTTCGGTATTTAAGGATTCACCTATTTGCCAATTATTCTGTGGAAAATAATCCAAATTATTTGTGCAAAATCCACCTATTTGCAGATTCTTTTATAGAGCTTATCTAAAATATTCAAAAGAATTGCATCTTGGGAAGCTGAACATTTTTAGGGTTTGCGATTTGCCTGGCGTTTGCAAAGCAGCCAGTAGAGGAGTGCCATGTATTTTTCTTTGCACTGATAGTCTCTAACCCTAAAAGAGCATAAATGAGGAAATCTACAGGTATTGCCTTGTGAGTTTGTGCCAAAATGGTTTCCACTGTATGTATTAATTTGGTGTCTGTAATTTTGAAATGTGTCAGTTTTAAGTGTTTCTAGAGGGATCCTGAAGCAGATCTCAGCTATTCACTGACAGTTGTGGTCTCTAATCTCCAGCTATTGACTGAATGTCAGGGTTTCATTGTTTTGTAAAAGTGTTGGAGGTCATTAGAGGTCCAGCAGCTTCCTTCTTTCTAATAACCCGAAAGGTTAGCAACTTGTTCTAAAAAATAAATCATAAGAAGTCCCATAATCACAGTACTAAAATTTCAGTATTTCATTTGAAACAGTTTTGATAAAAGATTGTATGTTTATTTTATTTATTTTTTTGTATTGAATATATGTTTCAAATAGAAATTATTTTGACAACATTAGCCACGACTCCAATATGGGGCACAACAGTTACTAGGAACAAGGTGCCCTGGTCCCAGTCAAAGTTCAGATCTATTTTCAAGGAAGTAGCTGTGGCAAGAGTCAAAGCTTTCTGTTCAGAGAAGCTTTGACAAGAAAAAGAATGGACTAAATACACATATAAACAACACTTTTCATACTTTTGTTTGGAAAAATATGAAGATTTCCGTGTCACAATCATTTACTGCTTTATGTTGGTCTATCACACGCGTCTAATTTTGTGGATCTATGTGTGAATACTTTTGGATGGCACTATGATCTGTAGGGATTCCTGTGTGACACACCTGTGCCTCTGCTTGGTGTTGCAGCATATTAACCCTTCAGAAGTCAGCAAGCCGCCAGCAGCTGAAGAAATGAGTGTGAATCAAATCTCGGGAACACTACTGCTTCTTTTCGGGGCGCTCGTGTCCAGGCACATAGGGGCGGAAATGAAATTACTTTTGTCGACCAGGGTTCGGCGCCGTCACGAATTATGTCAGGAAAAACATTGCTGGTTTTTGAGCATGGCTGGATTCGTGCCGGACGCCTGATCACCTGTATGTTCATACCTTAACATCTGTATCAATGAGTGCAGAGGTCAGAAAACAACAGAATTCCTTTCTCCTCATCTTCCTCCCTCCCCACCCTCCTCCTCTTTTCTTCCTCCCTGGGCACTCTCCTCCTCATCACTGGCTGCCCTCTCTGGTTGAGTGCTTGAATGTGCTCAGTTCGGTGATCAAAGTCTTCCTCGGTCTCTTCTCCTCCATTGCCCCCGGCTCTGTGAGTGAGTGAGTGAGTGGAAAAAAAACCTGTGTGTATGTGTCATTCGGCTACAAGCATACTTCTCAGTCGTCACTCCTGCTATGTTCTCTCAGACTCTCTGGTACTTTTTTTTGGCTTCTGTGCACCATCCACCCGCCTGCTAGAGGGCAAACACACCCGCGTATACATATATACAGTATCTACATGCACACATGAATATATAAACCTGATGTGATGCTTATCCGATATGACACATCCTACTTTCCTGTCTTATGCATTGTTGATCACAGAAATCTTTACTCACTGTTACCGTAGGTAATTTATGCACCACACACACACATGCATCCGTCTGTCTGCGTGTGTGTGTGTGTGTGTGTGTGTGTGTGTGTGTGTGTGTGTGTGTGTGTGTGTGTGTGTGTGTGTGTGTGTGTGTGTGTGTGTGTGTGTGTGTGTGTGTGTGTGTGTGTATGCTGCAGGGCGCCTGATAACCAGAGCTGCATGACTCACAGTAAACTGTTAAATATTGTGTGTTTGTTTCAGCAGAAGCATGGCGTTAAACATCTTTTTAATTCCAAGGTCACATTTATTTATTATTTGTTTCATCCTCATGCGCCTCCAGGAACAGAAAATACTTGAAATTGTCAAAGATGAGTGTTTAGGGAAAAAACACCCCAAAAAAAAACATTCCAGTAACTGTAAATCAGTCTTAAATGTCTTGTTTTTGTGCTCACATCTAACCCCGGAGAGCACTGATTCGTCACCACTGACTCTTTTCGTTCGTCACGGTGAAAGGAGGTGTCATGTGCAGGAAATTTTCCGATCTGAGACTGTTCCAGAAGATGAATCCAGGCCTTGTCTCACACTTTCCCTTCATCCTGTTTATCCTTGTCACTCATATTCTTCCAGTTCTTGCTCTGCTCCTCTCTGTTTTGACTCAGTATTATTCCCTCACCTTTAGTCCGGGGTCACGGCGGCGGCGGCGCTTTAAACGTGTTTACTGTGTCGACGCTGCTGTTGCGAGTCAGCCGAAGACAGTAACAGGTGCCTGTCAACAGCCGGCCTGATCTCCAGTGCATTAAAAGGATCTGTGCAATAGACGAGGATTAGTGTCGCCTGGCATTGTTTATTTGCTAATTCCGTCTCCGAGGTATTTGTGGAAAATGGGCGTGAATAATTGAAAGCAATTTCTAGTGGACACAACGAAGCTATCAGCGAACTGTGGGAGATTAATGAGTAGGGGGTGAAACACGGTGCTCCAAACCTTTCCCAAACACCCACAGAGACCACGAGCTCGTAAACAAAAACTGAATATGCATTGTTCCAGAGGTGGATAAAAGCTTTGAAACGGAAAGCGGGCATGGATCGGGAAGGGAACGGAGCAGTCGGCTTGAACACAGAATGTGTCGAAGCATGATGCTAAAGCATTAAGGTGCCTTTTACTTATCAGCAATTAGCATTTCTAAATTGAACCGGTACATTCCAGATCCTTAAACTGTGCTTGCGTCTAAACTCCTGATTGGAGATCAGAAGGAAATTCAAATTTGGCGTTCTTGAAGAAAAACTTTAGGTTTAAAAAAATGATTTTGACAGATTTATTTTAATATTAGTCTGCATGGTGGCAATGTCTTAAGCTGACAGTGCCACCATTCTTATTTTGCAACAAGAATGGTCTGAGAATGGTCTGATTTTAAATTGTGATTGAGGTCTTATAGTTTCCGTAGGTCTCCCCGTGCATACATGGCTTTTCTCTGCAATCTCTGGTCTCCTCCCACAGTCCATAATCATGACTATTGGGTTAATTGCTGATTCAAATATTACCCTTAGCTGTGAGTAGGTGGATTCATGGTTGTTTTGTCCTGTTTGTCTTTCTTTTGCCCTGTGATGGACACGCTACTGTGAAATTCATTACTTTGTATCTCTTATGCCACATGGCGATGGTGTTGCGCTGTCCCACATCAAGCGAAGTACAAGCGGAGCACAGTGAGAAGCTCAGTAACCCTTGTTGAACACTGATCATGGAACACTGCAGTGAATAGTTGCGAAGCAAATAGACTCAAGTTTTCTCTCAAACTGCGCCAGAAATGATTGGCTCAATGGAAAGAAAAAATATATATATATATATATTTTTTTCAACTCTACATTGCTCTTTTGATCATACTTTATCTTCTACTGTAATCATGAAGGTGTAGACCACCCAATTCAACAACTTAAATGATTGAAAGCATTTTTTTTTCTACCCCCCACAAGTTCCTTGGCCATGTTGTCTTTGTACCAAACCTGTACTTGTGACAATTAGAGCCTCTGTGGCATCTTTCAGATCAGCTTTTTACTGCCACTGATGGGAGTTCTCAGTATCTCAGCCACTTCTTGAGTCTGCCAATGGCTCATGCTGTGCAGGGACTTACTCTTTCATGGAGTTTGCTTGTCATTCTCTTTTTCCACCATGAGTTTCTGCTGCCTGAGGCATTTGCTTTGCAGTTCATTGCTGGGGGCCATTTTCCTGATCTAGTCCTGGATCTTTGAGCTTTTGTCCTGCATAGTGGCCTTGCGATTCTCTACCCACTGCCTCAATCCATGAGCTTTGTGTCGTAGTCGGAACGTGCTAGACTTGAGTTGAAACCTTCCATTCCTTGCAAAGAGCTTTGTTGGCTTAATTTTTTGCAGCTTTTCTGTCACATTTATACCAGTGATGTATCTGGTGACTAACAGGACAAATTTGTTTATTCTTACCATTTAGGAGGCTATTCTGCACCAGCATTTTTATTTTATTTATTTTTTTCTTTTCATACCTAATCTTTTTGCTGAAAGTATTTCTGAAGGGGTTCTGAAAGTCTGCCAAGTTTATTCCTGATTATTGAACATCTTGCCTTTCACAATAAATAGCTCTCAAAGTAAAGATGTGTAAAAATCCTTGAATATTAAACTTTTTCTACGGTACTATAATCTAACTTTGAAAATGTGTGAAAAATACTCATTGTTTTGAGTCCATTTAATGAATAGAGAAAAAAATCAAGGTTAAGACATAATATATTTATTGAAATTATATATATTATGGGCTGCCTTTATTTGTACCTGCAGCAATTCTAATATGGCACATGCTAAAGAACTTATTTTTTATTTCTACTTTCCTTTATTAAATAGAAATGTGGCAAGAAACTTTAATTAGGGATCAACACATTTCTGTCTCCCTAGAGTGAAATATGATGCGACACTGAGGCCAATTCCTCTTGTTCACTGTTCTAAATGTGCAAGACAAAAAAATATGCAACTCAAGTAAGTTACACATATAGTCTGTCATCTTCAGAAGTCAGGTAACGACAATAACTACTAATGTAAACCTTAAGGCTGGTTGACGACCCACCACATCTGGCCATACAGCCATGGGGACCTTAAGGGAGGTAAGAAACCTTCAAATCTCATTCTTGGGGGATTGTAACAAAGAATGACAACTCCAGCGTCCATTAAAACAAGTAGACTCCTTGTAGGAGCAAATGGTGGCACAATGAAATGTTCAAGGTAAAAATATTTATTGGCTGCATTTGAACCAGGAGCTTCACAGTAACATGTAGTAAAAAAGGAGCTAACGTTGGTCCTAGCTTTTCTTGAGAGGAAGTCCAGCACATCGGAGACCTAGATAAGGCAGATACTTTAAAAGGGTGGTCTCACAGCAATACTGCTGGTATTTTATCTGTTGGTCAGACGAGACTAAGAGAGAGTCTGTTTAACAACTGACTTTTCAGGTGAATGCAAAACCTGGGATGAATATGTGGAGCAATACCTCAGCATACTGGACTTTCTACGATGTAACAGAATTATGGGTTCTTAAAAATGAATGGACATTATAACAAAAAAAAAAAGCAAAAAGAATGGCCTCTGCCAGAAAACTGAAAAGTAGTTTACATTAAACATATGCCAAAATCAATACAGAAATAATTCACAGGACACAAAATTATTTTTTATGGCCGTTTCATCTCAGACAGAAATCCTTCAATGAGAATACACATATATTCAACAGTACGGCCTTTTATGTTGATCCTAGTTCCAAATACATCTCTGCACACAAAGCTGATAAACACGTTGTTGACACTCGGGTAAAAGAACTCCAGTTAGCAGAGACTTGTCATTATGCGACACCAAATTTTATAATGAATTCCAGCTGGGTTTGAGCCAAAGAGTGGATGATGCCATTTTTATCTGACCGAGGAATTTGCCATAATTTAATTTTCCAGCTAAGCCCTGTGCTGGCACTAGAACATTTCTCACACATGGTGGCGAAGTTAATGACAAAACGGCTCACTAGCTTCATGTTCTGAGAACTGACAAAACAACACGTTTTCCCTCAAAGCTGTAATGATGATTAACTGAATATGATCTGCAGAACTGACCTGATATCTTTTGCGTTGGGAAAAGGCTACATAAGCTTCTCCTAAAATCAGCAGTTTGAAAAGGTTTTGTTCTCGGTAGTTCATAGGGATGACGACTCTCTGTGTCTGTAGAATATCCAACCTCCACTTCAGTCCTGTCGACAGTGGTGATCTCTCACTCTCTCTTTGCTTCATCTTGACCCGTTCAACCCCCATCTCTCTATATATTCCCCTGTCCCTTCATCTTCCGTGCCCATGCCCTTAGTGATGGCTACTCAGATTGAGAGACCGTGTGCCGATGGTCCTTATGTCAAGAACAGCGGGTACTTGTAGCACGTTTCCTCTGTGCACAGTGGTTTGTATGCTCAATGGATGCTACTTTATGAAGCAGCCGATACAAACAGCTATGCAAATGAAATTCTTCCTCACTCCTGCTACGAGCCGTATTCAACAACAGCAAATCTGAGAGTATTACTCATCATGCTGTATTATACTGAGCATTTCTGAGGGAAAAGCAGGCTTCGCTAAGTCCCCTGTTTTCATTCCAAATGCCAGAATGAGCACTGATGCTTTATTGATTTAAAGCTTTACACACTGTACCATGCTCTGCTGGGGTGAAGATAGGCACGCTTTAGTTACACAGGGATGAAAATTGTTTGCTTATGTACTCAGGTAGACCAGTACATCCTGCTACTGTGACTCCAAGGTTTGACTTCTGCAGAAATACCTGATTGCAATAAGTAATGTAAGTCACTATTACATTTATTTGTCCCTAAACCAGCCCGGACCTTGTTCTCCAAGAAGGCACTCACTGGATGCTAACGTCTAATTTGGGCAATCGGTCGTTATTAGGATGGTTGAAAATCCAAGAGATCAGCTGAAAAACTCCCAACCAGCTGGTGGGCACAAACGACCGAGCCACATTTAAAGTCGCTTGGATCACATTTACTCCCCGCACTGAAGCCTGCGCTCAGCTCCACTGCATTGTCCTGATCATGTCTGAAGGCCTAATTGCACTGAGTTACCGCCAAGTGGCTGGCTGATTAGATGTTTGCTTTAAAGCGGATCAGAAATGCTGCAGTCAGAGAAGTTCCCATTAACTATTAGTGAAGCCAAACTTGCACATAGTACTTTTTGTATGGAATGGAAATGCCATTATTATGCCTCATGATGACAGAAAATACAGAGATTCCAAAGGACAGAAATAAAATGGTTGATGGAGAAAACAATATTAAATTATTTTATATAACTGGTGTTTTTTATAAGTCACAAAAAATAATAAATGTTACGCTGTTATGTTATCTAAAATAACGTTTTACATGCGTCTAAATGAAAGGTGTGAGTTGGGATGAAAATTGGGGACAAATTTATAATTTATTGCTAGAAAGACAGAGTAAGTTACTTTGATAGCTATCAATATAGCCTACATGGACATCTACTAAGTGCAGCATTAGAATCAGAGACAGAGACTGAGGCGGCAGCGTGTCGGTTGGTCTGCGTTACCCAGAAAGCAGTTGGGCACAATATCGCAACACCAACACCGTGAGTGAAACAATGACTGGGGCAGACTACTATATAAAGTACTTGGGGACCACTTCTTTACAAATGTGGATGTGTAATAATAGAGTACAGAACAAATTGGCAACCCAAACTGAAGTGTCTATTCTATGCGCCTTATAATGCGGTGTGCCTTATATATGAAAAAAGTTTTAAAATAGGTCATTCATTGAATTTGCGCCTTATAATCCGGTGCACCTTATAGTGCGGAAAATACGGTAATTATTTTATCTGGACCAGTGTAATAGCTGTTGTTTTTCAGCTTTAAGAAAAGGTAATTAGACCATGTTATTCACTTTATTACTTGGTTTTATTCCTGTGTTTCTAATTAAGTGATAATCTTATTCTAGTGCATGCCTATGCGCAATGTATGTAGTGTTTTGTGATGCTCAGACAAACTCATTTTTGGACTGAATGTGCAGCAGACTGACTTGGCTGATTTTTCATTCTTTTTGTTTTTGTCTAATGTGTTTTTTAAAATATTAATCTTACTGAATGATCACAAATGAATTATCAGTAAAAAAAACAAAACAAAAAAAAACTGCTTCATCTCGAAGATTAGCATATATCCTGAGGATAAACAGACTTTTTTTGTAAGATGTTCCCCTTAATGGACCAACAGACCTGTATCAGTCTATTAAAGAGGCATCAGATGACACTTCAGTTGCTGAAACCACAAAGGCTTGGAACAAATCAAAGGGGGACAGCCGTACATCTGCTCAATGAACCCAGGTGTGTGTACGTCTTCATCTGTCCTTGTGTTTCTGCAGTGGATTACTGTTTAAGCTAGTGTGTTTGGGTGAGTGTTGTGCATTTTTTTTTTTTTTTTGTTCTTCTTAATGGTACATCCATGCTAAATTGGCCCCTCAATGCAGTGCTCTGTGTCTGTGGTTTTGTGAGCTACAAGTGTAGAGAAACAAAGCGAGCCAGGGAGCTTCAAAGCAGGTGGGTGACATTTTGGGCTTTCAATCTTCAAAGCTCTATTTGCTTTTGTAGTTCCTCTTTGACTATAATTATATACTTTTTTTCTCTAAAGGTTTACAGCTGTCTGAAAACGTGGAGTAGAAGTTGAGGGCCATTTCATAAGAACATCATTCAAGGTTTAACAATGAGCCGCCTTTGTTTTTTAATATATTAACACCTGTAATATGGGTAGTTCTGAATACATGTCAACCTTAAAGCAACATATAGAAAGCGATATCACTGTGATACTCTTTATTGGTAACTATTGACTTCGAATTGATCATGACCCCCTCCCAACCGTTTCCTCACCAGTGAGTGCCTCCAGATGGGGGTATATGTGGAACCTATCCCATCCCCTTATTTCCATTCACCTCTCCTCTTCTTCTCTTCCTTCCAAGTGCCTCTCTATAATTCATGTCCAGGTGCAGCAGCAGCTTTCTTTGGCAGGGGGGCTTGAAAAGGAAAAAGGGGACAGATGTTCAATTTTCACTTCCTTTGTGCCGCTCTCCATACGTGTCCATATGTGGGCACACCTCTTGTTGCCCACGATGCAGATTGTGGCGTCTCCGTACTTCGCATTAAGCAGTAATTAAATCGAGTCACGGCCATGACTAACTGCTGGACGGTGCTTCATGTGGATCCCTGGATATGACATGGTGTGCATGTTGTATAAGTGGAAATAATGAACTGGGTTTGTTGATTTTTTTGTTTTCTAAGAATGTTGGTTGCAACTGATTTTTCGATCCTGCAGGCATCATGAGAGGCTTTATGCAAAGACATGCGCATGGTGCAGCTGTATTTACATGTAGCTTTTGTGGAGCTTGCAACCCCCCACTGATTGTTTGACTGACTGAACACTGCTTCTGGGTACTTCTACTGCAAACTAACAAGTACTGTTCAGTTCAGAGTGGAGTGTGCAATTTAAGGCATTTATGTATAGTTGCAGTTGTAAAAGCTGAATGTGTTTTTCCTCTCACTACTGAATTTAATGCACCGGAAATGCCTTTTAGGACAACGATCTTTTCCAAATACAGAGAGATTGTGAAGGTTTATAGGAGAAAAGTGGCAAACTTTTACAGCCTGACGAACCCACCCACATAAATTGTTCGATTAATGCTTTATTGTTGTGTTTAGAACTCATGAACATTAGAAATGTTTATAAAATGATTTTGGAAAATGAATCTGTAATCTTTTGGTCTGTAATGTCGGTCCACCAGCTTGTTTCAGAGTCTCCTTAGTATTGGGTAGTCTCCAATACTCTGATTATGGCTTTTGATTTTAACTCATGTTCACCAAAGCATCAGGATAGAGTTTTCCCAGCAGCTCCAACACATTGTTTTCTGGGCAGAAGACACTGTCAACATTTGATAGTGTCCATTAGCTTTCTCTGCAGGTATTCAAGCTGGGTTTTTTTTATTGTTCATACATCATTGAATGGTTTTGTAAGCACCAACAAAACTCTTCCATGGTAGCACATGGAGCCAAAAAATAAAAAATAAAAAAATAAATACATTTTTCTCGAGCAACAGTGACTGCTGCAAGCATCCTCGTAGAGTATCTCTCACATTCAGGATCCATAATGAATATTAGAGAATTCAGGATGTATTTTACAAGTTTACATGTACCTGAGAAGTTTACATATATATATATATATATATAGAACTTTCAGAAAACGGAAAGATTCCTGCACTGATTGGAGACATTAAAATACAGAATTTTTCATTTTCCCTTTTCTAATAATTAGAAATTGAGGTTAAAATTATTTCAAACTTATTATAAATTCCTTGACACTACATGTGATTGATTATGTAACCTCACAGATATAGCTATGATGTTACCTACGTAAGTTCAGTGACAAGAGAGACAGTTTTCGTTCTCAACAGATGAAGCATACACCACAGTGCATGGGATATTCTTGCTAATTAATTAAATGATTATGTTTTGTTCCTCTATGATTTTTTTAAAAGCCTTTCAAGCTCGTTTTAAAGATGATGCTGGTAGCGAAGTTACAAAACTGATATTAAAAAGCTGTAGAGTGTTTCTGTCTGTTGCATTTGTTTTTAAATAAACCTGTGATTGCGCTATTTTGCATTAAAGTCAGTCAGAATAATAAAAGGCTTCATAAATGCATATATGAATGGGAATGGAAAAGTGGCAAATTCCCTTGACATGCCTTTTCAAGTCTAGTTTCATTTGTACAAGCACAATGCTGAGCTTTTATCATCGGCATGTCCGTGTTTTTATCTCTTACATTATGAGCATTAAAACTAGCAATTATGAACTCACCTTGTTATGTGAAACGCAATAGTAATTTCACCACAGTAACATCGTAATGTCTCTTTCTGGAACTTATAGCTGTTTTTCCTTTATAGGTAATTTGGCTGTACAATCCTGGATGTGTCGGTCGCTGTGTGTGAGCGAGGCATTTTAAAATAGGTTGGCACTAATCCCCTTTAAAATGTCATATAGCCTTCTGAAAGGGAAAGGAAATGTAGGAGGAAATATAAAGGAAAAGGAAATGAATTATGGATGAGTTTTAAAAAGGATGTTACTCCCTGCCCTTCTCATTGTTTTCCCATTCTTCCTCCTTTCTCTTCATCCCCTGATACTCTCCTTTCTCTATGTCCTCTGTGTCCTCTGCCTCGTCCTAAATCGATATGGGCTGGCTGTCATGGGTCAGTGGCCTGTATGTATTGGAATGGACCACTACAGAGGGTTATTGTGGCTCCCAGGGTCCTTTCAGGAGGTGGCTGCTTGCTTCTCAAATGCAAACATGTTCCCAGTTTAACTACCATGCCCACTTTAGGCTTATGTTGTTGATGTATATTCTCAGCCACACAGAATGGCATTTTCATTCTAAAGGCAAATTTAATATAAGTATTCTACACCACAAATAATTGCTTAAAATGCTTGTCATGTGTATTTTAGTAACAAATACTAAAATACGCAGTCTATCTTTACAAGATAGACTGCAAAGAGCCTATCTTGGCTCTTTGCAGTCTTGCTATCCAGTCATTCCTCCAGGTTTGCCTTCAGTACTGATTTATGATAAGTTGTACTTATAAGACATTCTTGACATCAGCCGTCATTTTAGTCCATACAATCAGCATTTTGTAGCATTAGTAAAACAAAGCCTCTTACTAGTAACACATTTTGCAAACTAGTCACACTTTTATCTTACCACATTCACCATCAGTTATATCACAAACAGTCCCACAACTTTTGAAGCAATGGGTGAAGCTTTAAACTGCTACCTTTCTAAACTTCTTGTATCCTCTAGCTGTGCTACAGCTAATAATATTTTGGTCAGCTCAAACCATCTTTGCCTTCGTTTGTTTGGTTTAGCTAGGATTGCTACATCTTAATCTGCTCTTGAATGTGATGCTTCTTCATATCTTAGCATCTTTTATGTAAATATCTTAGGAATCAATGTGACTCAATAAAACTGTCCAAGGAATGATTATGTGTTTGAGATTATGGGCACGTTTAAATAAGACTGCTTTGTATGTGTTTTGCAGTGCTGGCGAGTATTTAGCCACAGGCATCCTCACACTCCAAGTCCAATTACCTGTGTTAAGGCCACGTCTCAGACAGGGGGATTACAACATATTATTCTTGCACAAACAACAGTCTTTCTGCCCACCAGCCTGCAGGCAGCCACTGACAAGCAACCAGGGAAGGTGTGAGAGGTGTTACATTAGCACCTGGATGTGCGAACAGCAGCCTGCTGACCTTTTATCTGTGGCTGATACACTAGCTAGAAAGTTGTTCAACCCCCTGTAGATTTTATATATTGCCCTCAATTTTTCAGTCTCTTCTCCCCATGCCTCTCACTTTGTTTGTCCTTTCTTGTCTCTATCTTTCTTTTCTTTTTTTTTTTTTTTTTTTTTGCTTGCTGCGATTTTGTTCCTTTATTTTCTTGTTCTTTTTGGTGACAGTTTGCGGTTTTACTGGTAAATGTTAGTCAAAGTGTCCCATCGCTCATTCTTGACTGGTTGTCACCACTTTGAATTACCTTTTAATGCACTTGTGGTGCAAAACAATCTATTTAGTTGCTATTCAAGTTGCTTCCTGTCCCCCTCACAAAGACTCAGCTGTCACAAGGATTCTTCATCCACAAGTTTTTACTTTTATTGTTTTTGTCATTTTCCTTGGCTACGTAGCCTGTACAAATTGCAGTGCCTGAATATCCTCGAGGCACACAACTTCCTTCAAGTCACCTGCCAGGGGCTCTAATTAGACTGATAAGCAGTGCAACTGGAATCAGCTCTTCCTGGTAATCAGCCCCACGGAGCCTCGACAGAAGGCTAAATGAGGAGGAGATGAGCCATGCAGCCCAACAGGTGTCCTTAAAAAGACAGGCAACTATTCCTATAGAGTCTTGTCTTTTTCCTTTCCCTCCAAACTGCTTGATAGTTTGGTTCAATAGGGTTTGAAACACAGAGAAATTTTGTGGATATTTAGGAAATTAATTCTGGAAAACAAAAAACAGTATGGTGCCCTTCTGTGGTGTATAGATTTAATCATCATGCTGTGACTTTGAATCGCTCTCTCGCCTCACTTTTAAAAGGAATTGTTTTGGAAACTGCTGTAAAATGATTGATTAGGTGTGGAGCGAATTTTAACAAACACACTCGTCAAAGTGTGTAGTTCGATTTCTGAATCGCTTCCCGTCCTGAATGCGTGTTTTCTCGCTCCTTTTCTCTTTGCAGCCGCAGCTGCTCTGCTTTAGACATATAATAATGATTATCACATTTTGTCCTAAAGCAAAGTAGTAATGCCAGGCGGGCTGAATACAAAATGATTTGTGAACTAATAAAGTCTCAGAAGGGAAATGTCATATTTCACGTTTTGACACCTGCGTGAGGCTGTTGTGTGACACTTTCATTTTGCGCCCACCACTCCCAGCTGTACAAAGAAAGGCAACGTGGTGAGATTAACGCTGGAGCTGCCAGGATGCCTCATGGAGACGGAGATAGGCGAGCTCATAGGACGCAGCTCTCAGATGCTTTATCCACTCTGTGAGAAGACGCGCACTAACATCTGCAGACAGTCACTAAAAGGCCGCGTGTCCAATAGCCTCTACCAGATGGGAAAACACATTGGCCTCTTCTGAAAAACTGTAAAAGTTGCACAAAACCTGCTTTTACTCCAAACTAGTTGTTAAAAATTATTTGCAAAGAGCCAAAGCACATAGTTTCATATCCCCGAACAATTTCTGGATCCCGGTTTCTTCTTTTATGAAGGCAGGTCACATCAGGGTTGTAAAGTGTTCACACTGGAGCCTGATTAATTGGTAGCATGAGTGACCACACAAAAAAAAAAGAAAGAAAAAAATGCAATTGAGAATCAAGACCTGCTGTGTGAACATACCCTAAAACATCTGTCAGCTCTCTTCTTAAAAAAGTACAGCATAACTGTGAAGTAGAATGAATAATACTTGTATAAATGTTACTTGCAAAATCCTATATGTGGCAGAATAGTAAGCCAGCATATAACTCTAAAAACATCAACATGTTGCTGGCAGCTTTTAGTCAGCAAGGAAATGGAAGCTGGTCAGATTTAAGGATTTTTGCCAGATTTTTGCCAATCAAATACACTGTTTATTGATGAAGATTTTGAATAGCAGAAATGTAAATGCGACCAAGTTTAGCCAAGACAAAAGTTTAGCCAAGACAATTTTTTGCCACTATTGTCAGTTTCACAGCTATACCTTATTTTGTGTTGGTGTATGTCATATAGCATCAATAAAACCTATAAGATCTGTTGCTGTTGTTGTGATGTGATAAAATGTGTTACATTCCACAGGGCACCAATTATTTTCCAAAGTTTTCTTGATCCAAAGATTTCAACAATCTCCAAACTGAACAACCAGATCTGATTTCTGAATTTATCTTGCCGTGTATCAAATTAGTCATAGATGTGATGTTCGTTGGGTTCTTATTGCCAACACAAATATTGTTTTGGCTTTAAACTATAAGCTGCAGCATGTGTTGCAGTCATGGATGGTTGACGATACGTCTTATTCTTCAGATCAAACGTGCTTGATTACAATTAGAGCCCAGCAGCACCCTTCTGCTCACCCCTGCTTTACTCCACTTCATCCTCTCCCTCGTCCTCGTGACTTGAGTGATGGCGTTTGTGATTCCTAATGACAGTCGGAACAAATCTGCGGTAATGAGGTCACGTTGGCATCTTTTCTCTGAAATCACCCTTCACACTTCTGTACAGTCAACCTGTCTCTGAAAGCCAGACGTGGCTCTGCCTTCGAGCTCCAGTGAACCAACGTGAATCTGCTCAGCTGTTTCCTCCAGGAAACTTTCCTCGCAGTCAAAATGGATATGCTGTCCTACCTGTGATTTCTCTCTCTCTCTCTCTCTCTCTCTCTCTCTCTCTCTCTCTCTCTCTCTCTGTGCTCAGAATGACATGTTGAGTCACTGAGACTCACATCCTGCCATTAAATTAATGCTTCCTCTCATTTCCAGACCTGCCGTATGATGTCTTTTACGTTTATTCAGGCTCTCCCGTGCGGGTGTTTAAAGACGACAGGGTTTTTCTTTTTGTTTTTTTAAAAAAAATAAAAAATTTACCTGCATGAAGACTGAAGAAGAATGTGTACATGCTTGCACGAACACCCACCTTCCGCTTATTGCTGTGTGTTTTCTCCTGCCGTGAGCAAGATGTCTGCACCAACACACCGCTGCGATTCGCTCGAGCCATTAGCTTGTGGAGAGGGAATTGTGGATGAAAAGCACAGCCGTGTGTAACTGTGAATATGCACAATATGTGTACGTGTGGGTGTGGCCTTTTTGTGTGCCATCTTGTATGCTCAATGTAAGTGTGTGAGTGTGTGTGTCCTTTGCCCAGTGATGTGGTTAGTAATGTGGAGACCTGCAGGAGACGGTCCGTGGAGAGAGCCTGCAGGATAATTGCTACCACAGTGACAGGTAGGGCTGCCTCTGTCAGAGTTCTCTCAGTGGGGAAGCAGAGGAAGAGCGTCTGGGTGTGTGTGAATGCATGCACGCATGCATGCATGTGTGTGTTCAGCTTAATTTTACTGTCCCTTCCTCTGATAAGCTTTTCCCGTGAAAGGATCTCTTTAAATAGGGGAAAGCCTGCAGACGTACACCAGCATCTTTAAATTGTTATTCTGAAGTAATTTATTATTACTCTAAAAATGAGTAAACATTCTTACCCATGTAAAAAAAATTTTAAAACCTGGCTTTCAAAAATCTTGGTGTCACAGTGCAGAAACTCTTAAAAACCTGTTTATTTACTTATTTCCCATTTTGTTATTCTGTAAACATCTGCGCATTTGACTGGGTATTTATGAAATAGAGCAGCAGAAAGTAGTCAAAAGGTAAAAAAAAAAGGATACATTGTTTTATTTTAATTTATAAGACACATTTCTGATAAATGTATATAAATAAATGGTTGTCAAAATTAATATTAAGAACAAATTAGAATTTATGGGAAAAGTCAGAGGCTTCTCTGTCTAACATGGCTGCCTTGTGTGTAAAAGGTTGCAATATCTGCTTTAAAAATATTTATTTTTGCATTTTTGGTCATGTTTTAAAAGTGTTCAAAAGTCCTTTGTGTGTTGCTGTAACTAGGCAGTAATTTAGAATAGCCACTGAGTCCAGCAAGTGTCCAAGTGGTGTTTGAACCACAGACTGGAATGTAGGATGTGTCTAAATTCAGGTCCCTTGAAGAATCGAAGTCCGCCAGTTATATTTTATTCTTATTTCTTGATTCTTACACCGATATTAAAACCACCAGATTGCAATATACTTATATTTCAAGCTGTAATCCATCTCCTGCTTCATTTGCCATTGTTATGAGAACAAAATATCTCCTGTTTGGCCCTGCAATAAATCTTGGGATATGGAGGACCTCAAGGATACAAAAGACTCCAAGTCCTTCAAATTCTGTGAAAAGTCGAAAGCATTTGTTGGCCGCATTTGGAGGAGCTTTCGAATTTGGACAGCCTTCTTTGGGCCACTGTCACATAATTGGCCTTCGAATGCGGCCCCAGAATGTGGCACTGTATTTAGTGAATGTAATTTACAGGCCCGAGGTCTGAAGTTGCAATAAACTTTCCACACACAGTCATACAGTTTAAGTGTTTGCTTTGTAACGTGCCGGACTTCTGACCGCCACGATCGCTGCAGATGTGAATTATTTACCTCGTCTCTCACTGTAAACCACAAACCTTTCCGCTCTTTTTAAGCGATTGTCAGATGCGATTTGTGTGTGGCGCGTGTCACACATCTGCCAACTGTCATCTTCAAGACGCCGCCGTAAACGATCTGAGCGCGCCCCGGTGAGAATGCAGAGTGACATCTGTGCAGGGGGGAGACGGGGGAGGTGGCTGGGTTTCTCCCACATCTGGAGTCATGTGCCGTCCAAGTCATTTGCCAGTGCTTCTCCCTTCCCCTGGTCTCCTGCAGTCCGTGAAGAATTGGTGTCAGCACCTATCAGAGGCAAAATGCCTATTCTACACAGAGTGTCAGAGCAGCCACAATCTATTAATCAACACGGCAGCAAAGAAAAAGATATTATGTAGGCGGTGGTTGGTGTTCTGTGTTGGCGTGTCTGCTAGCTCAAGAGCAGCAGGCAAAGCCTCATCTAGGTGTATTACTCGGGCATCGTCGAGAGGGCTCTCTAATGAGGCGGGATGCAATTATAAATGTCATATGTGCTCTGTTTGAGAACGGAAGAGGCTTGGAAACGGTCTGATGGTGTCTGCAGTGGACTCAAAGTGCATGCTGATTGCAGGACTCCAGTCACCACAGATCCAAACAGAGGCTATTTAATTCTTTTCTTTATAACGCATCAACTCGACAATCAATTTTCGTTTGTTTATTTGCAGCGTTTTACCTCCGAGTTCATCGTCGTTGCATTTATGTAGACAGCAAAGGGGCCTGGTGTGCTGATTTAGGCTGAATAACAGCAGTTGGTTTGTTTGGGGGGCACTGTTGGCCTTATCCGCAGGAAACGATCGATTGGGGTGAATAAACAGCGAGCCAGCCAGGACCCCTGCTGTTAACAGCATGGCTGTACCATGTGACAGGCATGGGGCTTTTTGATTGGCACTTCTTATTGGATATTTGAGCCTAATGATGTCATGATGTTTGGTTTACTGGGAGAGACTTGTTTTATTTGCGACAGAGATATTTGGCTCAGTATAACTCCATATGGCCTTCAAGGGGATTTAAGTGACTGTTACCGTTTATTAAACTATTTTTGATCTTATTAGACTTGCAAATGATACTTTTCATAAGCTAAGAAGAGAGAATAATTAAACTAAAGGGACAGACATTTCTCCGACTGATATGAATCGACAATTTTTAATACTTTCTAAATGGTTAATCCTTGAAAAGTCCTAAATGACTACTTTCTTTTGCATCTATTTTGGAATTTTTTTAAATTGGAGAATAATCTGTTACTTTTTTTTTTTTTTAGATCTTTTAGCATGTGGTCAGACAGATCCTCTTTAACAGATATCTTGATTTTAAATGGCTAAAGTTGAACAAAAAATTGGCAACCAGAGTTAAGTCGTGATTTGCATTATGTTCGTAATTGTTCGCACTATTTTTAATTTTGGTTTATATATTTTTTAATCTTTATTAAAGAAATCATTCTAAAAATGCTTTTTTGTATCAACTGTCTTTGTCCAATAATAAATTATGTCAGATTCAAGTGTGCCATAAAGTACCTTCTAAAATGAACAAAACTTAGGGAATTAACAAATATTCATATTTTCACAAAAGTGAAACTTCCAAAGGTATATGAGCTGAAATTGTATGACTTATTAGAGGAAAAATGACAAATGACAAAAAGCTTTTTAACTTCTAATTAACCAAAACCTGACCAAATTTAATCAGGTTATTATTCATTCATGATAAGTTAATTAAAATCAAGGGTTAAATGACTCTTGATAGAACAACCTGAAACTGATAAACCCTCTACCCAGTCCTTTTTAAATAGCTAAATATTTAAGGATTTTATATATTATTGATCAAGACTAAGATGTCAAAAGGGAGGATTTAAAAAAAATAAAATCTATTTACCATGAATCTTAAAAAAAGCGCCCTTCTCCAGTTTGTATTCATATGTTATAATCTTGTAGTTGGCAACAGCTCAGCGACATGGAAATGCTGAAGTATATTTTTTGACCTTTACCTTGTTTTATAAGTCATGTCTGGTTTTCTTTCTTTACTTTTCAATATAAGATATTAAGCAAGCAACAATTCATTAAATTCATGTTCATTTAAAAGGTAATGTCCAGTATATGAGGGGTTTGGAAGGATAAAAGTAATGCGAGTCTGAATCGGTCTGATGTGTAACTATTTTTTAATTGTGATTTGAGAAAGAGATAGAAATTCTGAAGTTTGTACATCTGCCTTCGCACGTTTTCCCATGTAGCCATCTTGGATTTGAGTGTTGCTTTCATATATCTATTTTTACAGCTTTGTGTCTTTTTATTTTTCCTCTACTTCTTAAATTAATAGATTTCTTTATATTTTCATCACAAAAGCCTCCATTTTTCAATGAACCCTTGAAGTGATCTTGGGTGAAGATTATCTTTCCACTTTGGCTTTCATCCAGCGCATTTTTAGAACTCACTTGTTTTGTTCAGTTTGTTTGGCCGCTAAAGTCTTGACCATGAATCATTTAAGCATACATTTCAAACATAAGGAGTGAACGAGTGCCGTGTCTACTCATTAAAACGTGACTCGGGCACAACTGACTAAAAATTCAGACAAAAACTTCAAGTGTGCAGTTAAAGATCTATAGATTGTGTCAATATTTTTGGAGATTTTTCTCAGTTTACATAGACTGTTAACATAGAAGTGACTTTCAGATGTTTGTTCTGGGCTCAAATTTCTTTTGCTGTGACCCCAGCATGAAATGGGCAACTTTAGAAAATGGAAGAGTCAATTCACGATTGTTGTTGTCTCCTACTTGTCAGCTTTATCGTGTTTTTTAGCACACACTGCTGATTTGTCGTCATGGCCAAAGTTAAAAACCAACTGAAAGCTTGTTTCAGCTCTTTCTGAAAGACACTTGAAAAGATTACAAGAAAGTCTCCTTGAAATCAAAGTAGAAAAAAAAAATATTGGTTGTTTAAAACCTTCATGGTGGTGTATCTATTCAGTTATTTTTGATTCAAATTGCAAATATTTTGTAAATAAATTAAAATAATACAAAAAAGGCTTCAGAGTGTTTATAGATCTCGATTTCTTTTTGGTCCAATTACCAATTTGATCTTTTGTTAAAAAATTGTCTTTATTGTGAATTCATTCACTTTTACTGAAGGCTATTTTATGAGTAGTTTCCTTCAAATAACAGCTAACAATCCTTTATCTTTTGGTCAGCCACCTTTTCCAGGTGTTGGACCCAAACATGCATTAAGGATTTTTGTTTAGTGCATTCCTTAAACAATAAACCTATTATCAAAGTGGCATTCAAGTTCTATCAAGACAGGGATTATTTTTGCACGGAATTAATCCTTTTTCATTTTCCTCAAACTCTTTTTTTTTTGTGGTGTAAAAATCTTTGTTCTGAAAAGTTTTGATTGCCATTTTTGCAGTTTTACTACAATAAACTAGAGGATTAATCAAGGCTTTGATTAAATAATATTAATAATAATAATAAAAGCTTTAAGATGAGTTTATAATATTCATCTCTAGCTACAACAATTTTCCTCTTTCTTCCTCATTTGCATGATGCGCCAGATACGTCCTTTGATTTAATTAAGGTTTAGCATATTTAATTAGCTATAGCTCGATCAGTCTACAGATTATAGAAACAACTTTAGGTTTCTGATGCCCCTGAAACTTCTCTTTGTTTATAAGATTCATTTATTTAAAGTTCTTTTGTTGTGCATTTAGATGCTGGGCAACGTTTCTTTTATATTTAATTTATCTCAATCTTCAAATGCGCTCTACCTCTGTCTGGAGTTCTTCAGCAGCTCTTCACTTTTAAAATCCTCTGTACTTCTCAGCTTGCCTTGGTTAGTAAACAAGCTAATGATTGTTAATGACGTCACCTAGGTTTCTGGTCACCGTTTCTGACAAGAAAATCTACTTTAAATAATACCTTAAGTGGTGCAGTTAAGGCCTAGTATTGACCATTTTAATAGCCATGGTTGTTGTACAGTGCGTGGAAACTAATGGGAACACCTCTAGTTTAATTTGTTGGGTTTATTGTGCATGTGGCTGCATGGATCCCAGCGTTTTGTCGAGGCTTCTGCTGCAGTTTCTGGTTTGAAATGCTCAGCATTGGTACTGGCAACTTATTTTATACATAATGCGAAATGCAGCATCTGAGGACGACATGCAAACACGTGTATCAAGATCGAAAATTTTGACTCTTATTGAAGTCTTTTACCGTTCTTATCTCGTATACTTAGCTATATTGGGCGACAGAAAAAGCGTAATGGAAGCAGCAGCTATGTTTGTGCAGCTATTTACATTTTGATAAGCATCTGTGTTCTGATGTCGGGTGTAGAGCGGTCACGTATGTTTTCTGTCATGCATGTAATGAATGTGCGTCTGCTCTGAAGTCGGTGCTGTGGTTCTCTGTGTTGTTGTGTTTTTTTTGTATTTCTCTCCCAGGATTTTGACTGGAAAAAAATGGGCTGCCATGCATCTTATCAGTGGTGTTGGGGGGAGGAGGGATCAGGTGCATCTTCTCCTTTCCTCCACCTCCTCCTCACCTCAGTCTCTACCTCTGATAGGTAGAGACACCCATCATATGCAGGGGGTAGGGGGGGAAGGGAATGGTGGGCGGAATGGCAACTTTAATATTGGAGCGATTTCCTGCTGATAAGGCTAACGGCTGTGGAGAGGCGTGAGCGTCAGCCCTCCTCCGCAATAAACACTTTCATTTTGTTTGGTTGGAGTGATGGATAGAGTGATGGAAGTGGTGAATATGGACGACCTAAGGAACACGAGAGAGAAGGGCTGGATAGATGGAACGGATGGGGATGTTATTCAATATTAACAGATCAATCAGAGCATGGTTGAAATATGCATTTTGTCAACTATATGCCCCTATTTTGGCCAAAGAAGCAACATGAAACTCATGTGACTTCACCATTTCCTGTGCCATGTTGAAATGCTAAATATTTACAGCCCACAGAGGGTGATTTGTCTCCTCATGCTGAATTTATATTGCCTCTAACAATAACAACGCAGTCATATATCAGAAAAATGAATATATATATTCATGGTTTTAAGCTCTGATGGCTTCATGATAATCATTCGTGATTTGCAGTTAGAATCCATAATGAAGAGTGCTTCAGTTTTCAGCATATGGCAGAGAAAAGCAGCAATTTAATCAAATTATATCTCACCGCTTGATGCATTTTGGTAAGTGCATATCCTGCAGAGATGTTTAAAGGTCACAGAAAAATCCAGCTTTAATTTCTGCTTGCTTGTTTTATCCACATTTTCTTTAATCAGTGTCAAAAAAGGCGGCAGCATGTTTGATCACCCTTTAGATTGTTGATTGAAATGATCTTTTTCCTAAAGCTGATTCAGCGTGCACCACACATAGGCTACAAGTAATTATCAGTAGAGGTGACAAAAAAAAAAAAACTACAAGTGAAGTAATTCAGAAGTTAGCTGTCTCTGTGGATGAATGAGAATTATGGCAGCCATTATAGGCAACATATTCACAACTTTGAAAAGCTGATGAATAAACTAATGCTTTTTATCCCCCAAAGATCTGATCACAGAAGACTTTATAAAGTTTCAATTATTCTCATTAAGCTTTTTTATTAGCCATCCCAGAGTTAATTTTATGTTTATACTTTATGGCTGTTAAGGATTTTTAGTATAAATCCCAGAGACAAAAGATTATTACAATGTTCAACTCTCATGCATAATTTAAACTATTATTTTCAAAAATTTTATATTGTAATGGATATAAAAAGTATTCAAGCCCCTGTTTAAAGTGCTAATTATTTGAGATATGAACCTTTTCCACCTTGAAATGCTCACACACCACAAAGCAAAATCTGATTTACTGATCAAACCATCCATCATCTTGCGCATATCTATTGTCGGTTTGCAGAAAGAAAAAACTTTAGGTAGGAGAGCCAAAGTATCCCTCTCATAAGCGACACTCTCCAGCTCATTCCAAGTCTTCCCAGGATCTACTCCCAGTGGGACTTGCCTGGTAAACCTCCAAAGGGATTTGTTCAGGAAGCACCCTGGTTGGAGCAACCTTAGCTGTTTCCTTTTGAAGCAGATGAAGAACACCTGCTCTCCCTTAAACTCCTCATCCTACCTCTGAGGCAGAGTCTGGTGACGCTACGGGAAAAGCTCAGCTGAGCGATGCTCTTCTTTATTATGAAATCTAGAAAATAACAAGAAATTTCAGCTTAGCTCCTTCATGACCGCAACAGGTCAGATCGCTCCATCCAAACAGTCAAATGCTTCTGGTTTAATGTTATGGGTTTTCAAAAAAAGACGCATCATAAAATGGGTCAAAACATTTTTGAATGGAGATTTTAAAAAAGAAAAAAAAAAAGCTGAAAAATGTGTCTTCTTTCTGAATCATTCAAGTTTTGGATGGACACCTGCAGCTAAAATCTGTTGCCTTTGTGTTTGATTTTTGCTAAAGATTATGCAAATAGTAAGCAAAAGACAGGGCAAAAAAAAATCATTTTTTTTTTTAGTCTCTTTCTTTGCCTGCAGAACATCAGATGATTTGGCTCGGTTTGATTCAGAAAAATTATCAAACGAGCAGCAGTGATCAGATCTTCACTTTAGAAATCAGCCTCGATAGAGTCAGACAATTCCTATTAAAAAGGCTGGAGGAGTCTCTTTGAAATGAGACCTGACATCTCTTTTCCACAGCCTGTCAGGGGTATTTGGTCGCTAATTTGAAACCTGCAAAAATCTGTGCCCGCGTGTGCGAAAAGAGAAAGTGAGCGAGCTCCAGAGGGAGGTTAATAGAAGAGGTGACCAAAAAGAGACGCCCAAGGCTGTTATCTGTCCAGGCGGTGAGAAGACAAGCATTCATCTGGCTGGATTGTAAGAGTCGCCCAGATCAACCGAGTCGCCAGCTAATGAGCTTGGAACTACATTGTATTTACATTTAAAGTGGCTGTTTTGGGACAGTACTTCCACTCAGGTTGATTGGAGACTTTTTAGCTTTGATTCTTTGCTGACCTTCAGGCCTTTAAGCTATTTTTTTAATTTTTTTTTTGTCTCACAATAAGATGGTTAATGTCAGCTTGTCTGTCAAGCCTGAGCCACCATGCCGGCATGTATATCTGTTGATTCCTGGCTAATCTTTTCTAGTTCGACTCATAATGTGTTGGGACCCTAGAGGGGTCCTCATTAGGACCAAAACGTGGTTTGACCTTTAAGCATCTTGGCCTTCCTCCACCACCTCCACCCTCACCCAGCTGGGCCCAATTACCTCGCTCATTACCCCCTCCCTGAACAGGTAGTGGAGGTACCTACAGAGAGTCAATATGGCTACAGGAGTGGAAACTGAGTGAGATTAATTCTCTCAAAATGGCGAAAAAAGAAAAAAAAAAATCTCTTTCACCACTACGCATCAGACGTAAGCTCTCCGGCCACTTTATTAGACACACCCTGTTGATATCAAGTTTGCCTTAATTCTTTGTGGCATGGATTCCGCAAGCTGTCAGCAACATTCCTCTGGGAAATCTAGGTCCACACTGACAAGATTGCATCAGATTTGTTGACTGCACATCCATGATGCAAATTTCTTCCTCCACATGCCCATGGTGTCCTGTTGCCCCTCTAAGAGGGGGGAACTAACGAGCTCAGGGAGGAATTTCATGCCGAAGATACCGCTATTAATGTTTTGCACACAGTTAAAATCTAACTTTAATAACATCAAATATGTTTTTGTGTTTTTTTACATATCCTGTAAAGACTTAAGTTATTCATAACTGGCCAGTTTATAAGTTGTGCCTGACAGATAATTAAAGGTTAACAAGAGACTTGGTCATTTTTATTTAAACTATATTTAAATAAATAAATTTAAAAAATGGCATCTCAAAACTTATGCCCTCTTTAATAAACTATGGAAAAGGTTTCAGTGCCGTTATGGCATCAAACCCTTCATATAATTGCTGTAGCTTTTTTTTTTTTCATGTTTCATGTTTTTGCAACATCTACCCATCAGGGTTTGGGGAATTAAGTCTTGTTTCACCGGTTTGACTTGTTGGTCTTGGTCCAAAGGCAAAAATGGTGCCAGTTTAGAGCTCTTTGTTTAGTTTACTTTGTCTTCAGGAATTGTTGGCATTTTAACAGCTTTCTCCTTTCACATTAAAACTTGTCTTAAGTTATATGTGTTGAGCCGTTCTCAACTTTCATCCATTCAAAAACACTTAAATTCTCTTTCTTCTCCATTCTGTTGCTCTGTTGTACCCGATAAAAAAATCAGGGATATCCGTCAAGGTGATAAAGAAGGCTGGTTCTGTTCTGGGGTCTGTTGTAGATCATTGGTCAAATAGGGATTCTTCATAAATTCAAGAAAATTATGGACAACCCTGACTATCCTCTTCATTGGACTGTTACACAACATCAGAGTGTCTTCAGTCAGAAGTGTCTTCAGTAATAAAATATCTTTCGAATTGAATTGATTCGGATGCACGTTTAGCCTTCCCAGCCCCTTAAGTGAGATCTCTTTTAGCTCACTTTTGCCATCCCCCCAGAAACCCTTGGATGACACCTAACATAGAAGAGATGTCTCCTTGCCTGCCATGCTGATGGGATGATAGGATGATCAATGTTTGCAGGATCCTTAATAAGCAGAAAGAGAAAAGGTGATGGAGAAAGGGAGAAAGAGATGGATGATTACCCTAAAAGTAGCATCCTTAATTAGATAGAATTCTGCATGTGGACTGAGTGCAATCATTGGGATAGATTAAAATACTAATTAAACAGACCCATTGCTGAATTTGGAGTGTGAGGTTGGGTTCAGCTCTTCAGGGTCATTTGCATAGCCTTCATCTGGGGAGATGGGATTTAAAGGACCTGCTCTCTTTCTCCTTTTTTTTTTTCTTCTCCAAATTAGCAGCCACATTCACATGCTAACAAACTCAATTAAATGATGCTGCATTTTCCGCTTCGGCTCTATAATTTGGCTTAATCTATTAGGGCCTCCTTTGATTTTTGTTTTCTAATATAAATGTTTCCATCAAAGTGAGGAGGGAACGTCGAGGACAGCACGGAAGGGAAAAAGTCGGCGAAACTGTGTGATCTTGAGTGATGGATATTTAACATCGCCTCACTTCAGTTTGATTTGCATGAGAATGTCCTTTGTGAACAAAGCATTGAAAATAGCATGCCATATTTGATTAGATCACAAGATCTGAGGATCAAACTCGGGTGGTGTATTAATTACTGCAAGAACAAAGGCAGGGGCTCAAGTTATTGTGTGCCGTGAATGTACAAGCACTTCTTCTGCTTTCTGGTAATCTTCAGAAAGAATGGATACTTGTGCATAATAATAGGTGCATTTTGATGTGCACTTTTTAACTTGCAAGCCAGAGTGGTGCTTATAGGACAACAGTGCGTGTACAACGTCAGAGTAGTGGTTGATAAAATAAATAGTTTCCATAATTATCCACAACCCGGAGTGTATAAATTGAGATAACTTCTCTTAAACTGTTGTCAGGAAAGGCTGAACTTTCTCAAAACCTATTAACTCGGTGCCTTTTTGTTAGTCCACTTTCTGGAGGCAGGAGAAAAACAAATCTCGCCTTGTTTCTGACAATGTACAAGCTACTTTTAAAACTGCTGCACAGCTAGCTGTTACGTGTCCTGTGATAAGACCCACTTATTGATTTAACAAACTAATTATGAAAATTGAAATCCGTGCACATACGGGTGGCAGGTTGTCAAGTGGGGGGAGGGTGGCTCTCACCACGGTAGCTTAGGGGTGTGAGAGATTCTGAGTTTGGACGTAAAGTAATGCAAGCAAAATATGCTAAATATTAAGCCAATTTAAAGAGCTTAAAGCTAAATTTGGTTAAACAATGTCAAGGCTGCAATGTTCCTATAATGGGGTGTCAGTGGTCTGCAGGTTTGGAACAGTCTGCTGCCTGTATCTGCATCACCATAAAGGGTTTTCGACAATATATTGTCAGATTTTTGAGGGCAATTAGAAGATAATTGTTCAAACATTTAATAGCTGATTCATTTTACTTTTAACTTTTATTCATTTACTCTTCTCTACCACGGCTATAAACTGTCCAACTTAAGATATTGCATCAGCATATATCAAAGGACATTAAAAAAATCTTTTGATTTGAAAAATTCAAAAGATAAGTTAAATAAGACTGAATGATCAGGTATAATGAGTGTTCATAGAATTGGTGAGAATTTGTCAGATTTCAGAGTGTAATCAATGATGTTCATGTCAAAAAAATGGTGGCAGTTTCTCCACTTGCTGCGTTATTCAAGACTCTATCTATGAAAGCAGGCTACCATAAGTAGATATTATAAAAAGTGTTTGATAAAGCAGTTTTATAAAAACAAAACAATAACATTTGAAACTGTATCTACATGTTTTATTTTAGTGAAATTCTTCCTACTGAGCTCCGATTTAGACCTATGTATTTAATGTAGACTTTACTCTAAATATATATGTCGCTAATATCAACTGTATGTCCCACTTTTCAGATTAAATGTGAAATAACTTTAGGAAAACCATGCATGTCTGTCCTCCCTGTTCATGATTATGCATTACTCATGTCCTAGTTCTGTATCACTGTTTACAACCTTACAACAGCTTTGAAGGTTGCAAACCTCCTTCCCTGTTGAGGATTTTAGGTGTTTGTGTTTGGGTGCCGGACATTTTCTATGACCAGTTTGACATCTGACTCAGACTGATCCATCCATCGCATCATTCTCAGTTTCACTGATTCCCCGTTCTACCTCGGGAACTGAAAAGAAAAAAAAAACAAAAACTGTAACTTTGTCACATCAAATCTCTGCTTTTGTCTCCCTTTGCAGTCCAAGAAAAGCAGCAGCTGGAGAAGGAGACGGGCCTGAAGATAGTGGAGGCCGGAGTGAGTGACGTAAGTGCAACTCATTGAAACGGCTGCTAAAAAAAAAAGTGGATGCCATGTTTGCGGTTTCAACTTCCTCACACCTGCAGTGGTCTACTTCACACGCACATTTGTTTAAGGGAGCCACCGTGACTGCTGTCCCCCCGCCCCAATTGATTTCCTTTAAGTTTCTTGGAGCTGTTATCCCTGGAGTAAATATAAACAACAAGACAGAAGCCTGATGCAGTTTGTAAAACCTAAAGAGAGTGTTGATCTCTTGCAACAATGACCGGATTATCTCGAGTACTGTCACTTGTCATGATCCCCGATGCTTCGCTGACATATTCATTGGAAAAAAATTAAGAGGAGGAGGAAGAGGAGGAGGAGGAGGACTCTCTGGATGATCCAGATGAAAGAAGAGCAAATGTTATTCAGCCATGATAAATATTCATATGTATCAAAGGTAAAGATCTAATCAAGCACCCATTGATGCGTCATAGCCCTCCATGCTTGCCTGGTAAATGAGTTTCTTTATGTAAATGAGCCAGACAGCCTTAGACCTCTGAGCTATCCTGATCCTGAAGCACGCTGGGAGCTAAGTGGATGTGGCCCGTGCACTGCAGGACAGTTGCCAATGGCAACAACCGTCACACATTGCAAAGACAAGATCATTTCCCCCATGTTAGTCCTCTCTCTGTGCTGCTTTTCTTCGCCCATCTGCCTCCCTCTTATATCTTTTTTTTTTTTTTTGGTCCTGCAATTTCTCTCATCTCATACCGCATTGTGTCTCTGTCATGTTCCTCATAATTATCTCAGATTTTGCCTCTTTTTAAAATATATATATATATTTTTTTTAATGTATGACTTTTTGTTCTGGTCTTTGTCCGTCTCCATTTCTTTTATTTCGTCACAGAATGATTCCCGTGCTTTTAGCCAGCACTAGCTTGGTTCCGTGTTTGTCATATTGGGCCTATTTGTAGATAATTAGCTGCAATAATAGCCTCTCTGCAGGAGACAGTCTGAGGGAGGGATGAATAGAAAGAGAGGGAGGGGAAGAAAGGAAGAGTTTGTCTTCCACATCATGAGAAAATCTGCTCCCGGCTGGATTTTTGTGAGATACGTATTTAAAGAAGCGCTGCGTTTATTGCTCTTCAAAAAGTGAGTTAGCAAAGTAGAAATCCTGAAACGCCACTTAGAGGATGTTTTATGAGCTCTAATGTGCATGTGTTGACCTCACCAGTTTGCATCCAAGAAGTGGAGAGTTAAGGCTAAGTTGGGAGAAAATGGTAGCTTTTGACAGGAGAGCATGTGGAGTGCGCTCTCCAAATACATTAGTTTAAAAGGTGTTAAACCAAAAGCCAGCTTTTCAATAAATTTCCTCTAAATTGACTGCAGTTATGAGTGAATTCATGCAATGGTTTGTAGAGAGGTTCTTCTTTATTCTGCTTATTAATGGCACGGATGGAAATACGCTGGGTAAAATTGCTCTATGAATCCATTACAGGTACCGAGCAGGAAATTAAGCCGCACTGTGAATTCTTTCTTCTGAGTTTGTACGAAACCACCACCACGGTGGTTTGTGTCATTAAGCCTCATCACTGTCAGCTCCCACACCTCCTTGGTTTTTATTTAAGAGGTGACAAATGACAGAACAGCTTAGGAAGATGTCCAGATAGAGCAAACGTCAATACTGGGAGATGCTCACGAGGATAAGCAAATGTCAAAGTGGGGAGGAGGGGACATCAGTCAATAAGCTAAGCAATATCCACTCCATTATAGATTGCATGGAAGTTGGATCACAATACGATAGAAAGGCATTAATTTTCCTGCAGGGTACATGTGCAAGTAGGACATACGGTGTCTTTAGAAAGAAATCAGGCACACTTTCTCATATTTTTTTCACAAGTTCAGTCAGAAGTATAGCTGAAAGAAACTGTGAACATCAATTTTCATTTGTGGAAAGAGATTCTCACACATACTCAGTTGGACTAAAGTCTGAAGTGCCAAATTCAGCATCCCCTCTGTCCTACTATGCACAAGTTGGCTAGGGCTACAAAAGCAACAATAACCCTTAGAAAAATTACAGCGCTGTTAATTTTTACGACTACCAAGAGTAAAAATCAATTGTTCATTTGAACACAATTTTATTTTCATTTTTTTGGTTTTAGAAAAAGGTACTTAATGCAATTTTTCAAATTTAAATTTATGGGAAAGGAGGCGACAAAAGGATGCGTAACTATTTCCAAACCGTTTGAAATGGTAAATGATTTGCACTTGTATTCAATCATTCATCCATTCGCACGCTGATGGTCGGATTACTTTTGCAAGATAATTGTGGCGACACCGGTTCCTAAAGATCTTCTGACAACTGCAATAAATACACAAAGAAAGACGTCAGGAATAAAAGTCGTGGTCGATGTGGCCCTGCACTAACAGGCTGATGTGTACAGATTCAAACCACCCTGAAACCATATGTAGAGGACATGTTTTCAGACCCTCATGGCTCTCAGTTTGGGATATACAGTCCGGCATGTTGTAGCACACGCCGACACCTCAAACATAATTGCTCCTAAACTGCTCTACTGCTGCCCTTCCTGCCTCCTTCAGCAGCTCGAGGCAGCAGCAGTGACGCTGATAGCCACTGATGGCGCACGGCTAGAAGTAGCCTACGTTAGTCTGTTTACTTTAGAACTGTCAACCAAAATAGTAGATGTTTTTTAAAACAATATTCCTCAGTTTTCATATGATATTCAATAATCACCGGTCTTGTTTTTAAATAAGGAGGGAATGACCTTTAAATCTTACTTAACGTTTTTGTGGTTGATATTTAATCCACAAAATACTCCCCGAGATTCAAAATTTGAGTCGTAATGACCACAAACTTACTCTGTGATTAAGAATCAACTAATGATTTACCCCAATGTGCTAGGGCTTTCCTCTAGATTAAAAATGCAATATTAAGAAAATGGTAATTATTTAATTGTTCTGCCAGTTTGATGTAGAAACTGGAAACTAATTGTGTTTTCTTTTACAACAATATTTTTTTCTAATTCTCGCATTTAGACATGCAGACAGCCTGCATAAGATGGTCCCCATGTGGTTGAGATGGTGGTTAAATTGAGATTCATAGACGTTTTGACAGCAGTCTTGTGTTCGGAATAACTCCGGCAAACTGCTTATGTGAAGAGACATTCATTAAGCTCAGAATTCCCACAGCTGAATGCTGACTGATTATTCTACCACTATATTTAAATCATGTATGGCAGATGAAAAGATTCAGTGCTGTGCATGCGGGATGTTAATGCATTTTCTCTCCAAAATAACATCGGTATTGGTATTTGTGTGGTTGTAATATAACAATTTATATGTTTCTAGTATGCTTTTTCCGCAGTTTCTACCATGCCCTTTACAGACAGTCGGGTGAGTTTCTCCTTTCCCAAACTCATATGTAAATATATCCATCTGTGGGTTTTGGGAAACTGCAACTTCCACAAAACGTGGTGTATAAAAATACTGGAAAGCAATCTCTATATTCTGAAAAATACCAGGTTAGAAGTCACCTCATACTATAGACTAAAAAATACCTCCTATATTCTAAAAAGTAATCTTTAAGATCCATAGAAGCAACATTGTTCTTATGATGAAAGTAGCCTCAGGTTTTGGACACAAAACGTTGTTTTATTGGGAAGCAAGTGGTAACATATCAATTTTTAAAAAAAAAATAAAATAAAAACTACTCGAGTCCTCATGTAAGTTACAGCAAGGTGATCTCTGAAAAAGAACTCCTAAAATGTGGAAACTAAAGTTTACGCTCCAGAAAGAACCACGTTAGAAGTTGCACCATAAAGCAGACAGGATCCCAAAACCTACCTCTGAGTTTAGTCAGTTTAGTAAATATGCCCTCTATGTTCCAGAAAGTAAACTATAAACTCTTGGAAGTGACTGGAAAGTTTTGTGAAATGTATCAGATCTTAGTAAGCAGTTTCAGAAAGTAACCAGTTTGCTCTGGGCAAGTAACATTCAGTTTGAGGAATATATGGGGTAGATTATATTTAAAATATGTAAGAGAGATATTTTGGATTCCAAATATTTAATCCCCCCTTTAACATGAATTGGTTTTGTGATGTTAGCATAATAACTGAAGTTCTCAGTAACCTATACAAACCCCAGGTTTCATTGACAAAAGCATCAATAAATCATCAAAAGCATCAATAAATCTTTGGTTATGAAAGTTTCAACATAGTTGTGATTCCAACTTCAAGTTGGAAAGGCAAGTCATCATTAACACTTTTTAATGTGGCTACTTGTTTTCTTGTTTTGCAGCATTTGATTTTACCGTACTAATGCAGCCAAGAATAGAAATATTACTTAGTAAATTTTCCAAACACTTTGCCATTGGTGCACAGTAGGTGTCATCAGCAATAAAAACGTTTTTTTTTTTTTAGTTTTTTTTTTTTAAATGAAAGCATGTTACATTAATTGCCATATGAAATGATTGGGTTTTGGGGTTTAATTGTTAGCGTCATTAATCAGCCAGGGCTCTTGCTTCAGTGATTAGAAAATTGTTCCACCAGACTTGAATGCAAATATAATAGATTTATGCTAGATAACCTGAGAAGTCAAATTTAGCCTAACTATTAAAAGTATCAAAAAAAGTGTGGAAAGCAATGTAATTAATCCAGTATAGCACTCTTTACTTTAAAGAAGAATAAAAACCAATAACCTCACAGATTTTAACACATCTTCAGAGAACAAGGTATGAATTGTGCTGTTTCAATCTAAAATTGGTTTGCTGAAGCCACAGAAATCAAAAAACCTCTCTTAGAGATATGAATCAAGTTAACCTGCTTTTTTTTTTTTATCATTTTTTGTGTATTTCGGTCTTTAAATGATATATTATATGCCCCGAGCTTTTATTTTAAGATAAAGTTTAGTAAAAAAAATGAGCCTATATAAAATCACCATTAATTCACTCACTGAGTTTGGATATCTTCTGGTGGAAATATGATCATGCAGATTAGCATTTTGTTTTGATGGAAGATTTGTTTACTATGAATATTTATTTCTGTGTTGTTGTTTTATTAACAAGGAACAGCACATGTTGCTTTCTTTTTATCTTACAAAGCTTGCATATTGTAAAAAAAAAAAATTCACTTCAGCAAGTAACAGGCACTGCAATTTCCCCAAGCAAATGGAACAAATCATCTCAGCAGCAGCTTCAAAGCAAAAATACACAAACCGTTTCCTAACTGAGAGAGGGGGCATGGCGACTCGAGTAAATAACCGTGACGAGGTTTACATGGATATATTTTGTACTGCTTTTTTTTTTTTTCGTGTTTTTTTTTTCAAAATCAAAGAATCACAAGAAAGGATAAATATATTTTATGTAAATTTGAGATCTTTTGTTTTCATTCAAGTTTGCATTCCCTCATAGGTAAAAAAAAAAAGAAAAAAAAAAAGTGGTTTATTAACATTGCGAGATGTGTGCTGTTCTTCCTGTGTCGTATCATGTGGAGTTTAAGTATTTGTCTCAGCCAATCATTCCCACATTGGCCCCAATTGCCTTTTCCACAAAGACAAATTTCTTTTAGACACTGTAATAAGCCCAAACAATGTAGGAATGGCTGTCTATAAAAATTTTAACAGTGCAGGAAGGCCAATCTGGCCCTTTTAAAAGTGGCTAAAATGCCATTACTGTGGCAGATCTGGATGTGAAATGTCATATCGGAGCAGCCCCACTGTGCCTTCAGCCCCGAGTAATGCTGCCTCTTTGGAGACTCCAGCTGCCTCCCACTGATGAAAGCCCGTCCAGCGACTCTGTTTCTCAGCAACCTTTTACCATCACCTGACCTTTGGACTGCAGAAATGCCTTTGATTCCATGCCATGCAGCTTGGTATTTGCCTCTATATAGCATGACGTGTGCTCTCTCGCAGGAAAAGGCTGGACTTGTCTGTTTTTAATGAGTACCAGAATGTAAAGTGTTTACTCTCCCACCTTCTCCTTGCCTTTATTTTCTTCTGCTGTCTTTTTTTCTTTTTTTCTTTTAAGAACCTATAGTTTCTGAGTGTAGCCAACATTGATATTCTCACTGAACTTGTTAAAAGGCAGTTCTGTGCAGTTTTGCAAAGAAAAATTGTTGGATGTTTGTATTTACTCCTGAAAGAAGAGTTTAAGGTGAAGTTGCCCTTGAAGGAGGTTTATAACTTTAGATTAAACTAAATGTAAAAAAAAACATGCAATTATGAAAGATTTTACACTGTTATGAATACTTTCTACAAATGCCCTGTCTTTTGTTTTTTGTCCAAGTCCTTAAACCTCCTACTTTTGTTTTTTCAAGTTACTATTTCAGATAACATTATGTGGTTAACTGGATGCTTTGTCCTCTAGAAATTTTATACAAACAGCTTTCCCCAAACTCTTAATATACAGAAGAAAGAGCACATAAACTAGCTAGCTCACATGGTATAGTGGTAGAGCAGATGCCCCATAGACAGAGGTGATGGTCCTGGACTCGGCCATCCTGTGTTTGATTCACCTCATTGAGACCCTTGCTGCACGTCTATCACCTTTTCTCTCACTAGTGCCAAAACAATCATAAAAAAAGTACAATGAGATTATTAAAAACGCTGTCTGGCTAAATCTATAGAGGTTTAGAATATTAGCAAAACTTCAAGCAAGTTTTCTGGAACCTGCAGGTTATTGGACTCCATAATTTTACAGTTACTTTCTTGAACTTACAGGGTACTCTATCTGAACATCATTGTTTGTTCACTTACATGTAAGATCTGAAAGTACTCGTTCGGTTCCAGAAAGTACTTGAGGGAATAGCCTTTTGATCATTTGTAATAAACAAGTTTCAGAAAGTAACTTTTAAGCAACACTTTGAAAAGTACAAATCTTTTCTTCCTAAGTGTGCTAATTTCTTCTTAAGAGAAGAGTTTCAACTAAACATCTATTGTTTTGTCTATCCTATATTCATTTTCATTGCAGTTGACATTTCAAGGTTAATTTTCCCTTTGACACACAGTGGGTGGGTCTTTCTGAACTTTGCCAAGACAGAACAGGTTAGTGGGTTGAGCAGTAGATATGTTTGTCAGAAGTGTCGAGGCTTTTGAGTTTAACAGCATCGTTGGGCGGCCATGCCTTGGAGACAGCCGGTTATGCTTAAACATATATTTGCTGCTCTTGAATATTCACCGTTGGATGATTTTTACTTTTTTTCACTGTTGTTTTTAGTTTCCTTCTTGAGTCCACATCTTGGCCATTGGGCTTGTCCATTGATATTTTGTTTTTAGCCCCCACCGTTGTTGATCCATCCAACAAAAAGTCATAATCAAATGCTTCATTCTTTGCCAAAGAAGGGTTTTTATTTGTTTTAGCAGAAGAGTCCTACTTGGTTGATTTCCATTAATTCATTTTTATATGGTGTCTGACGTGAGATGTAGGTACCAAAATAGCTTAGATCCATCAGGATAGGCCAGATGGTCATCCTTTGCATGTTTTCTTGGACTCTCACACAACCGTTCTTGCCAGCTAGGCACCATATTCCCTTCTGAAACCAGATAGTATTTGCTCTATACAGATATTTTTTTTATGTGAGCTACCACAGTCCACAGATATTGCTACTTGTCTTACGTTCACAGTCTTCTTTACAGTTTTTTGCCCCCAAAAATAAATAAATGCACCTGTCAACAAGTTGTAAGGCATGTTTTTAAAAATATCTATTTTAGAATTATGCAAATGTAAAACAAAAAATAACCAATCAGTTGCACACTAATGCTTAAGGAACATTAGTTTAAAATAATAGTTATTTAAATAAAGTTTCACTTGATAAGAAGGGATAGATCCTTTATTCTCCCATATTGGATACATTATGGTGTTAACTATAATTTTAAATAGAAACTTTGGATCAAATATTTAAAACATCATTAAATCACAATTTACATGTATTTCTTAAATATTGAGAAGATCTCCTTTTTTAACAATGGCAGTATGTTTTTTTCCAACACAACACTCAAGAAAACCCTATATACTTATCATGGACATTTTGCATTGGATAACAAAGCCCTAAACAATTTCAGACTCCAATGGCACTCTTAGTTTTCTCAAAGAAATGTAGATTTTAAAACTGTTGTGATGTGCATGTTTGAAATATTACACAAATACATGGTGGACATTACCGTTGAACAATTTCAGACGTGATTAAACAAGTAAATGTTTGTTGACTGTCATCTGGCAGTAGCAGCAGTGGGGTTGAGGGGCCCTGTGCCTGGGAGAGGCTGGGGGTACGGTGCCGGGGGGCGGGGGGCCCGCGATGTGCACAGCTGGATAGCATGGCAGAGGTTCTAAATGTCAGCGTTGAAGGGGGACGCTGCTGCCATTTGGCCCGGTGTGCTGCATGCCAAGGGACTGGCAGTGGGATGCTGGGGCAAGGTGCTCCTGCTTGCAGCCATGGAGCTCTCACCTTCTGCCATTTATCATGCAGCTACTTGCCTAGCGCATCTGGCACCTCAGCACTGGCAGCCTGAGGAAAAGCTCTTGCTACAGACCAACCGCTGGCCCGTGCTAATCTTTCTAACATCACAACAAAATATTAGGGCGCAACAGTATTTATTTTACTAATTTTTTTTTTATCTCTTTCTTTGACTATTGGAAAACGAAGTAAAACTGAAGTGAAAGATCAGTTCTTATATCAAAAGAATGGGAAACTTATCAAAAGTCTGAATACAATCAAAATTTTAGTCTTCATATAGCTATCTTTTTTTTTTTTTTAAACTAAACTCAATCTGAATTCATGGTAGCTCTGAAGCTGCGCATTAATTATTGCTCAGTGAGCGCACAATTCGGAAACCACTTTGCTCCCAGTAAATTAAACGTAATCAACTGTCATATCATCTTTTATTGACTTTAATTGACTATAATTGCGAATCCTGCTGTAACTGCTAGTTACTTTCTGCATGGCAAGGTCAACTAAATTGCCTGATGAGCTGTTATGGTCTTTAATATGATGACCTTGACTGGGAAGCTGGTGTATGAGGTCCTTGTGTCTGTGTGGATAAAGCATGAAATGATGGTGTGCTGTGCTGCTCCACTTAGTCGTTTTACAAGTTCTACTTATAGGCTTTGATTGCTGAGAGATGGTATGTTGTAAAGGCTTAGTCATATTTAAGCATGACCTGGATAATAAAACAATACTCATGTGAAGGTGTTTAAACTCACTTGCAACAGTGAATGCCTTCAGATGTTTCTATTAACTGTCCCCAGAGCAGCATGATGTCATAACACGTCTTTGTGGGAACAGTGTTTTCAGAATAATGTGCAGTGTTAGTTTTACGCCACACGTGGCATTTTGCATGTAGGAAAAAAAAAGTTACATTTAGTCAAATCTGACCAGAGCGCCGTCTTCCACGTGTTTGGTTTTAGAAAAATTCATGTGGCTTTCTTTCATATTTTCTCATGTGTTTTATGTGGTACATGCTTAACTAATAGTTGTCGTGACAACATATTCCTCCTGATCTCTGAAGTCAAATCTATCATTTGACTTCTACTTCACAGAGACGTACCAGTGTTCAAATAAACTCAAACCGTTATAGAAAATATAGAAATTTATGGTTCCAATGTGACAAAATGCAAAAAGGTTTTGTGGTGATAACTTTAGTTTTAGTGTGCAAACAATTGTATCACTATTTTAATTAAACTTTGTGCATATATTACATCAATATAGGTGATTTACGGACTTTTGTTTCAGCACCAATATATGGGCTAAAACTTTGTACAGTTGCTTTAATGCATGTCGGCTTTCATCTTACTTTATGACGCAATCACAGCAGATTCAACTTGTGAAGGAAAAAAAAAAACACTGATCAAGATCAGATGTAACACCTTTCCTTGTCCTGCTGTGAGGAGAGCTTTGCTTCCCATTTCTCAGTCATGTTCATGTATGGATGCCTGCCAGTAGGTCTATTTGCATTCACATGCGTTCCCATCATGTCAGGTGTTTGTTGCAAATGCACAGATGTAGCGAACACCCGGTGTGGTTACAGGTGGTGCATCGGTGTAAAAAAGAGAGCTTTTGATCAGTGGCTGCAACACAAACAGTCTGAGCACCAGCAGGCATAATACTGGGCTGAATAGAACTATAATCAAGCACTTGTGAGATGCATTAAGCTTAATTTTTCTTATAGAATTTGTGTGCTGCAGCAAAGAAGAGTAAAACAAATAAACTGAGATCCTTCGACTTTGAGGCTGATCTACAGGAATTTTACTGTTATATTTGAAAGTTAATAGGTGTATGCCAGTGAATTATAATCTTCAAAAGGTTTATTTTTATCATTTCAATCAAAGAATGAAACTCACATGGTGATATTTTTCAACTTCCTCATGGTTGTGTAGTTCATTGTACCAACATTTCTGTATTTGCATGATTTGGGATTTTCAATCGTTTTCAGAAAGACTCTGTGTGAAACGAATCTTAATAATATGGGTTGATTTTTTTCCACTTCCCAAAAATTTTCAGAAACTTTGAATTTTGGATTGTTAGCTGTAGGCCATACCCATCAAAGCTAATAGAAAACGTTGACTGTATCAGTTTGTGTGTAATGAAACACACAAACTGTTACATACATTCATTATGTATGCACATTCATTCATTAATTTAATTACTGAAATAACAGAATTTTTTCAATGATATTCCAATTTTGAGAAGCACCATGACGCAGTCACATCTGTTGCTATTCATTACGTAGGTATAAAAAAAAGGAAAATACATTTCCAAGGCTTCACTGAAAGCTATAGAGTGTAATTATGTTTGTGGTGGGGGGAAAAATATGGTGGATTGATTGCACACCGCACATTTACAATAATGAGCCACTGACGTATTGTTAAATCATAATTAATTTCTGCCTTTCAAATTTCTGATCAGCCACACTTGGTGTTGTTGTTGTGAGCGGCTGCGGTTTGAAGCGGTGGGAGATGTGAGCTGATGCCGTACCATAGACTTTGCAGCAGCAGCAGCAGCTTCATTAGGGATTCACAGAGAGGCCTCTCCACGAGCCGCGGCACTCGCTTTGGCTCGAGGGCAGACTGGTCGTACAAAGCTGCTGAAGCTGTGAGACAGACAGACAGTGAGACATGCTTTGTGGCTGCAAGCTCTGGCCCCAGCAGCGGCAGTTCTGTTCATGCATAGAGTTGCTGTAGCGGTGAGAAGCCCCTGACTCCTCCCAGCTGATTGGTGTAGCTTCATTAGCATGGACTCGGGCTCCTCCGATTAGCAGTAATTAAAGGGAGAAATCAGAGCTCCTGCCTGCAGTCCAGACACAGCCAGAGTCTGACACTCAGGCGGACGGCTGGAGTCTGTGCCAAGTCACCCCACCCCCGAAACAACCCCCGGGGTTACACCGGCACACACGCCTCCCACCCCCGGAGGGTGCACGCGGGGCCAGCGTTGTCATAGCGACAACAGAGAAAGGGGGGCAGGGGCGAAGAACCGTTTAATGAAGACGCTGATGAGAATTTATGAGGCTGCGGCGGCGTGCGTTTTACAGGGATCCGACCCTTAGCCTATTACGCACCGCCTCCTGTGGCTCTACATCTATATTTTCACTTACACAAGCCAGAGCTGATCATCGGGGCGTGTGCTCGGGCAGGTGGCCCCAATATGCTGCACGTCCTCCCGAACCAAGGTGGCAGCTGGAGACATGTGGCACTGGCTGTCCAATAAACCTGATCCAAAATGTTTATTGTTTTCATTTAATTTAAACTGGGAGAATAATAATCGGCTAATGTCCTCTGAGGCTCTTCCATAGAGACGTTTGGAACAGAAATTGTTAGCAAGGCTGGAGCAAAAAAAAAAAACCCAAAAAAACAAATGCACAAATGAAAAACAATTTTGCTGCTTTTAAATAGGCATAAAGTGACCATTAAGAAAGGATAACTGCTTTTAAAGTTCACCTGCTGGGTGGGCCAATCATGACCAAGACTGTTTTGGTTGTGAACTCTTTTCGAACAAGTGTCAGTGTCAGACTTAATTCACATGGCATTTGATGACCTCTGAGTGCATGCATAATGGTAGCTGAGGAATGATATTTTAGATGTATTTTGAAAAATATTTGCTGAAGCAAAATTGTACATGTTAGATGTTAAAACATAAGGCAGTGTTTGGAAGCATGAAGCACCTGTCACATCTCTTGACATCCAAAGATCAGAAAGTGACTCTTTGGTTAGCATATAAAGTCCTTCTCCATCACATGTATCCATGGCAACCATAGGCTGCATCCACTTCAACTTTCAGCACATAACCAGGACAAGAGATCACCTGCTGCTTCGTCCTTATCGATTCAGAGAGATTGCTATTCAAAAACCATGATGGTCTCTTTAATCTGGGTTTACATGCTGCATATGTTTGGAGTTGTAAATAATCCATCCTGTTATTGAACATACAAACTTTATTTGAAGTAAAAAGCAATCGTGCTTTTGTTTCTGACTGAATCAGCAGCATATATTTTTTCTGCCATAACATGTTTTTGGCTTTAGGAATTTTTGTTCCAGTTTGCCTCTAGTTTTTTTTTTTTCTATGGGCTTCTAAAAAAAAACCAGAACACGAAGCTTCATCAATAACATAAATATTTAATTTTCTATCACCTTCAATAGAAATTTTAGAATCACAGACACACGTTAATGAATCTTTTCTCTCTATAAGCCTTTTCTTCAGCTCAGCAGTTACACTTGGACTAGAGCTCACTAGGTCTTCTAGCAGGCCTTAATGTGATTCAGTATTTTTAGTCAAATAAATGATATTGGATATCCAGCCAAGGTTTCCACGATCATGGCTAATTTTTAAAAGTACGTCCTGTAAATGTGCTATTTTGTTTATTTATGTTTTGCTGTCTAAAGCTCCTTCTTCCAAAAGGTATCATTTTTTTTGGTAAACCTGGAGTTTTGACTTGGTGTAAAACAAAGATCTTCCTCTCCCATATTAGTGATTCAGTCATTTGAAATCTACTTTATGTGCAGATGAAATGGTTTAATGTATTGGTACAGTTCCGGATTTAAAAATGGAAGGTTTATGATTGATTTGCAGGCTCTTATCACTTTCTTCAGCAGCTGAGAGCAGACCAAATTCTTGATGTGAGAAGTTTAGACATGGAAAAAAAATCACCTGTCAATCCAGAAGAAGACTCTTATCATTGACACCTCATCAAGAACCCATTTTCCAATTCTCCGAATTTGAAAGCGTGTGACTGAGTGCATTTTCTTCTTCAATAACTAAAAGCTTAGATCTACTCTAAAGTTGGAGTTTTATTTGAAAATGATCCAAGTACATCTGAAGATGTAGTGTCTGAAAGAGCCTTAACCATGATTACAGCATTGTTGTTCTTTTAGTACCATTTTAAGGCTTCTTCCTATGTTTAAAGAAATGCTATAGTAAATTGCTATGTATCCCCTTAGACATTACACATTGTAAATATCTAAAAATATATATCTAAAGATGTTCAAAAGATCCCTAAGTAAAGTGTTTTACTAGAGTAGAATAGGAAAACTGAAAACTTTGCTACAATTCCATCTCAAACTTTAGAGATTTGTTTGTTATAATTCTTCATTTTCCTCCTCTCTGTTCTCACTGCCAGATGGAAATGGGTTCTCGCCCAGCCTTGTTTGCTACAGCTCCAGTTGTTATTAAGCCTCTTAATTATTACTCTGGATAAAATTTATGGACATTTTTTCCCAGTAGCTCTTTATTTGTTGCCATTTCCTTAAATATTAAGATCAACACGCACTTGAATGACATGTTCTCTTGTCTTTCCTATTGCGAATATTGGCTTCTGGAAAAGGGAAAGTCATGGATCCATCTGCCCGTTTATCCATCCACCCATCCATCCGTCCCGTCTGTCCATCCATCCATCCGTCCGTCTGTCCGTCCATCCATTCATCTGTCCAGCTTTCCTTCCTTCCTTTATTCTTTTGATTCATCCTTCCATCCATCATTGTTTTATAGTCTTAGGTTTTCTTGGGTGCAATATTAAGACTCTGACAACTTCAGAAATTTTAGCAGGGAACTTTTATATCGATGTTGTAAAAGTGCTTTGAATCTGAGTCTAAGAAGATATGGAAATCTTGCATAAAAAATAAATGCAGTCAGTTTAAATGTAGGTTTTATATATATATATATATATATATATATATATATATATATATATATATATATATATATATATATATATATATTTCCTTTTGCCATAAAACATTGATTTTAAGGCTTTTTTATACATTTATGCCAGCAGTTTCAGTAAGTGTCAAGGGTGCAGTTTGTGCAACAAAGGCCTACATTTTAAGAAGGGTGTACTTTCTTTTCGTCATGACTGTTTGGTCCTTTCTGTATACCTGTCAGAATGACTAGTTGAGCTTCTTTTAAATGTAGATAAACCTAAGCAAAATGTTCCTGCAAAGGCCTAACAGAAAAAAAAGAAAATTTTGACTCTTTTCACAGACATACTTATATCCATTGTGTAAACTTACCCGTGTGGCAGAATTCAGATGGATTTGTGTGGAAAGAAAATGTCCTGTAGAACCTGTGAATTCTCAGAGTGCTCCACTCTAAACACCTCTCTTTGTCCTTTCTCTGTCAGTCCCAGTGTCAGAGTCTAACAGCACACAAAGTCTCTTGTGAAGAGTTTCAATTATGAACGCTACCTTTATTCCGCGGCAGACCACATATCCCTGCCTGCCACCACTCATGTGTGACTTGATGTATTGTCTCAGTGTTTTCCCCCGCCTCTCAAAATTAATTGCAGTTTTATCTTTCTGCTAGATAAAAAAAAAAAATGCCTAGCCGGCTTTCTGGGAGCACTTTAGTTAAAAAGTAGTGTGAATTCCAGTCGAATAAAACAATTAAAGATTTAGCTTCCTTGTTGTCTTGGACTCTGGTTGAGATTCATGTTGGTCTTTTATCTTTTCACTTAAAACAAAGCATTGCCATCAATTCCTCTTCACCAATTAGCTTCTGCTTTTAAAAACTTGGATCATGATGTGGCCATTTTATGTAGCTTCTTCTCACCCACGCATTATTGCTCCTTTTAAAAAAACGGCTCAAATATTTTAGATAACACCTCTCTGATTAATGCAGACTCATTCCCTCTAAGACAGTGAAAACATTTTCTCTGATAGTAGATGGATTTTAATTATTACCGTGGTTACGAGCGACATTTTCTTGACTTTGTTTAATTAATTTTAGATGGCATTTTAGCAAACGTGTCGGGCATATTGGGACTGTCGACACAGCTGCTAGTAGAAAGCATTGCGCTGTTAGGTGGAAGCAGTTGGGAACTAATCCCAACAAAATACTGGAAAACACGGCCAAAAGTTTAGATAAATTGGTTGAGCTTTATCTATATGTCTTTGTTTAGGACTTGGATTAATGAGTCTGCTGCTAAAAGCGATCAATATTGGATTTTTAGAGCTGCACTTTATCACAGCTTGGAGACTTTAACTAAACGTGGCTCTTACAGCGTTTTCACCACAGGTGAGTTAAGAACAAGTTTTAAAGGCGGCATTTGCAACATCATAATTCAGAAGCTTTACCTCAGGACTGCCCAGTGTTTGCCTTTTACTTAAGCAGACACTGGATGGTATGTGTGCATGTGTGCGGCACGAATGAGATGTGTGAGCTGCTGCTTACTTTTGCTCTTCACAGACCATCATGAATTCAACCATGGTTCACTGAATCAGAACTCAAATAAAGGCAAATATTTATTTGTTTCAAAACACAACTCGGTGCAATCGCCGTTTATCGGTTAGCAGCACCGTAGTGTCATTTCTTGTATTTGGTGCAGCGAAGCAGCGTGTTTGATCATTGGTACATTTTATTAATAGAGAAGGAGACGCGTCTTCGCTGCCTTCCAACAAACATGCAAAAGAAGATCCTCTCGTCAGACGTAACCGAAATGTAACTTTCTAGCAGAAAACTAGCATGGCACATCAACCTAAATTCAATTAATCAATCAATCAACCAACGTGTCGAACAAATCAGTATTTAAAGGGCATTTTCATAGAGTAACACAAAATGCTTTACAAGGGTTAAGACAATGTCAGTGTAGAAACACGGTGAAAGGAGCATCATGGCGTTGGGGATCCAGTAAAAGCGTGGATAGAAGGCGCTCCGGTCAGATGAGACCAGTTTTGGCTTGTATGCACAACAATATATCTGGTTGCTCCTCCTCCTCATTGCCCGATTAAAACGACTTATGCTAGTTCTCACCCTAAATTGTCTTCTACGCCCAAAAGACCGAAAAAACAATGCAGTGTGTTACTTGTCCTGAATTTACCCTTCAAGGTGACAATGAGTCTAAACATGTAAATAGGTATAAAAGTTATCCCAAACGGCAAGAAGAGCAAAGAGCCTGATTTTAGCCTACAGAGTCCTTGTTTCAACAACCATTTCATCAGATCACATGGTGTGAACAAACCCAACCCTCACACCCTTCAGAACAAATTTACCTGCCTTTAAAAACATTTTTGAAGATCTTTTTTTTTTTTAACACTGTTGTGTCTGTGCAACTGTGAGTCTCTTTCTGCTAAAGATATAATTGAGGTGACAAGTAAAGCGCTCACATTGATGTTTACCGCTTTGAACTACACAACGAGGCAAAGCCTGGGTTGAGAACGAGGCCTATTTGAACAGGTTCATCTGGGAGGAAATCCAGAATGAGACGACTGACACACACAAGGGCTTTAAATGGTTCCTCTCTGAACAAGTGATGAGCATGAGACAACAATTCAAGTGTTTCAAGTACAATCCAAGAATGAGACCTTTTCTTTTGTCTCTGAGCTTCATCCGCCTGGAAATGTAGGATTTCGCACAAAAACGTCCAAGGGAGACGAAAAAATCAAGTGTTATTTTTTATTTTTTTTCTATGTTTTATCTCAGCCTAAATGCTGTTTTATTTCTGCTGAGGAAAAACTACACTGCAGCAAATAGCGATACATTAAAAGTCACAATCCAGTATCTGGACGGACAAGATATTCAAACCAAACCCAACATCTCATCTTCGACTCAAATGAGAGCGCTTTGTTCCATTATAAACGCTGTCAGCATATAAATCAAAAACATTTAAAAAATAAATGAGTTAAACCCCAGATGAGGGTGGATGTTTCCCTACCGTGCACACATCTTGTAAAATCACTTCACCGACAACAAAAACAGCTGGAGGATCTGAAACATGAAAAGAGAAAAAAAAAAATTTTTTTTTTTTGTTTTGTTTTGTTTTGCATACATTTCTCACCGCTCAACAATTCAAAGCTCAACCTCCAACGCTTTCCTATATTGAGCCTCAGCAACGGCCTGGCTCGCATATTATTATGAATAATTTATTGCAGCCTATTTCAAGGAGGCGAGCAGAACAACTATTTTTGGTGCATCCCACATTTGTTAAGTTTGCAGGTACGCGACACAGCTGTCGGTTTTCTTGTAAAAGGATTGTAAATAACGTTATCTTCTGCACAGATGCAATTTTGTTGTGATTCCTCACAACCCACTTTTATATATGTTCCAGTCCCTGGCAAGCAAAGTTTCTCTTCTATTTGATAAACAGTAGATAAAACAGATTGTATCACCAGGTGAGGGGTCTCCACAGAGGTATGGATGCTCAGATGCACTGTGGATAAGTTGCTTTTTTTTTTTTGTGATGCAGTTAAGAAATGACAGATGAAAGGATCACTGATGATCAAATCGAGCTTTGAAGCCCGAAGAAAACATTCGGAGAAAACTGCTCGAAGGAAATTAGTCCGTGAACTTTTCGCAGGAGTGGAGGGGTTGTTTCTGAAACTTGGGTTTTGTTTCCTTGTAATCAAACAGAAAACAAGTGATTCTTACCCCGTCTCCAGAAGTCTTCTTTGGCTCTTATGTCAGGAAGGTCTAAAAAAACATATCTTAAAAGAGCGCATCTTCATCAGTACAAAGCAAGATCCTTTGTTTCTGTGTTACCAGGATGTAATTTGGTCATTTGAAGGACTGTTTTCTTTTACATAACCAGCCTGCAAATCTCACACACTCAGCTTTAATATCATTCTTGGAGACCATAGTCCTTCCAGTAAGTTCTGGGTCTTTTCTGCCTAGTGGGATGAAGCTTCTTTCTTTGACTCGGAATTCAGACACCCTGAGAAAGAAGTTAATTTCAGTCACCTGTCTATGAGATCTCTTTCTTTTGGTCATAAACCATCTCATCACCAAAAAGTAGGTAAGGGCTGCAGGATAGGAGGACCAATGAATCACCATAACAGACTGCGACAGCCTGCATTAGTGCCAAAAAGGCTCAAAACTGTCTATGCATTTTTGCTTCATACTGTTGTATACCAAAGACATAAGACTTTGGGGGACTTTTGGCAGACATCTTGTGACTTCTTGTTAATGTGGCCCCAAGGACATGAGACTTGGATTTATTACCTGGTCTTACCTTTCAACAATTTGAGGGTTGATTTAGACTTGCCCCACAAAGGCTTGAGACTTAAGTTTGAATCTCCCCTTAATTACTTGAAACTTGTCTTGAATTTCCCCACTTAAAATACTTGAGGCTTGAGGGATTCTTACATAGCAGGAACACACTGTCCGATTTAATTTCCTAAAATAGAACCACCAATCAATTCCTCAGATATTGTCCAAGGCCTTCTTTTGATATTAAAAGGTGGACTTAAATCATAATTTTGTCTATAAACAACAAAATAAAGACATACTAGCTGATGTTTACAATGTCTGATCAGACTTTCTGAAGGTCAAGCTAAGACTGAGATGTCAGTTCCCATCTCTGCCCGTCTCACCAAGCCAGTCTCACCTACACTTTGCCTTTTGTTTTTCTTGTCTTCTTATCTTAAAGCGTCAAACTGTGCCTACAACCTCCTTACGAATGCTCTCCAAAGCTTTAAGGAAATGTCATTGAACAAAAATACCTTTTATTTTGTGCTCTCTACCCAGATTGAACACACGCGGGAAACAGGGATTTATCCCTTTCCTTTTCCTTACTCACACAGGCATCAGTGGAAATCTTTGCACTGCCATGTCAGGTGGAGTACTTGACCCTGGGATTTGTTCGGCTTTCTTTGCCACTATGATATGCACCACTCATTCCTGGCACTGCTTAGACAAAGACATCACTTTTCTGTCCTTTAATCTTAAAATAAAAAATATATATATACAGTATATCATGCAGTAAAAAAAAAAAAAAAGAGAGAGAGAGAGAGAGAGAGAGAGGAACAGGTAAGCCTGGCAGTAAGAGCAGAGACTGTCCTACCTCATGTTACCCTGAGGAGATACTTGCTAGAGAAACAGCAGCTATCACTGGAGACCATGGCAGTGACTTGGATGGTTTCCTGAGTACATTTGGATTTTGGTCTTTGTGGGAGCCAATCAATGTGTGTCAGACCTCCCTGTTGTGACAGCCATTAGCACTGGTCTCCCCGTGCGATGCGACATCAGTTGGGACATTGTGGTACACTGTCATTTGCAGATGAGATGTGAAAGCTTCATGCACAGTGAGAAAATGTCTGGAAAAGTATGGAAATTTGATTTAAGTGTTGTGTGGGTCCAGATAAGTATGGAAAAAAATATATAAAACAGGAATGTGTTAGCATTTCTGGGCGTTATTACATCAGTTTATATCTATCATCTCTGATTTTGGTAGATTATTGGGAGACCTAAAAGAAATAGTTGTAATCTTTGTATTTATACTATTTTAAGTGTGTTAAATTTTGATCGAGAAGTCTCATCGTGAAAACTAAAGGAGAACCGTGGACATGTTCAGTGTTCTCATAATTGATACACTGAGGGTTGCCACAAAAGAACAGGTGCAATAATAGCTTCTCTCTGGCTCGCCATCCCTGTTGGTACCAAGGGAACATTTTTTATTTGTGCGGCCATGGATTTAAGACGAACCTGACAGGAGATTGACCCGGCTGTCTAATACGGACCCAAAGTGAAGTAGGATCTCCTCCAGATGGTTGACGTCAAGAGAGGGCTGACTTTAATGAGCATTAACTTCTGCAGCTGCTATTTATTTCTCACTTGTAATAGAAGTCGCTCAGCATAAGTCACGGAGTGAGAACCGTGCATCAATTCTGCATCCATCCTCCACTGCAGAAGGATTTTTTTTTTACCCTCTCCCCCCCCCCTCAAACTAAAGGAAAATATTGAAGATAAAAAAAAAAAATGTGCTTCTCGAGCCTGACAGTCTGCCCGTGCCCTCTGGGAGACAGACGGAAAACAAAATCTGAATTCAGAATAATTTCTGTTCTATGGAGATAGGAATGCAAACAGCATGACGTGATGGTTGTCACTCACAGAGTCTTCAAGGAAAAGAGGGAACAGAAGCGTTTGAGGAAACATCTTTTCTGTTGTTTTTCTAGCTTTAATTTGATGTTGAAAGCATGTGCTACAAATGTTCTGATTGTAGGGTCAGTTTGGGGTTTTACACCCCTGGATATAGTTTATATATTTATTTATTTATTTTCATAGTTTAAAAAGGGGGTGGCGTCCAATTGGGCTGTGGACCTGAGCTTTTTTTTTTTTTTTGTTCTCCCTTTCGCATTGCCAACTCCAGCTGTCACACTGAGGGACAATGGACAAGAGGAGGGGGTGTGTGCTCGCTGAATGGAAAAAATAAACTGGAGAGCACTCCCTCCTCCCCATGACTCGTCATCTGCATTTGACAGGACCCCCGTTCTCCTCTCATCACCGCCCCTTTTCTTTTGCTTTCTCCTTTTCTGTCCCTGAGCGCTCCATAATCCCCCTTTCTCTCTCCTCTCTCTCTCTCCCTGTTAAGTGCAGCTGTTGCTCTGCTTTTGGGGGGCTCTCTCTCCCCCCTATTCCCCTTTTTTCCTGCCTGATTGCTAATTAGGATAACAGTTTAGTGAGTTTTATCTCCCAAACTTGTTAAAGTTGCAATTTTCCACCCCTTTTTTTTTTTTTTTGAGCCACACGGATCTGCAGGGAGCAACACGGGAAAAGGTCTAATTTCCCCCCTTTGTGTAGAATAAATCTGCCATGACAACCATGCAACTTTTGTCAAATTTTGGGTCTAAATTTGTGCCCATAGTTTACGTTATTGCTTTTAATTGAACCATTATAGATGTCAAGGGACCAGCAGAGAAAGTACCTCGTTCTTAATTTCCCTTTGGGACAAGCAAAGTACATCCACATTTTCAATTTGAAATCTGACACTGCATGGCAACCAGGCCCACTGCACTGTTTGCCTAAACCACCAGGGCAAAACATAAACAACAACAGGAGCAGCGTTTCAGGGAGGTTGATCACCTCGTTTTTTTTCCCCGTCACGTTAATCTGAAGGAAGCAAATATCAGGTGTCCCCTTCAAACCAGCATTTCGCTGCAACCAGGTGCAACATATAGAATGACTAAACTGTGAGAAAATTACGAGCAAATAAATAAACAAAAACATTTTAAAAGTACTTTTTCCGTCCAAATTTGCCATTTCCACCCTTATTTTTGTTGTCCATCCGTCCTTCCTGCATTTCTGAAATCAGCTGCTCCAGTGACGTCCCTCTCCCCAGCAACACTTCCATTTATTCTGAGGAATCCCGAGGCATACCCACGTTACAACGGGATATACATTTCCTCCAGCAAATTCAGGGTCTGCCCTGAGGAGACTTCCCAGAGGGACGTGCCTAGACAACCTGCAAAGAGCCTCCAAGAGATGAGCTGCCCCAAACTGACTCCTCTACGTGGAGGAGGAGTAACTCTATTTCTAACTCATGGCACACATCTCGTGGCCGTGGGTGGAGGTTGGACCATGGAGGAGCCGGTGGATCAGAGTCTATAGGGCTTTTGCGTTTGACACTGCATGGCAACCCGACCCACCATAGACTCTGCCTAAGCTGCCAGGACACAAAGCAAAGCAAACAAACAAAAAGGGGACAGCATTTTTAGGGAGTTTTATCTCCAAAGCTTGTTAAACTTCCAATTTTCGACCCTTTCTTCTTCTTAAGCCTCACAGATCTGAAGCAAGAGCACAGAAAAGACTTAGCCAATTACGCATGATTTACATTATGGACCAGGCAATTGCCTTTTTTTTTTTTTTTCTTAGAGAACAGCTAATCTCCAGTGTAGCATTCATATACTTTACAACTACTGTACTGTGTGGCAGGCTCTTATTATGGCGCTCACTTCAGCTTTGAATGCAAAATAAATAAAAAAAATCCCACTTTGAAGTAAAAGAGAACTGCCTTTTTCGGAATCCCTGGGAGAGAGGGAGAGAGAGAGATGGAGAGAGATGGTGAGAGAGGGAGAGAGAGAGAGAGAGAGAGAGAGAGAGAGAGGTAGAACAGGGGGGAAAGGAGAGCCTGAGAAAACAGCAATTCACACAGCAAACACAGAGACCCCTGGTAGCTCAACAAATGAGCGACTAGCCCCTGCATCCATTCATATCGGCCCTTTCGGCCCGCAAGCCTATTAGCCAGGCATCGCTCCTTGAACACTCACTGTCGACAACATGTGGAGGCATCGCTATAGCAACCGGTGGATATGACATGTGCAATGGACGGGGACTCCTGAGCTGCTGAATCTAAGGAGGGGCTCAGCCTTAACTAAATGATGGCAGAAAAAAAAAAAAACCTCTAACCCCGCCACCTCCCCGTCTCCTTTCATTGGCACGGAGGAGCTGAAAGGACTCACTAGTGGGGCTTCTGCACATTCTTGCAAAGCTCGGAAAATCAGGCGGGCATATCCTACATTCTTCTCCCCTTTTTTTTTTCTTATTTTCTCTGTGTTTTTTTGTTTTTTTTCTTTCTTTCTTTCCTCCTTTTTTTTTCTTCAACTATACGTGTTGAAGTGAAGCCGCGCTCTTTTGAGAGGTGGGGTGGGGAGGTAGGGGGGTGGGGGAGACGCACGCATTGATGGGACGCTCTCGCAGGGGGAAGGTTTTGGTGAAGCGGACCGAGCTGGGACGCGCACAGACGCTTGTCGGAGCTGCGGCGAGTGTCAGCGGTTCCCGGCGCTCGCTGGAAATACGGAGGCGCGGCGTCAGGTCGCTCACTGCGTGACGCGGCGGCATGGATCTAGGTAACAATCTGTCCGAACACACCGCCTGATCGCTCCTGTTTTTGACAGTCTTAATGCACGAAACGCGACGTTAGATGACGGGTTATTGCGATTACCGTGTTTAGTTTATTTATATTTATTTTTTTTATTTTATTATTTTTTTTATTTTTTGCGAGATTTATATCATTTTAGGAGTCTTTCTCGTGCGGCTTCATTTCATGTTGTATTTAATCTTCCTCTAAAAGCTCGTATTTCAGAAGAAAGGAAGAGTTTTCAGTGTGCTGATGTTGTTCTGGAGGCAAAGTTTCTGCAGGTTCAGCCTCATTAGCGCCCAGCAGCAGGTTCAGAAAGTTTGCAAATGAGAGAAGCCTCACATAAAAAATGTGATTTAAAAAAAAAATTATCTTACTTGTGTGTATAATAGAAATAATATTTTATGCTTCCGTTTGGCATATATTTCCTGTTTAAAGCTAATCTTTATTTCATTTGAAATATCGACTGCTGTCGTTATCTTTTTTTCAAATTAGGTCCTAAACACCTCAACATTTTCTCCATTTTTTTTTTCTGTAAAAATTTGTGCGACTTTATGGAACGTTAAAATATGAGACTAAATTGTAGCATAAAATCTATTTTTATTAAACTCTGCTTTATGAGCACATAAAGTCCTCATTTTTAACCATGTGGAATAATTAATCAGCAATAGCAGCTGCGGTTGGGAAATCTTGATTTTAAGGGTTATTGTGACTCGTCTCTGCCCGACCTTTCTCTTTATCATTTGAATAATCCAGAGCACCGAAATCCATCTGCCCCCTTGTCTCCTTCCCAGATTGGCTCATTCTCCACAGGGGCAACTTCAATAGAGGGAAGAAGAAGAGGGAGAGGGCAGTTATTGAAATGGGGAGCTTTTTTTTTTTTTTTTTTGGATGTAACACACATCACACATAAAGAATATGTTTAAATCCGTTAGATTAAATATTTTGATGCTCTAATATGTTGAAGGAAACCTTAAAAATTTATTATATGAAAGAATAAGCCTATTTACCATGCTAGATTTTTTTTAAATAATATAATTAGTTTAAAAAACATATCTGATGTTTTAGGGCTTTTTTTTCCCTGTGGAAAGTTTTTCTTTAAATTTAAAAAAATAATAATAATTGTGTTTGAAAATATGAGTAAGCCAAAAAGCTTCAAGGTTGAACAGGCCCATAATTGTAAATTCTGTCCTTATTTTTTTCTCCTCCTTTTTACAAGCTATTTGTCCTCTTTTTTTTCCTCCCCTCTGTCTCTCCCTCATTTCTTCCAGCACGATTACCGCCTTCAAACAGTCTTTTATGCTTCCGTTGAATTTCAAGGCTTTTTGCTCCCACAGTGGAGATGCTTTTCCAGTCATTTCAAGGTGAATATTTTTCAAGAGTGGCCAAAGATAAGAGATCGAAGGGAAAGATTCTTATAAAAGAAAAAAAAATCGAATGTAAGAAGCAATTTAACTTCCAGAGATTTGGCACTTGGGTTCTTAAGCACTCTAATGATATTTTGATGGGACATAAGATAAAATTGAGTTTTACATTATACGATTTTGACTTCTGTTAGAATTTGCAGTGAGACAGGAAACAGTTTGTGTTCATCTGTTCACTGAGACAGACAATCCTTTGGATGGAGACCATTTCTCTCCTCTGCAATCGGGCCTCTTCGAACCCCTCGCTCTGTTGTTTTCCAGCCTCTTAATCCCTGATTGAAACTACATGCTGGAACCTCAGCTTTTGCAATCAACAGCGAACGCTGTCAGGCCCAACACGGCGCACTGAACAGAGCCGTCTTGCTAAACCCCACTGGCAGTTATCAGCCACAAGGTCAAACCGGATTGTTGCTGGTCTGAGGTAGAAGTGTCTCGTTTCTGGAAATGATAACAAGTTGTAGCAATCCTTCAGCATGCCTATTAGACCCCCCCTTCAGGCTAAATGTCAAAGCTCCTCCAATTTTTTTTTTTTTTCAGATTCACTTCTGCCCATCAATCTCTCAGTATTGCATGCAGACAATTAGGAGCCTGCTGATGTATGTGTTCGTTGTTTATTGATATTGCCCTTTTTGCAGATGCATAGGTTCTGCAGCCGGGAACATTATATCAAAAATGTGTGCATAGCTGGCTTTTTCAGAAACCACCTCTTTTCACGTCAATCGCAGAGACAGTAAGGATGATTTATGGGGAGGAAATTGTTTTTGGGCAAATTGCATCTTTCCTATTTTGAAATCTGGCTCGACAGGACGCTTTGCAATCAGTGAAGAAAATCTTACTTGTTCAGCCTCGATTTTTGAGCTCTTGATGTGGATTGGAAGCTCGCATGGTGCACTGATTCATTTCTGGGTTTCTGTGAGGCTTGACTAGTTGATTCTGAATACGAACAATTCTGACGTGTTTATTTTAAGGACGATAACTCATGGCATGTTCCGTAGGTTCTTTCATGCAGGTGCTTTGCTGGAAAAAATAAAAAACAATATCGTAGTTTTGAATCTTACAGAGAATAAGGAATTACAAGCTTATCGCATTATATTCACCTCAACATCACTGACCTTTATCTGATTTTCATTTTACTCAAAAATAGTGCGTTAAAGCATGTGTTATTGGTTGATTTGTTTACATGCCCCAAAATGGTGGAAATTCTTTTTTTTTATGTATTTAATGAGCAGGGGGTGAGGGGTGGGGGGAGAAAAATCTGATTTTTGACCTGCTGACCACCAGTCAGAACCAATTAAGGATTCTGATCTCCGCCTGATAGATTGGTGCATCTCTAATGTGGCCTTAGCAGAATATAATCTAGGATCCCACTTTGAGTTAAGCCCATCACCCACCAGGCACCACAGCAGCAAAAATACTGTTTGCATGCTGTGCATGTAGCAGCTCTTGCTAGGAAGCCCACAATTAAATTGACTTTATCACACAATCTGCTTTTCTTGACCCTCAAATTTGCTCACCCCACAATATTTATTAAATAACTTGCATAAATAAATTGTGAAGATAAGACTGTTTCTCAGTCCTACGTGGAGATGCAAGGAAGTCTGAAGTGAGCAAGCAGCTTTAATTGGTTGTGATAACAAGCAAACTCACACACAAGGATAAGAAAATATTAATGAACAATATGCTACTGCATTACATGATGACTCTTGACATAATGTTAAAACTAAATTTGAATATTTCTTTTTAAACATTTTTAATTATAAATGTTTAAAGCCATTTTAATTTAATTCCAATCTACTTAGTTAGTTTAAACATCACAAAATTAGAGCAAATGTCATCTGAAAGTGACAAACAGTTTGTCTGAATATGGAGTCATTTAAATTTTGGTCCAAATTCAACTCCTGTCCATGTCCTGTCCTTCCAGTTCAATTCAGTAACTCTCATATGCTATTTAAAATGCATAATTTGTTTAAAAATGTCATGAAAGATTGAAAAAATATTGTTTGTTATAAAACTTCAAATCAAAATATTAAAGTAGGTTCATTATTTGCAAATGTTACAGCACAGATTCTTAACATCCTTACTGTACATTAGAAGTCTTCAGCGCCCCCTAATGGTCTGGGGGTTAAGTAGCAGCTAGATTTACTCTGCTTTCTTTTGGCCCTACTCTAATTAACCACTTCTTAATATTGCTTCAAGAAATTACTGCTGGCTAATAATATTCTTGTCAATTGAGGCTAAAAACTTAATTCCCCCCGCCTCCTCTTGTTTAAATTTCATCTGTTACTGCATAAACCCACACCTTGTACTTTCATCACTTATTTAGATGTTAAATAAAGGTTTCATGAAGGTTAAGGTTATGCTGAGAAGTGCAAATGAGGATAATCTTCTAATCCACAAATTTTCTGTGGAATTTAAACCTACTACCACTATCAAAAAAGAATAAACTTTTGTTACGTTTCTCAGTCCTTTTAAATTCTGGAGAAAAAAAAAATGTAAGGGATTTTAGTTCAGTTCATTTTAACAGCCATGAATTACAGGCACAGTTACCAAAAGGTTAAAATCAAATGCAGCCATACAGAATCTAATTCAGGTCAAATAAAAACAGGGTTTTTTCTGATACAGTTCATGGTTACAGTCACATTCAGATCCAGATACATGCATTGCAATTCAAATCTACATTCAAGCTATCCCATTAAATCAAAGTCAACTGGTGATATGAAGTCAAAGTAAAGTAAAAATAAAAAAATAGCAGTCAATTTGCTTATATCTTGGGCTAACTCCCAATTAAATGAACAATCTCCACTCTTGAATGAAGTTAGGTCTATTTTGTGATATATTTCTCTATTTTTATCATTAGTTTCACTTTTTTTGTCTTTGTTTTTCTTCCAACACGTAAGTTGTTACATGTTCGAAATAAACTAAAATTGAATTAAACTGAATTGAAATTGCTGCTAATAGCTGCTGTTGGCTATCAAGTCCCTCAAGGGAGTTTATGATGGCAATTAGAGAGGCACCAATCAATCGGCCAAAGATCTGACTCGCTCGATTTTTTTTTTATTAATTTGCTGGGACCCCTGATAAGCAGGCCAATTGAACAGAAATATGTGATCTTTTCCCCAATGCATTCAAAAAAAAAAAAAAAAAAGTTTTTCAGAAAATAAAGGGGGAATAATCTTGTGAAACCATCGTTATTTGTTGGACTCTGATACGACTACCTCTATCACAGAAGCTGAAACGCATTTTTTTTTTGTTTGATCGAGTCTTTCTGACCCTGTTCTAGCCCCTAGCAGACCTCAGTAAAAACCAACTCGGTATCTGTCAGGAGAAGCCTGATCTCGCTATTACAAAATATGGCCTTTATGTTTAAAGTGCCATAGTTCCTACAAATATATCTTTCTGTCTGTATTGGCGTTCAGATTTTATTTGAAAGCTTTTTCATTCTTCTGCTGGTCAGCTGGTGGATGCACTTTAACCTACCTGTGTGTCCCATCAGCCCTGCTTTGCCCAGAGCCTAATCCAGCCAACTCAGGACCAGAGGAGCTAATTAAGCACAAGCTTTTCGTATCCCAGCTTCCTGCAGCTGCCCGGTGCCAGGGTGGCTCATGCCAGCACTAAATGGGGTTGTAAATATCTGTAGTGGGCCTCAGACAAGAGACAGCAGTGGGCAGAGGTTGGTAATGGGGGCTGACTGAGCCTGAATGCACATAATGAGGCGGCTATCAGGGATGTCTAATGAGTGGGACCAGTCAGACGGTGGCTGTACATCCAAATATTCTGTATTTGAAAGTCAAAATGAGCTTCTGGGTGAAAATAAAAAAATAAATAAAATTCTCTCTTGACAGGGAGGGGGGCATCCATGTAGAAAAAGTCAGAGAAGCATAGTTTGCTGCTCTGACAGCGTGTTCTCTCTGTGTTTGTTCTCCAGAGGGGCAGCCTGACCCAGATCCCCGTGGTGAAGGAGACCAGGGTGGAGTCTGGCCAGTTCCTGCTGCTCTCCGTCCTCTGCATGCTCTTCATCCTGGTGGCGCTGGCCGTGTCCGCCACCTTCTTCTGTGTCCGCCAGCGCTCACACCTCCACATGAAGGAGAAGCTGGCGAGCCTGGGGACTGACACCAGCCATGACGCCACCGCAGCCTATCAGGTTAGTCCCAGCCCTCCCCCCCACCCTCTCTGTGCTGCCAGCCAATCAGACGCCAGAATAACCAGCCTGCTCTCTGCCATTGGTGGAAAACGCATCGTGCTCATGTAGGGTGAATTATTCTGTGAAAGTGTGTTTGGAGACCCACATCTGTATTTGAGATCATCCAAATTGATCTCCGTCCAACATTTTCTGCCTACCTTTTCGAGGAGAATTTTGTGTGTGTGTGGGTGTGTGTGTGTGTGTATGCGTGTGTGTGTGTGTGTGTGTGTGTGTGTGCGTGTGTGCGTGTGTGTGTGTGTGTGCGTGTGTGCGAACCTGAACGCATGCAATCGGAAACGTGTCTCCACCCTGACCTATTCCCACTGTTCCTCCAAAGCAGCAGGCGGTCTGCTCCGTATTGATTTTTGCAGGGTTGGGACTCAGCTGTGCCCAGCGTGCCACTCCGAACACATTTATTCGCATGTCGAGTTAACATTTTCAATGTTTAATCAGGCTTCTGCAGGGCTGCTCTGAGAACGTGTTAACACTTGCGACCCCAGATGACTTTTGCTGGAAAGAAGAGAAATTAGCATGAATGGGAAATCACACTTAGCCGCACAATTATTAAATTTGAGCTCTGTTAGTGTGTATTTACTCCTGGCTCTGAGATTGGTGCTCAGGCGTTATACAGGGTGGCTTCTTCTTCTTCACAATATATGTTAAAACAAAAAAAGGATATTCAATTAAATTTCACTACAGCTAGGTAGGTAATATTAACATTGCAAATGACTTTCTCGGATTTATTGTAAATGGGATTATTATTACAATGTTTAACTGCAATGTTAAAACTGCAAGGATTCTAATATAACACAGTCCTGCAGAAAAAAATGACACTTTTTAATGATTCCTGTGTCGGGTCCCTGCTTGTGATTTGGCCTGTTTTCCTTCTCATTAGTAATCTGAATGGAGAGGGCAGCAGTGAACCTGTAATCCTATGACTTTTGCTCATCTTTGTCTCTCCCCTGGCACTGACTGCATGCTCCTTTTTCTTCTTCTGTGGAAAAAAAAAATTGTCAGCTCCAGCAGCACAGCACTGGTGCTTTTGCAGAGACGCTGAGAGGTGGGATGAGTTATGAGGTAGACCTGGACGCTGCCCCAAGGCCAGGGCCCTGGGCACCATTTGATGGCTGTAATCATTAAAGTCTGATGGTGGAAAAGCTGATCCAAAACCAGGAGCTTAGGAGTAGAAGAAGGAGGAGGAGGGCTGTGCTCTAAAGGGAAATATCACTGCGATTCATCATGAGATAGCGTGAGCTTTCATGAGGCATTTTCTCTGGCCTGCGCTGTCCTCGTCGTTATTAATTGGGTGTGAAAATTAATTTTGTGGAGAGAAAAGGGAGCTGCTTCGCCTCCTCCCAAAAAAAAAAAAAAATTTCAAACATGGTGGGCTTCACAGATTATGAATTCCAAATGCAAATATCAAATGAGATCACAGCTCGAGGAAAGAAGCAGGGGGAAAACAGAGCCGGAAGATTGCACGGTTTTATGATGCTGTGCTACAGGGAGCTAATGTTTGCACTGAGGCATGATGGGAGAAGAGCTGAGTCATTAGGAGAAGTGTGGGGCTTTTAGTGGGAAACATTCAGATATTAATCAGAAGAAAGCATTAGATGGCTTTTGTTTTAATTATTTATTTGGTTTTTTGCAATGATGCAAGACAGAACAGACTTTGCAATATGCCTAAAATGAGCATCACGAGATATTCATCACCTTTAGGTGTGTCCCACCCAAACCTCTAAATATAACCTCAGCATTGTAAATCTCCAGAATTGTTGCTTTAATTTTTAGTTTAGTGCTTCACCCTATCTATAGGGTGAAGCACTATCTATAGTGCCTCTCTTTTGGCCACACTTGTGAATTTGCTGACACTCCCCTGACACAACAGCATGGCAGCCTTCATCTTCTTAATGCATGAATCAAAGAGCAGGGAAAAAGCTGTAATTTGTTTCTCTAGATTTTTTAAAATTATAATTTTATTTGCAAATCTCATATATGTTTTGCATTTTCATATTTTTTGCATTTATATTCCAAGTGTGTGTGTGTGGGGGGGTATATGTGTGTGTGTGTATAGCTAAATATAGAACTAAGCATGAAGGTTCAATTGCAGTAATTCATTTAGAGAAATAAGTTGAATCGTTTGATTGAAAAAAGACTTGCATGGATGACATCCCAAACATAATTTATTTATTTATTTATTTATTTATTTATTTATTTATTTATTTATTTATTTATTTATTTATGACAACAGCAAATAAATTACCTAAATAAACTAGTTTGTAAAATATAAGCTTTTTTTTTTTTGTGGTGTGCCACTACAAGTTGATCAGTGGTCACCATCTGGCCATCCAGTTGAAAAGCCTTCTGGAGGCAGCACTGCTTTGCTGTGAGATGTTGATATTTTGTGTAATCTGGTTGGCGGTTGAATTCTACCAATGTATTTCTATGTTTGGAGGTGAGGGCCACTCCCATAGATTTTCTTGCCCCTTCAGTGAGTTAGTTGATACAAATTGATTTCCCCCAGTGTCTGTCTATTCTGGCCAAATAGGAGTCTAAATGCTCCTATTTGCGGAAATATAACAGTCTCTGTAGATGGAAATGTGTGATGTAAATGCAGTTTTGGACCCATTCTTGAAAAATGAGAGAGAGTGAGAGAGAGAGAGAGAGAGAGAGAGAGAAGAGAGAGAGAGAGAGAGAGAGAGAGAGAGAGAGAGTCATTGTGTGGTATTAAGGTGCAGCATTTCTACTTGAAAAGGCGCAAGCTTCCTCAGCTCGTGTATTTTTGACATAATTAGTATAATCTTTATAATCCACAGGGATAAGCCATTAATCTACAGAAAAGTGAGCAGAGATACAGGATTTTACGAGGTGCATTTATAGAAGTCGGCTCCTCACAGCGTAAGGCTAAGCACGTAAAATACACCAGCAATTGTTACGTGTATGACAGGGATATGAAATACATGACAGCTTCCAAAGGGGGAAAAAAAAATAATTAATAATATTCCTGATTATTCAGTCTTTCCACATCATGCTCTGTAACTCCTCCCCCTACAGGAACTGTGTCGCCAGCGCATGGCGATCAGGACGTCGGAGCGCGTGGAGCGGCCAGAGACCCTGCGTCACTCTCGCCTCAACAGCGTGTCGTCCCAGTTCAGCGACGGCCCCGCGGCCAGCCCGTCGACGCGCAGCAGCACCTCCTCCTGGTGCGAGGAGCCGGTGCCGTCCAACATGGATATCTCCACAGGTCACATGATCCTGGTAAGGCTGAGAACGTCTCAGTGAGGATTTACGGGATAAAGACAGTGTCGAGGAAGGAGACTCGAGTCTGAGGCGGGAAATCCCTGAAAATGACATTCATGGGTGTGAGATGTGGTCAAATTTAACCCAAAGTCAAACTTTCAGTTCAGTTTATTTTCCACGTAATTTGAAAGCACCTTTACAAGGCAGGCAGCTCCAGTTCAAATAAAGATTAAAGGCAAATATAATGAAATGAATCAAATTTGTTCAAGTGTAATTCAATCACACTTAGATTTAGTCTCATATGGTCCAATTTACAAGACAATACTGTCCAGCTGAGTAGATCGTATAATGGCATTTGGCAAAATGTTATCTGCCCCTGGAAGCCCCGCTAATAGCATCAAGCCACCGAGCATAAATCTGACATGCAGAGCAAGGATGTGATGAAACAGGTTGGTGAGAAATCGATTTCAGAATTGGCAAAATCCTTACTATAAGTACAGGACATGAGTGAAAACTGAAAGGAGCAGGGAAAATGAAATGACAAAGCAGGTTTCCTTCTTTAACACTGATAAGGCACTGCTCAGTAGTCATGAGGGGAAAAAAGAGAAAAAGAGTCCATGCACAGGGAAAGTCTGCATGAGATGATATAGAAATGGTGGCTAAATAGGATCTGGATCAGGTTTCACAAGTCGGCTTTTCAACTCCCCTTTCAATGAGATGCCAGAGAAAGTGAATGCAATTTCCTCCACTTATTTGGAGCATGGAGTTATGCAGCTCCTCCCTTCCCCCACATGTTGCTACACGCTGCCCATCAGCTGACTGAAAGAAGCATTTTTTTTTTATTTTATCGTTCTTATAAAAAAAAAGGTTATTTTCAAACTAACTCAAGCCAAGACAATCATGATGTGGAAACTAAATCAGCGCCACACTTTGCTCATAGATTCATAATATTTTAGAAATGACCGACTGCAGGTTGACTAATTGAGCAGATAGCCTGACTAAGTAAGCACCAAATGTCAGCTTGCTGTGCTACTCTCTAAATGTTTCTGCTTACGTCTGTGGATCAGAGTTAAAGTATTGATACATTTTAAAAAACAGTATTTTAATATTATCTTGCGTTGTTATTGTAGAACTAGGAATAATATTTGCTTTAAATAAAAGTAAATAGAGTCGTTCTATGGTTTTGCTTTAAAATGTTGAAAAGCCTTATTTTCATTTGAGGTAATCACGTTATGTGGATCTCATTCTAATAATGATAGAGTCCAAATTAGATAGAAATAATGTCCTGATTTTCTTTAGTTCTATATATGTATTTGGAGGACCATGTTGAGATCTTAGATTGATTTTTCTCACGTTAAGTTCTCATGAATGCGTCTCTACTTTCTTTCTACAGTCGACATCTAGTCACGCTTTGTTATTTGAAGAATCCTGTTTTCGTTGTTTATTCTTTCATTTCTCTTCCTGCTGTTTTTTATTTCGCCTCTAGTTTTTTTTTTTTTTTATCTTGGCCCCGTTGCCTCCGTCCACCAACTTTCTTCGTTTTTCTCTCAATTTATCACTCCAGTCCTGCTCTATTGCTCCTTGTAATTTTCATCTTCCGCTCATCGTGTTTGCACCTATGCCGCTGCAGCTCAGTCCAGGGATCGTCTCCTGAGATGAGAGCGACAGAAAATTAAATCTCAACATCTATCTAATTTTCTCTGATGTTTTTTTTTTTTTTTTTTTTAAATATAACGTGTTCATTTGTGCATATTTTATTCCTGTTTTTCTCCTAAATGAGAAAGCTCTCACAGACACACAGTGGACAGTTTTAATTTTGTTCAACTTTCATTCAGAGGAAAAAAAAGAAAAGAAAAAAAAACCAGCTTGATGGAGGAGATGGATAGATGCCTCGCAGTGTTTCCATTAATGGAGAAAGCATTCATCACACTGCATGTCTGGCTTTTATACTGGGAGGCTGTAATGAATGAGAGGGAATCTGAGTAATGCCTCGTATTTGGTGGTAATAGATGGGTTTTGTTGCACTTGTCAAGGCTTGTTTGTGAAGCCCCCTTTGAAAACACTGACAATAGAAAAGCATTTAGCTGCGCAAATAACAAAAGGAGCCGCAGTGAATAATTTCTAGGAGCTGTTGTTATTATTAAGCCTCGTTTCTTCACAGCAGCAGTGCAAGGATTAGACTACAGAGAAGGTAAAAATAATAATAATGAAAAGGGAAAAAAAAAAAAAAAGAGACACGCTGGGACCTTTGCTTCTCTCTCCATGCTGTGATTGACATGGAGGTGTCCTATAGAGGGGGCTCGTCTTTGAAATTCTCCCGTCATCTTAACGTGAAACCATGTGTGAGATTGCCTTGTTATCGCTGATCTCAGACCTATATTTCCCCTCCTCATCTCTGCTCTCCTCTCCTCTCACATCGTGCAGAGCTAGATGATGAATACTGAACTCTCCAAAGCTTACTGGGGTGTTTTTCTCTCTCCTTTTTTTTTTTTTTTTTTTGTTTCTTTAGACTCGATCACCTCATTCTCACACACACAAACACACACACACTCACACTTTGTAATTCTTTCAGAATAAATGTTGCACCCCACAGCGCAGCCCACCTTGAGACTTGCATAACGACTTCAAACTTCAGAATTGAAATTGGATGTGCTGACTCATCTGCTTGGGTGTGTCTTTTTTTTCCCCCCGTTTTTTTTTTTTTTTTTTTTTTTTTTGACGCTTCGGCACGCCTCTAGTGTCTGACGATTTGCATTTTCTTTCCTTTTTTTCCTGTTTCAGCTGCTCTGTGGTGCTGTAACTGGCACTTTTTATCTTCTGAGTGGTTAAAAATATCGGAAAAATGATAATGGAAAAGCAGCGTGTGGCTATATTTCTGCAGCGTTAGACCGTTTCAGCACCACGGACAGCGCAGTAGACTCACCAAGTTTGTGGACAAACAGGCTTGAGTTGCTTTTTCTTGCTCTTATTACAGTTCCCTGTGCAGAAATATTCATGCCTCTTGAATTTTTTCACACTTTCATCATTTTGTCATTCCTTGTTACGTAACTACAGCAAACCTGTTTGCATATTATTAGGATTTTGTGTAAAAGACTAACACAAAGTAGCGCATGATTGTGAAATGGAAGGAAAACATTTTTTACAAACACAAATGTTGAAACTGTGGTCTGCAGACATATTCAGTCTAGTCTGACGCTACTGATACTGCTCATCAACTTGAACACACAGTTCCTGTGGTGGCACATGGGAGTGGCAGCAGCATGCTGTGGGGATACTTTTCTTCAGCAGGGACTGGACAGCTAGTGTGGGCTAAAATGGCTGAGAACTAAATCCCATTCCGAATCTGATCCAAAACTTAAAAGAAAAAGAGAAATAAAAGAAGCTGTCTAAACTATCCAACTGAACTTGAGATATTTTGTAAAGAACGTTCAAAGCTTCATTTTTGAAATGAGCAAATGTGGTAGAGACATACCCTAAAAGATTTGCAGCTGTGATAGGTATTGGAGCTGAATACAAATGTACACCTCTGGTTTTTTTTTATTTAATTTCAGCTTTAATTATAAAAACCAACCATTGTTTATGTTCCACTTGACATTTAAGGATTATTTTCTGCTAGTTCTCCAAATAAAACACCTCAGAAATGCATGGACCTTTGTGGTGTGAGGTTGTAACATGAAAAAATTTGAATGTGTTCATTCTTCCAATGGACTTTACCCATCTTGTAAAAATAGATAAGTTGCTCCAGGCTCTTTGCTGTTTACCAGTTTTCCCTTTTTTTCTTTTTCTTTTTTTTCAGAATGATAAATTATTTGCCTAGCAGGAAAAACAAAATGCTCTGCTTTCCCTGTTTTAAATTTAGTTCCTGAGCAAGAAAACACAATTTGCTCTCCCATTTAAGACCTCTTTTGTTCAGCTATTATTTGTTGCACAAAAATCACTCTGCACATTAATACCCCCTTCTTTTCCACACGCCTCACAGCTGCTTATCATACCATAAAGCCCCCGGCCCAAACTGCTTGCAGCATTTTAATTCGACAGGGACGTGTTACCTGTTGTGTCTGGTCGTGCCTTCATCCCAATTTCATCCCTCTGCTGCCGAGGAGACCGCTGCTTAGGAAGGATTAGACATTGTTTCCCTGACACACACAGGCCTCCCATCCCCAGCCCTCTGATTGGCAGACATAATCCCTCCCCCCCACCCCCAACCTCCCCCTATTCACCAAGCCTTCGTTACCCTGTCTCTGGAATACGCCACGGTCCACTGCCTCCCTCCTAAAAAATAAAAAAAATGGAGGGCTGAATACAGGGACTCTGCTGGCTGCATCGCATTAAGCTTGCAAAAAAAATTATGAATTTGGAATGCAATCGATTTGGCGGCTATCAGTTGAATAGATGCAATTCAGACTGGATGCATGGAGTACATGGAGATGTAATGCTGGTCGGCAGAGGGGGAGGTGGGCTGCAGAGGGTTCTTGTGTGGGGTGACAAAAGTGCAGTGAAAAGTGATTCTACTTTGCGTAGAAGGCGCCCAACTCAGCATATGTAAGCTTGCGTGCGTTATTCACTGTTTAAAACCGATGGGTTTTTTTCTCATACAGCAAAATAATTCATTTTTTAATTATTATTCAACTGCAATAATCTCTGGGAGTGTGACTTTTTCAAAGACTTTAGAACCTGGGTGTCATCTTTGTAATCTTTTGTACCGTTTCTCAAAGCACGTTGAAAAGCCATGTTGTTTCCCAGGTTTGGATAAATAAGAAGCAAAGAAAGAAGGGGATGAAAAATATTTGAGTTTAAGTTTAATTTATTATATAGAGAGTGTTGATAAATTAACATGTTTAGAAAATGAAGTACTTTTTTATAGGAATTTAAACAAGTCAAGCAAGTTTCTGTCAAACTCTTTTTCACAACTCTCCTGGTCTCAAGCCCTGCTTAGATCAGTTCTTTAAACTGATTTTGATACCAAACACAGCACAATTTTTTTTAACCTTTAAAAAGAAAATAAAGCTTACATTAATAAGAAGTTTTGTGACTGGGATCTGATCACCAATTTTGTAAAGATTTGACCTACCGATACAAATTTTAGCTGATTCTAATGTCATTGTAGAACAATGAATAACAAGAAAGTAGAACAATGAATAACAAGAAAATACTTTACACCAACATTCTCAATTGAAGTGGTTTGGAAAACGTTGTGCTGTGTCTCTCTGCATCACAGATTGTGGAACATAAATACCCATAAAAATAACACCACTAAAACTAAGTATATGCCATTCACTCCTTTTAACAATATAGACTTCAAAGTAGACGATAAATGATCAAACATGAGTCTTCAACAGATTGAAATATAGTAGTGTACAAGTGGAGCTCCACCTCTGTGAATTTGTCTTCATATTTTTGTTCCTGAACTCTCTGTCAGATTCTGAAGAAACAGTAGCTAGAAAATATAAAGTAAACTTTTCTTCCCAGAATCTTCTTGCAGCTTTTCTGCCTCCTTTGGCTCCGTATTTAAACTCCTCAGTGATCCTGAATATAGCTAACCGAGTCTTGTTCCCAAAGTAAAAACATCCAAACCACAGATCTCTTCAGGCCCCGTTTTAGTGCTTATGTGTGGGACATTCACTGATCAGTAAAAAGATCTGCTTTTCTAGTTTCCAATCATCTAATCTCTGACTGAAAGATTGGTTCATTCTGGTTGGTGTTTTCTATTAAAATGTTGTGAAATACCCCTCTACCTCATGTCCGAATGATATTGTTGCCCAATTTGTGGAACATAACATGTAATATAACAAGTACAGCAAACCTGTTGTTTGTACGTCAAGAATGTAATAAAAACTGAGATTTTTTTAAGGAAAATTTATAGAAAAGTCACCTCAATTTACACTCCTGATGTCTCACAGGTTAATAGCCTATTATTCTGCCGGACAAGCTTATTTGTGATTATCTTTTTGGAAGTAATTGTCACTATCCTTTTTCAAAGATTTTCCTTGTGGCTGACAGGCAGGATGAATGAATGAATTCAATATAGCGAAAGCGGAGCATCACCTCTTTGCCCGGCCTACCTATGTACCGCTCTTAATACGGGATAAAAACACGGCACATCTGGGTATCATTGTCATTGTATTAGCCAGCTGATCCCTGACATCAGTTTATGAGTCTGTAATCTTCTCTCTCGCACAATAGGCGGACTGAACCATCTAACCCCCGTCGGGAAGAGAGCCATGATACAGGAATAATGTTCCACACTAAAAAAAAAATAAAAAGAATAAGAAAGAATAAGAATCTCCTTGCCAGCACAAACTCTAAGCTCCATAAGACTTGCCCTGGTTTAGCAGAATGCACACACACACACACACACACACACACACGCACGCGCGCACGCGCGTGTGCAGGCAGGCAGGCTGCTACTTGCCCCTCCCCCTTTTTTCTTTCTCCATCTTTGTCTCTAGAGCGAATTCAATTTTGTCTTCTCCAACCGACGGCTTAAATGCAGACAATCTTATCAGCGGCTGTGCAAGCAGTGAGGGACGTGATTGAAACACCCCTGAAGTATTTCCAAAGCAGACAAACCTTTCAGGAGTCCTAATTGTGTCAGTGTGTATGCGTGCGAGTGCAAGTGTGTGTCTGTGTGTTTCTTCTTGGTCAAACACAAATGCACAGATATGCCAACATTATCACACCCTTCCCTACTTTGATCCTCGGTGTCTTCCTTCTCTTTCCCGAGTTGCTCAGGAATCATAATTTGCTATTTTGATTGTTCGGTTAGTATTTTTCGAATTTTGATTGATACACAACAATAAGCAATCACTAGAAACCGCTGGTAGAAAATGATTTATTTATTTTTTTCCTTTTTGCTCTGGCTTCTTGTTGAAAATGGTCTCTCCGTTCTCCCTGCAGTCGTACATGGAGGACCACTTGAAGAACAAGAACCGTCTGGAGCGCGAGTGGGAGGCGCTCTGCTCCTACCAGGCCGAGCCCAGCGCCTGCAGCGTTGGCCAAGGCGAACAGAACTCCAAGAGGAACCGAGCTGATGCCGTGGTCGTTTGTAAGTTTGCCTCAGATCTGTTACTTTCTTTTCTTTTCATTTTTGTTGTTGTTGTTGTTCTCTTTGGCTTGTGAAAGTGTCTCTATCATGTCCAAGACGGGAAGAATGAAGGGTCAGCAATGTGTTTGCATCACTTTTTTTAAACAGATGGAGTATAAAAGCAGACTGATAAACAGGCCAGAACAATACTTTGGAACATATGCTTCCAAAGCAAACAATCACTGGCAGCTGTCTTGCCAAAAAGCGTCTAATACACTTACTTTATTAATCCCTTCTTGGAAATCTGTCTCTGTCTATATATATATATATATATATATATATATATATATATATATATATATATATATATATATATATATATATATATATATATATATATATATCTACCCTAAGTGACCACAAAAATGTTGTCCTTAAAACACTTTGTACTGTATTAATAAAATGAAATGAGCTGTGTCTTCTTGTTATGGCTGTGAGGGTGACAAAGTCAAAGTCTTGACTACAAATTGACTAAACAGCCCTTGAAACCTCCCCTTTAAGTTTGTTTTTATACAAATGGCATCAGGGACTTTTTTTGGGGGGGCGGGGGAGGGATACTGTAGGAAGCAGTTGCAGTGACAGTTGGTTACAGCTATAAGTCTGGCAAGCAAAAGCATCACTGGCTTATTTAAAACAAAAAAAAACAATAAATAATCCTAATAACTAACATTTAGAGAAATGCAAAATGCAAGAAAAAAAGAAGAAAAAAAAGATTCTTCGTTTCTACTTTCAGAGACATTCCAGTCCAACTAATCACAAGTTGCCCAAATGGCTTAAGATTTGTTTCTGTTCTATTTTCTTCCATTTTATTTAGTTTTGTTCTTAGTTGAGTGTTTTGTTTCCCTGTGTGTTCCCGGTACTGTCTCTATTTTGTTTCTTATTGCTGTGTTTTCTAAGATACTAAATCTCTGCTTTGTAGTATTCAGTTTAGCAGGTTTTTAAAAGTTCATCTTACCATCTGAAACGCTTCAAGTTCCTATTTAGATCAAGGACCTCTTTAAAGAGTTAAGCTAAAGGTGATGAACTTGGCAAAGGAAAAACCATGACTTTTAGCAAAAGATGGCTAAAAGTGTTGACGAGAGAAAGTAAATCCACGTCCTCTAATGGCCAGTGGGGACGACTCCTGCAATTATTTAGCACCTTTGAAATAATCTGTAATATATGTATAACATGATTCTGATTTTGATGGTGATTTTCTTCTTATTGTTAATCATATATCAGCACAAAAAAAATCTGTATAAAGAAAAAATAACGTGACAAACTTCATGATTTTGAGAGAATCTTTAGCCCAGCAGGACTTCAGTCTATTGAGAATGTTCTTCCTCTGAGTTTTGATGTCAGTGGTAACATTATCGCCACCTACTGGCATGGCATAAATATCTCAGTCTTTTAGCTGGTATTTCAGAGCCCATCTGGACTGAGATTTTTTTCCAATTGTGTAAAAAAATATATCCAAATTAGTGCAGATAGCTCACTGACCTACTTATAAAAACATTTACTAAACATCAATGTGGGATATTATTTATGGTTGAGCCAAATGAATGTTGACTAAGTTTTAATCATGCCTATTTGCAAGTATCTTTTAAATTCAACACTGTGTCTCACAAGAATACCAAACAGGTTTTCATGTTTGTTCAATGGAGATTAATTAGCAAAAGTGAATTTGTCTTCGTTGGAAATTAATCTCGAGGTTTTTTTCAAGTTGGCATTGTTTAGAAATGTCAGTTTGACAGATTAAAACTGAACCTTGTTAGGGTCAAAAAATCTTTTATTTAGGGTCAAGGGAGAGGTTTGGAGACACCATGTGTGTGTTTTTGTGTCTGATGAAAGTCTGGTGAAACTGAACGTCCTTCAGTTTTTATGTTCTTCTGCTGCTGTTCAAAAATCCTGCAGTTGCTGTGCAGGAAGGAAAGGATGTTGAAACTTGTACAGATGAATTATGCATCTTCATTGCAGATGATCATTCCCGGATCACCTTGAAATCGGAGAACAACCACAGCAACTCGGATTACATCAATGCCAGTCCCATAGTAAGTATTGCTTATTTTAGTTGCACTACACACCTATGCTCACACCTGTTTCACATGTTGACATGGAACAATCACAGTCCTGACAGATTTAATGTGACAGATCAACACAAAGCAGCACATAATTGTGAAGACGTCCAATCAGATTGAATGAAAGCTTTATAGGAACATTAATTTCCAACCTCAGATTTAGATCTGGACTTTGATTGGGCCATTTTAACACAAGAGGAAGCCTTTTCAGAAAGGCTCATTATGGGTGCACATCTCAACTTATTTGCATTCTATAACAGATTTGCATCTAAGACGGTCCTCTGTTGACTAATGCTGAAGAAAAGCGTCCGGACAGCTTTATGTCGCCACAGTGTTGTCTGTTTTGTGCAACTAACACATTTTGTTTTCGAAAGAGTTAATTTTTTTTGCAATGGCTTGTATTAAGGGGTGAAGGCAGCTAATTCAAACAAAACATGTTAAAACATGTGAAAATCTGTTTTTGTCAGTTATTTATGACTTTATATTAGTTTGTGACATTAAATTTGAATAGATTACAGAGAAGTTTGTGACTATCATGTGAGAAAATGTGGAGAAGGCTTATGGGTTTTATTTTTAAAAGGGCTACAAATTATTTTGCAGCTGTAACTTGTTGTCTGAATTAAATTGTTGCTGATCCGCTTTCTTTTGTATTCCATACAGCAAGCATCAGTGAATTTGTCAGATCACTTTTACAACCAATACCTTGCTTTCCACTCTCACTCATGAACAATTCCACATTTTCTGACTGACAAAACACGTCCCATGCAAATACAGAAAGAGCTCCATATTGGAGAGCACTATGACTTATTTTTGTGTCTGTATGGTTTTTTTGTTTGTTTGTTTTTTTTTCTTTTCCCCAAAAAACATTGTCAGCCATGATTTCCCCCGAGGCCACCGAGAAGGGATTCCATCAAAGCGAACAGGAAGCTATGCATTTCAAATACAGTGCCAAAATTTTCCTGAGCCGACAGATGAGGATGGCACACACACACACACACGCACACACACACACACACACACACACACACACACACACACACACACACACACACACACACACACACACACACACACACACACACACACACACAGCAGCTCTAAAAGCCTATTACTCTTCAGAAACCAACAATGGAGACCTATTTATACCGCTTGATTATGTACCAGCATATTCATAGAGCTATATTTATCTTACACAGTGTCAGGGTGCAACATTTAATTTCATAGTTGGTCAAATTGTAACTGAGTTAATCAGTCTGGAATAGAAGTTTGTAAAGATTCACATTAGAACAGAGAATTTTTTTTATTTTGTATTTTTTTAGCGTTTTTAAACAATTCAATTCGATTTTTGCCAAACACCATTCTGAGCCAATCGAAGGGAAATGGGTTGATTCCGATTGGTGGTGAATCAATGAGCATATCTCTAGATTAGAAGGATTAGAAAAGTTCTCCAAGACACCTTAGTTATGGTTTAAAGAATATGTTTAAAGTATTGGGGTATGCGGCAATGTGAGAATGAAAGATCAGTAATTGCAGCACAAAAGGGTCTGACCTGAGAAAAACTGTAATAATTATGCCTGTCGCCGTGGTTTCTTCTTTCTAATTTACTTCAGGGGGCTTTCAGTAAATAATCTGGCACTTCGTTCTGGGAATCAAAGGTCACACGGGGGAGGGGAGCATATCTGTGCTCCCTGCTGAGCACAGGGTGACATCTAGCATTAGAAAAAAGGCCAAAAAAAAAAAGCAAAGGCTCGACCACGAATGATGCGAGAGCTCCTGGATGTACAGCATCATTAGGGTGAGGAATAGTTCAAAGGAAAGTGCAGACACAACCCTCGTCTTGGCATTTTTTGCAAAATTTCAGCAAGAGTTTCCACCCAACGTTTTTTTTTTTTGTCTGGGACTCTGGGTTGAGCTTAGAAGCCATTTACTGCCCAACCCCTCTATCTTACAGAAAAGCAGGATCAAGGCACGGTGTGTGAAAGCTAAGATGTTTCTCCAGGAGCAGATGTTTCGTTTGAGCCGTTTTCTGTCCAAGCAATTTCACTCGAAGCCAAAGGAGCACTTCTTTGCATTTCTCTTTTGTTGCAGTCTATCTTCATTCCACAACGGCACAGGGAACCACAGCTGAAATGCAGGGCTGCTCTTTCCTCTTTCATGTCTCTGCTTTAGTATTCATGTTAGGATGCAGGCGCAATAGCTACAGCAGGGCCTGCATCCTTGAGATTGGCTGAAGCGAGTGGCTAGCATTTGGCATCGCCATTTTATTTCTGTGGACTTTTCTTTCGTTTTCTTTTTTTTTGTGTGTCTAATGTATTTGAGGAATTTTAATCAGGAAGGAAAAAGAGGAACCTAAGCAACATAGTTATGGCTTGTATGTAATTTAAGACCTATTTTTTGTTGTGGTTTTGCAGAGAAGATGCACTTTTTTTTATTACATTTACCTTCCATAAACAACAAGCTAATATTAGTAGCTTAACTTGTCAGGCTGTGGTAGCTAGTTTGCAGTCCCCTACTTGGCAGATTTGCTGTTTGCAATTCACTAAATAAAATTTAAAAACGGTCAACATTGTTTTTCCAGTAAATTTTAGTAACTTTCTTTCAGCCAGCTGAGCAGCAGTGCAGAGTCACAGGTGAGAGAGGGGCAACATTGTGCCAGAGAAAACTGAGGTTACTCTGGTAATATCCCATTTTATGGAACCTTAAATTGCACATCTTAAAATCCTTTTAAAATAATTATACACTTTTTTTTTTTTTTTGCATTTTCAGCATTTCAGAGCTTTAAAATGAATTCCAGTTGCCCAGAGTAATAGGGAGAACAGCTATGCATTGAAGCCGGGGAAAAAATACTCCTAAATTGTTTTGCTTTTGATGGTGAGAGCCAACGTCAAAGTAGGCAGAAAGCAAAAATGATATAGCGGATCTTGATTTAGCAGTTCCCTGATTGCACTTCAAGTTAATACAGTTATTTAAATGCCATAACTCAGTGACTGTTTATTCTCAGTTTGGTTGAAAAGTCAAAGAATTCACTTTTAGATGTCATACAAACTTTTTGTCAAACTTCATTCAGAAAGTTCAACATGTATTAATAAGACCTCCTTGTTATTCTGCAAATATTTACAGAATTATTGTTCTGCCGATAATTATAAAATAGGCACAGAGAAACCTCTCTCTAGGCTTGGTTATAATATATTTAAAAATACGTATATTTTAATATGCAGGTAGGGAACGCAGCCTCACTACATTCTCACAATAACTCCCACTCCTTAATTTTTACCATTAGTCTCCCTCATCTCAGCCACGTCTTGACTTTGAAGCTGTTCTATAAAGTGTTGGAGCGAGGGTGTGCATGTGAAAATACTAATAAGCAAAATCTCATTGAAAATCAGGTGTATAAAGTCAGATTAGCCACCAGATTTGCTGCCTTTTTCCAATCATGAACTTCAAAAAGATCTGTTGCATCATAAGCTTTGGAAGTGCTCACAGGGAAAGTTCAGTGTCTATATGTTGCCCTCTTCTACGTATGTAAGGTTGGCGGTTATAAGCTATAAGAAAGATTGGAAAAGTGGATTTCTTTCAGTGGATGTTTGTGTGCTTCTGCTCTCATATTGAAGCTTTGATGAAATCAGACAGAATTTTTGTCTCACATCCTTTGTTCTTCCTCTCCCAGATGGATCACGACCCTCGCAATCCCACTTACATTGCCGCCCAGGGGCCACTTGCTTCCACTGTGGCAGACTTTTGGCAGGTAAGGCTTGCCCACTTACCCGCCGTGCAACTTTTATTTTTATTTTTCACATTTACTTTTCTGCAGTAAAAAGAGCTCTGTGGGTTTTTGTGATTCTCAGTATATGCAGATAAGGGAGGATCAATGAAGTAACATAGCAGAAGAAATGTTGGGTTGAGCTCACAGACGTCTTTGCATTTGGTGGACAAGAGTTCTTATTTTCCCTGCCGGTTGCATGACTTTTTCATACTCTCAGCATCATGAGGGTTTATTGACCATTTCTGCTACACTTCATTCAGGGATACACAGCAAATAAGACATATGACTAAGTTTTACTGTGACATTGGGAGGTAGTGTTTTTGAAGGGGGTTTAGAACTACTCTGGTGCAGTAGATTCACTTCTGTTATTGTTACTTTGCAATTTAAACCCTTTTTTTTGTGGCAGCATCTAAATCCTCCCTGAAGGAGCTTTTGTCATGTTGGCTATGGAGAAAGGACTCTGACGTCACAGTTTTGTGCTCTTGGTGTGAAGTAGAAAGACTTGTACACAGCCAGCAAGTCAGTGTGGGATCTCACGTTTTACCCTGAGTTGCCTTGTATTAAACATAAACAGAAAATAATCCCTGATCATTTTTTGTCAAAATTCATTCTTATGTGAGTTTGGATCTTTAAGCATTCAAGCTGACTCTTGAAGACTTTGGACTGAAATAAATGTTTGGATTTTATCTAAAGAAAGTTAATCACAGAACATGAAGATGCTACTTTTCACTGTGCATGGTGTTGTGATTATGCTCAGTGTAGGTTTTTGGAATAGTGACTAAAAAGTTTAGTTTTATTTCATCAGCCCAATAACCTATTCTCCAAAAAGGTTTTTTTCTTTCTTTATTTTTTCCAAGCCCGGAAGTTTTCTTGGAAGTAAATACTTTTGTCCCACATTTTTACTCCTTAGCTTAGACATGTTGACCGTACAGTGGAATGCTGTCACGTGTTAAATACAAGTAGTATTTTTGGAAACTTCAGGGCTGCCATTCGCCTCCCCGACCAATTGATATATTGTCTTTTCAGTAAATCTGTACAAATTTACAGTTTTCGTAATATCACTGTTGTGCACGTTATATTAATTCATTCTGTGTAATTATTTGTACCCTTATCCTGACTGTGATACATTTGTACAATATTGCATAGGGGATTATATGAGGAAAAGTCAGAAAAATTCAACTAGGACTGCTTGTTTTTACATGTTTACATCACTGATTAGTTTTTTTGTATGTTTCTTCAGGTGAACTGTAATATATTGTATACATGTGTGTCATGTATCCATTTACATGATTTTATTTTACTATCATCATAACAAAAACAAGACTTTAAATGATCATCACTGGACATCTTGAAAACAAACAGGATAATTAAATTAAGATAAAAGCAAAACTATTGTATCTACGAGCTAAATGGTGCGGGTATTAGCTCATATTTGTGTTATATCTGAGAGCCATTTCTCACCTTGTCTATGAATGTAAATAAATCCTCCCCATCAATTGCTGCATATGGAGGCTGTCATAAAACATGTCAGGTTGTGTTGAAGTGCGCCTTAAATGATGCACGGTTGCCAAATAGCATTCTTCTGTGTTAATAGGACAGCACTGTAGTAATTAGTGGGTCCATCACCTCCATATGGTGAAGAGACTCCAGATAGACGTGACCGGGCTATGGAAGTGAGAGGCATAAATCCTGGTGGACCAGCTGGTCCTGCACTCTGCATCGGAGGCTGAACTCATTTTGGATAATCGCGACGGTGCTGAGTTTTAGTTTGAAAGGAGGTGTTTGGGGCTTGAAGAGAGCAGCACATTTAGAGTGGTCTTGTCCTTTGCACTAGAAAAACAGTACCCAGAAGAAACCTGTAATAGTGTAACTTCTATGGGAGGTGAGTAAGCAGCTAAAATAGAAACTGTCAACTGAAGGAAATGGATGCCAAGACTTGTGGAACAAATTTATTTCTACAGACATTTACTTGTTTGGAAACCAGAAGATAAAGAACGTACTTACTTCAAGTCATAGCAATGGAAGCGTCATAGTTTTGGGGATAGTTTGTTTCAGCACTTGGCCACCCTACCATCACAGAATCCACCATGAACTCTGGGGGTGCTTGAGGAAAATGTGATGTCATCTGTAAAATAGATGAGATGAAACAGAACCGGGCTCTATAACATGACAGTGGCCCAAGATGTTCCAGCTAAACCACCAAGGACTGCCTGAAGACTAAGAGATGGAAAAGTACAAACTGACAAAGTCAAAGCCCTGATGTTGTTTTTGATACATACCTACAAGAAATCCCTTAGGTGACCTTGGTTGTCCGGAAAGGTGCCTGCAAATAAAATGTATTATTATTATTATTATTATTATTAAACATCTCACAACTAAAGGTGGGGATTGAAACAAACTTTCCTCAGAGACTGGTGGATCTGGAGAAGTGACTTACTTAAGTCATTTCAGCCAAGTTGTTTAATCCAAAGTGAAGCTACTAGTCATTAAGGAGTTCTACATTTTCTTGCATTCAAGTTTTTTTTTGTTTAATGAGTAAAATAGGCTTAGTTTGTAAAGGGTACCTGAAGTTAAATCACATACTTTTCACAAAATATCTATCCATCCATTTTTTAACCATTCAATATCGTGGGCTGGTTCCTCTCTCTAGCTGTTGTTAGGCGAGAAACGGGGTAAACCTTGGACAGGTTGCCGATCCATCACAGGGCAACAGAAAGACACAGCAAAGACAACCATGTGCACACACTCATATCTTTCAGAAAGAGAAATTGTCCTAACAATCACGCTTTTGGACTGTGTGAGAAACCTGGAGTACCCAGACAGAACCTATGCATGCACAGGGAGAACAAGCAGAAAGACCCAAGTCTAGGACTCGAATCCAGGACCTTCTTGCTACAAGTAAACAATGCTACTCTACATGCCAGAAATAAAAAAGAAAACAAAATTGAATTATATATTAAAGCATTTCCTCAGAAAAATCTAAATATTTTGTGGGATATCCTCATTTTTTAGGACTGCTTCAGGACTGCTTCTATGCTTCCTTTTTTCCATATGAATGAAAACTTTTTTTATATATTTATTTCTTAGGCAATGAACTCAACTCGTAATCTTTCCCAACTAAGCACAAAATAACAAAGCAACACATTCAGTTTGATTGACATGCAGAATGTACAGCTATTCGTTATTCAGCATGGTGAACGTTGGTTTGTTGCAGGACTAAAAAGAAACACACTTTCACCCATTAAAAGCGAACAAACACACAAAAAAAACAACAAAAAAAACACACTGGCACACTCATGCAAATGGACCATGCAGAAGGCAAATCTTTTTGCTCTCTCCTATCTAATCCACGCCGGGCCCCAGGCGGTGCTCTGAAAGGCTGCTTGGCTCTAATCCTCTGCTCCTCATTCCTCCATCCCTTCATCCTTTACTTTACTCCTTCATCCATCTCCCCTCTATTACCTTAGTACTGCTGGGCCTTCATGCTTGCTTCCCCTCAGAATGAGAAGCCAATCTGCATGAGTTCACCGAGTAAAAGTCAGTGGGTTGATGTATGCTCTGTGGAGTTCAGAAACTCTTAATCACATTTTTAAAAATTTAAAAAAAAGATTGTGGGGTTGTTTTAGGTAGAGATGGGACATATAGGGCTCCACTTTTACCTCAGGTGAGCTAAATTGCACAAGACTAAATGAATCAATTTTCCCTCACATTATCACCTTGCCATATCTCATCACATCTTGGCACAGTTGGCACAGTTGGCGTGTAATGTGTCCACTGGGCTGGATCGCAGAAGCTTGTGATTAGTGTATAGTCGAGGCCATTGTGTTTTTATAGCAATCATAAAACCTGCATTTCCTCCTCATTTTCCTAATGGCTGCCAGTGGGCCTCTATGTCTTCCCAAGGACGCATTAGATCGCGATAAGATGAAATGGAGCGGCAGTGGAAAAGATGTTGTGATCTCGTTCCGACGCCAGAGAAGAGCGACAACAGGCACGCCGCACCCCCACTCATCCGCCCAACATTCACCATTTCTCACATGCGGAGTGGTGACATTTATTCATACCTCTTGCACAAAGATAAAGAAAACAATTTCACCCCAATACAAGGTTGCAGCGCAATGTGCTACTCTTAGCGGCCCAGTTCAGGTGCACATTAGTCCTTATCAAGTCTGCATATGCGAATGCCGATTGTCGTCTGACGTGCGGATGTGTTTCTTTTCTCCTAACGTTCAGATGGTGTGGGAGAGCGGCTGTGTCGTCATTGTGATGCTGACCCCTCTGTCGGAAAATGGAGTAAAGCAGTGTCACCACTACTGGCCTGATGAGGGATCAGACATCTACCACATATACGAGGTATGCAACCATCAGGCATAAAGTCTGTGCACCTGGAAAAACTAAACTTAGGATTTTGCAAGCTGCGACTTTAAGAAATCTCTTTCTTGACTAAAACAACAAACATAGCTTGTTGCAAAGCAGCAGCAACATGTTGGTACTATATTTTCGAGCCCCGCTCTGGTTCTCATTGTTTTCTGTCAAAACGTCCATGCTATTTTGAAAACCCACCTAAATGTCCAAAAGCTGGATCCAAGTGATGAAATCAAGCGTTTGTCAAATCTTGATATTTGGTTATTTTAGCACTGTTGAATTTCACAACCAGAAACATCCATATTGACTGTTTGATATTGTTTTAATTCAGAACTAAGTGCAGAACTTGTTATATTTTTCTCAAAATGTTCCAAATGATTAAAAATCTATCCTGCAAACCAGATCCTGAAGATAAATTTGGCTCTGGTTTGCCAAATAACCAGAGCATCACACAAAGATGTGTGACACCGGTGACAAGTGGGCACCTGACATCAGTTTTTTACTAAAAGTGAACATTTCCAAAAGTTACTGGTTCCTTTCACTAATTTAGAATATCATCAATAGTTTTATTAGACACAAAAGTTATATAGCTCAAGATTATTCCTCACAGTTTACCATAGTCAAATATGAAAGACTGGTCATAATAAACTAAAAGACCAAGAGCTTCCTTATACTAGAGCTACATGGCATTTGTAAATTATAAATAAAAGGATTTCAGGGGGTGCAGGGGGCTTAGCCATCCAACTTTTTTTTACACAGTCTAAGCACTTATATAAGACATGTCGACTTCATCAGGCTTAATATAGATTTATAACAGGATGTTATATGTGTAGCAGGGATACAAGTGCTGAAAATATGCAGAAGACAGAATATGTAAACCAGAAATACTTAAAGGGCCAAGATCTGGTGCTCTTCCACTCAACTTTCCATTAAAATGCTTGGATGCATCCAGCTCCTTTAGCAGTGATTTTTTTTGTGGCTTCTACTACTCTGGAAGGTTGTCATGATTGTACTGACCAAAACATGGTCATTACATATTATTTCTGCACTTGAAATAATTTTAATGAAACATTTATTTATTTATATATATATATATATATATATATATATATATATATATATATATATATATATATATATATATATATATATATATATATATATGATTATTGGTGAGTTAGTTGTCAGTCAAGAATGTAAAATTAATAGAACTAAGTTCCTGAAATACCTCACTCTTTGTGTGTTTGTAGAATAGCTTCACTTTTCTAAGTAGAGATACTGAAATAACTGAACTTTTTGAAGACGTTCAAAATTATTGATATGCATGTGTGTATTTGTAAAAAAAAAAAAAAAAAGGGACTACAAACCAGGTATATTCCACCAACATTAAGAGCTAAGATGCAAAAGAAGAGCTAAAATGTTTTGAGTAGGACTATTCCTCCCAATGTTATTTCCTGTCTGTCAAAAAATCGCAAGGTAAAACATAAACTCGTTAAGGAAAATGGGTGTAAAACTTTCAAAATCAGCAAATTACAAAATACTGCCATTCTGCAGAGGTGTTGCTACTTCAAATTACATGTCTGAGTTCAGAATTTCTAGTTCCAACAAACAAACATAACCTAAAGTTTATTTGTCTTCTCAGTTCAGCACTGAAGCATGTGCATATTCAAAGTGAGCTAATTATGCTCACATTCTTTGTTTTCTGACTTAGTTACGTCTCATTTTGTCACAAAATGACTTTAATTTAGGAGTAGGAGGAATGCGAAGTGTTCAGCAGTACCTGAAGAGTGCAGCAGGTTGTCCCTAATTATGCATAATTTCTTCAAAAGTTTCTTGGCCGAAAAAACCCCCCCCAAAAAAATTCTCTTGAAATTGTAATGTAGCAAGAGCCAGCGTATTTAATTTGATTGTGTAAGCTAATATTTGAGCAGATGTATTTTAGAGTTGTGCAGGTTAAATTCATTTCTGCCTTTGTTTTGGCAATATTTAGGTCAATTTGGTGTCTGAACACATCTGGTGTGAAGATTTCCTGGTCCGGAGTTTCTACCTGAAAAACCTGCAGACCAACGAGACGCGCACAGTGACCCAGTTCCACTTCCTGTCCTGGATGGACCGCGGGATCCCCAGCTCTGCCCGGACCCTGTTAGACTTCCGCAGGTAGAGAGAAGAACCCAGGAGTCTTGCCTAGCTGGATTTCAGACAGATTTTCATATTTACAGCTGACCTTTTATTCCTCACTTGTTTTTTAATCACCTTCCCTTATCCTGCCTCTCCGGTTCTTCTTTTTTGCTCCCTCTGCCTGTGTTTTTTTTGTGTGTCCTGTAGAGAACGGTTGTTCTTAATAAGGACCCGGTTTCTGTCCCGTCCCTTTCATCCCAGGCCGATCTCCCTCACCTCCCTCCAGCACATGTGATGCAGCAAATTAACGGCTCCACACTGCCTGGCTTGGCTTGGGACAAAAAGAAAGAAAGAAAGAAAGAAAGAATAATAAAACACCTAATTCAAACGCCCAATTAAATGAGCGCTGTCTCACCAAAACACAGGAGACGGGGCGGAAAGCTAGTGACTGAATAACCTCACTTTTTTCTCCAGATAATGTGTTCTGGCAGAAGAGCGGGAGTATTCCTCTGGGAAAACCCGGGAGGGATAGGCAAAAACCCTCCAAATGAGAATAGACGCATCTGATTTGTGGAAGGAAGTCTGCCCCTCTCGTTTGTAATGAGAACGGTGAAAGATTGTGTGACGCTCACACACTTACCTAAGCCGGTTTGTGCTATTTCTTCCAAATTAATTTCAGTCGTGTATATATTAATTGGTGTGTAGGTTTGAGCTGTTTAATTTACCTGCACATTGTTTGCTCTGCTGAGATTCAGTTAGCTTTGACTGAGCTTCGTAAATGCCACTGCAGGTTATTTAAAGCTCTCCGATCCACACAAGGGCACTCCGACACTCTCAGTGTTTGTGGTTTTTGGCCGTGTTGGTTTTTTTGCGGTGGCCAGTGTCATTTTTGTGATGTTGCAGCTAGTAATATGAGCCCAGTTGCATAGTCACAAAAGTGATCATTGGAAACTGTGTCTCCTCAGCCAGGCCTGTGCACACACTGTCTTTCTTTCACTCCTGACTCTGTTCCCCCTCCTCTCCTCTCACTTGCTCCGCCCTATGGCTTGCATGGGAACTTCAACTATCTTAGAAGGTTGTGTTTAATTTTCATGTTCATTTGTACAACAAAGTATCCAAAAGACGTACTCTGGACATAATAACAATTTTCTAAAAACAAAAAAAAAGTGCATGCCACAGATTTTTTTTTTTTATGAAGAAAGCATTGCTTTTTTAAAAATATATTCTATTTGTTTTTCAGTCCATATATTTGTAAACTTTTCTGCAATGCTAAAGACTTAGCAAGAGTAAAAATAAAATTCACATAAGTGCATCAGTGTTACACTTTAAATCCCATGATCTATTCGCTATATTGTAAACAGTTAACTAGCAAAAATAATACAATATACTGCTGTGATATTAATTAGCACAATATGAATCATGGTATTTATAGGGTGGGTTTAAAAGTTCTTTCAATTGTGATGCACAACTGTGCACAAGAAAACAGTAAATTTTACAAATCAAGGCTGAAATTGGAGTTTGAGCTCCAGGGTTAATATTTAAAGTCAATTTAATGTCAACAAAAAATGAGATGTAAAAGATTTGGGGATTTTCATTTGTATTAAACTGATATTTGAAGTAGAGGAAGACCTCTAAAACAATACAGAATGAACTATTAATAGCTTTATGTTGGTTTGCTCTGTGTAAAGGAACCTAAAAAAAATGTCTAGCTATTTAATGAGGTTTGAAATACCTATCAGCGAGCCTCAACTAGACAGCTAATTTTGTGAACAGAAGTAACTTTGTACAATGTTAGCCCAGTTAAATTTTAGCTTAGAAAAATCAACTGCCTGTACTCATTAATGGGGATAAAACATCAAATTAAGCAAAAGCTTGCACATTTTTTAACATTCCCATGCTTATTTGCTTAATGTAGGTTCGCTATTGGGAATACCATTGCCAGTAGCAAGCCTGCAATTGGCGTTTTTTTTTTTTATAAACAGACCTGCTAACTCTTGAGGATGTTAGCGTCTACAAGAATTAGCATGTATGTTTGTAAGATACCAGCAATCTGCAGGCATACTATAGCTGATAAAAACGCAAATTATTTAATTCAAATACCTTTCAGCTTGTCAAACGTCCATACAGCCGTGTTAGTCTCCGTATTGAGCCTACATTACATTCTGACAAGCTTAGTCTTGACAGGGTTAGAACAAATGAGATTTAGCATGTTTGTAAAATAAACAACCGACTACAGGTTGACTACTAGCAAAGATAAAGTTAATATACTAGATAATGTTAAAACATGTTACTTGTTATCCCCTGTTGTGAACCAGGAACAAGCTGTTTGTCTTGCATGCAGAAATGCTAATTGTTGTTTGTAAGAGTCTCAAGAGTTAGCATGTCTGTGAAATAAACAGTCTACTTCAGGTAGCTTCCACCCTTGGGGCCATACAAAGCAGACTTGCATCTCACAGCAACAAGTTAGGGAGGAGGTTTTGCTGCACCAGAAAGAAAATGGATTTTCTGTTTAAAGCACAAAAACAGTGACGGTAAATTTTGTAGTTCTGAAACCAACACTTCATAAAATTGTAAAATGCTTTCAAATGGTTTTCAGCTTTATTATTACTCATTACAAAATTATTTGTGCAAATTTATGTTGACTCGTTATTGTAGACATTTCATAATTCCATATGTATTTATTTCTTATTCTAAATACCACATATTGAAACACTACAAAAACAAGAATGTTGCCAGTAAATTGAGCTATTTCGCTATTGGAGAAATGAAAGGAAGCGAAGAGGCGCTGGTGGAAGGTCTTGGTGTAGTCAGTTGCCATGGCAGCAGCGGGGTGTGAAAAGGCTTGTTGGCCTTCACCGTTGCCCGTGGTGTATAACATTCATAATTGGCCGAGGTTAATGCGTTGGCGTGCCACAATCACAACATCACACCGCCACGTCCATCACCCACACGTCAGAGAGAGCGATTCACTGTTACTAACCTGATGATGGATTTATTTACGGGTTTCTTTCTGACTGATTGACAGGAGGAGGAGGAGGAAGAGGAAGCATCTCAGATTTGTGTTTGTTGCTTTGATTGTTGTTAATTTTTATCCAGATCGCAGTGCACAAGTCCCTCTTGAGTCACATTTGCTGTGATTATCGCTATTTTCATTCAACCAAAAAGAAACTATTCCAGCCCCCGGCATCTGAGGCTTTTTTCCATCAAGCTCGCAGTAACATTGTCTTTTCTCTTTTGCTTTATTCCAGAAAGGTTAACAAGTGCTACCGTGGCCGATCTTGCCCGATAATTGTTCACTGCAGGCAAGTACACCTGTTTGATGTGTGTGTGTGTGTGTGTGTGTGTTACAACTTTATATTTTAAAATCCACTCTAGGTCCACCACTGTTTATTGCGCTCTCTGTTTCTTATGTAAATAATGTGGCACCAGCTTATTGAACGGTAGACCATTCCATTTCCCATCTGGTTGAGTTAGTTAACCAGCTTTGATTGGCTTGCATTAAACACCAAGTATCTGTCAGACCACTCTTGATAGTCACATCCTGTTAAGTCATGCATGGGGCCAGTAAGCCTGCTCTCTCCCTCTCTAAGGAGCCGAGCATCTAGCACTGGATTAATGAAGCCGTGGCGCTCAGGCAGCTCTCCTTTTTTTTTATTGGCCGTGCCTTTATTAGAGAGATGTCCACGCCTTGTTTGCAATTAACATGCAGAGCTGCTGAATGGCCGGCGGGCACAAAGGGAGGCTTTTCATGGGGCTATCTCTGGAGTAATGGAAAAGCAAGGCTCTCCAAAAGCTGTTCTCGAACCGCCCCTGGCCTCTCAACCTCTCCTCTGCTCCTGAGGTGCATGAATTTAAAAGCTTTTGTCCCCCGTGTGCCTTAGAAAACCATTCTCTCTCACTCGTTCTTTCTTTCTTGCGCTCTCTGTCTCGCTCTCCCCCTCTCTCTCTCTCTCTCCAACAGTCACTCTCAAGACCACACATGCGCTCATGTGCAAAAGGTTTAGGGTAATTACATTTATTGGAAATATTCAGATCTGTTTTAGGTATTTCTCCCAAGAATGCTAAGGACTTAGATCATTTTCTTTCTCCCGCTTCACATCTAGCGTCGTGTTTTATGCAAATAAAGAAGTGTGCTTCTGTATGCATGGACTAATTTGTGTTTAAATATACTCAAAAGTCTCACAGCAGATGCCGATGTAAATGAGCAATTTGTTTCCTCATAAGAAGAACACTCTGAGATTAAAGCGTTTTGTGCCGCCACCTTAATGATCTCCGCATCTCTCCTGTCTCTGCAGTGACGGAGCCGGCAGGAGTGGGACCTACATCCTGATTGACATGGTCCTCAATAGGATGGCTAAAGGTAACGATCAATGGCTCCCCCTTTCTCTCTCTCTCTCTCTCTCTCTCTCTCTCTCTCTCTCTCTCTCTCTCTCTCTCTCTCTCTCTCTCTCTGTTGGTTTGAAACCCTGGCAACGCAAAAGCCTCTCATTCTCCTCGGAGGGTCTCGGGGATGCATTAGAGGGTGACTTCTCTGAGGCCTGGAGAGGCAGCGGAGACGAGGGGGTAGCTGCTGGGAGTGGGGAGATCAGAACAAAGAGGGAAGCCAGGGAAGGGAAATGAAAAAGAAACCTCCGCCCACATTCGTAATTATCTATTTAAGCAACCTTCACACTGTATTGACCTGCACCGGCAGCTGCAACATGAATTTAGATGGCACATGCATGGAAATGAAATGTTTAAAGTCGAACATTTATTAAAAGAAAAAAAATAAAATAGCTGTTTGCTCTGCCGGTTCGAATCAATATTTAATATTTAATGGAACATTGTTGATTTTTTTATTGATTTATTCTTAAAAAAACGGTGTTGACAATTTCTTTTTGCAATTTATGCAATTATGCTGCTAACTGTGAACATAGTTAGCATTGATGGAAATCTTCAAGGTGCTTTATTAGTTTTGCTTTGTGCCGCTTTGAATTGGATTATCTCTGTCTGGTGCTCTGGTGTGGCAGCAGCCTGCGGTGCTTTGCAGAGGTATTCAGAAATTTGGAACAATCACAGACTTCAGTGGGACTTTTTGTGACAAATCAACACAAAGTCAAGTCATTATCAAGTGGATGGAAAATAACACTTTTTTTGAAAAGAATAAAATCTGCAAGGAAAAATATTTGTGTTTGTATTCAGCCTCTCTGGATCATTACCCATTTGGGACATGTCTCTCTGCATATCTTTGCCATTGTCAATTTTTTTTTTGTTGCAAACTAACTCTAGCTCAGTTTGGATGCAGAGCATCTGTCAACAGCAGTTTTCATTTGAATGCATCAAATTTCCCCTTGGATTTAGGTTTTGACTTTGACTACGGCATCCTAATACATAGAATGTGCTTTAACCTAAACCATCCTACATTACCGCTTGTGGTATGTGAATGACTTTCTAGAAGGATTTTACTAGAATGAACTTTCAAAACTTGAAATATTGTTTTTTTACAACGTAACCTTTTAACACATCAACAACTTTCATCCTGACCTGCCTGCTGCGCTCCTGAGTCTTCATGATGCTGTTTGTTCTCTAAAGTTCTCAGACAAACCTCTGATAATTTTCCTTCCATCTCACAACCATCCCTGTAAAACACGTTGCGGTCTGTGGTTGTTACACAACAAAATGTAAAAAATGCTCAAGGTGCTGGAGTACTTTTTGGAAGGGGTTGTAAATAAACATATTTTCTGACACCAGCAGCTAAAACAGAGGTGGAATAGTTTTAGTCATCTTATTCTGCATGAATAAACAGTCTAATTTGTCTTCTGAGTTCTTTTGAGAAATGCAGGTTATAAGCATCCATTGTTGCCTCAGACTTTGTCCCTCCATGGCTTAGTCAGCTCTTTGGCCCCTGATCTTTGCCCTTTACCCCTTTAGCGAGCCAGCCCAGTCAGAAGAGGTTAAAAGGACGCCTCGCTGCACTGTCTGTTAAACAGTAATAAGACTGACCCTTCCTGGTGCAATTCAAGTACGTCTGTGACAAATGTGCCGTTGCCTGTGGTGATGAAAGCTGACTCGCCGTCCGCTTTCAACCTTTTGTTTTCTGCATCTGGAATCAAAATGCATGAAATGAACGTAAGCTCTCGCTCTCCAAAAAGCCGTCTTTTTTCCCTTTCGGCCAGAGAGCTTTCTCTTCAGTCCAACTTTGGATTCCAGCTAATCTAAGACATGAAAGTCCTGCCGGAACACTGGAGTACCTTTGAGTGCATAGAGTCCCACTCCCCCCCACACCCCCTTTCTCTCCCACATACAGGCATAAATCTATTCTTCGCTATGTTGTTTGCTTCCCCTAGATGCATTTTCTAGATCCCTCTCATTCTCAAATCAGTGGTGTGAGATTTTCCTCGAGTAACATCAAAGACTGAAAGGAAGCTGATTACAGGTGAAGCAACTGTTGCACAGGTTAATCATTGAAATCGCTGCTGCAGAGCAAACCGTTATAATAAGCGAGTCGGACGTCTTCTTTGAATGTGATTCCCGTAGCGAAGGCAAGGTGTGCTGTATATTTTATGTCCCCACGAAAAAAAAAAAATGTATGCATATTTTATCAAGAAACAGTCCGTGGCTTCCATCCAAGTTTTCTTTTCCGAGGATGAATGTAATAATTTTCAATCGCTGTGCTGCTCCAAAGGGAGCGCAGCGCGGCATAAAGAGAGATTGACAGATGTGAGCAGGATTACTGCGTCGCTTTGAACTCAGTCCAATTCTCGCTCTGTTGCAGGTGCTAAAGAGATTGATATTGCCGCTACCCTGGAGCACTTGAGAGACCAGAGAGCTGGCATGGTCCAGACAAAGGTAAGGTTCCCTGGCTTTGAGTCGGAGGAGGTGGGGGGTGGAGGGAGGAGGAGGGAACCCAAGGAGGGCAACGGGGTTTTAGGCGTTTTAGAGTAATGGCTGTCTGCTTCATCCACACGGGATCAGAGGAAATGATGATGATGCTCTACTTGATAACTGCTTTCAGGATTACAGAAATATTGCTTGGGGGACAATAACTTCACATTTATCGTAGGGGCCCAAAGAAAATTACCCAAAATTTGAAAGAAATATGTTTGCACAGTTATATGATTTGAGTAAATTATGGATAAAGTATTGCTGAAATGTGTGATTACTTCTCCAGGGTGTAAACATTTTTTTTCAAGTTATGAATGATTGTCAAATCTACATGAAAATATTCATAAGAATATAATTTAAAGCCCAAAATGATTTACAGTAGTTCCCAACAGAAATATCCACAGGGATTCGTTTTTTTTTTTTTTTTGTTTGTTTGTTTTTTTGCATTCTGGAAAAGTCTGGAATATGTTTAAAACCCTTTTTCAACTTACCATCCAGCCATCCTTCTATTGGTTTGAAACTGGGAAAACGCTGAATTTTAACACAAAATGTGTCTGAAACTTGAATCTCCAATAAAATGAAACTAAAAAAATCAGGGCACATGAATATAAAACCCCGTTTCAGTAGATTCGCTTTAAAGGAATAATTTGCCACAACATGTTGGATATCGTCCCAATCTCGCCTTACAGGCATCACAGACATTTCTCTGTACAGTTCACATTACAACAGCCATTTCTTTCATCATCCTCAAATCAAACACAAAGACTTTCCCCTTTTTGTTTTACTTTTTGTTTGTGAGGATGATGATAATAATAATAATAATAATAATAATAATAATAATAATAATAATAATAATAATAATAATAATAATAATAATAATAATAAAATTGACGCTGCAGTGGGTGATAGTGGGAGCTGCTTGCTTACGCACTGCACTGTTTCTGAACGGTCTGCTAAAGCTGCCGTTAGAGCTCTACTCTGTTCTCTGCAGAGCAAAGCCTTTTGCTCTGCAGACTCTCTTTTTCGGTTTGACAGGAATTACAGGTTGATTCCTCTTTGCAGACTCGTTCAGGCTCCTCAAAGAAATTAGGTCGTAATGAGGTATGAAATGTAGAGTTAGCTTCATTTTTTTTTTCTTATGTTTAATAATTTTTCCACCATTTTTTTTTTTGTTACTATTAGATTTATTTGTCTCGGTAAAGATCTCAAGTGAGATGCAACAACAGCAGTGAAATTTACAACAATTTCTAAAGAAAACTAATACGTATCAAATGGCTAACGAGCTCTGACAGTTTCACGTCTGGATGTGGTATTTGCACGTGCAAACACACTCCCAGTAGTGAAATGCAAAGCACGATGTTACTGGCATTATTTTTGATACTAGCCACTGCATTCAGAAATAATCCGCCAGAAACCCCAGTGTTTACTCACATGGAGAGAAAAACAAGATGTATTTCTCATGTAAGTTTCAACCTATTTCTACGCTCCCATGTTGACTTCCTGTCAGTGGTGTATAATGCATTTCAGTCTGGGTTTTAGAAGAAAAATTCAGATCGATAAAGATTCCTGTTTGTCGTTTTCTTTTCAGCCCCTTAAATGCATGATTTTCTTAATTTTCCTTCTAATTAAATTGTGTGAAATTGAACTTCCTAATATCAAGGACAGATGAGCTTGAATTACTGGCAGAGGAGCACAATAGACACACTTGTGTTCAAAATAATAGCTGAGCGTTTAGAAAAGTGACAAAGCCTCAAAATAAATGGTTGAAGGTCAGACAAACAAGTTCTTATTTCATTAATCTGGCCTGTCTACTTTGATTTAGTCCAGTCTCGCTTTAATGAAATCAATCATCCAATTAGGATACCATCTAGACACATCCTCTGTGAAACAAAACAGTCCTGGTGCATGAAGGCTACCAGTTTCTCTCCATGGTGTTAAAAAACCAAAACCGGACGCCCTTTCTTTACAAACTCAAACATTTATTGTTCAAACTAAAATAAAATGCCTAACGTGCATTAGCTGTATGACTGCCGTTTGTGGGAACTACTTCATATCTGTTTTATTATTATCTGTGTTATCATTGGACTACATTCCACAGTTTCTTTGTTTTTCTTGGTTTTGTCTCAGAAATGGCATGTTTGGTGACTTTCCACAAGTTTTCCATTGAATTAAGGTCTGAGGATTGTGCTGGCCAGTCCATAACTTTGAGTTTGTTGGTCTGGGACCACAATGATGTTTGCTTAATGATGGGAGTCATTGTCTTTTCTTCAGCATAGTGCAACATGATTACTTCAAAAGTCTTGATGACTCTTGGTTTGTGATAAATACCACATGCATAAATATCATCCATAACAAACTGAAGCCACCATGCTTCAATTAGATGGCTTGAATTTGTTTTGTTTTTTTAGGGTCATTTAACAAATTGTAATGACCAAAAAAGTGTTATCCCATTTGGTAACCTCTTCACCTCTGTGTTATTTTCAACAGTGAGTCTTTGCAGAGGTTTCTTGTTGACAGCTTGGCTTTAGATTTATTGTTTTTACTCCATTTTCTTCCGTGTCTTTCTGATTTGTTTTGATTTGCATCGTGAAGCATTTCAGATCATTTTATTTGAGCAGCCTATTATAGATTTTTTTTTATATGCATACCTCTCACCAAATAACCATTTAATCAAAACTATGCTTTTCTCCTGACAACTGTCTGATATGTATGATCCATTTTACTGCAATTTTCAGCGAGGAACTGTCCTGTCCTGTTTTTTTAAAGAATGAACAACATTGATCAAATGTCACGCTGTTATTATTTTGAACACCAAGCCTCCAATTAATGATTTAGTTAACCGTAATCTGCTACATTAATGTCATAACTGTTTCCACCAAATCCAGTGGTGTATCTGGTTATGGATGTCTCTCTTTGTTTATGTTGAACACAACAATTGTAGCATCTGCATAAAATTAAGTTTTACTATTTGGTAAACTATCACTTGGATGGAAAACCGGGGGCCCCATTATGGATCCGTATTCTGTGGATCTCCGGCGAGAAACATGGCAAAGGCTTCGGATAGTGAACACATTGTATTTGAGAATCAATTTACAGCAGACAAGCAAATATGATAAAGTCTTTGGAGATAAATAAAACAGCAGCAGTATTTGTACTGTTTTCTGAATTATGACTCATGCTTTGAACTATTAGTAGTTCACCTTTAAGTTTTTTTTTTGAGTTGGAGACAAATGCGGACGGACTTATACAATTTTCTGGACCATCACAACTTCAGAGGACACGCGAAAATAGACACTCCACATAATCGCGGCCACTGGTGGCTTCGCAGTATTGATTCAGCCTATCCTCGGGCCACACCATGGCAGGCTGTGTGTTGACACATCTGAGGACTGTTCCCTCCAAACCTCCTACGTTCCCTTTTCTCTGCGAGAAGACCCCGTGGCCTGCAGCCTGGGGAGAGGAGAGGAATATAAAAGCGGCAGGTCCACAGGGCAGACATCAATCAGTTCCTCTGGGATAACCATGCGCTGTTTCACAATAAAACACACAGAGTTAAAAAAAAAAAAAAGCTGAGAGACAGTTTGACTCACAAAGCTGCATTTTAAGACACCTGGCTGGATCGATGTTGGTGCCGGGCTGTGTGTGCGCTTCAGGTTGAAAGCTCACAGAGCGATTCGGCTCGAGATGGTGGCCAAGGCCCAGCCGGGGTCAGGAGATATGGAGGAGGAGGAGGAGGCGCCAGCTGTCAGTCACTTCTAAATGGCATTCAAGGTGTGCTACCAACCTGGACACACACTAACACTTTATCCTCTTCTTTCTTCTCTGCAGGAGCAGTTTGAGTTTGCTCTGACGGCCGTGGCGGAGGAGGTGAACGCCATCCTGAAAGCGCTCCCTCAGTAAAGACCTTCTCTTCTTCCATCTCGGAGCGCCGGTCTTCTCTGCCCACTCGGTGCAGACGTCGCTCCCCTCACAGTCTCTCCTCTTCTGTCGCAACCTCCTCTGCACCTTCACACAATGCTGTATGCTGAATATCGTGCCGGATCCGTCCGTATTCACGAGTTCCAGAGTTGGAACGTCGATTTGATGGATGTTGTGGTGATTGAGGATAACGGAGGCAGGTCCGCGTTCCCACTGTGCAATTTCTGAATATGAGCCCATGGTTCTCTGTGCTGTGGTGTTGTTCCTGAACATACCGTCGCAGTGCCACTGATGAGATGTGTACGTAACGTCACGTGAAGATTACTAACTGAGCTGTCACCTGTTTAAAACTACCGGTACTCTACGGCTGCTGCAGCTGCCGTTTGTTTTTTTTCCCCTTTTTGTTTTGATTACATTTTTTTGTGTGTGAAATCCTAAAAGAAAAATTGTGATAGAGTCTGTGTTCATTTATTTATTTATATTACTTTTTTTTGTGCAGCTGACATTACTAAATATTCTAATGTTCCAAAATTTACAGTTTCGACAAAACATGTTCAAAGGCCTTTCGAAATCCTAACCCAAAATTCAATGTATTTTATTGGGATTTCATGTGAGATACCAACACAAAATGGTGCAAAACTGTAAAAAAAAAAAAAAAAAAAAAAAAAGAAAATTGTTAGAAGTGTGTGGTAAAAGCTCAATGACAGTCTCAGTCGTTGCGACTTCTTCCTATATTATAAAAAGCCAGATTTGTGGAATACACATTAATAGTTGTGCTGTCAACAGGCCTTTCCACCTGAGTCAAAATGAGTATAGATCATCCAGAGTCACCATGGGAGTCCTGGTGACTGCTCTGATTTAGGCTGTCGGCCAAGATTCTGTCGGTTTTCGATTTGGCCAGTTGAAGGAGTGATCTGTGAGATTTTTTAAAACTTGGGTTATTGTTTTATAATCTGGCTTATCGTCTGTGTTTCTTGGTCTTCGTCATGCTGTTTGTTCTTTAATGTTGCATCAGACCTGAGTCTCCATTCACAGAACTGAGCTGGATTTTAGGCTTTAGGTGGACTCTGTTGGTTGCACCGGGGTTTTCAGGGGTATAAAGGTGTGACAAAACAAATGCACACCACATCCTTTTTGGATATTTATTTTGTTCAAATTCTTGGAAACAAATTTCCCTCCTCCTCCCACTTTCAAATGAATGTGCTACTTTGTGTTGGTCTAGTTTTTGGTTTGTGAAAATACTACTTTTTTTTTTTTTTTGCAAGGCACTATTTGCAACATTAAAAAAACTAAGAATAGTCCTGACAAGCGGGAAGCAGATGTTACGTTTGTTTTTTTTTGTTTGTTTTTTTGCTTTAAGACATAAAGTCACTTAAATGCTGCAGCTCTCAACTGTAACACTTTCAGACCAAGAAAAACATGATATTCTTGTCTGTAAAACTCATCCTTCTGTACAGATTCTGTCCTCCAGTTGAAGTGCTGTTCCTGGATTTATAAACTTCGTACATTTTTTCCCTCTCTGTGAACAGAAGATGCTAGTCTAGTATATATATATTCATCGGCATCACATGGTCAGATGTTGATGTGCATGTGTGTTCTTGTGACTATGGATCTCGGACTACGACACAAAAAACAAAAAAAGCCGCACAGATTGTAATAATTGCAACGTATCACATCGATTTCACATTTTTTCTTCAGTACGTGAACATCTCTGAATATTAAATGTGAAATATACCAAACTGAGATAGTTATAGCCTCTATTTAGAAACCATGTCCTCCTGTTTCAATAGTAATAAGATTATATATTTAGGAAGAGAGTATATGGGGATTTTGGTAAATTTGTCCCTCTATTGCTTGTATATTGTGACATATTGTGCAGAATATTTGATCTATAGACACCGAATGACTTAAAGAATCCTCATATTGTGCTATCTGAAACACAGAAACCTCTGTGAGAACTATATATTTTGTGTGAGAAGTAAAAGATGACTTTATTCAGATTGACAATAAATCTACCGTACTTTAAAACACCTCTCTGCTGTCCACTGCTTGACGTCATTTCTGATGCAGTTTCGAACAAACTGTCTGACCGGTCACTGAGCAGGTTTTGATTGAATGCTGGAAGATGATGTGGATGATCCCTGGGGGAGGCTGGTGTCTGGGGAAACACTGGCTTGTACAGATGAAACGGTTGCTTCTGCAGCACAGAAGGAAACTGGGATGTGAAATGAAATCAGTTTTGTTTTTTGCGCTCTGAGGAAGTCGGGCCATATTTAAGCAAGTTGAGGCCTTAATAGTCTAGTTATTTTTTAAAGCTCTGCAATATGTAATCTTAAAATAATGATAGCATGCCTGATTTTGTCAAATTTAATCTGTTACAGCATTGTCATGGCTTGTTCAAAAGTGTTTTAATACCAATAATTTGGAGTTCTGCTACATGGTGAAGTTTTTAATCTGGAAAAATGTTCCAGTTAAGTTCATCTTATTCAAAAATTGAAAGAGAGATAAAGAGTTCCTGCACTCTGGCAAATCCTGAAATACGACTTAAGTAATTTCCAGGTCAGGATAAGTGTGAAAAAAGGTTGTGGAAGAATATTTGGATTTTGACTTTGTATAATCCAATCATCACTTGGATTGTACATCCCTTGTATAATGTATAATCCTGTGGATTATACATCCAATTGATGGACGGCCACATTGGTGTGGCTGTCCATCTATCCAAAGTACAATAATAATATATCAATTCCACAAACTGATATTGAAGTTTTATTTTAATATCTTGAAAACTGGGTAAGGGTTAAGGTAACCCTAACCCAACTGTAAAACACTAAAACCAGGAAACCTGAAGGACAGACAAAGTTCCAGGTTGTTTTTATTAGTAGCATTATAACAGATCCACCCTGTGATGGATCGCCACGTTCGGACCGATAGACGGGTGGAACACTAAAAGACGCTAATTACACATAAAGTTTTTAGTTGCTCTTAGTCAAATGCAAGTAATTTGGCATATAGACTACCAAATTATGAACCGAACTGTTTTACGAAGCAAAGTATTTGCAAACGGAAAGATAAAGCTGCCAAAAGCGTTTTTCATTCGCTGTTGCAAATCGTTAATTGTTTTTGGCTGATTTGTTGTGATTTTGTCATGACGTCACACAAGGAAGCAGTGTGTTTGAGGGTTTGCCTTTTAAACACACCCACAAGTGTCCCTTCAATTAACTGGAATGTCGTGAATTGCCCTAATGGACGCATCACAATTAGTTATTCCGAAATGCTGACAATTTTTCTTGATTTAATGCCAGACAGCGAAAGGGATCTGGCGCAACTGCAAACCCAGGAAAGACGAGGTCAGAAAGGGGAAAACAAAATGAAAGAACTACGTAGCATTAAATGTGAATACAAAGACAGCTTGTCATGCTGTGGGATACCCTAAGAAGTGGAAAACTGGGACATGGAGGATAATACTGATTATATCACAAGTAGAAACGTGATGAGGAGCATGTATAGAGAATATATAATTTCCTACCGCTCAACAATGAGTGCGTGGGGTTCTCATTCAGATGCATATTCATGTATGTGCGACCCGCTGACATGTCCCTCCCTCCCCTGACAGTTCTAATAGGTGGGAATGAAGCTTCATGCACTTCCTGAGGCTTCATTTGCATACGATTCACTGATGAGCTGCCACCACTAACCAGCAACTCCACACCAAAAAAAGAGCTCTATTAATATTCACCCCATTCAGCTTGTAAAGCACACAAACCTAATCAGCTTAGAAATTACTGTATGGAAACCATAATTACGCATGTTTAATTGCTTATCATCTGATGGGAACAAGTTTATTAGAAAACGTATTCATCGTAATTGCTTCCTGAGGTATGTGGTTAGCCACAATAGCCTGCGATATCCTGTCAGCTTCCATTTGGGAGGATTAATGTAAAAGTCCCAAAATTAGAAATTATGCGTTGCACTCTTTTGGATGGTTGGTTTAACTCAAAGTGATTTTTAATTTACGGTTTTTCTAAATTAAAGCCTAAGCTCGGATAAGTCTACAAAGTGAGAAACGTTCAATTCAGCATCTTACTCTGACTAGAGAGCGCTGCAGCATCGCAGCATCGCAGGGACCAGAACTTGGAGCAAATGCCCCCAAGAAAATGCCTGGTTACGAAAAGCATCGCCAACCGAAGAAGACACCCGTAGAAAGCAGAAGAAAAAATTAACAGGGTCGATGTTAGGAAGCAACTCTCTAAACAGGGAGATTTAAAGGGAATCTCAGAATCGATTTGACCTTGGAAGAAGCAGATTAAAACTCAGACAGGTCTCCATACTGCCAAGAATCAAGTGGGCCGTTTCAGCCTCAGACCTCAGTGACTCTTACAGCTCCTTCCCATTTGTTGATCACCTACAGTTTATTGTAATCACTGTTGACTCTGTTCTTGTATATTTGTGTGTTTTTTGGGGGTTTTTTTGGGTGGGGGGGTTATGAAAAGCCCAAGCAGATTTCTTTTTATCAAATAATTTTAGATTACATCAATCATTCCCAACCTGAAATAGTTGGATATTTATTTAAAGATTTTATGAGCAATCAATACAAGCGACTCACAAAATCAGTCCTGTGCTGTAGTAACGTTATTTCACAAAGAGTAATGTAGAAAAATGCAACCATTAATTTGAGTATTCAGAAGGAAAACAGAGGTTATAAAATGCTTAGTAACATAATGGGTGTTTTCATCTGCCTAAAGTAAAAATAAGAAAATATACTTTCATTCTCATCACTATTCTCTCAAGAAATAAACCGAAATACTGCAACTATTTTCTATGCAATGTTGTTTTTAATTACTTTATCAAACAAGAAAAGACTAGTACATTTTGGTTTGTGCTGTTTGGCTTAAACACTTTGAGGTTTTTATGGATTTGTAACTGATTACGTGAGATTTAAATGAGCCTATCAGAGCAAACGCACTTGGTTTAAATGTAGAGATATTGTCTAAATATGGATTATGTATATAGACTTGATGGATCTCAGGCCAATGCTGAAATCAGGTCAACTGCTCTGAGAGATAGACTGGGGTGAAAATATGTCAGTTTTTAAATGTGATTGCAGTGAAAGGCAGTGGACTGAATTCAAATGCATGATATTCTTTTTTTTTTTTTGTAAAAAGGAAATAAGGCTGTCTGTTTTAACCTCCACTTTATAATTTCAATTAGACGTTCTTATAAAACCTCAATAAAATAGTCAACTGTGGTTGTAATGTGATCAAATGTGGAAAAGTTCAAGGAGAATTGATGCTTTCACCAGATACTGTAGATGGGAAGTCTATCTGGAACCGAGACCTCAGAAAGAGAAGCAGAGCTGCTTAACATTTCGTGTCACGTTCGGATTTTGGCTCCAGGTCTGAGAGGCGCTTTAGCTTATCAAACATAAAAGGAAAAAAATAAAAGACGAACATGTCATTTTCATGAGGAGTACTGTTGGAAAGTCCCTGAGTGTTTGCTTAATGGGATCTAGTCCAGGTTTCTCTACAAAGTAAAGCTTGTTTTTTTATTTTTTATTTTCTTCCTTCTTTGCTTACGTTGTTAGGACTGAATGAAGAGCAGAATGCAGAAGCTGCTCCTCTCATGTCTGTCCAAGGCCTCCGTACCTTTGATCTTATTAAGGAACGAACAAGCTTTTAAACTTACACTCCCTGAAAGGCTCTCTCCTCCCCTTCTCCTCATCGCTGTCCATCAAGATGCTGCAAAAATCCTCAGAACGTTGATACTGCATGAAGAATATTCCACACTTGAAACTAATTTGTAGTTTAAAGTGTGAACTCCCACCATCCCCATGCAGAAAATTAGCTTGATGCCCAAAGAAATCTTGATATTCCAGCCAAAACAGATACAATGTTTGACTTTTCTGCAGTATAAGAAAGGCTAATATTAAAAGTAAGCTCACCATATGATCTAGTAGCTCAAAGAACCAAAATTGCGGCAATAACATGATCCACAGTCATCTCAATGAGTAGCATTATGGGATACGATTGGCCGTCACGCATGTTTTGCAAGCTTTCCTTGCACCTTGGACCCATTTAGAAAACTCAATATATTAAGATGTGATGCTTTTTCAAATTTAGTGAAAGATCCATAAAGTGCACAACTCTGTCCAGGTGTGCAAGGGTCACACTGGTGCTTTGTTGGGATTAATGGTCCAGCCGTGATATTTAAAGAGATCCAGTGAAAGGTTATGAGACAAAGGTGAGGAGTCACACTCAACATCTGTCTGAGCAGGAAAGCCAAAGACGATCAGTGGGAAAATCTTCTCTCATTACCCTTCTTGCTTCCTCCTCTAAGGTTATTAATGGCTGCACAACAGCCCCAATGACATTTTACACAGTTTCATCCCTGTACCTCCGTGCATCTTGGGGATTCGCTGGCATTTGGCTGCGGAGTTTTTAATCAGTGTCTGCGGCGGGACTGACCAGCGCGACTTCAATCCCGCTCCCCGTCACTCATCATAAGTGAGTTTATCAACACACATCTAATCGCCACACTCCGCGGGGACCTTAACCATTTGCATACTAAGATTGCTTTCTTTTGCTCGGGTGAGAACTCGCCTCTTTTGCATAATTATTAGTGATAAAGACGGCGTGAACAAACGTGTCAGGAGGTATTAGCGTCGGGCGCACAACTGGCTGCGGAAGGATCCGTTCGGTGACGTGCCGGGAGGAAAAGCTGGGGGCACGAGGGCAGCGGAAGTAAAGAGCGGAAGTGTCAAGGGACGCACTTTTGCATGAAGACGTCGGGTTAATTAAAAGGCCAATAATGGAAAATATAGACAAAGCGAGGCTGGATGTGAAAGAGACACCCCACAGAGATTACGTTTTGGTGTCAAACAGAAAACAGTCAACAACGTTGCATTCAGATATAATCCGTTTTTTACACTGTTAAATTTTGCCATGTTAAAAACACAAACTCCAGTGTATGTTATGGGGATTTTATGTACAATGTGGTGCATAATTGTGAAGTAAAGGGAAACGATGCGTGGCTTGGTAAATTGGGAAGTTCATAGTTGCATGAGGGTTGTGGTGTAGGGTTAGGGGAAAAGGGTAGGGTAAGGGTTGGATGGAGAGTTGGAAGGAGGGTTGAAATTAGGGTTGGAAGAAGGGTTACAACTCTAACAATCCTTGAAACTTTATTCCCAACCCTAATTTTAACTCTAGTTCCAAAACCCCCAACTCTAATTCAAACCCTCCTTCAAGTTTGAAGGAGGGTTGGAATTAGGGTTGGAAATAAAGCACATTGATTATTTAATGCGTTAGCTCTATCACATAAAATAATCAAATACATTGAAACTTTTGGTTGTAATTTCACAGTGTGGGAAAAAAAAATTAAAAAATTCAACAGCTAGAAACACTTTTGCAAACCACTGTAGCAGGGGAAAAGTAAGAGAAAGCGAAAGATATACCCCAAAGGATTTCCGTTTAACATGAAAGCAGAAGGATGCAGCAAGATGTGCCAACTCTGATATATAGCATATAATTACATCCAAGGAAATATCACCCCAGCAGAAGAAAAACCCACAGCGTCGAACAGCACAAGATGTTTACATACAGAGGAGTCACTGTAGCTGCTCGTTCCTGTATTTCTGCCGTGTAGCATTAAAGCAGCAGGCCCATATTGTCTGTCATCTGTTGGCGGTAATTACCACTTTTTACACTGTCCTACCCTGAGTGGGTAATGTTCACTGTCTGTACGAGAAATGTTTCATCTGAACGGTTTAACTGTTTCCTGCTTTATATAAAACAGCTGCTCTGTTGTTTTTATTTTTTTATTTTATTTTATGTTTTATTTTTTCACTTTTTACAGGACAGGAATAAATAAGTCGTGCGTGCTGTGGATCAGTTGGAGGGCTGGAGCATCCTCCCCAATGTGGTGAGCTAAACACAGTCCTGTGTGCCCTCTGCGCAGAGTAACAGCGTGATATTAAAAATGCCCGAGGCGGTTGTTAAGTCACAGTGGCGCATTTGTGCTGCAATTGATGACCTTTTGTAAACACTAATGAGGCTCTTTCATGAGTTGGTAAAACAAGAACATTGAGTTTTCTGTGTTTAAGTTCACTTTTCTTACCTTCTGCTTGGAAGAAATGTGCATGCGTCCTTCCTTTTGTTCAGGGATTTTTTCAAGGTTTGCAAGTCATAGGGTAATCTCAGGGGTCACCACTGGTCTTTGCCCCTTCAATAAACAACTGATAATAACCTTTAACCTCTCTGTTTTGCATTAGAATTGACATTATTATTCCTCTTCCCCCACCTTCTGTGGAAACCACGATACCATTTGAAATGTCAGTCCTTGAAATTTGAACTTGATCTTTTTTTCCCTTTAATGAACCCATCCAGCGGTAGAGGGTGTGTGTGTGTGTGTGTGTGTGTGTGTTTGAAGGAGAAGGGTGGGCTTCGAGCTCATCTGCATCACAGATTAGGGTGCTTAGAGAAAAATCAACCATCCATGATTCATTACATGTATCCTGCTGAGCTCTCCGAGCTGGCAGCCATCCTAGCAACAGCAACAACTCGCCGCCGTCGTGGCAACCTATCAGGAACTTTGATGTCTGATCAAAATTTAGCCAATGAAAAAGGTGGAGCGGGCAGGCAGCGTGATGATGCATTTTCTTGAGCCGTTCTTCAGACGGGGACGTGTTGAGGGCTGCACACTCAATTGATAAAGCAAATGAGTGTTTGCACTAACTACCTAGGTGGAAATCTGTTCATTTGTGCAGTTACACCTTTTAGATGAGCTTAAATGTGGAATGATTGTAGAAACTCAAACCAAACAGAGGCTGAAATATAGAAAAAAAAATATTGCTATTCTACACATTATCTGCCTGAAAGTGAGCAGATTAGACCAACAGATTACTCCTTTAAACCTTCTTTTGAAATTCACTCTTTTGACGTTGACTTTATGCATTTTGGACAAACATAAAAAAAGAGGCACGTTCTACACACAAAATATTACTGCAGAATATAGTCCAGAAAGTAAAGCAGTATGTTTTTGTGCTTCTACACATTCACATTTCTGATAATGGAAACATTTGTTTCCTTCTATTGAAAAGGAAACAAATGTTTCTTTTTCCACTATATACAAAACTATGTGCATAGTTCTGTACATAGTGGGATGCAAAACTGTGCATACCTCTGAAAATATTCACATCTTTCCTTACGCGACCATAAGCTTTATTGGGATTTTGTGTGACAGATGAAGACAAAGTAGTGAAGAATTGGGCAGTGGAAGGTAAATGTTACATGACCATCACATTTATAAATATCAACCTTAAAATTGCAGCTTTTAGGTTGATATTTGTATTTAACCCCTCCTGACAGGTGAAATCACCTTGTGCTATGATTGCTAATCTTCCAATCACCTCTGACCAGCTTTGTCTCCAGATCCACTCAGCACTGCGCGGCCACCACCGTGTTTCAAAATGTAAAAGGTGTGTTCATGTCCATATGTATGAACACACTCATGCATATTTCAGTCCTCTGCTGTTGCTTTAGGGAATTTTTAAATGAAACTTCTTATGACTTTCTTTCAGAGGCTGCCTATTTGACACCCTTTCGAAAGTCCAACTTGTGAAATGACCTAATAATATTTGTCCTTCCACTTCATAATCATGTCATGTAAAACTCACAATGGATTACATGGAAGCCGATGGTTGTAATGTCACAAAGTCTGAAAATACTCAACGAATATGAAGACTTTTGCAAGACTTTGGTGTTAAAGAAAACTGACTGAATTTTCTTTTAACTAAACAAATTATATGCTCATTTTACTGCTTTATTTATTTCTTTTCATCTAAACTGTTTATATTATATTTGTACTTTGCTGAAAATGTCTCCTTCAGCTGCATGCACACAGCTTAATGACAGCATTACTGATTTCCCACTCAATCTTCCCACATGCAGACAATCCAGCAGTGTTCCATGTTTGATCACTGGCTTTCCTGAAATTATCCATCAATATTAAAGAAGCACTTTGACCATCATTTGATCTCAGATGGGTCTGATTTTTACTTCAAAGGAACATGCTCTCTGCTGCTTTCAAAAGGTCTGTGTTGATGTCTTTCTCTCCGCTGTGGAGTGTTGTTGCTCTCTCTGCAGAGGCACAGTCGCTTTCTCCTTTCACGGCCAAGAGAATGAGCAGACAAAATGTTCTAAACCGTCCATTTAGCACATGAGATTTTGGGTCCCGGCAGACCTGAAAATATTAACTCCAAGATGAATGCCGCAGAAAAATAACTTCTTAAACAGTTTGCACGGTTCTTTAAAGTGCAACACCGAAATTCTCCTAGATACTGAATGTAAATAACTCTATTATGGCAGCGTTTGTTGGTGCTCTCAGTGAAAGCACATGCTCTTGATCACAGCCAGTCTAATCTACAAGACGCCTTATATATTTGTGTTCTACTGTGAGAGCGGAAACCATAAATACTTTCTGGGGGCGGGGGAGAAAGTTCAAATAGCACAATATTTGTGTCAACAGCCTCCATATAAGGGGAGTAAATGCTTCTTTCAGAGGCAGCTCAGAGTGATTTACATATTGTTTCGTCTAGTCGCTGCTTGTATGTTTCTGTGCTGATTGCACGCAGCAGGAGAGCGGTGCTTTTGTCATTTAAATGGGGCTGTAGATTGTCCCTTTTATATTTCTGTCTCACAGTTTGATTTTTTTTTTTTTTTTTTACATTTTTCTGAATTCTGAGTTTGCTTCTAATCAGCACTCCGCTTTTATGTGAAAACTGTCTCCCCCTGAAACACATTTCAGATCATTTTAGTTACAAAGTAACATCTCAGCGTTTGAGGGGGGAGAAACTGCATCCAGTTTTCGTTGGAAGACGAAACTTTCCAGGTGAGGCTTTCATTGCACTTGAAAATTACTCTCTTCAAACCCCCAATGCAGCATTCTATGTTCAGATGCCGGACTTCTCCTGACACTGAGGAAAATGTTTTTTTGAGAACCGTTTAAAACAACTGTTTGAGAGGTGATTAAGAGATTGAGAGGTTGTGTGAGGGTTATTCACAAGAAAGAGACAGATGTGTGAAGACGAACGGAATCCTTCAACTGGACAGAAAAGGAAAAATTGGTTAAAAACAATTTGAAGTAAAAATGCAAAAACAAGATCTATTGATTTTAAAGGACATCATTTCTTACATTCTTTCTCTACCAAGGCCTATCGACGTCTCCTAGCCCTGGAGAAAAACAGCATCGTCACAGCATGACGAAGCCACCACCATGTTTCACCGTCAAGGAATTATGCAGTGATGAAAAACAGAGCAGTTGTACAGCAGCGGAGAAAACCGTTTAATTCCCAGCAGCGGTTTGGAAAGCTTTTCCTCCACACAATGTCGCTTTGCTTTTTAAGAGAGCATCTAAACTGTTTTCTTTCTATTTCTCCTGCAAACTGGGACCCAAAATAAGTACATTTTGCACCTCCAGTTCCTTGCTGAGCTTCACTTTCCTCTATCTGGGGGATTAAGTGGCACCCAGACTGTCCAGAGAAGTTTCTGTGTCTGTCAGAAAAACAGCAACTCTGTCAGACAAAAACTTTCACACATCCCTCTGACAATAGTCTGGTGTAGCTGCCCCGGTTCTGAAATTGCCACGGATTCATGCACCCAATCCAACTTGTAAACAAGCACAAAATTCAAGGCTGCTGTTTTTGGCTTGTATAAATAATTCCTCAATTCTGAAAACAAGCACAAGTAATAGTTTTTTTTTCTGGTAAACAGGAGCGCAATCAAAACACCACTAAGAACAAAGAAACAGCCACTCACTCAAATGTGAAAATGTGTTTAATTTTGCTTAGTGTGAAGAAAAAACCGCCTTTTAAAAACCTTTAAAAAAAAGAACAGGTTTATGTAAAATTATGTTTCAGGATTGATTGATTTTGTATTGAGAAACAAGTCATTTACATAAATGTGTTCCAAGTAATTGTTGGAGGTGGAAGTATGAATGCTTCCTCCAGCTGATGAAACACCCCCTCGCTCTACCTCTAATCTGATGAGTGCACCACTGGAAAAATGTTCTCTCTCCAATTTAGTAGCTCCTAAATCTCTGTCTAACAGCTGATCCACAATATGAGGATTTTCAAACTTGCATGTCTTTTTTCTTTAATGGTTAGCAGCCCTGAAGAACTCAATCATTTTGGACTCTCCTTTTATTTATTGATCACAGGCACACAAAAAAAACAACACACACACACACACACACACACACACACACACACACACACACACACACACACACACACACACACACACACACACACACACACACACACACACACATAAAAACCCCTCCCTTTGCAACAAGCAGAGAACTCCTGCACAGTGTTGACTGTTGAAAGCTTGTTTGATATGCTAGGAATCGGTGAACGATACAGCAACAAACCAATTAGATTGTTCTGAAGAAGAAATAGGGTTATTCTGTTTTTTTTCTCTTAATTTAATCAGGCGTGCATGCAAACGCAGCTACAGTCACTGTATTTCACAGCAGACTGCAACAAACATAGCCCACAATTAAGCTAACTCGGGAGCTAGAAACTAGGGTGTTAACCATCCTGATGGCAATGCCTACTAGGAAGTTGTTTAACACACTAAATAGCTAGAAAGTTCTTTTTTTTCAGCACTGTGAGAATCATTTTCTTTCATTTCTCCAGAGAACTGAGCACAATTCAACCTGATTTGATTTGCCAGAAACTCCTGATGATAGGTAGAGGCCTCAACAATCACCTGGATCAATGGCTACCTGACAAACAGACCACATTTTGTAAGACTGAAGGGATGTGTGTTTAACCAGGTGGGGGGAAAAAAACAGTACAGGAGCACCACAGGGGACTGTACTCTCACCGTTTATTTTCATTCTATTCAACTCTGACTTCCAATACAAAACAGACTCTTGTGATCTACAGAAACGCTTAGATGACTGCAGTCGTCTGAAAGAGCATTGCTATCGGAGATGGTGAAGAAGCTGCATACAGAGAGCTGCTGGGGAAACAATAATCAGATCTTGAATGTGAACAAAACAAAGCAGATGATTGTAGATTTCAGGAGAAACAGAAATAGGTCAAACACTATTTCAAGCACTATTTCGTTTCACCTGGGTAACAGATCCAGACCAAAATTGCAACAGTAAAGCAGTTTGGAAGAAAGGACAGAGCAAAATGTGCTTATTGGGGAAGCTTAAGTCCTTCATGTTTTGCAGCAGGACACTGCATGGATTTTGTAAGTCTGCTGTGCAGAGTGTAAACCTTTGGGGTGTCAGGATAGCACCCCAAAGGTGTCATCCTGGACATTATTGTGCAACAAATGGATCTGCAACAACTTTTTGAACAACTTTTGAAAAAAAAAAAACTATATGAGATACATTTTATTTCCCTGTAGGATTACTGAAATGTTTTTAAATTTGAATTATAAACTCCAATTTTAGCAAGCTAACCAAAAAAATTGGTGAACTCACTAGCCTTAACTGTGCAACTAGCCAGCCTGATGCCATGCTGGCTTATTTTTAGCCTGCTAGCAAGATAAGTATATAAAATAGCTTGATAGCTTGTTCCATAACAAGTAAGAGAGCATCCCAGCTTGCTTCCTAACCATCGAGTTTTTACCTAACCTGCTGACAAGCTAACAAGTGGGTTGTCTGCCTGTTGTTAAAATTGACTGATTTCACACTTTACAGGAGTAGCTACAAAACCTGGTCATTTTGTCAAAAATAACCTTTTGTATTCTTGTATTTACAAAAGGCACATCTTTAAGGAAACCACAAAAAAAAAACTAGTTTTGTTCTCTTAGTGTGAAGATACAGTTTCCATGAGAATTCATAAATTCAATGAAGTCAAAACTTACATCAAAAAAACAAAAAAACAAAAAAATAAACTTGTATTTATATGAAGAATAAAAATGTTAGGTTACATTTGTAACAAAGTTCTCCATGTGCACATACATTCAATAAATTTGAGTATCATTATTAGAATAGTTTATTCCACTAAATTCACTAAGTGATATATTAATCACTCACTTACTGATGTTTTTAAAGCCTTTATTTTTTTGTTTGTTAATTATAAGGATTTTCTACTTAGTAAAAGAAAAACATGTAATTGTAAACCTGACCAAAATAAATGTTTAAATACAGATATGTGAGCCTAGCAAAAATTATAATAAATACCTGCTTAAAGGTTGTTATTTTCAAACAGTACTTCTAACCTGACAAATGAACCTTATTTGAATGATATTCTAAGTTACTGACATTGACTGTATTATGAGGTCTAGTGTTGGATTCCCATGAGCTCACAAGGGGAAACCAGGGCTAAATTCAGAACGGAACACCGCCATCAAAAATGTTTTGAAAACTATTTTAGCCTTTTACAGTGTCTTCCACTTATGCTCTGATATTTTAAAAGAAGGATTTTTGGTTCCAGCAGCCGGTTTTTAAATCATCCAGGTCGATGTTCTCTTTTTTTTACTCTCATTTGCCTTACAGTGTAGAACACTTACTTGTGACCTAATTTCTGTCTGTGTCGTAATGGGTGTCAATAGGCGCTCCACTTCACTCAGGTGCTGTTTTCTCTCAAGCAGCCGCCGGTTGACACAGAAGAGCTCGACGCTGCGCTTGCTGCCTCGCCTCCTCACTCTTCAGGACGTCGACGTCCTCCGAGTGGAAGTCAGCGGGAGGAACGTTTGCGAGGTTTTAAGGCAACGGCAAGAGATGGGCCTCTGCTTCGACACGGTTTAATTAAACCCTCCGAGACCGCTGGCTGCATGGGAATAAGGGCAAAATGAGTTGCCGGGTCATGTGCAAGAGTTCTGCCGCATGAATAATACAAACCACTGCAAGGCAGGCTCATTCAAAATAATGTGGGAATGCTGCTATTTCTAAGGCGCTTGCACATGTGACAGGGAAATTCGGGGTGATTCGTCTCTGGCACTGTTCAGTTACTTTTCCCTGGAGAGCGGCTGGTAAACATCCATGCATACGATAAGAGCAGATGACTCTGAAATAATAAACTGTTTGACAGCACAGAGAAACTTGCGCATCTGATTTCAAATGTTTTTTACACTTTGACTGTAAAAAGACGCAAATAACCACATGAATTCCTTGCGGAAGTACGAAAGCACCTTGAACTTTTACACATTTGTGACAACATTTTTTTTTTCTGATAAACCAACACATTGAAATGCATAATTGTCAGGTGGAAGGTTAAGCTGCTCCCATTTCATCCTGCTGCCGCTACCATGTCGCACCATGGGAATGATGTGTTCGGCATGCAGACGTAGTTTTCTGCCACAGATGTTCATTTGGGTCTCATTTCCTTCCTGTCTTCTTGCCAATCTTTCATTAAAAACAAATTTGTGAAATTCGCAGATTTCCTAATGGCACTCTTTTCAGTTTCTTTTGGAAGGAACTGTAATCAAAACCTTGAAAGTGCCCTATACACAGAATTTTAATGTTCTATATGCTGTTAAATGGCATGTGCAATGTTTGCATAATTATGTTTTTATTTATTTAAGATTTATTTGTGCAGTGGATTTGTTTTTACAAAGTATCATTATTACATGTGAGCGATGAAAATGTTGATCGATTCGACTCGGCCCTGACTTTCATCAGCACTTGCTTTGCAACACAAGACAGTGTTTCTTGATGCATTTGATGAGTAACCATGAGTGCGGAGTAAAATCAAGCATCAATTTGTAGAAAAGCACCTCATCTCCTCTGTTGAGCATGGTGGAGGACCAGTGATGCTGTGGGCCTGTTTAACTTCCAAAGGAAATCTCGTCATGATGCACTAGGACATCTTAAATAAAAATATGTCGGCATTTGCCAGACACAATAACAATGAGTCATTCTAAGTCTTTCAGTTACAACAATGATCCAAAACATGAGAAAAAACAAAACAAAACCTCACGTTATGTTTTCTTTAAGCATTTAATCACGAGAGTCCATAAAAAAAAAAGAAAATTTCTCTTGGGTTCGTCAGGAGTCGTCAAATGAGGAGAACGTTTCTTGAGAGAAAACTATTACAAATACAATGAATTCACAAACAATTAATTCTCTAAAGTAGCATTTAAGAGCGGCAATCGTGTCCTTTCATGCTGAGGGAAAAAAACGGGATTCAACTGAGCTGAACAAGTTAATCATTTTCTAATACTCTCCAAAGCTTTAAGCCTCACATTTTCCAGTCTTCTCTCTTCCTCTTTGTCTCCTATTAAAGATGGATCCGCTAAATGGTTTGACCTTCACTGACTCTCACATGCTGTGTGCAGAAACTTTCTGCTAATTTCAAAACGGAGCTGCTCCTGTGGTTTCCTTCCACCTGTATCTTTTCAAATACGCACAAAGCAACCGATAAAGCTCAATCAGAAAAGTTTCATTTAGATTTTTTTTGTTTTTGTTTTTGTGTGTGTGTTATTTGCAAATCTTCAAGGCCAAATCATGAATGTTTCTTATATAAAGCTTTTGATGGATGTGGGCCACATGGCCAGTTGCCTAGGGTTGAGTCGGAAACGAGAGCACACAAGCGTCAGGTAAAAAACATAACATGAAATTAAAAACCTGACAATCTCGCAGTTGCACCTTGAACAAGTCTTCTATTGCTTTTATTCGTGTACACATTCGATTCAGAGCTGGCGTCTCCTGCTTTCTGCTGGAGAACGGGAGACTTTTTACATGCTTGGCGTGGAAATCCATTGCAATTTACTCTACCTCAGAATATAGATGATTTCCCACACTTTAATTGGTTGGGTCTCAGCTCGGGCTCCGTTCATGCAAGAACCACCACTGCCAACCAGTAAACTACAACGAATGCTGTACAAATCTAAATATTAAGCGGAGGACTCGGAGAGAATGGTTTTGGTTAATACAAGCAGGAGAGACACAATTCTCTTTGCTGCAGCTAATAGAAAAAAGAAAAGGGAACTATGACGCAGCAGCAGAGGAGTAGGGTCTCTGAATTTTAGCCGAAACAAACTAATGCCACATACAGCTGAGAACTGTTCAAAAATAGGTGCCAAATCCACTGAAACGAGGGAAATGCCGAGGAGCTCGCTTCTTTTTGGATTCCGCCTCCTTCAGCCACAGTTTCTTCCTCTTGGTGTCCACATGCCCTACAAAACAGCAAAGAAGAAAACTAGCGTCAGTAAATGAGGGCATTGTTTAATAACTCTTAAACTACCCCGTTACAAACAGCGTACAACAAAATGATTTACACCTACCAAAAGTTTCCAAATCATTGTGACATCCACAGACGTTAACTGATTTTATTGGGATTTTATAGAGTAACACTAAACAGAGAATAATTGTGAAGTTAAGACAAATTATACTGAGTCTTCAAGACTTTTTTTTTTTTTTTTTACAAGTAAAAGATTGAAAGATGTGATCAATTTATATTCAGCCCCCTCGAGTATTTTGCAGAAAACCTTTTCCTGCAGTTACAGCGGCAAACCCTTTAGTGAATGTCTCTTCCTGCTTTTCAGAAACTCAAACTTTTGCCCATTCCTTGTTTTTTTTTTCAAAATAATTGACTGAAAATGAGGAAATCTGTGAGGATCCATTTTCAAGTTTTAACAGATGTTCTTCTCTGTCGTTTTTTCCGGAGTTGCAACAGCCTCTCTCTTTTGCCAATCAGCTGAGATGGACAACCATAAATCGTTAGATTTGGAACATTGTTTCACATAAATATGTCTTTTTCTCAGCCATTTTATCCATGACCTGTTTGTTGTGGCTCTTGGTCTTCATGATGCTGCTTGTTCACCATTGTTCTCTATGAGATCCACATGTATTTATACTGAGGTTAATTATGTTACTTTTGCATGCAGTTTGTTACTCTATATTTTATTTCCGCGTATTGGAGGAAAACTAACTGAATACTATTTATCATATATTTCACTTTTTTTTTATCTTGCCCACTGACATTTGTTAAAGTAGGATGAATATCTTTGCTAGCATTTTGCTGGCAATTAATAAAAAGAAAAAGATTAATTTTGGAAGTAGGAATGCAGATGTTGCAACTGAAGGAAGCATTTTCTTGCATTTTAATCACACTATGAGGGTCTTTCTTTAGTGCTAAAATTGAGGACATATAGTTGTTAATTGGAATTATTCTCATTAAACAAAAAACTGAAGTGCATCGGTGATCCAGATGGAGCTCTTTCTCCAGAAGATCACACAAGACTCATCTAAGCAACCATAGGTCATCCATAATATTTTGCTGCATGGTGACATGGTTTTGCGAATGATTAATGAACTGTTAGTAAACTGCACCACGTTTAGCTTGTTAAATTTGTAATTTTGCATTGTTTTGGGGGAGGGGAGGGGGGGGAGGAGGACTCGTCAGACCTCGCTGATGATTTTGCCCTCATTTTCTCCGGGTTCCAGACAGGAATGCTAGTTAAAATCTCCCTGAGAAGACAGAGAGAGCGCGACTGAGAATCAGGCTCTTTGTTTGTATCTCGGCAGGAACTATGCACGTTGAAATTAAAGGTTCCCTCCTCGGCTAACGAAGCCGCCGCGTGTAAAAACGCTCGGCGGCCGTGTGTAATTGCTCAGCTTTTGTGCCTGACTTCCTGACCCCGTGAAGGAAAACAGGGGGCCGACTCTGACCTCTGGTCGTTAACGGCGACGTAAAACAGAGCTGGCTAATGAACATCTCTGTCCTCGGTGTTTACATCTGCCAATCAGACGTCGTCACTGTGCTTTGTGAGGCCGTCAGGCACAAAAGCAGACAATTAGCCGTGCTCATTAGGAGTCTTTAAGGCAGAGCTCTTGTGTGTGGGTAATTAATCAGGCCTGCAGTGGCAGCAGGGCGGACCTCTCGTTAGTCCCAGGCTCTGCGGGCCGTGCTCCTCCTCTTCCTCGGAGGGGTTCTGGGCGGAGTTCCTCAGGTAGCGCTGGTGGAGGCCCAAACCGGGGAGCATGTTTTGTCTGCGGCTGCGAAACTCCTCCTCAAACGGGTCTTGGGGGGCGATATCTGTGGGTGTGAGCAGAGAGGGAATGAATCACACCTAAGCTTATCACTGTCTGGTTGGATTGCCAGAGGTGTTCAACATAAAGTCGTCCCCCCCCCCCCCCCCTGTCCCTTTTGACATGAGATGTGTTTGTTGCAAAAGAGAAAAAAAACATATTGCCTTCTGATGCCCTTGGCTGTTTGAATACAATCAGACACAGGAATAGAGATACAAACTTATATTACTGCAAGTTAGGCTTCAGTCCGAAAGGTATATTGATGTAAGCAAGAAGAGAAAAAAACAGAGATGATATAAACCAGGTACCCTTAAGGTAAACAGACCCCCCCCTCCCTCCAACCCCTCTTCCTTCAATCAAACTCCAGGCATATATTTCATTCATTTTTTATCTGCCTGACTTTGATTGTGATTAGTCATGTAAATAAAATGAGATTTGGTTATTCTTCTCTCTAGGTAATTTACATTTATATTGAATTAGTGGCAGGCAAGGGAATGGTGTGAGGTGGCTGTGGTTGGGGGCGGGGGGGAGGGGTTGCAGGGGTTATTATACCAGAAGATTACAGGCAGATCGGATCGCCATTGTGTTGTGTAATTAAGGCAGCGCCGAGGAGAAGAAAGGAAGCCAGATGCTCGCCTTCCTGAAACCGGTCCCATTACAGGAGGGTCCGCACCAGCTTGGAAAAGAAATATAACTAACATGAACACATAAGCAATGGGACTATTTTTTTATATATAATATATAAAACACGGCAGAGCCCAGAGCATGATTAAACCTCTGTTGTGTATATGGAGTGGTGTGAAAAGTGTTTGCCCTCTTTTCTACACGTTTGCTACACTTCCACGTGGCTTTGTGTGGAAAAAGTGATTGCCCACTAAACCTAATAACTGGTTGGGCAGCATCAACTGCAATCAAGCATGGAGGCCTCTTTGAGAAGAATTAATCTTTATGTTCAATAAACCAGCTTGAGATGATCAAGGTATTGTGCCAGTGCATTGTTCTGTTGGAACGTAATAATTGCTGTGGCTGGATGGACACTGGCAGGAGCAATACTCAGACTGTAGTGTGTAAATAATGCTCATCTAGTAGTAAAAGGTTCAAAGTATGCCAAGAAAATATCTGGCACACCATTATACTTCCACCACCAGCCTGAAATGTTGATGCAAGCTACGTTTAATTCAACCATTTAGTCTTGCTGCTGAAACTTGAGTCTCACTGGACCTGGGAAAGTTTTTTTTTTTCACATTTTGGTGAGCCTGTGTTAATTGTAGCCTCAGGCTCCTGTTTTTAGCTGTTGTCTTCTGACGCTGTGACCAGACTGCTTCAACCTTCAGCATGTTTTACGTTTAGAGAGATCGTTTTCTGCCCATTTTGGATGTTATCTGGGCTACTCTTGCCTTTTGTACTATGCAGAACCACTCGACACACTTTACCCGGGGTTAACAAGTTGTTTTGTCCACGCAGTGATTATTTGACCTGTGGTTGAACATAAAAAGTGGATCATAAGTTGCTAGAAAGAAAAAAAATATCGCAGACCAGGATGGCTGGAACTGGCAGCAATACCACATTCAGTCACCAAAGTCTTCTTTTTTTTTATTATTTGATCTTCAACATGTTGTCTTCACCTCACCAAGATGATCTAAAATCATCGACTTTCTACCAAGCCGTCTGTGAACAAGCAACTTGAGGAACTTTTTGAGTGCTTCCGGTAAAAACTTTTTTTTTCAGTACCAGCAAAAGACTGTCATGATGCCCAGGTTTTAAACGAAACATTTCACCCAAGGTCATTCATCGTGACCCAAGTCTGACTTATTCCTCGCAAAATGACTTTATATTTTCTCTTACTTATTCTGAAACAATCCACAGAAAACGTGTTTATCTTCTCACAGAAAAAAGCTCACACTTTAAGGTTACTTATGCCATTTCAGCCTCAAACCAGAGGGCCTTTTGTTTTCAGAGTTTACAAACCAGCTTAATAAACCGGACAACCAAGAGTCGACCCTACAAGGAGACAGCGGATCTCAGTGGACCACCAGACAGCAGGAAAATTGGTGGCTTGCCTCTCAATTCCAACCCATATTTGTTTCACAATCCCATCAGGCGACGTTGGATGGCTGGATTAAGCCAAAGAAACGTTTGTGACTTCAAGGCTGCCTGCTTCATTCCAGCCTCCGCCACTCCTGAGGATCAATATTTGCATCTATTAGGCGTCCTGCTACTCAGCAATAGGGCTTCTTCTTCTGCTACCAAGTTGCATAATCCAGCAGAATTTGATCAAATTAAACAAAGACAATATCAAAGAGCTATAGCGATAATGAGGGTTTTAGTTAATGTTCAAATAAGTGGTCTATTATTTTCTGGTCAAAGACTACATTTAAAAAGTGAACACCCTTCAAGCAGTGAGATGTCTCATTTGCTTGCTATTGTGCCGAGAGCACCTGTCATTTGTCTCCAGGTCAAATAATGCGGCCAGCCGTAAAGCAGGCATGAACACAGACACCAAGTTGCACCTTAACACTAAATCTATACGAGAGAGACATTTACAGCGTTACACGCGGCAGACTGGAGGTTGAGAGAGTCTGAAATAAATCACAGCTCCAAAGGAGGGCTAACCCTGGATGACAACTGCAGCCAGATTATATTCAACAGTCCGCCATTGCTGGGTTCAGGATGTCTGGTGTCGTGCTGACGGGGACCCCACTGCTGAGCACTGACAGATAAAATCCTTGTTCAGACACGGCCGAGGAGAAGCAGGCGGCTTATCTTTTCCCATCGTTCATAAAATAGCCAGTGGCTGCAGGCTCCGGTGTCGTGCTAAGATGTCAAGCAGACTGTGTTTCTGTGTGTTTGTGGGAGGAAAGGCTGTGGGGGTATAAGGTGAGGCGAGGTGAGGTGAGGACGGGGGCGGTGCAACAAATCAGACGTGTGTGTCATACTGGAGCAGATGGATGAAGAGGGAATGGCAAGAGCAGCAAGAGTTTTCTTGGTTACTGTTTGTCTATGCAGAGGAGAAAAAAAACCTTTTTCTTTTGCTGAAGAGAAGAGTAGCAATTTTTGTACCTAATTAACTGACATTAAACATTTTTAAGGCACTTTTTGAAAACATCGTGTTTCTTCAGACTTGCTTTCGGTAGTAAATTGAGTTCAGCTGAATTCGGGGTTTTGTGATTTCTCTTCCTAAATGGTAGTTTTGCCTGTTTTGGATTGGGGTTTTTTCCGCATACAAATGATGACATCTAGTGGTCATGAGAGATACACTTTTAAACCACCTAATGTTTTTACGTTAAGCAAATAAATGTATTATGATTGTACATTTAAATTATATTGTTTACTTCCTTCCCCCCGCCCCCCAATCAGTAATATTTGTCGTAATAATTATGTTATCAGCTATTATGTCCTCTTTCATGAATATTTGCGGATGTTTGTGTTCCGTTTACCAACAACAATAATCTATCAAACTTCAGATTTCTAAATTACATTTTCTGCCTGTGACTCTAGCGAAAAATAGTCTCACTTTAACAAACTGTTTAGGCTTCAATGTTGTGCATTTTTGGTTACAAGAGGTTCGCATTTTATTCACTGAAATAACTAGCGGTGGCTAAAGTAACCACAAATTGTACCGAAGTCAGAATAGCACCACTTCAAGTTTTGAACTGATGCTATTCTGTTGTTTTGAACTTATTTTGACGTTCAAAATAATGTTAATAGTGCAGTGAAAATACATATCCGTATTTCTATTTATTCCCAATCCCATTAACATGCTAAACGCACCAAAAATGGTAATGCTATTCAAATTAACAGCAAGGTTAAGAGAAACTCCAGTATGTCCGGAAGATGGCGCTATTGCACAACAAATCCGACACCTACACCCTGTAAGCGTTCTTCCATCTTTAATGATTGATTCTGGGGCTCTAAAATACATGGTTTAAAAAAAAAACATCCATCTTATACGTCACATTTAAATAAAATTATACTGACGGGAAAGAGGCGACACAGCCAACCTGAAGGGTTATAATTGAAAGCTTTCAGTCTAACATTTAGTCTCCTAAGAGAAATCTAAACAGGTCAAACTGAAATAGATTGTGTGTTAATCTAAGCACCAGCTCTGCCGGACACATTTGCAATCAGATATGCAAAAAGTTAGAAATCCAAGTGGAAGCTCTACAGATTCAGTTTGACTCGCTGCAGGCCTCACCCCGATTTTACCGCTTCCTTTGCTTGACATGTCTCAAAAACTGAAGTGGGCCCTGTTCAAATAAACTAGCCTTGAGCACATTCCTTTGGGAACACTCATGTTTTTCTGTGTGTTCCTCTGAGCAAGCTGTAAAACAAATGCAGTGTTCAGGACTCCAGTTTTATGGCTTAATACAGGAAATCTCGTGATTTCCTGTAGTGTCTCATCTCGTGTGCATCTTCATTTTACACTTCATAAGACATTAAAGAGATTAAGCAGCAAATCAGCAACATTGGGGGTTTAGTCTAGTCTAGAAACGAATGATTTTTCATGACCAGATGCATCATTTTGAAAGGATTTTATACTAAAGCATTATGAAAAGGATTGTACCATTTCTTTACCTAAGCTGATTTGTTTTATTAATTTAAATTAAATGTGTGTAGCAGTCCTATTTGGATATGTTTTTATCTTTTGCAATCAGGTAGAGGAAAATGTAAAAAAACGAAGTAGATAAATTGGATTAAGATTTGCAGGATCGTAATCCAAATTCCAGCTCATTCTGGTCAGGCTTTAAATCTGGAACCTAGAAAAAAAACAGGAAGGGCAGAGACAGGACACAAGGCGATGGATGGACATATGCTGGACAAAAAGGAGGGATGGATGGATAATTGAGAAAATTACAATAGACAGGTATAGTGAGAATAAGTGGAAGGTTGGATGAATAACAAAAACAAATTGGTAGATGGATGAACAATGGTGGGAAGGATGAATGGGTGAGATAATGGAAACAAGTTGGAGGCTGAATAAAGACATGGATAAGACAAAAAAGGATGGATCTGTAGCCAGATAAACGAATAAAGGAAGGATGGATGGGAGGAATAGATAGATAACTGGACAAAGCGATGAAGAGTAGACAAAAGAATAGACAGACGCATGGGCAGTTGGATGAATAATGCAGACGGACGGACGTTGATGAATAAAGAGAGGAACAAAGAAAACGGCAAAGAGATAAAATAGGAGAAAACATTTTGAAAATCTTTCCACACTCATTAACATACAGACCTCAAAAATGCTTAAACCTTTAATAAAACGTGGAATTCTGGTGGATATTTAAGGGAATTTAATTTCCTCCTCCTTTGTTGAATATTCCAGGATCTCATTAAACAGCTTGTGATGAATCTTTAGCAGCAATCGCCACAGAAACTCAAGTGTCTGTGCATTTAATGGGTTCTATTGGTGAGCAAATGCTGTAAACCAACAGAACTTTTTATAACCTTATGGACGTGTGTAAATAAGGAGGGGATATTAAAAAAAATAAATAAAAAAAATCAACTGACTTGTTCAATGGAAATATACCCATCAGGGAAAAGAAAAAAAAAAAGCTCCAAGATTGAAGATAGATGAAATTCCAGTGAAGACGCATCTAACAATGACAAGGGTTACTTGAGTGAGAACAGACAGGCACCAAACCCTAATGTGAGTCACTGAGGCATTAGTAAGTTACATAATACACACGGTGAGCTGTGTGATGGGTGGTGAGTGAGTGAGTGTACAACAGGAAGCAGCCGGCGTGGTTCCTTTTTAGTGCGGTTGCGATCGGCCGAATTAAGCGGGTAAACTCGCACATCCACGAGGAGAGATGAAACAAAGCCACTCAAGCCACAAGAAAACACACACAGACGCCAGGTGAGGGCGGTGGGGTTTCCATGGCGTTTCACAAACTAAAACTTTATTGATCGACTCTGAGCTGCGTGGAGAACAAAGAGTCCTCAGCACTTCCCCTTTAGCTGGTGTCGCCGTTTAAATTCGCAGTCCGAGCCGGCGAAGCAGTTAATGTGAAATCATAAAGGGAGCCCCCTCCTTCTGTCATGCAGAAGCAAACCAAACACGCTTCCAAACAGAGAAAATGAGCAAAAATATGCATGTTGTTATAATTAATTTATTAATGAACACAAATCTTATTACACTCGCATGAACAATAGCCAACAGGTTAGCAAAGTGGAGTTTATGTTAAAGACATTAATGTGAGGTGGTTAAGCTTCTCATTCACTTGTTAAACTAATCAAATAAAAGGGAGCAAAAATGACATGCGCAAGTTAAACATACAGCATCTTTTTTTTTTTTTTTTTTGCCACAACACCTAAAGACGATATACACCCTGAATGAAGGAGAAAGAAGAAAGAAAAAAAAAAAAAAAAGTACAGCACACAGCCAACTTAGCGTTTATGGCAGAAAAGTACAATTCAATAAATTCAGAAAATAAAAACAAATCCCAGCAAGCTGGTCCCCCTAAATAATGGAATAAATACAAATATACAAATACTGAAAACATGTCTCTCTTCTCCCTGGCAACTAAGCTAACATGAGAAAATTCTTCTTTGGGAATGAGATGCAGGAGGAACAGAGAGAGAAAGAGACTTTTTTTTTTTTTTCTTCTTCCAGATGAGACAATTGCATGTTGGTCAAATTTTGTGGCGAGATATTTACTTGTTATCCAGTCTTAGTAGCTGCTCCTTACCATCAACTGTAAGGGATTTTAACTGACCATCTTCCACCACTTCTACCCGCTCCTGGCCGTTCTCCACAATCCTGTTCACACACACGCACACACACACACAAAGACAGCAGCTTCTTTAGGAACCTGGGAGCAACAATTACTGAAAATAAAACATCTTCTAAAAGTAGTCACACTTAATCCTTTTCAGATTTTGATTTTGTATGAGTTTCATATAGCATGACAAAATCTGAAAAGTGTGGACTCTCAGAGTCAAGACTTTGTAGCACAACCTTTCACAGCAGATACAACTGTTTTTGTGTATTTTTACACATTTAGTGATCATATCAGCTAATGTTGCACATATGCAAGTTTATATTCTGCACAGTTTACATTTCCGGACAGTTTATTTCTAGTTTTATATTTCATGGTTTTAAATGTTTGGCATCCATTTAAAATTCAATTTTAAATGTTTGGCATCCAAGTACAGGAAAACATGTTTCCTGTACTTGGATACAGGAAACATACTTACTGCTCATCTGACAAGTTTTGAATCTTAAAAATATAAAAGTCTCTTTTTGTATCACTACAAGATTTAGAAAAGTTCAAAATATGAATGTACTCCAAGGTAATGTACCCACGAGTTCAACGCTCATACCGTTTTGTGGTGATTTTTCTGCCATTGACAATCTTGGTAGAGGTCGACACAGATCTGAAGTTGCCCATCCCTCCTCCGCTGCCTCCGAACGAAGAGGAAGAAAAGGAAGTAAATCCTCCGCCACCCATATCGCCAAAGGAGCTAAAACCTAATAATTGGTAAAAAAAAAAAAAAAAAAAGTATTAATTTCATCCATCCATTTTCTTGCACCCTTGTCCCTTAGTGGGGTCGGGAGGGTTGCTGGTGCCTATCTCCAGCTATCGTTTCGGGCGAGAGGCAGGGTACACCCTGGACAGGTCGCCAGTCTGTCACAGGGCAACACAGAGACACAACCATGCACACACACACACTCACACCTAGGGGCAATTTGGTGAGGCCAATTAACCTGACAGTCATGTTTTTGGACTGTGGGAGGAAACCGGAGTACCCGGAGAAAACCCACGCATGCACAGGGAGAACATGCCAACTCCATGCAGAAAGACCCCAAGCCGGGAATCAAACCCAGAACCTTCTTGCTGCAAGGCAACAGCTCTACCAACTGTGCCACTGTGCAGCCTGTATTAATTTCAGTTAATGTAATTCTTTTTAAATTCCCATTATTTCAATAAAATACAAAGTAAATCACAAAAAACGTAAAGGATGTGCAGACCTGATTCAAACCCTGAGAAGCCAGGCCCAAATGCTGGAAAGCCGCCGAACCCAAAGAGCGACCCACCCATCCGGCTCCTGTGTGCACCTCTTTGACGATTGCGGCCTCCAAAGAAATCGTCAAAGGGATCATCAGCTGCAAAAGCAAACAGAGTTTGCCACGGTGAGATATCCATTTCAAAATTCTTGCAGTGTTTTTCACCGTCAGATTTCCTTTTTTGGTTCTTCAACTACTAAAGGTCTCACTTTCAGTGAGACCTTTAGTAGTCGTTTAAATTTCTGTAGATTCTTGTAATCTTAACACATTTTATAAGTATTTTTCCACTGATGGAAAGATGGATGGATGGATAAACAGCTGGTTGGATAATGAACAAATGGAGGGAAAAATTGACTAATGGGGTAGATATGGCTTAATGGATTGATAGATGGTTGGATGATGAATATATATATATATATAAGTGATGGATGACAAGATGGCTGGAGTAATATTCAGGGATAGATGGGTGACCGATAAATTGATGACGGTATGGATACAACGATTGTTGGGCAAATATACAAATGGAGAGATTAATGAATTTATAGATGAATAGATAGTAGTGGATGAATAGACTAATAGAGGGCTAGTATTTAATCAATACTTTGAAAAATATGACCAAATTTAACACTTTTCCAAACCGAGTATCAATGTTGAATTATTTCGAGGATTTTATTTGAAGAAAACGGTCCCAGCTTGAACAAAAAAAAAAAAAAGGCTCAAGAAACCGATTAGATAAAGGCTCTCATTGGTGGCAGAGCGTTTATTAGTCATTTCTGGAACAACGTTATCCGTTAAAAACCGTCCAAGTGCCGCAAACCCATTTTCATCCGAAAGCCCCCCCCGCCCCCCGAGGAGCTTCCGCTAATTGTGTGCTGCCGATCTGGGTCACCCTGGCATGATAAGGCTGGAAGCACTGGCACTGAAAGAAGACTCCTCCTTCAACCTTGAGCGTACCAAGGGTGCATTTAAAAAAGAAAGAATGATTTGCTTGTTCCCTCCGAGAGAAAAGCTTAAAATAAAAGTCTCCCGTGTTTCTGTTTACCAAGAAGTGGACCTCCGAGCGCACACGATTGAGCTTCAGCAGAGAAGATGGGCATCAGTGGAAAAATAGAGAGGAATGTAAGCTGTAAGGAATGCTGTTTAACACTTGAACTGTGATTCAGCGTTTGGACATCTGAGTGAAGAGTGAGGATGTACTCAAAAAAATAAATTAAGATTAAGGGCATCAATGCAGATGTGGACAGACTGTAAATTACACACTGAATAATGGTGTTAAAAAAACCGCTGTAGCATTACTCAAACAAACATTTGTGTAAGTCGAAATGCAGCAAAGTCCAACAGAGCTGCTGTCAAATTTCTGCTGTGAAACCAGCGAGGAGCCCAAAGCAGAGTCAGCTGATCTCCCTCTCTCTCTCTCTCTCTCTCTCTCTCCAGTCTGATTCATCCCATGTTCATTTCAGGACAAGTGTCTGCTGTTCCTGGCAGACATCTTGGCCGGATCGCGGTGCAAGTCCGTGTCCCAGGGGAGCACTGCAGCCACTACACCCCCTCCCTGCAAGCTGCTAGTCCCTCTGATGTGGCTGAGTGACAGATCTACAGGGCCAGCTGCTGCTCAGCAAGACAGACTGCTGGACCATCAGGAGCGGAGGGCTGGATGGGACTTAGAAACGAATCAGACACATTTTCTGACTGAGCTCATTCTAAACATGCCGACTGAACTTCGTGTACTGTAAAAATTGGCATGAGAAACAATATGTTCACTTTTTTAAAAGACTAAATAATATATATATATATATATATATATATGTATATGAACGCACATTTGTTGAAACAGTCACTATGTTGAACCAGAGTAAGATAATCTGAAGATATCTTACTCTGCCTTCTTCTTACTCTTAATATTGCCATCCGCATAAATACACCGTTCGGTCAGAAACAACCAATCAATGCTACGCTACAGCTAGTTTCCCCACAACGGAGCCTGCCATAAATGTGCTCAAGCTAGTTAGCGTAGCCACTGATGAAGGAGGATAAACGGATTTCCTGGAATGATAAGCTGCTCTTCTGCCATTGGTACATTGAGCTGAGAAGCTTTAAGTTACTCTATGGAGTTTCATCAAGACTAACAGACTTGGCACTCAAAACCGTTCCCACAGCATGACGCTTCCCCTACCACATTAGCTCATGAGGATGCTGTGTTCAGGTATTTATGCAGCAGTTGCTGCAGCACACAACGTTTTGACTTTCATGTAAAATGCTCCGTTAATCCACTGCATTAGCAGCACCTTTTCTTGCAATCAAAATCACTCATTTTAACAAGGAATTTTTTTAAACCGTTCTTCATTAAACCCATTCCAAGAGTATCTTATTGCAAGGTGCAAAAAATAACACCCCCCCCCCTCCCAGTTTGCAATAAATTCACAACTATGCACTAGTGCGAAAAAAGAAAAAGATTTGTTGATTTTGCATGAATTTTCACGATCACTAAAAACTGGAGCGACTGGATAAGCGCTTCAATAATCCAGCGCCACACCCTCTCCCCTTTGACATCAGTGATTTGATTGACTATTGAAGAAAATCCTGTGTACTTAAGAGTAATGATGCGATTAGATATTGTTTGGATAAATGTTTTAAGTTAAGATATCACTTTTAGATGGGATATTAACATGGGTTCTTTGCCATTTTCTTTAAGCTAGTTTTTCCCCCCCGTTTTTAGGTCATACAAGGAGTTTAGGTGTTTGTACTTATGTTTTTTTTTTTTACAGATAAGAAAGCTTTTACTTTCACACAAAAGGGGAGCGTCTTTATTTGGTTTGGCCTTCGAGAAGTTTATCGCTTCCACTTTTTGTTAAGCCGTGTGAAATCCTTAACTTAAGCGATAAAAGTCACTTTTATGCTTGTTGTTGGTTGCTAGATTTATTTTCTATATTCCGTGTTACATCCTGTGCCTCCTGGACATCCGTTTTAAGGGTAGCAATTCATCATTTGGTTTAATCTGACCAGAGCATCTCCACTCTGTATCCTGCAAACAGATGTTCTTATTGCTTTCTTTCTACAAAGGCCAGAATTAAGCATCACCTAAGCTCAGAAAACACCCGCAGGTGGATTGTACCAACTAGTTAGGAGACTTTAAGGCAATTGTTTGCACTCCATTTAAAAAAAAAGTAATTGGATTACAGGACATAGTACACATATTTTTGTGAAGTTTGTTAAACAAGTTCAAGAGGTATGAACACTTTTCCAAGGTAATGCATCGCTCTGTTTACCAGTCAGACAAATGTGATAAAGGCTATTTAAAGTCAAAACAGAAACTAAATCTCACTCTTCCACCCGGCCATCTTGTTTTATGGTCACTGTTTACAAGTAAACAGCAACAGCCGAGCTCCGCCGTGTCACCCTTTCCATATCAACACAACTGTAACGTCACGAAAAGGAGGAAAAATCTTGAATCGGTGTATTCCACGTCCGTTCAGACAGGAGGTGAGGACACGCTTGCCGTTATTGCATCTGCTTTTGTTTTAACACGGAAGCTATTTTTGAATGCATTCCAGTTGAGTGATGTAGATGGTCCAATCCATCCCCTGCCTGCGTCTGAACTCCTTATTTAGAGTTACACGAGGTGAAGTACAACATGCAATCAGCCTTCTGCTCAACCCAGACGCCCCCGAAGAAGCACTACATGTGCTATAAAAACGATAAAACTTCTGATACGTTGCTTTCTTACTGTTATCAGGAGACATACTTTAACAAATACAACAGAAACCATCCAGAACCCTTATTTACAGTCCCTTTGGAGGTTGCATAAGATCTGATACAGCTGTCAATATGATGGAAATGCACTCCCATGCAAAGGAAATATTTGTACGGAGAGGAATTGGCAAGCAAACTTACAGTTCCTGTCGTTAAAAAAAAAAAGTCTTCACCATTTAAAATGGGAAAAGATTGATTACTTTTTAACTCAAGTTAAAGATTGTGTTACAGGAAAGGTCAAAACAATTGGTAAATGGAGGAGGTTATGTAATGAAAGTAAAGTCAGCAGTGAATCTAAATGAGACTTCATTGGCAGAGGACATCTTTTTGGGAAGAGTGTTGAGTGGACGGCAGAGGGATCAACACCAGGACTTTTCTTCTACGTCTAGAGCTGCACTAAACACCACAGGAAAAAGCCTGGCTGGGAGGGCAAACTAATTAGGTAATAGAACATATTGCTCTCAATACAAAAAAAAACTTTTTGAAGGGTTGATTTTGTTTTGGTTTTTTTACCCAAAACATTTTACAAGGTAATTATAGCTCCCAGATGCAAGTAGACAGCCTCTTTTCCCAACTTCTGAAACATGTTAGCGTTTCATGATGTGTGTGTGTGTGTGTGTGTGCGCGCAGAGCAGAGTAGGGCGGCCTTACCAAACAAATCTGCAAACGGATCTCTCCCACCAAAGAATTCCCTGAAAACGTCATCTGGGTTACGGAATGTGAAGCCACCGTGGCTGAAGTTATCGTAATGGTTTCCTGTAAAACATTATAGAAAAGAAAAAAAAAAAAATTAAGATTCAACTGCATGACAATCTACACACATCACTGCAAATATAACGTGTAGTACGTCAACAAGGAACTGAGATGAAAGAGATGCGTCTCCTAATAATCGTCTCATTTCATACTGACAGGTAAAAGTCATCAGTTAAGGGTAAAACACTGACGGATCCTCAGAGTGTTTGAACGTTTTCTTACCTCCTCCATTGAGGCCATCTTTTCCATATCGGTCATAAAGACTCCTTTTGTTTTCTGGGAGAGAAAGAAAATTTATGCGAGAAAAGATAAACTGAAAATTTTAACATATGACCTGCAAGATTTAATTTCACATCAACTCCCCCCTCTCCCCCATTTTGGATACCTGCCTTTTCTTTGTTAAACGTCATGTCAAAATACACATTGAGAAAAATATGAATGCCTTTCATAGCAGTGCAAAAAAAAAAAAAAAAAAAAGACAAAACCATCTCTCCTTTTGAGGTTGAATCATGATTATATTTTAAATTTTCCTACTTAAAATCATCTTCCATAAACAACATACCCTCAGGTTCAATGAAAATCTAAGAACCGTTTCATCTGTTTGCGCAAATATTTTTTAGCTTATATCAAATACCATTTAAATTAAATAAACAATGGTTAGGGATGTTGACGTGTCACATCTGACCCATATATAGACTGAATATTCTCACATGGCTTCTGGAGACAATTCCTGGTTCGCTTACAGTTTTTTTTCTGAAAAGAAACTGAACTACTGGAAAAAGATTTGTCTTATTCTGGAAACACAAAACAATTTCACCTAATATTTAAGTGTTATTGTTTAATATGAGAGAAAAGAAAAAAACCTTTACACACACACACACACCAACTGATGGCTGAATGGCTTTAGCACTGGTTTCTATCATAGTCGGCAAATATAACTACAACAAGCGCACGTTTACCCATTTATACATGACTTGTTGTTAATCAAGCTCAAAACGTTGCTTGCTTGCAGTTCCAGTTAATCCTGTTTGGTAAAACACTTACAGGAGCAGTTTTTCCTGTTTGGTCATTTAGGTGGAAAACATTTGGATTGTTTGGGAACGGCAGGATTTATTATACACAACATTCACAAATCATCAAATTCCACAACATCCAACAAGTTCTGATGCTTAGCAAACCAATATTATAAAAGGCTTTTATATTTAGCAAATAGTGACAGCTTTTTATTTATTTTTTTTTAACGATCAAAATCTGCAAATTTGAGGTTCATATAAAAGCCATGGAGTCCATCAGCGTCATTCTGCCACTTCCAGACACGAGTGAGACATCCAGAGACGTTTTATTTATGAAACGGCTTAACAGGTTACCTTTATAAACCAAACAGAGCTGTCAGGCTGCCTGTGTCAAACTAAATGGGGAAAATCATTCATTTCTTCTGAAAAAAATAAAAAATAAAAAAGATATGCATTCCAGCAGTCCGACACGGTGCAATGGGAAACAAAAAAACACAGGAACTGCCGCTGCAGGCATCTTCTATCACCACTGTGACATTTACAACTGGATTCCCTCTGTTCTTCACAACCAAACAATAGTAGTATAACTCTTGAAAGTGCAAACTGGAATTAAAGGAACAATTTGACTGCTGGTTGCATTTTTTCAAGAGAAGTGCTACTATGCTTTTGAAAAGTTAGCAACCTCGTATAACAATTGTAGAATTGCAACAAGCATAATGTTGTCTTGAAAGGGATTTGAGTCTTTTGTTTCCCTTTTTCACCCTGCAGGGTGTTCACTTAGTCCTTGAGCTCTTCACCCCTTTTTCATTTTGAAGAACAAACTTTTTTTTTTGAAAGTCAAATAACTAAAGACTTAACTGTATTCCCTACAAAACTGAAGTGAGGCTTTCAATAAAAACTTGTTAAAAAAAGGACTTGTAGTTCATTACTAAGCAACTTTAAAAGACAGATTTGAACAAAAAAAAAACATACCAAATCAATATTTTATAAACTGTTGTCTCCCAAACAAAAACCACTTAACGTGAATAATAAGGAGTAGAAAAGCAGAGGGTAGAGTCAACATATCAGGGATAAAAACAGAACATTTGAAGTTAAAATAGACCCATCTTACCATCTGACAGGACTTCATAAGCCTCTGACAGCTCTTTGAACTGTCTCTCTGCCTCTTCCTTGTTGTCTGGGTTCTTATCAGGATGCCATTTCAATGCCAATTTTCTATAACTGTGAGGGGGAAAAGAAACAACACACAGTTAAAACAAGCAGCATAGCATATAATACACAAATATCCCCCAAAAAACACAAGTAGTACAGAGGTGGGACAATCAGCTGCATCAGAGGTGTAGAAATCAATCAGCCAGAGATGAGAATTGGCCACTTTTACATCACTCAGTTTACCCACTGCATCACAACCAAGAATTCCCACCTTTCTTGGTCTACAAACACATCAGCTACCAGCATATACTTTACACAATTTTTTTGCATTTAATAATAATTTAAAAAGATACACATGCTACCTCCACTTTTCATACATAAAGTACTTTAATATCGACTTTAAAACCGATACTTGTCATGAAACTTGAAACCGAAACTCTTTTGTTCTCTTAGTGTCCTCAAAAAACAAATGAGAAACAGAAGTCATAAGATTTTACTTCAAAGAAAACAACACATTTTTATGAGATAATTCATTTTTAAAAAACTGGGTGAAAGTATTGTATGATAACATCTACGGTACATCAAAAATCACAGAACTGACACATTTTAAAGAAAATTAAAATAACAGATTATTACAGTTACATTATGTATAAGATTCATTTATTGCCAGATAAGCTTATATTAGCATTTATCTAAAAACATTTGTTTGACAAGTAGTTTTTTGCTCTTTTATCCCTCATTTCATTTGAACACATTTTTTTTATACATATCTGTCATTCGAAACAATCCCAAATTTAATTTTGAGACGAGCAGGAATCTCTTGCACTTTAATGAAAAAGGCTATTCACGAGTAAGAAAACATTCAGGATATTTGCCAGTGTTTCCAGGAGTGGATGTACAAGCAAGTTCACTCAGAGGTCACTCAATGTTCCAATTAAGTATACACACACACACACACACACACACACACACACACACACACACACACACACACACACACACACACACACACACACACACACACACACACACACACACACACACACACACACACACACACACACACACACACACAGAGAAAAAAACAAAAACAAATGCAGCTTAACCTGCACATGCCTCCATCAGGAAGCTAAAAGTCCATGACAGTACAGTTGGATGAAGACTAAATATGTACAACTTGTTCAGTCTTGTAGGGATTGTCAGGGGAAACCTTCCCTATCTAAACAACACATTTCAGCGCAGACACACAACGTCTAGATTAAAGCGTGCAAGGTTGTCTTGATGTGCTTGATGCTTTACTTTATGGTGGTACATCTGATATTGAATGCAACTCCGTTCCAGGACGGTTCAAAAAGAAAAAAGAAAAAAAACAAGCTTCAACCCCTAAAATAAACTTCTATGCGTTCTGACCTCAATGAGCTACAGGAATGTTGGAAACATAAGGAGGCCAAAATTCCTCCACAACACTGCCAAGATCACACAAACCACAAAACCTTTTAATTTACGACCTGTACGGATTTCACACAGCCCTTCCGTCTTACTTACTGCTGCTCATTTCAGACTTGTACTTAAATAATTATACAACCCAGTTAAGAACCAGATGATTTTGTTTGTCACACGTGTAAAATACATCCCTCTGTGGAGAAATGCACGTTTACGTCGAGGGGGGGGGGGGTTTGGAGGCAGTGACCATGACGACGCCAAACCCAAATGGATAGAGACGGCGCCCCTCCCCTTCCCGAGCTGATTTAACAAAGACAGACTGAACTACATTGACCAGCAGAGTGGGCCTTGCAGAGCGGCTTACGCTGCATCAGCCGTTTGTTTCTAAGCCCAGCAGCAGCAGGAACACAGAAGCTGCCGATAAGACAAGGGACTTAAAAAACGAACGGGGGTGGTGGGGGGCCTCATACTATTCAGGGGATTCAACAGGTTTTGTTGCTCACATCTGTGTTGTAATCCGTCTTATTATCTTGCTGTCAAAAGCCTGTTTGAGTGGTCAGAGGCCAGACCAGGTCAAACAAAGCAGACTGCTTGGTAACTGTGCAACATCCCAATCAGTCAGTTCACCAGGAGGGGGGAAAAAAAGGCAGCAAGTGCAAACTTTATCAGAGTAATTTACATTCCACTGAGGTCATTTGATCTTAGAAATGTCATGTAGCAAGGATGAAACAGTTGCTGGTCTTATTGATTTAAAAAAAAAAAAAAAAAAAAAAAATCAAATTTTTTTTAGAAATGCAGTTTCAAAATGAAGACTTAATTTTCCTAGTAATCCACTAAGTTTTTTTTTTGTTTTTTTTAACTGACCCCCAAACACGTCATTTCCAACCTGATTAAGATCCGAGTGACCAAATCCTGGACCTCAACAAGAGTGGTGGAGTCATTCCTATGTGGATTTCTTATATTTAAACAATATCCAAACAAAGTCACAATTTTATGTCTTCAAAATATCATGCAAGCTGCGAGCTCTGATTCAATCAGCTCTTCTTCAATAAACTCCGAGACGAGTCCCAGATAGTCTGTGGTACATACCGGACCTGAATTTGTGAGGTATTTGAACTATAAAAACTGATGTTCGATATGGCAAAGACACTAAATAAACCAGAACCCAGGCAAGTCTCATTTTCTCTCTCTCAATAAACGGCAGACATTGCTCCATAGTAGACGGGAGCAGTTTTTGTTTTCTCTAACTTTGCATGGAAACATGCAAATTACTACTACAATGTTCACCAGACGACATTCCACAGGCAAAAGTTTTACTTTCACTGATTAATTTTCTGCTTTAGAAGAAATGCTCGTTTTGTCCTTTCCAGCTATGGTGAGGTAGTCGCTGTGATAAGATTAAAAGTGATTATTAAAAAAAACAAAAAACAAAAAAGACAAAAAAACAATTGCAACTTTTTTTTTTTAAGGCAACTGTCTGGTGACTCCTGTTATAACCCCACAAACACCAACACTGCTCTTAAAAACAATAATAAAAAAAGACCTACACTTTGTCAAGCTTTTCACAGTAAAGATACATTTCCATCCTTATTTCTAGCAGATGACCAAGTTTTATTTATTTCCTTAACAATGTTAGGATTCCTCAACGCTACAGACGTCTTTTCCTTTTCGGAGCATCTGTTCACATAAAACCAGGGAGGAAAAAACAGTTGGTTTGAATTGCACTAGTCACTAGGTGACTCAAAACTCCTCATCTTTCCTTTATGCCAGCTTATCCAAGTACAGGCTGAATTATTTCCTTATTACATACCATAAGAGGCTGACAAATTGGAACATCAGCAGAAAGCAAAAACATAAACAATAGAAAGCAGCAAACACGCAAGCACTTACGCTTTTTTGATGTCCTCTTGAGATGCATTCCTTTGGACTCCCAATATCTGGTAGTACTCCACCATGGCTCTGTCCGTTTTTGTGCTGATTTACTTCAGGCTCTTCTGACTGGCCTGTGTAGGAAGAAATACGCTTCGTTAGGAAACAAGTGATTAAATCAACCTCAACAACAAGAAAAAGCAAAAGAGCAAAGTCATGCGTGACCTGAAGAATCCCTACACTCCCGATCAGAGAGAAGAAGCATATTTTAAAAGGGTGGAAAAACCCAACGCCGTTGCTCTGTTCTGACCCAACGATGGTGGAAGGATGACAGCTTAGCTACTAATGCAAGCCAAGCAAAATGACACCACCGAGAACATCCTTCAAGCCTGAGGCTCTAAGAGACTATGAAAAATGTTTCCCTTTAATTTTTGAAGTTCGCTGTAGAACCATAAATCAAGGAGTTATGAAACTCCTGACAAAAAAACAAACAAAAAAAACAAGCCAAGACAAGTCTGATACAAATCAAGAGACTATCAGATTGAGATTTTTTACTCAGCTGAAACCAGCATATAAATCTGCTTCCCTCACATAGTAACAAATCTATATTTAAAAGGTAATTTTATTTATATAGCACATTTTCAGCAACAAGGCAATACAAAGTGCTTAAATTTTAACTACAAAACTGGGACAGATTTAACTTTATGAGGCTGCTAAAGTTTACATGACAAAGTACTTTCAAGTTCAGTAAAACCTTAACCTAGAAAGAAAAAAGAAAAAAAAACACGAAGTGTGTTTTTTTCCACAGATGTGAGAACCACACACTTAATAGGCAAACCCCAAAAACTCACTTTTGATTATGAAAGATGTCCTCCGAGAAATCTTCAAAAGATAAACAACCCAGAGAGTCGGACATGGGCCCACGGTGTTCTGTTTGTTTGCTATATATAACCTGTGGCCTTTGCCGTTAGATTGTGTTTGTGTTATTTGTGGGGAGCCGGGGGCCGTTTGGCACGTGGCGGTGCCAAACACCGACTCCAGCTCGGAAAACAGTCCAGGCGCTGACCTCCGCGTTCCGACGGCTGCAGCGGGGTGCACACTCAGGCTGAGCTCTCGCCTTTTGTCAGATAAACTTACCATCTACTTATAAAACATTAATCAGAGTCAACACTGATCACCTTCACGTCCTAATATAGACCATCTAAATTTGGAGACATGACCCAGAAAGTGATTCTTTTTCCTGTAAGACAGACTTGTCCCTTTAAAATGTAGCTTTTCCCCAGAGAATGTAGCCATTACAGATCCATTAAACCACAATATGCTGAAGTATAATGGAAAACGGTGACTCCAAGCTAGCTTATTGTTCTGCACATTGCATATGTTTGGACACCTGGTGATATAAGCCTCGGGTAGCATTACACGGAGATGAACTCCAGCCAAAGTCCTTCAAATTATTCAGATTGCAGAAGGTTTCAACTATAAATATATATTTTATATTTCATCTAATAAATACTAGGCATTGCAGACCAAGGCAATTAGATTGCTCATGTTAATTTGTTTAGTTGTGCTTTACAAGAATGAACTAAACAGATTTGATCATGATGAGGGTAAGCCTAATAATGTAGAAAGAAGCATTTTATGTAGATCGATTCCTTTCAGTCAGATACAAAGCAGATCCATCAACAATGACTTTTTTTTTTTTTTTTTTTTGGAATTTTTTTTTTGTTTCTTCAGAGTCCCAAAAATATCTATTTAGTTTTCTAGTCGATGCCTATATTTGTGAGCAAGGTTTGGAAAACTGGATTGGAATCCACAAATACTGGTTTGATCTAATCTGGGAATTCCTAAACCAACCAAGCATTTTTCATTGTGAAGAGAGTTACGGCCTGCTAACGCTTTTGTTGCTTAGTGTGCCGACTCAGCTTTGACTTTTTCAGGAAAAAATGAAAAGGAAAAAAGCATAAAAAAAACCCCCCCAAAAAAAAAACAGGAGTGGTAGCGCAGGAACATAAAAGCTAAACACAGAAACGCTAACGATCAGGTACTTCAATGCTGTGACAGATGGAAGAAATAAAAATGAACAAAGTTCCTGTCCATTATGGAAGTACGCAAGGATTTAATGTTTGCGAGTTTTTTGTTTTATAGGTGGAAAAAAAAGAAAAAAAGATTTGTTTGGTACAAAATGTTTCACTTCCGAAACACTTGGTAAAAGCATTTAACGTTAACATTCTGCTGAAGCACAGCCCTTAGTTATACTGAACAACTGTAAATGTGAACCACTAACTATTGATTTGCTCAATTGTTTTCATTCACTCCATAATTACAAACTTTCTAGGTTAATAAATATGGTTAGAATGGGGAGAAAAAGGGAGTTCAGATCAATAAAAATTTTAAAATTGCAATTTTGGGAAAAAAAAAACAAAAAACAAACAAAAAAACACGAGTCCTCTAGATTTACTTACAGATAAATCTGACAATGCATAAACGCACGGTTTTGTGGTTAGGAGTGTCTGCCAATAACTAGAGAAAGATTAAGCTTTGTTTGGATTCGAAGGCAAAAGCGTTCGAAGACCCATCTCACCCATGAACACAGTCAGTAGAAGAGCCCCGAACACCACAGATCACATGATTATATAGTCACAGCAAAAAACGAACACACCCCAAGTCTGAACTCATCTCCATTATCAGGTGGACAACAGCCACATCTTTATCCACCGTCATGCAACTGTTCCTCACCTCATTGGAGGAAACCATTTTTAAGCAAGACTTTATTGGAGACAAACACCCTACATGTACGGCAGGCAATGAGAGCTGACAAGGTTTCCAACAGAAACTTCTAGTTCATTTTTAGCAGTAACTCATAGTTGCAGGCTCAAACAGAAATTTCTAGATTTTCTTTATCAGTAACAGAACAAAAAAAAACCCATACATAATATTATCAATCCAAACTTAGATAGTGAAAATGAAAGTAAAGTTGAGTAAATTAAGATGAAACAAGGTTAAAAATGAAAGAAACTAATGTTTAAGCTAATATTTACGACATATGAATTAAGAATATAACCTCAGTAACATAAATGTTTCATTTAAAGGAATCAAATAAGATGGGTTTTTTTTCTGGAAATGAGTTTCTTACTTTTAAAAGTCAGTTAAAAGCAACATCTTTGCATGTTCACGAGATCTGCACCGTGGGACAAAAGTTCACACCGGGGAACTCAACAGCATGGTCCGATCTTAATGTTCTTCATTTTATGCACCGAAATGTGAATCAAACACTTCCAGGCTTGTTGAGCAGCAAGAGATTAAAACAACATCTGCTCCGAGACTTTGTTCAGCCGAGTTACGCTGATGTGCCAAAATGAGTTTCCCCTTTGAGAGGTGACATTATGCAACAAGTTACATTAAAACTCTTAAAATAAGACTTTAGTCAGTACTTCAACTTTGCCTTTAAGCGAAAACAATGCAAACGCCAAAGAATCATTCAAATGACTTTGTAACATTCTGACTTGTTAGTTCACCGTCATTTTGTTTCAGTCGGTGTGTTTCTAAACTCCAGGAGCACAAATGTTAAATAAGCAAGACTTTGTTACAAACTGAAAAATCTGGAAACACTGAATGTGTTAAGACGGTTACATAAAAGTCATTAATCCTCCCATTTAAGCCATCTCTATGCAACTCTTTATTTTTATTTCAAGTAATCTGGTTAGCCCTGAAATGCAACATGTGACTGGGAGATATCCAACTCCATGTTACAACCACTTGTCATCACTGCAAGTCTTTCCCAATATACAGTTCTTTTAATAGATTCTCAAAAACTAAATGTATTTTATCCATAACATTGTTCTCTTGATAGAAATGACTGCTCAGGTCTATAAAACATCAATAAAAATATACATCGCTGGTCATAGATGAGACTCAACCCTTTGTGTCCTTATCAGCCATTTACAGACCAACATTATCATCAAAACATCTACATAAACACCCAAGTTAATTATCTGCAGATGACTTTCATGTTTTCTCAAGACACTAAGAAATCTGATAAGAGTCGAGCATTTTATTCCCCCCCAAAAGACATGAAAGTTTATAATTTAATAACAAAGTTCCCAAGATTTCAAACCGAACTCCTAATGTTTTTCCGACAACGTGACTGACCTCGTAAAACAACTAGAAGAGGAGGTTTGTCTGTGCTTGAAAACATTCAGAACACCACAGTAAATGTGACATCGACTAGGCAAGAGCTCCGCACAAAAAAAAAAAGAAAAAAAAACGACAGGGAACAGGGAAGATCCAACACAAACCACAGCTGACAAGAGAAGAAAACCAGGTGACTGCGAAGAACACCACAGTAAAACCCACGCCCTTCACCTGAAATGATTCGGGCAACGAGAGCTTGAGAAAACAGGAAAAGAGAAACTGGATTTTACCTTCAACTTGCACTGTTTAAACTGTGGCGTCAGAGTGTCATCCATGTAGATGAAATTATTAATATCATCAAATCACTTAATTTGACAAAAACCACAAGGCACAAGACAAGTTTCAGGCCTTGAGGAAACAAGTCATGCACCAACACGTAATATTCAGTAAAGGGTTTTACTGCCTGTGATAACAAGGAAATGTCAACGTCATTAAAGTGGGACTCATGTGAACTCTGCATTTCAATTGAAGACTTCATAAGCAATTTTCTATCCAAACAAAAATAGATCTGAAGGAAAACTTAAGTGAGCAGCTGCACAATTGAACAATTTTCTTTTTTAAAAAAAAGGTAAAAGTTTAACATATTTGTGCATTTAAAGTTTTCTATGATCTAATGACACAATAACTTGCTAAAAACACAAGAAAACAAATTTGCCACAATGTGTTCCAAGAACCCTACTTTGTGAGGCATGGTTCAAAATTACTTTAAAACATTTTTAAATAATTGCTACAAATACCATAGCGTTCCCGCTCCACCCACCTTCCTCGCCTGTTGGTGGCGGCCAGAAGGGCTGATGGCGCAAAACGGCATTGAAACTGCCCCAGGGCAGCTGTGGCTACAATCTAGTAACTTGCCATCATCAGCGTGTGAATGTGCCCTTTGAGATCTCAATTCGATATGCCAATGGAATCATAAGTAAAAATTATTATTACTATTGCACATCTCCTTGACAATTTCAACTTTCCAGTTGGGTCAAACAAGGTTTCACAGGAAATGTATCTTTTGCCCTTTCCAGTTATACCAGATACTAAGAAAAGCACTCTTGAAATGTTTTTCACATGAAAACATTTGCAGGCCTGCATTAATACCCGACAAATAAAATCCCATTAATATAAGAAACGTTTATTTTAAAGCAGAAGAAAACAATGGAATCATAAGAGTTCATTTTAATGTATGCAATTTTTATATGAGAAATGTTGCTCAATTTTTTTTTTTTCACCCCATGCAAATTAGAAAAGTTGGAAAAGGTAACAAGCCCCAAACATCAGCTCCAAGGATTTGTAAACATCCTCAAAAAAAAAAAAAAAATCATCATATGACAATTCATTTTTACCCTCATATTCCTATTGGAATCAACTCTTTTGGGGCTTTTCTCGGTAGGTAAACATAAATAATACACTTGTTTGGGTCTTAAGGCATTTGATACAAGAAAAAAACATTGCAAGAAATGGTTCAAAACTGATGCCCCAAATATGAAGGATTGGTATGAAATATTTTTTATTATGGAAGGAACAGGAAAACCAGAATATACAGTGATACTATTGAAAATACTAGATTACAAAAAAATTAATTGACAGATTAAATGCTAAATTCAGAGTTGATGAATCACCATCATTTGTTGAAACCTAATCATTCCCCCCCGTCCCCCCTCCGGGACTCTGTCACCAATAGCAACTATCCTTGTTAACCTAATTTTAATCACTAAATGTCAAATGGAAAACTACTAAATATGTTCAGGTTTTCTGAAAATTAGCACAAACAGGCCAATCACACGCCTAAAATAGCGTGGTAGCACATAAAATGCGGTCGATCAGATACAGAAACTTCTAGAAAGTCAGCTTGAAACGTACTTTGCAGCAGAAACTATTTGCGACACACCAATTAAAAATAAACAACTTTAACGACCTCAAAAAGTAAAGTCATGGTAACTTTAACATTGGGCTGTGGACCTTATCTTGCTAACAATAGCTTTACCCCAAGATTTTAGGACGTTATGAGCCAAAGCACGAACTTGAGGTTCTCGTAACCTGCGCAACAAACACTACTTATAAACACAGTTTAAACAGTTGCTGATTGTTACTAGCTAACTGTAGTACAGCTAATGCCATTTAGTTAACAGTCGTGGCTAGTAATAGCAATTAGCTTGATTTGCTAAACCGTAGAAGACCCCCCGCTACGATTTCGAAAACCGCCTGTATGGGTGCAGGCGTAAAAGGGTAATCGGACATAAAAAGGCGTTAATAACTTAAGTATATTATCAACGACAGCAAAAAGAACAACACAGCATCACAATATGACTCTATGCGGCACGGCAGGTTTTAACCGATTTTACAGAGGCCGATCCCAGCCTTACGGCGCTTAATGTTCCGTAAAAAAATAAAAAATAAACAAGGTAATTATTACAATACATACCTCTGAAACAAAGATGTCCACTTTAATGCCCACTCTCTCTTATTGCTGTTCAGACTATATTTTTCCTGAGAACAGAAACTGTCGCTGCAGTCGGCGGCAGCTGGTTAATAATGATGGTGGAGGTTTTTTGGCCTTGCCCACTAGCTGCGACTGCTGCTTTCAGGTGCTGTCGGAAATCCAATAATCGGTCTTTTTACGGGTATCCTTTAAAAGCTGTACTTTTGCGGCCGTAAAAATATTCATAATATATCTCCAATCCCACAACTAGAAACAGATGCAATTTGCAATAAACCCCAATATAAATAACTTACATGCAAGAAGAAATTAAACGACTACTCTAATACAATTTTGAAAATGTTGCATTTAATTTCCAATGTTGAGTTCGATTATTGTCTTACCATCGACAAGAATTAATTAGGTTTGTACAACAACAAAAATACAAAGCAGAATTTTATTCTGCAATCTGTATTTACGAGGGATAGCTAAAGATAGCACGTCTTTCAGCGTCCACACAAACGCAACGTCTCCGGTGTCGCTGACCTGCTATGACATTCACTGTGGAAATTCCTAAGACATCTTGCAGTGGAGGTACATTGGGAGTTTAAACCGAATATTTTTAAATGGAGTTACCGACCTAAAGCAATATATCGTCATTGAAATGTTTTTTTTATCATAGGAAGGAACTGCTATCCGGCATGTTCGAAGATGGTGCAAATGGTGCGCCATCTATCGGCAGATTGAGAAAACAATACTTATGTTATGTACACTGTAACAATGTGAAAGACTTCGTGGCAGCATTCGTGGCAGTGGACACAAAACCCGCTCCTCACATCAGCTCGGCAAAATTTAATCAGAACTTTTCTTTTCTGCTGCGTCTTGGTCATGGACTATTTTGAAAAACTAATTAAAACTATTAACTATTTAAAAATGGTTTAACCGCATGGCATTTTGCTATTCTTAAAAACCTTTTAAATTACTTTAACGATGTCTTAATCTTATGCTCTATTCTTGTTTATATTTATTTTGTATTCACGGCTGTTTTAGGACGCTTTAATTTTCTGTGCCTAAAAGTTAGGGTGTATTTCACAAGCCATAGTTTACTAACAATATTAAACATACAATAATGAAAAAATAATTAACTAAAAAATAATTAGTGTATGCTTTTAAACATTTCAATTCAAATTCCTATGTTTCTCATTAAAAATAAATTTAATCTCCTCTTGCCTTCTCTGACTACTGTCACTAGAGGACACTAGCATCATGTCAGTAGCTGTGTCTAAATGTTGTAATAAAGATCTTTATGTATGTATTGGACTGCTATCACCGTAGATGCATTTTAAAAGGAGACAAAAATGGCTTGTAACTGTAAACTTTAAAACAAATTAAATGTAGGATAAACTACTGCAAACAAGCATTATTTTAAAATGAAGACAAGGTTGGTCAACTCCCAGATCACGTCTAGGCAGGCAAAATGTGAATGAACACTCACAGGCTGTTGAAATTTGCGAGTTTTGAAATTATGACGTTTACTCAATCTCATCCTTGGAGATGAGAGGGCTTGGAGAAGAAATCGTCTGACGCATGGTCTTTTTGTTCTTTTTTTTAAAACTGGAAATGCTTAAATTGTTTTCAAGTACCAAATCAGCCACCAGATGGCAGTATGTCATAAGCAAAAACAGAATAGCCCAAATACACGTTCTGTTTCAACTAGCAGTTTCTTGTAGACATTTATGCTTACATAGTTTTCAGGACACAATGAAAACCATCTGTTCAAATAGCATTTTCAAGTCTTGATGGTCTAAATATATTTTCAGAGTTGCTAATCAGGTAATTGTGTAGATTCTTCACGTCATACTTCTTCAATCTGTTCTGGACAAAAACTTAAATGTGCTTTTCATTTCTAACGTATTGGCTTTTTATTAGCTTAAATATAGCCGTTTTAACCTACTACTTTTATTAGGGCTCATGGTTTTATTCTTTTATGAGACACCGTACTGTTTTGTCATTTGTTTTGATTTTGGTTCTTGCGTAAAGTACTTTACATTACCTTGTGCATCAATGATGCTTGCCTTTGTAAACTCTCTCTCTCTCTCTCTCTCTCTCTCTCTCTCTCTATATATATATATATATATATATATATATACTGTATATAACAGATGTTTTCTCTGAAGTCAGATCAACAATCAGACATCCCTTAAAAAAATATATATATATACACTGGAGAAGATTCATAACGTCCTGCATTAACGTTGTCAGTTACAATCCATCACAAGGTAATAGACCTAAATAAATCTTACAGTAATTGAGATAAATCCCTCATTTCAACGACAAGTCCAGTTTTTAAGACCCAATTACCACTATGAGTTCTCTGGGCCAGTTGAAGAGTAGAGGATCCGGCGTCGACACAAGAGGAGACGTTGGTCATTTCAGCCGAGCGGGGAGTGAGAAAGAGAAGGATAGGATGGAGAGATGGACTCGGTCCAAAAAGGAATGGATGTCTTCCCGGGTCGTGCTGCATCGGGGGTGGGGGGCAGCGAGATTTATGATAAACGCACACAATCTTAATTTGTGCTCAACCCGATAATGCATCTCAAGGCCAGCACAGTTCTGCTCAGTGTTTCTTAACTGGATGTTTCTTTAATTATATGTCAGAGGCCGTAAAACTCGGAGCGGAAATTTCCCCACAAAGCACCGTTTTATGTCTCGGTCATTACTGTAAATTACAAGCAACAAGAAAAACTGGACAGCTAATGGATGGAAAATGCAAAAAGAAAAGCGGATTTATTCATATCCGTATTCACTCTCTCCACCCTGTTGGTGCACGGGTCATCAGTAGGACACAAGCCTTCATGTGCTGATCAGGCGGGGAAAAAAAAACTGTTCACCTAAGCGGGTACATGTGGGAACGGAAACAAACCTGTACAAATAACAAATACATGACTCATACAAGAGCGGTTTAAAACATATACATATTCACAAAGCCGTAATCATATAATGCTTTCCTCTAATTCATCCCAGCAAGACTAGTCTTCTCGAGATTTCAGACACTGTGTGGAGAATGGTTTTTAAACATAAAACATAACACAAGTTACGGTGCCTTGCAAACGTTTTCATAGCCCTTCATCTTTTCCATATTTTACCATGTTACAACCATGAACGTGTGTGTCGTTCATTGGGTTTTCTGTGACAGAGCAACACAAAATACCTGATGCACGCATTTGTTTTCAACTCTTTTCACCCCGGTACCCTTTAGCACAGCGAAATCCTCAAAATGCCTCAGAGGTTTGTTGGATGACAGTGATCAAACAGCCTCATAAAGACTAATTGATTAATAGAAAAGGGATGAAACTGTGGAGAATGAAAGGCCATAAAAAATCTGAGTAGTAGTAATGGAGCATTGGTAACTCTGGGGGAGCTGCAGAGATCCAATAGAGCAAACTCAGCCTTTATGGAAGAAGAAAAAAAAAGCCACAAGAAGTCCAGTTTGCATTTTCCCAAAGGTCTTTAAGGGTTTGTGGGAATGTAGGGCTTGTAGGCAAACACGTGAAAGAAGTTGCTCAAATCAGATGAGACAAACACTGAAAAAAGTTAACTACGCATCATCCCGAACACTACATCCCCACAGCAAAACATGATGGGAGCAGCATTATGCTATGGGATGTTTTACTAGACAGGAGAGCTGATCAAAGTCTATGCAAGTCTATGCAATGATTAATGGGGCTACATGCAGGGAAGTCCTGGAGGAAAAACAGAAGACGAAAGAAGACTTGGCTAATCTACCAGCAGAACAACAAACCTCATTGTGGGCGGAGATACAGCAGAAAGTCGGAACAAATCCTATCCATGGTTTAGAGTGGCCTAGTCAAAGTCCAGACCTAAGGATAAATTGAGAATCTGTGGAAAAACTGAAAAATTGATGTTCACAGACACTCAATACAACCAGACGGAACTTGAACTATTTTGTAAAAAAAAATTTTAAAAAAATGGGTTGACTGAACTAGGAGAACTGAATACAAATGCATGCATAATTCTTTTTCAGATCTGACATCTTCTTACATTCTTATCCTTCCACTTAATTATTCCTCACTTAGTGATTGCACAAAATGCAAAACGGTTCATTTGAATAAAATGGAAAAAGTTTGTGGGGTATAAATACTATTGCAAGGCAGAGTTACTTAGAAATGACAGAAACTGTAGAAATGACAGAAACTGTAGAAATGACAGAAACTGGAATTTCAACGACCTCTACACGAAAACACTGCTAGCTTTAGGCAAAGATGGTCCCTCCCAGCAGCCTTTGATGCTCCGCAAGCTGCCATATTGCCTTTTATAATACAACACCACTTTCTCTTTGGTGGAAAAATAATAGTTCACGTCATTAAATGACGCAGTGAGTTGCCATTGCTCTTGTTTACCGTCATCCGCATTTAAATGTCAGACGCAACACTGATCTTCTGTATGGTTCTCAAAACTGATTTAAAAATGTCCTAAAAACGAGGGTTTAAAAAGAAAACATCCCACTAAGTCTCACCCTTTCTTTTCTTTTACTTGGCACTCTCACACACGCTGACAGAAACACAATAATCAATCAGTGCATTTTTTCTTTTTTTTTTTTTTTTTGCCTTCTCTCTTCTATTTAGAGTCTTTTACTCTAAAGCCACCTCAGTGGCGTCGGGTCCGCCAGCGCTGAAACGGACGAACTTTTTGTCCCGGCTCAGCTGAGCTCGAACCCGGCGCTCGACTCGATGGCGTATAGCAGCTTGCTCCTCATCAGGTGTTGGTCGCAGAACTCTGGGAGCTTGAGCAGGTTCATGCAGGTGCTGGCTGTAGGCAGGCGCTCCAGGTCACTCCCACCGTTGTGAATGCAGAAGGCTGGATAAAGCTCCTGTAGGCAAAAAGAAAAAGAAAAATCACTGGTTACATATATTTGAGGGCAACTGAAGTATCTCTGGATGTTTCTAATCCCATTCTACAATAATAATATCTATGCAGGTCCTTCTAAAAAAATTAGCATATCGTGATAAAGTTCATTATTTTCCATAATGTAATGATAAAAATTAAACTGTCATATTTTAGATTCATTGCACACCAACTGAAATATTTCAGGTCTTTTATTGTTTTAATACTGATGATTTTGGCAAACAGCTCATGAAAACCCATAATCCCTGTCTCAAAACATTACCATATTTCATCCGACCAAAAAAAGGAATGTGTTTTAATACCAAAAAAGGCAACCTTCAAATAATTATGTTCAGTTATGCACTCAGTACTTGGTCGGGAATCCTTTTGCAGCCTTCAATGCGACGTGGCATGGAGGCAATCAGCCTGTGGCTCTGCTGAGGTGTTATGGAGCCCAGGATGCTTTGATGGCCTTAAGCTCATCCAGAGTTTTGGGTCTTGCGTCTCTCAACTTTCTCTTCACAATATCCCACAGATTCTCTATGGGGTTCAGGTCAGGAGAGTTGGCAGGCCAATTGAGCACAGTAATACCATGGTCAGTAATGGCACTGTGAGCAGGTGCCAGGTTGTGCTGAAAAATGAAATCTTCATCTCCATAAAGCTTTTCAGCAGGTGGAAGCATGAAGGGCTCCAAAATCTCCTGATAGCTGCTGCATTGCCCCTGCCCTTGATAAAACACAGTGGACCAACACCAGCAGCTGACATGGTTCCCCAGACCATCACTGACTGTGGGTACTTGACACTGGACTTCTGGCATTTTGGCATTTCCTTCTCCCCAGTCTCCCTCCAGACTCTGGCACCTTGATTTCTGAATGACATGCAAAATTTGCTTTCATCCGAACAAAGTACTTTGGACCACTGAGCAACAGTCCAGTGCTGCTTCTCTGTAGCCCAGGTCAGGCGCTTCTGCCGCTGTTTCTGGTTCAAAAGTGGCTTGACCTTTGACCTGGGGAATGCGGCACCTGTAGCCCTTTCCTGCACACGCCTGTGCATGGTGGCTCTGGATGTTTCTACTCCAGACTCAGTCCGCTGCTTCCGCAGGTCCCCCAAGGTCTGGAATCGACCCTTCTGTACAATCTTCCTCAGGGTCCGGTCACCTCTTCTTGTTGTGCAGCGTTTTCTGCCACACTTTTTCCTTCCCACAGACTTCCCACTGAGGTGCCTTGATACAGCACTCGGGGAACAGCCACTCGTTCAGAAATTTCTTCCTGTGTCTTACCCTCTTGCTCACTGAGGGCGTCAAGATGGCCTTCTGGACAGCAGTCAGGTCAGCAGTCTTACCCATGATTGCGGTTTTGAGTAATGAACCAGGCTGGGAGTTTTTAAAAGCCTCAGGAATCTTTTGCATGTGTTTAGAGTTACTTTGTTGATTCAGATGATTAGGTTAACTGCTCGTTCAGAGAACCTTTTCATGATATGCTAATTTTTTGAGACAGGGATTTTGGGTTTTCATGAGCTGTATGCCAAAATCATCAGTATTAAAACAATAAAAGACCTGAAATATTTCAGTTGGTGTGCAATGAATCTAAAATATATGACAGTTTAATTTTTATCATTACATTATGGAAAATAATTAACTTTACCACAATATGCAAATTTTTTGAGAAGGACCTGTATATATATAAATATATTATAACAGCATATTTGAGTTGAATTTGCCTGCTTATCATAGCTGCATTTTGTTACAGTGCTTCATTTAGGTTTGATTAACTATTTATTGCACACGTTGCGATTGTGCATATCTTCCTAACGGTCTTTTCGATCCCAGTGACGTCCGACGTTAATTAGCCACGCGAGGTGGATGAACGTCTTCAGAGCCAGACGGAGAATGAATCAACACGTGTTGGTAATGATCCCAATTTCCAAACCCATCCCGATTAAGCAATAAATGTCAAATTCCACAAGGGATTAAATGTGTAAAGAGCCAAACGAATAAAGCCAAAGTATAAATTTAGGAAATCAGCTTAGTGCTTTGAAAGATATTGAGGGGGGAGACAGGCTCACGGGTTGACCCTTGGCTGAGACGCTGAGAGGATGGTCGTTTCATGTTGTCCATCTGGCATTTTTTTATTTTTTTAAATCAAACCTCGTGGCTGATGAGGCCACTTCATCTGTAAACTGTGACACTGACGGTTTCCATCACGAACAAACTACTCCGCCCTGATTCCATTACGATATTTAACGTTAGACTATATGTCCCACCGGCTATACTTACCCAATTAAATGGCCCTTCACGGGCTTTGCCGTAATGACCCCATTTTTCTGACAATTACCGTATTAAACTATCATTGCCTATTGAAAAAGTATCATTACCACAACTATCATTTTGAGGAGAGGGAAAAAATAAAAAGACAGCTTCCATCATCTTTTTTAAATGGCTTCTCTTGACAGAGCTATTTCTCCTCTAATGAATCCTGGGCAGTTTTCACGACAGCTAATTAAGGCTTTGCTGGCTTGAGCCGAGGGCCAGGTCAGTGGGTCACCCCCCCCACAAATTACCACCCTTTAAGTTTCAAGTGAGGCATCTGTGTGGGAGGGGCGGTGTGTCTGAATGCTGGCCAAAGTCAAACTTAGTTAATGAGAAGGGAGGGGATCATTTAAAGCTTGAAGGATTTAAAGTTTAGTGTTGTCACTCCCAAGTTTAAAGCAACACAAATATTTTCTTGACTAATGGCAGTGAGAAGAAAACTTAATCACAGTCACATTTAATAAATTAGAAGAAGCATTTCAATGAGGCTAATTTGTCAGATTAGAAGGAGCTTTTAAAAATAAAATTTAAGCAGGTATTAAACATACTTTTTATTAAGCCCGTATTTCTGTCTTGAAAATGTTGTTCACTGGTCTGATATAGTACTGTAACTTTAAATAATGCGTTTTTATTAAATATGTACAGAAAATCACCATAATTAACAAATGAAGACTTGAAATCGGTGTGTAATTAATGTGTGTTTCACTTGGTGAAGTGATTTATTGTAATGAATGAATTCTAATTTATGAAATACAAGTACGTTACAGTGCTTCGCAATAGTATTCACACTGCTAAATTACATTTTTTTAAGCTTTTATGACAAACACAAGCTATGTGTCCATCCAACTGTCAACTGAATTTTGAGCAAACCTTTAAAAATGTCACAAAAATGAAAATGCAAAATTAGGAGTATTTCCATTAACTGGTTGGGAACAAATTGACGTTGACGTTACACATGGATGTAAGAAACAAAACGCACAGGTTGCAAACTTGCACACATCATACATATCAGGAAAATGTAGACTTCTTCCCTATGAGATGGAGTTTTGGACTTTGGAGTTTTAGAGTTTCATGTCTATGTTAAGGCAAATTCCCACCAGTGGATGGGAGTGTTTGCCACATCAGCTCTTATTCTGAAAGTGTGTTTCCATCTCCCCTTCAGAAGACTGACTCATTTTCGCAAAAGCCAAAAACCACCTCAAGAAAACATAAAAACTTTTTTTTTTTTTTGCTAAACTGACAAAGTAATTTCAAATTTAGCCATTTCCATCAACCCTTTCTAATGTGATACTTCAAAATGCGCATAAAAAATTTTTTTTATTAGAAAATATAATATTTTTAAAATTATGTATTACTTTCCTTCCTTGCAATTATGCAGTACTATGTGTTGGTCTATTATATTAATTCCCAATTACACACATTAAAAATTGGTTGTAATGAAAGGAAAGTGAAAAAAATTCAAGAGGTATGAATACTTATGGAAGGCACTATAGACTTGCAGCTCCTGGTGGGACAAAGTGTAGCATAAAAACTCTTTAATAGCCCTGACCAACACTTTCTAGCATTTCACTGTACCTTTCCAAGTGTCCCATAAATCAGGTCAATGAAAAACCTGAATGGCTTCCAATTAGGACATCGTTTTAGATATAATTTGCTGTAATGATTCAAGACTTTTAAAATGATATTCAGAAGCAGACAGACGTAGTTTCGAGGCAATTTATCTCCGCGGCTATTGCTGCTTTCTGCCACGTGACCCAATCGGGAAAAAAGGTGAAGAGTTTAACCATCTACCAACTTCAGAATGACAGTATTTGTCCAGCCAAGGTCTCCAGACACACACAGAGCTGCAGACAGACTTCTTCAACAGAGGAAGGTCACGAACTATAACACAATAGCGAACGTGGCGATAAGAGTTCACCGCAGAGACCTTCTCTAAGCACGACTAATAGGAAAATTATCATTATTAGGGTTCTTATCAGTCTGGGTATTTTCATAAAGGCACATTAACTGAACTTCTGTCTGGTTTGGAAACCTGCTTAAAATAGGAGTAAACGTTGGGATGAAAACGTACAGGAAGTAAAAGAGGAAGTCTGCGTCTGGAAGATTGCTCACCTTAAAGCCTAGCAGCGGAGGTCTGGAGCAGCTGGTGACAAACTTTAACAGTTTGCGCTTTTCTTCATCTGTAAATCCTTCGACCACTTCCCAGAAGATCTGAATAACAGGGTGGTTAGCAGAGTATCCACCTAAAAGAGATTATTGAACAGAAACCACATCACTACCTCATGTTGTCCATGACCAAAGCCTAATTAAAGAAAACAAATAAGTGAGCATAGATTCATGAAACTCTACAAATGCAAAACATGAAATGTATATCAGCTTTGGGCCTTAAGGTCCATTAGGAATGCGGAGTCTAATTTTACAAAAATAAAGACATGTAAAGACAAAATATTTATTTTGAAAGAGATATCTGAGCATTAGCTAAAAGGTTCCAATAGTATTGTGGAGCTTATTTTTGCAATTAGATAATTTTTTGTACTCTTTGCTTCAGTTTTACTTGCAAAACACTTGTGGTTTATCCACACCAATCTAATAATGCAGCAAAATAAAACAGAGGGGCTCAATTTAGACCTCTTTGTTAGCTCAGCTGCCAAAAAGTTTTTAAATGTAAATAAATAAATAAATAAATAAATAAATAAATAAACAAACATCTACGCTTCAAACAAGGGTTCAACAAAGCTTTTAAAATTAAGCTAACATTTAAGTTCTTCCTATGTAATACCTATGGGATTACTTTCATAGCTCAACTCCTATCGTTTTGGCAACATTCACCTACATTACTGCATTGTGCAGCCCTAATCAGAACCTACCTGAATAGTTTGTGAAGTTTTTCAGATCATCGAGACAAATCGGAACATGAGCCCCAGATATCAGCACCTGTCAGGATGAGGCAGGAAGCATGTTTTTTAGATGCACGCTATAAAAATAAAATCTAATCTTTCTTTGGTTCAGTAATTCAGTACCTGGATTTCCTGCTGATCAAACATGCGCAGCCACTCAAGGTTGACCACATTGGCCAGACCCTGTCTGAAGGCCAGGCAGTGAGGCCTGATCTGTTTGTTGAGCCTGTAGTCAGCCACTAAATGGATGTAAGCTATCCGGTTGGCTGTTGTCACTGGGATATCTTTTCCTCCTGGCTTCAGCTCAACCACCTGGAACAGACACAAACGAGGCATTTACGGAGCTGTGGTCATTACCGGGGTTTCTGCACATTTATGTTGAACTTTCAGGCATGGTTTTCCATAGTTTTCTCAGTTCTTTGCAGTCCATTTGTAAAGTAAAAATACAACAATTCTACCACAGATATTTCTACAGTGCTAAGAATGTAAATATTGAACCTGAAGAAAAGAAAATGAAAGGACAAAAAGAAAAAAGGAAACAGGAAACAGGAAAAGAAAAGAAAAAGAACTGATATAATGATGGACGGTAAACAAACTAACATCCAGAGTTATAGATAAATCTCCATGAATTCAAACCACATCTGTTGATGAGCTCAGGTAGAAAAATCCTTTAAAAGATATGTGTTCATCAAACCTACAGAAAGCACTAAACAGGACCCCCATGATAAATTCTCAACTACAAAAAAAAAACACTAAGCTTCAGTGCAGCAATGCTGAGAACACACTGGCATTTAACGTAATGGGGTCCATCTAATCTGTTCATTCCCGTAGTGCTGCAAACTCCACCTTTCAGGAATCCATTTTCTGCCTTTTCTCCCTCCCACCAGATTCTGATTATGTGCTAATGTAAGAGAATTACTGCTGTTATCTTGCTTGCTTTGGCTATCTCACAAGGGCAAATGCAGGGCAGACTGCTCCCGGGTGTGCCTAATCTTCCACAAATTGTTTTCCCCCATTGCGCTCTGTTTGGTGACCAGAAGGACCACATTGTAACTCTGCTGTTTCAGGTGTTGTTTGAGAAGAGCTAATAAGACACGTTAAGGTCCTGAGCAAACAAGGGCTCCCATGTAGAGATCGGGTCTGAGCACAGCTTTTGGAGAGAGAGAAAGAGACATGCTTAAGAGCTGTTGGCTGCTTCTGTCATGCGTGGCGTGAGATAATTTGTGGAGCGAAAGGCAGGCCAGAACGGTCAACAGAGCTGCTGCGTCCTCTGCACTGCAGCAAGGGTTGGAGCGACGGCGGTGACGTGCTTTATCTCTGTCAGGGCCGAGAAGTGGTGCATCAGGCGAGAAATGAATTATTAACGCCACAAAGAGAAACCAAACAGGAGGAAGAAACAGAGCTGAAAAATAAACACACAAGAGCCGCTTGTCGTACTCAGTCGGTCGAGTTACCTGAGCTTCTCCAAGGTCGTTGTTGACCACAGTGAAGTTGAGGCCCAGCTCTTCCACATCGCCCTCGTAGCTCTTGAGGAACAGCAGGTTGCGATACATCTCCGGGTCTAAAGAGGCAAGGTGGTGGATGTCCACGTCTGCACTGGTTCCCAGAAGTTTGGACAGGAAGAAGCTGGCAAAGGGCAATTCCACCAGCATGTTCTCATAGAGTGCCTGAGGAAAAACATTAACATTAGTAACGAGGCCCTCAAAGTTTTTTCTTATTTTGTCATGTTAAGTCCTCAAAATGTAATGTTTTTGAGTGATAGGTCAACACAAAGCAGTGCAAGACTGTGCATGGTTTTCACATATTTTAAAAGAACAATCTGGAAAGTGTGGTGTGTAAATGAAATGGTAGAAATATTTTTTGCATCAGTCGAATTATTAGGACAATAGTTTGCGTCAAGCACCGTCCGATAAGTAAATATTCAAACATGCAACTTCCTGTTGAACACCAAAGGTTTACAGCAGTCAAGCTAAACCGATCACAGCGTTTGAGATCAAAACAGAGTCCAATCAATCTTGAACACACACCTTCGGCTTCTTCCTCCCTCGATTCAAACTTTATAAATGTCGATTCTCACCTTGACCCTAAATGCAATTAAGAAGTGCAGCTGGGCAGGTGACTCATAAAACCTCTAAGCTAATGTACTGGAATAGTAGAAAAAGAGCCTATTGGAGACATTAAAATATACAGGTCCTTATAAATGATAGCGCTAAAAACCCTGACCGCATCAGCTAAATGGATTATAAATCTAGAGGATTTCCATAATGCATGCATCTTAAACACACACAAATGCATAAATCACAGCTATTTTCTAAACACAGGTTAACTGCGCAACTTCAAACATTGTCTATTTTTTATGCAAAATAATCCACTTAGTGTTACTCTCGTGGCCGGCACTAATTTCAGACCATATGCGCTGCGTGGCCCCTTGAAACCTATCAATAACACTTGTGCCGGGAAGAGGCAGCAATAAGTATATGGAGAAAACTTGTAGTCTTATTTTTTCAATGCCACCAGCCTTATTTATGAGTGTTTATTGCCAGAAATTGTGCCAAAATGACTCGGGTTGGAAAGAATTAATTATTATGGCCCGGAGCCTTTTAATATAAGTGAGTGCAGTGGCAACGCAATTAAAGCAGATCGCGGCACCATCAGGTGGAATAAATGCCAGCGGCATTGCAGGTGCGTTCTGTTAGCTGCCAAATAAATTCCTTAATTTACAACATTATGAATCAATAAAATTCTAATGCCTTTCACACGCATCTTTATCAATCAGAGCAGCGACGCTTTCACGCGCCTGCAGAGAGGATGGCGGGCTCGGGGAGGATCAGAGCGATTACGAAGTGAGAAGAAGTGCCGCTGATGAGGGCGGAGGTTTGGCGGTAATGAGACGGGGAGAATCCCTCACGGCTCGCACCGGGACACATGTGAAAAAGAGGAATCTTTAGGCCAAAGCCAGAAATGCAAAGCAACCCTCTGTGTATGTTTTCAATGTGTGTAGCTTAAATCTTTCAGCTTGTCAGCGGGGTGGACAAGTGAGGAAGAGGGATGATGGCCGGCCTCTATTCTGATGCTCAATCCCATTTCAGTGAGTACCCCCAGACAAGCCACTCCCGCCTGTAATACATCACCTCCACAACAATGGCACGCCTCGGACATTAATTAAGAATATTAATCTCCTGTGTCCTTTGAGCCGCAATGTGCACGGCGCGCGCTGCGGCAGCGGTGATGCAATTCCAATCCATATAAACGGCTCGCCTTTCATCCAGGCAATAACGGGCACTAAACAAATATCAATACGCCTCTCAAATGGCCACTCAAACGTCCATTTTTATGGAGAAAGAGGAACTTAAAGGTAGGGTTAATTGAAAGTCAAATTCAAATTAATTTCCCTCAGCCTAATTGCCTCGACCATTAGCTGCAGAGAGCACAGCGCGATAGATGCAGGAACTGTGGGAGCAGATTGATTGCTTCTCACTTCAACAGAACACAGAGAAGAAAAGGAAACAAAAAGAGGAGGAGCAGGAGTTACGACGCTCCGGTAAGTGGACCACACCGTCCGAGACTGTTTAAGAGAGAAGAGCCCTGGATGTTCCTGACTGTAAAACAGATCAAAATGCTATTACCACATGCTTTGAACGCTTATTTATGTCCTGTCTTTGTGAGGCCGTTGATTTAATGCTGGCCAAATGTAGTCGCTACACAAACAAGAGGTAGGAATCATCCGCTAATGGAAGCCCTAATTGAGAGGCGACCGCTTGTCATGAGGTAATTCCTCTTCGTGTTGAGATGATAGCTCCCTCATGAGGAAGGCATCTTGATAAACAATCATCACCACTTGCATTAGGGATGATTTAAAAACATTAGGCTCTAATAAACAGCTGCATCAGAGGAGTAAAGGAGCAGGCAGACGTCGTCTTACTGCATAGTTAAATTCCAGCTGGAACCACTAAACCTAATTTTATTCAAGAGTTTAAGAAATGTAAGCTTTTGGAACAAATAAAGTCTAATTTTATACAAAAATACTGCGTGATCTTTACATTGTCACATCTAATGAAGAGATCCATTGATCATAATTTTGTCAAGTCTATCTGTACAGCACATTTCAGCTGCCAGGGAATTCGAAAAGTTTGTAAATATTTCCAAATCCATCTTAGAGATTCTTTGTTAAGCCTTAGTATAATAAAATCTTAATCTCTTTTGCACCACGTTTTCCGTTTAAATACTTTCTTACATCACTGTGCTTCTTCTAACTTGTACATTTTCTCACTTATACCAAAATAGCTAACTTTGATCCTTCTATCCTCAGTAATAACATCCACACTGAAAAGTGTTAGAGTTTCCTTATAGTGGTCAACTGCATTCACTGGTCAGAATCTTGAGTTTCTAGCCGACCACCTTTAATCTGACACACTCACCTTTCCGAGGATCCTGCCCAGGAAGTAGTAGTGTCTCGTGAAGGAGTCGCCCACCAGCATCTCTGCAGCAGGATTCGGATACAACAAACCCTCGTTTGTGGTTTTGAAAAAGCCCTGGTTGGGATTGAAGCCCGATTTGAGAAGCTCGTTGAGGAACTCGCGAAAGATGCCGCCTCCGTCGATGCCTGCCTCATCCAGACCGTGAGCGTTGAGAAGGTGGACTCGAATCCTCTTCTTAAGGTCCGGTTCTAATTGAGTAACAAGTCAAAAAGAAACAAGGAAAAAAAAGAATTTACAAAAATATATTTTAACAACTAATTTATGACCGTCAGTCTTGAGCCTTTTAAAACATATTTTGTACTTCATTTACTCTTTCATTTGTTTAAAAGCAATTTCTATCAGGGACATTAGCAATCTGGCTATTTACCTTCCTAGCTTATCGTGGTAATAGTTATTTTTCTTCTAAATAGACCTCAGAAGCAGGAAAACTCAATTGATTTTAAAGTTGCCGTTTGTATAGTTGTAATGTGTTAAGTTAAATAACTTTTCAAAAGCACAGAATTTAAATGATTAAATGTTACTTTTTTGTCGTTTAAATTGTTTTTATTGCTAGAATGTTTCTATTCCTCTTACAAACCTTACTGCTTTTCATTGCAATTTTAATGAAAAGACCCAAACACAACAAGGAGCACAAACTGTGAGGTAGAAGAAAATTATACTTTGTTCACAAATTTTTCACCCAAATAAAAACCTGAGAACCTTTTGGATTATATGCAAAACACTGTGAATGGCCACGCATCTCATGATCTCCACATCAACCAGTATGCATATTTAGTTGAAGGATAAAGTTTCAGACTTTCCCAAGGCACGGTGAATATTTTGAAAACATCACAACAAAAGAAGAAAAGGCTTTTTCTTTAACAAACATTATTTACAAGACTTGCTCATCCTGACCTACGGAATATTCAGATCAATTCTATACGAGGTTGTCTTCCAGAATAATAAATGTAGAGCGATAAATCAGAGCAGCTTTAACTTATAGACACACAAATGATATAGATCATGTCTTCAACCCAGGTCGCCTACTACTCTTTTTAATCAGAGTGCCCCCATCATCCAAGTACCCTTTCAAACTCAAACACAAAAGAGGTGACTTAAAATAATTGATTCGGCTTTTATGTGATCCATTATAATAATCAGAATCACAATTATGCTTTACTGAAATTCCATATGCTGCCCGAGGATGGAGGTAACCTTCATCTTCTATGCAAACTCTAACCCTTGTCCTTAATGTTGGGGTTTTATATAGCTTAACAAGAGTTTCAGTGGCAGCGTGGGCATCTAGTAAACCATCTCAGTCTTATGGTGTTCGTCATCACGGCATAAATAAAAAAATAAAAAATTATGGAGCGGTTACAGAACGGTTTTCCAGACGTGTGCACGGACTTTTTAAGTCCAACACAACTGGCAGTGCTTTTACTGAAATGACTTGGACGCTCGTCTCACCGTTTTCTGGGGAGAGTTTATCATAGGCGTCTTCGTAGATGTAGTTGCGTCTGATGGTGACATTGATGCCATCAGGGAACGGTCCATCCCCCTGCACGTCACGTTTGTCCACAGAGATCAACCTCTGGAAGATCTGGAGGGAGGATGTACATCCAGCGATGGAGTTTGTAACAAGTACGTTCAGCTGAGATCAATACAAGCTAAATACAGTTTTATCTATGATCATTATATTGATAGGTGAAGAGGTTTATATTAGCAAAAAATCTTTTAACTGTAACCCTTTTATACATCACAAAATAATAGGAAAAAAAGAATATTTGAGAAGTTTATTTAACTTCACACCTAGTTATTTAACTTTGACACAAGATGTAGCTAGTTGATGGACACAGCAAAGCGGTAAGTTGCAAGTAACAATAAAATGACAAACCTTACATTAAACATGAATTTATTATGTAATGATATGACATATTAGGGGTGTAGCGATGCAATAATTTCACAATACGATATTCTGGTCATGATACGATATGTATTACGATATTTGTTGAGCGATACAATTCACTACAATTTTACAATTTTCTGAAAGATTTTAGAAGGACAGTGATTTTAGTGACATTTTGTGCTCCACAGATTTGAATTTAGTTAACTGAAAACTGATTAAAAGCACCAACTACACAATACCTGACTATGATTGGACAGTCTAACAGTCTGCAGCTGGACAAAATGAATCAAAGATGCAGTGAGAGAATTAGTTTTTGTCATTTAATTTATGTGGATTTGACATAAAACTCAAAAGTTTAAACGGTAATCCAGGATCAGAGTGGGGAGATTATCAGCCTTTATAGACTCTCAATATGCAAATGATTGCACTTATGTTTTTTCTTTTGGACACTGTGGCTGCATTTTGGAGTAAAAATGCAGCCACAAATGCAGTTTTTTGGACTATGGAAAAAAAGGCGTTTCCACCTTGGCTCCCGGAGTTAGCCGTGGCTGTAAGCTGCTTTCTTCTAACTGCTAAAGTAGTGGCTCCGCTTCACCCCGTAGTGATCGACTCCATGCAGCTACGCAGCGCCGCTATTCCCCTGCTTGGATCTTTGAGTAGATGCCTCTCAGACTGCCTGGATCTCATAGTTCTCTCAGTCTCTGATACTCTTTGTCTGATGCTATTAAGAATGATTGATCAGCCATTGTTATCATGGAAATCCTCACTGCGCCGCGAATTCCGGCTGGAGGTTCTTCCTCTTCGTCTTCCTGCTCAAAACACAGCGCTGCTGCGCGCCCGCTTCAGATGTTATCAACCTATGTTCATTCTTCAGGTAATCCTTTATATACAGAACAGAAACCGCTAAGCTAAAAACTAATTACGAAGTGAATGCTACCAGTCGAAATTTGCATTAATTTCGCGATCTCACTGCTTTTGCAGCTGCTCCGTTTGCGCCGCTACTCCTTTCCGCTTCTCTTTCACGGTTACTTGCGCAACTTTACTTCGTTTCTCAGCAACAAAATACAGCCCATCGTTATTTATTGAAGATTTTACATTTCCAGAAACACAGGAATCTAATGTTTCGTTTTGTTTTGTACGTTTGGAGGCTCATTCCCTCTCACATAATCGGAAAAGGGGAATGGCGGCGCTTTTGACATTTCTCTGACATTCGGAAAACTATGGTTTACTAATTTTAGCATAACTCCGGTTATACTTGGCCTATTAACACAATTTAAAAACTGGTGTGTAGTTTATAATGTGCACTTTAAGCTCAAGTTGAAAGTGAGACTGAGGGAGGTGGAGTCTTGCTGCTACGCCGTAACAAACTAGACGTTAAAAAGAGCTATACGGCTATGGACCCCTATGGTCTAACGGATCGATACTCGAAAAATCGATACTTTCCGAGGGCAGAAAATATAGATATATACGCCGAATCGATTTGTTTATACAGCCCTATAACATATTGCAATGTGCGACATCATGTCTGTTTATGTCAGTGCTGTATGGTAGCTTTTAGCTCCTTGAGGACATAGTCATACTGTGTGCTTCTAATAGTTTTATTACATAAACAAATTAGCTGTTCTGGTGTTAGCTAACTCATTAACTATGATGAGCCCTTAAGGCAGCATTTTCTGGTTCAAACATGTTAGGCTGGATGGATGGATGGATGAGTTTTCTGTTGCTGACATTTTTTGTGAAGTGCCTCAGTTACATTTAAAGAGACGGAACCAAAACGAGTTGGTCTCAGTCGCACCTCAGGACTGGGATAAAAGATGCGCCAAAGGAGATATAATAACGAGGGATTCAGACTAAAGCATTGTAGTTTTACTTTATACAGATCACAACTGAATGATTTAAATATGGAAAGGAAGGATTTAAAAGTATTATATTAACATTTATATGAATATAACAGGATAGTTAGTACTGAAACTCTGAGCTTTCTAATACATTCCAGAAACCCTTTAAAGATGTAAATTCATAACAGTGAAACCAAAAACAATAGATTCGAATGTTTGATTATGTTTCAACTCTTGGGCTTGTGCTGCAGGTTTGTGTAGCGGTGGGATACCTTGACTCGCTCCTCAAATGGAACAACAAAAGGCAACTCTGTGAGGATGGCCAGGTGTCTCTCTTCAGACACAGATAGCTGCGGAGGCTCAAAACCAACTGCAGAAATAAACACATGCACATCTTGTTTATCAGGACTCCGTGTAGAAAATATCTTTTCAGTCTTTTCTTTATAAATATGTAAAGACACATGCAGGTAAACTTAAAAGTGTTAATAACACAAAGAACTATAGGTCTAGAAAGCCGGTCAATAATCCAACTAAATCTCTTGTTTTATGTATTTTCTGTAACTGTGTGCATGAGCGAAATGAGGATTGCACTTTTCTGTCTTTTTTGATTTTGTAAACCCATCTAAGTTAATGTTTGATTAAATTCAAAGGTTCAAAGGAGGGGAAAAACAGACCCAATTGCTAAACTGCTCTTTACCCTGGTCGTTCAAATGCAGCTCAATTATTCTGCCCAATTAGTCAACCTGATCTGCATTCTCCCATCAGGTTTCCATCTTTGAGGAGAAATATGGCCTCCGAGTGGTCAATACGTACCTCATTTATCAGCGCTGGGCCTGTCCATTTAAGGAAATGAGAAAAGGCCAGACAAACACATGCACCAGATGTGGCTGAGTTCATCAGGTACTTTCACGCTAATTGAATTTATCTCATACAGGCTCTGAGTGGCATTAGGGAGATCATACACACATTGTTATCTGCCCGTTTTCACACTATATGTCAGAGAAAAGCGCGGTAGTTAAAAGTGGGCCTAATGAGCCCTGCGTGCATCCGTGTTCCCATCTGAGTGTAGCTAAATGAGAGGACCAGCTTAATTTGTGTTGGCAAACATAGAGGCAGTGATTTTAGGAAGAAATCACTGATTGCGTGGGCAGGCGAGATGACCCTAACATCACATAATAATAAACTGCTGAAATGAAATACTTAATGATTCAAATGAAATTAAAAAATGTTGACAACACAATTGTAACACATAAGCTTCGAGTAAGTAGGGACACAAAGTATGGTTTGAGTTCTGAACTCTACTTAGAACATTTACAAACTGTTTTTTTTGTGGAAAATAATCCATCTTGTACATTTATATCAAATTAAAAAGCTTGAGTGTAGCCTATATTACCATCAAGCGTAGACTGAAGAGGCCCAATGCGCCCCATCCTTCTTGTTCTCCACACGTGTCTTGCTGATGGGACATAAAGTTGAGTGACCTACACAGAAATGAAGTTAAACATCATTTTGTGTTGAAAATGAACCATTGTTGCTTTAAGGTTTGAAAGATTACAAGTTTTTTCAACATTTTCAGTTTCAAAACTTCCCTAGACTGAAATTTTAGGGGGTTTTTTTTCTCTAAAATTTGAAAAAAAATATTCCTTTTCTTTTCTTAAAATTTGAGTGAAATTGCAATAGACAGAACAGCGTGGTAAACTATTTATTCATATTCTGCTCAGTTTCTCTCAGGTAGACTGTATGGACAACTCACCTCTGACAGAAGACACTTGTAAAAGCACCTAAAGCATACTGCCAATTTTAACAAAATATATATTTTAGTACTTAACCTGCAACTTTTTAAATACACTCTATACTTTTTTAAATTTGTTAATCTAAAAGATATTTGAGATGGAAATCAGAGCTAAAGTTAAAATGTTATGATGCAGATGGAGCACCTTATCGGCCCGGATGTTGACCTCCTCAGACAGCCAGTGACCCACTGGACAGAAAGGTCGTCTGATGTCGCGAGCTTTCAGCATCTTCACCAAGTTAGTGATGACCTGTGTTGTAGATCAAAAAAAAGAAAAAGTCATATTAGCATATTTCACTAAAACAAATATATTCATAATAGTTGAAAACAAAGTGTCCAGTGAAGCCTTTTTTTTAAATGTCTCTTGAACAGGATGAAGTGCTTCATCGTAGAGGGGGAAAAAAGCAATTTGAGAAGTCAGCCATTAGTGCACCCTTTATGGGGAGTATAAAAGAAAAACGGCCTGTGCCGTCCCTCAATGTCCAGCCTTGTTAATTACCAGCGAGGTCTGCTGACATCAGCCACTGGACAGAGAACGCCAAGGCTTTACAGCTCAATGTGCTTTGAGTACAAGAGTGGCCGTCTAACGGGACGTTAAAAAGAAGTTAGCTCGCTTTGATGTAATGTTGATGGTTGGTATCAGGAGTTTCTATAAATTATATTGCCACTTTAAAAAAAATAAAAATCTGAAAAAGGTTTTTATACCGTTATATAATGGACACAAGCGAAGATCAAGTTCTTAGAGCTATAACAAAAACAAAAAAAAAACAAGACTTTCTCATTCAATTATAATAAGCTTCCTTGTTGCTATTGTGAAAAACACATTCAGACACATTTGAATAATGTCACGTATGTCATTGACGCAATAACACTCAAAGCTCGGTCCATTTCCATATAATACCCCAGCTGGATTAGCTCAATCGAAACCCTCCTCTCTAAGGCGTGTCATTTTCATAGAGCGACAATCAATCCCGGCCAATCATCAGGAGGCAACCAGAGTCCGCAATAATGGCGAGTGCAAAATGCTGTAAAAGGTGCGTGGAGATGGGCTCGGAGCAGACCCACCCCCTGACTCTGGGAATGAATAAGCATTCCTTAATTAGCCCATCGGGTTAAGTGCAAACCTTAATGGGCCTTTCCCAAACTCCTCCGTGACATCGCTCTCCAAACATGGCCAAGAAGAAAGTTCCATTAGCAATATTAATACAAGCTTAGTTGATCATTTTCATTCAATTAACTTCTTTCAATTAAATAGATAGCTCGACAATGGGGGCGATAAAAGATGGAGAGGGACGGCTGATGACACGAACCAAACATTAACGTGTTAGGGGTCAGCGGCGTTAAACCAACTGTAAATCCCACTGTTCAATTTGGAAAATGCATTTTCCCTGCTCCTCACTTCTTTAATGGGTCGTTTTAGCTGACAAGAGGCCTTTGAACTGATCTTTTATGAAAACTCCCTCGACGTGCTTTTGAAGTATTTGCCACCTCCTTCTAAATGCTTGTGTTCACTTCTAACAGCCAAGAACAAAAGTGACTTAAGGCCCGTTTCCTTGAATAAACAGAAGAAAGAGAAACGAAAGAAGGCCTTGAATGAGAGGATTGAAGTCGATCCTGTTTTCAGCCTCATTTCCTCACAGTAAACAACCAGTGCTCGTTGTCTTTGCCCACTCAGGCATATTTTGCCAACTTCCACTAACAGATAATCATCACAGCATCAATACACATAGTGACTACACAACAATTTAATGACAACAACACACAGATTAAGCAGCAGACTGTGGAAATAGTGTGTTTAATTAACTAGCAGGATAATACATATTTCATTTCACCTGAATTGCATCCATGGCCACTGGGAACTTTTATTCACCTTGAAACTTAAAGGTAACAACAAAAATATTCAATTTCATTTTTCATTTTGAATCTCTGTATGTTGTTCAGGGATAACCCACAAACCAGGAAGGCTGAATTTTGTCATTAACTGGAAACTGATGGAACATCGCTGACCTGAACAAATTTTCTATCACCATGGGATGAGAGGCTGATGACCAAAAGTCTGAGCTTGACAGAATTATTCAGTGGAAAAAAATCTGGTCAGACGATGACCTAAATGACAAATATTCTATTTGTATGAGTCAGTGTGTGACTTTCAGACTTCATAACACTGTATTAGGTCATGATCATAGCAGGCTGTATTAGCAGCCTCATGCTGTGGCGCTCTTATGCTTTCATACTAAGGCATTTACAGTGGCCGTCTGTGGCTCAGTGGATAAAGTTCTTGAAAATAGCAGGTTGTGGCAGGTTCATACTGCCACATTTACATGTTCCCTTTCTCAAGACACTTAACACTACCTATCTGCGTACTGGTGTATATATATGTGTGTGTGACTGGGCGAATGTGGCTGTAGTGCAAAGCACTTTAAGTGGTTGGTGTGACTGGAAAAGCATTACGTAAGTTCAGACCATTTACCATTTTTACCATTAAAAAGGGAGACTACCAAGTGACTGAAACTTGGAATTCTTGTTCCATTAGGAAAATAATCCCAAACACACATTGAAGCTAAATTAGAAAAGGATAAAGTGGCCTAATATTAAAGCAGTAGTACGTAACTTTTGCAAAAATATGCTTTTTACACATTTCTTAAAACTGTCTCCATGTTTTGACAGTATGAGATAGATGTCCTGTGAAGTGATCAAGCTTTAAAGTCAATAAAGAAACCTGTATTAAAAGTTGTCAAAGATAAACTATATTTATACATTTAAAAAAATCACTTTTAGAAACACTAGGAATTTATAGAATTGACTAAAAAGACAAAGAAAATCTATTTCTGTAAAAAGATCAATCAGAATCTGAAGGCATAAAGGATTCACGCTCAGCTTTAATGAATTAATTATATTACATACCTTGAAGAGCTGCACCCAGCGCTTCTGCTCGGCCTGGATGCGCCGCTGGACCTCGGTGTTCGTCTTGACGCCCACGCTGCGGAAGGCAGCCATGTACTCCTCCCTGTGCTCTGCTTTAGTCTCGGGGTAGGCCAGCTTGATGATGCCCAGGCATGCGTCTCTCAGGCAGCGGGACAAAGTCACCAGCTCAGACAGAGTGAAGGGCATCATGGAGGACTGCATCTGACCTGCTCAGAAGGAGAACGTGCTCAAAGTCTTCTAATGAGCTTCGATCTCTACAAGCTGTTCAAGCTGCTGTGGACAACTCATTTAGTGAACAAGCGATTACTAGGACAAAAAAGGTAATTTAGTAATAGAGTAACTTTTAACCTTAGTATACAAACTCAAAAACAGGTAATTTGCTGAAAGAACAAAACTCTCAGAGCAGCATTGAAGGAAAACTGTAGAAAGAAATATATAACTTGACTTTTCACATGTTGGTACTAGAAATGTGGTTTTAGCTGCAAATGCATTCATTGTAACAAATAATCAAGTGTTTACTAAAGAAATGCCATGATACTGCATTTGAGGCAATACTAAGGTTATTTTTCCTCTTAGGCAAGAAAATTGAATTTCTTCTTTTGAAAAGAAATTTATTTATTTGAATTTTTTTCTGTTATTGAATAATATATGCTTAAGTGGTTTGATGAAAAAAATCCACATAATGAACCGTTTTTAAAAAAAAACAATCTGAATAGTCATCAGAATAATCAATCACTAAAATAATCATTAGTTGCAGCCTTAATTTATGGGTATCAGAGTAAAGAGGGCTGAAAGCATACACACACCAGACTTCACTATTTTAGTATCTCCATGATGTGCTACTTTAGTCCATCACATCAAATGTAATAAAATATGTTCTAGGTTTCTTTGGGTATAAATACTTTTACGCCGCTTTATATGACTTTGGTTGCCATATAAAGGAGAAGTATTAAAAAAAATAATTTGGAAACAAACTTGAAGTTGATCTTTTTATATTTTCTGCTCAGAAAATATGCCCAGTACCTTCCATTTCATGTCCAAAGAACTCGCTGTCATGCACAGAGATAAGCGAGTGACTGAAGAGAGAGCTGAAGAGGTAAAAGAGGGGAATGATCCGGTTCGAATCTTCGAATGACATGGGGGAACCCCGAGAGATCAGCTGGAGCAGAGGCACCATGGAGCTGAGGAGGAAGACACGGAAAAAGCAGAAGCATGATGACACCGTCGACATTAAGTGCTCACTAGAGAGCAGAAACAGTCATAGTATCTTACCCGGTAATCATTTTAGTTGTCATGGAGGTTATCAGGTGCCACAGATGCCTCAGGAAACGTGCGTTGAAAGCCAAGCTGTACAGGAGTCTGGAGACAAACAACAAATTAATAATAAACAAGATTTAAGACAGAAATGCATTAAAAGGCAGTTCAAATGACACAATCGGGGCAATAAACAATAAAATTACTCTCAGCCTAACGGTCTGCAGCGCTAAGACTGTTAACTTTGCCTCGTTTAGCAGCGGACACAGAGAAAAAAAAAAAAAAGATTGTGACCAAACATTTCAGTTATAGAATCTTCTTGGCCTTTCCCTCCTTTTATGCGTTGCGAGGGGCCAAAAGGAGATTAAATGAGCCATTAAGCTTTATTTAGGCGAGGCACCTTCCATTAGTAAACTAGTTGCTGGCGAGGGTGCCCAGCTCAGGTCATAAACAGCCCCACTGGCTTCCTGCTGGAGCTCTCCCCCCCCCCACACATTTAACTTAATGGCCAGGGAACCAGGACAATGGAGGATGGAGGAGGAGGGGCACCCTGGTCCTTGCTGTGACCCCTGATGACTAGCATGCTTCCACACTCAGGTTGAATTAGTTGAGAAACACAGAAGGAGCCACATACCTCCCTGTTGTTGGACTCAGCAGGCTGAGGCAAGAAGGTGTGAAGGGGTTCTTTGTTCCAGAGTATTTGTTTGCGTATACGCTGGAATTGCTCGGTTTTTCACACCGAGGGTAAGTAAAGGTGACAGTAGAGTGGTAAGTAAGCTAAAAGGCTAAATGAAGTGTCCCTAAATATAATGGGCCCTTGTCTAGAAGGGACAGCTGTAAAGACACTATCCTTTAACACAACAAGGAAGAGAAAACATCCAAATCCTCAATAAGCCTTTAATTTCCAACCCTTCCGTTTCCATATATCAGAGCTCATTCAGAAATCCTAAATTAGAAATGAACATTAGGGGGCAGACTGTCAGGCGAACCCTCAATAAGGCATGAAAAATGGTTGGTGTCGAGCACAGACCATCTGTCAGTGCAACAAGGCTCAGAAGAGAAGCACCGAGCTGCACTGGGGGCTCATAACAAGTCGGGCTGGTGTTTGATTGAAATGAGAAACAAAGCACTAAATGCCAGCTGACCTGCTGATTTACAGCCGAGGGGGAAACCGAGCCCCTCCCCAATTTCAATCACGGAATGAAGCACTAATAAACAAAGTCAAGGCATCAAAAGGGGGTTGCATGTACGTGCGTGCGACGAGCGTCTTGATAAATAATGTCTGAATCGTTTCATTTTTGCTACGGTGAAAAGAAAAACCGTGTCCGATGGTAGGCCGGGGTCGGATCCGATAAACCGGGAAACCGGAGCGAGTTTCTGCCTCAATGCAAATTAAATCTTCATCATCAACGTCCTTATTTCACATCAACACAAAAATCTCAGCAACCATCTAAAAGTAAATGTGGACTGCTTCCCATCAAAGGGAACCAGTTAGCGGATTGGTGTTATGCCGGGAAATTACGCCAAATATCTAACTTTACCAATTAGAGATAAATTACAACACGCTCAGCAGGACAAACAGAAGATCAACTTATTGAGCGAGTTAAAAAGCAGTTCTCCAATTAAAACCAGCAAAGAAAGAGAAATTTAATGAGACATTTTCTATATTTATTACAAAGGAAGTGTGCCGGGCCTACTGCATGCAGCCAGTCTCTCCTTTTTTTTGCTGTAAGAGCAGTAAATCAAGACCGGGATGCAATTTGCTCCCCTTAGCCTCTTGTAAAGCTATCCCGTCCACTCCTGCAGCGATTAATCTTCCTCCGTGAGCTAATTATTTTGTTACAGATATCCAATAATGATGGAAGACGAAGGACAGGATTTATGATAAAAGTAGAGAAGAGAGGGAAGCTGTAAAAGAGGACAGGGACTGAAAGAGAAATCCTCAAGAACGCTACAAAGAATTAAAAAAACTAAGCTGATTGTCCTAAAAGAAGTCTTTTTTGCATTCGTCTCTGTGAAACAGCTAAGACCGAGTCAGATTGGATGGCGAGCCCATGTGAACATTGACTTTGAAGTCTTGCCACATATTCTTAATCTGTGCTTTAACTAGACCACTCTAACTCTAGAACATTCTTTTATTCATATTTCTAAAGTACATTTTCAAAGAAATTACATGAATGATTAGGGATTCCTAAAACACTTAAAAGTTTAATGGGTTTAATACTAAACTCCACCAATCTGATGGTTGAATAACCTAAATAATAGATTAAAAACAATACATGTCTTTAGTTACATAATTTAGCAGCAAAATAAGAGTCTTTGAATTGACAATGTTGCTTGTTTTCTCAATATATGGTTTTCGATTAAAACGTGATTAATTAATCAGTCACTGCAATTAACTCAATTAAATATTTTCATTAAGCCCCACTACTAGTCTTTAGCTGAATATACAGTAAACTAAAATTACCACTGTGATATTTATCTATTAGTCACCAACTCTCCCCATCAGATACAATTCAACTAACAGGTAATGACTCCACTAATGATTAACTCCACTGGGTTTACTGTCCATGAAGGTGGGTCTAGCTGACTTCCTGTTAGCCAGTTCCTTCCATCCTAAGCCGTCGCTGACATCCATCCCAACCCTAATGTAATTAACGAGGAAAAGACCTAATTTCCCTCGTCCAGAACGGACGGCTTCCTTGACATCTCTGCCGGTTGTAAATGCCAGTGGGTGCGGACCAATGATAGCTGCTTGTCTCAAATCCCCATTAGCTTCATTGCTGAATGCGGAGCAGCAACACATAAAACAGTTTTCCTCTCAGTCAGGTGGAATCCGCGACTGATTGGGGAAATTATTGTAATAAGGTTTAGTGCCTGCTTCACATTATTTAAAAGGGATTAAAAAACATAAATTGAGTGTGTGTTTACATTATGACAGTCCATTTAGTACTTTGTGAATTTACAGTGGAGGAGACAGACGGATATGTCCGCCAGCAGTGAAGGACGATGCCCTGGCTGCTTTTTAAAATCAAACGCATGTGGTTTAATTGGCCAAAAACTCTCGAGTGTTTCACGATTGCAGTCAAGTAAAGAGCCACCAGAACAACAAAAGAGAGGAAATAGAGTAATAAACACCAGGCAGGGTGCTAAATCATCCTTTTTGTGGATTTCTACCTGACTTTTGGCACCATGAGTCGATGCTGCACCATGAGCGTGTGACAAATGGATGCCATCATGGTGAAGACCTCCTCGCTGGCCGAGTCCCTCCAAACCAGGTTCAGCAGGGCATTAGTCTGCTGTTTTGTGTCCAGCTTGTGGATGCATTCCTCCGTTATCAGCTGCACAGAAATGCGGCTGTTGTCCTAACAGAGACGTGTGGGGAAAAAAAGAGACTTAATACCATAACCCAGTTTTATCTACAATTAATGTCCGAATACATTTTTTTACACTACAAACATTAATGTATTCCATTCATCGTGGGATTTTATGTGATAGACACTCAATAAAAAACATGGAAATGCAGTAGTCTGGTCAGAGGACAAACTTTAGTTTCTTGGTCTTCATAAAAGCTTCACTCAAGTGCTTGAAAGTTTGATGACATCATAGAAAAGAAATCAACAGGATTTATTTTGCAGGAGTTTCATCTCACCTTACAAAACCCAAAGCACAAATTTGTTTTATTCCCTGAATGCTGTCGTTTTTTTTTTTGTTTTTTTTTATAGATAATATGTGTCCTTATGTGTTGGTTGTACCTGCATGGGTGTAGGGTGCATGTCACCATCATCATCATCCTCTGAATCACTGTTCACTTCCGGCCGGCTGGTGCTTTCCGACACCGGAAGCAGCGGCAGCAGAGCCTGCAGAGCCCGAAGGTAGAGCAGGTGTCCCTCCTCTGACAGAGAGCCTTTGAACATACACCCACCATCACTACGTTGTTTATTGTTTAAGTTTGCGTACTTCACTGACATAAGGAATTAAATATGCACAGGAAAAATGGTAAACTTAATTGTGTCACCTACCCAAGCAGTTCTCTCCTGCAGAGAGTACAAAGTAGAAGAGCCACGGCGCCTGGCTTTGTGCTGCCGAGAAAGAGTCGATGGTGACCTGCAGGGAGCTCAGGAAGGCCTCGAATGGGAACGAGAGACGACGGTCCGACAGCGCCGGGATAAAAAAGTGAAAGATCTGCTCGGTGAACGGCGCAGAGATGAACTCCTCGGTAAACGCCGCAAATACAAACTGCCTGTGAGACAACAGCCAAACATCCCTTTGAATGCGGTGTAGAAAAATGGCAGATCACACCGGTTTTAGTTATTGGGGTTGTTTCAACACAATTCTGCTTCATTGGCTTTCTAAACAAACAATATCGTCTCTCCAAATAGGAGTGCTTTGTCTAACTTGGTCAATAACATCTGGTCGGGCGAAGAAGAAATAATTAACTATTGGAATCACTGTGTGCACAAGTTTGTCTCCATCCCGCTGTGTCTTTCTTCATAAAAGAAAAGAAATTCTCCTGTCGTTATTAGAAAAGTCTTAAACTGAGTGTCAACAGTCTGATATTCAGCTCAAGAATCCAGTGGGACTTTTATGACTTATTGTCAGTGGACCTCTTATGTAATTACTGCTTTAAGACTGATGGAAGAGCATACAGACACAAAACTTTTATTTGATAGGAAGAAGCAATAAGCCTGCAACCTGAACTTACAAGCTTATTTCTCCTGTTGTTTTCTGTAGATATTGTGGGGGTTGCATACATGGATACCTTTTGAAATGCATTCAATATCTCAACAAAGACATTGTTGAGATACATTTGTTCATAATCATCTGCTTTCCAACTGAGGTAGTTGGCTTACTGTTAACAATCTAAAGCCTAAGTTGTTTTAACTTTATCCAAGTGACTTTCAACAACGGTTTCTTTTCCAACAATGCCTAGTTTTTAAGTTCAGCACAGTAAGTAATCCCTACCTGGTGACTCCCAACTGCCGTTAGCTAGTCTTTTACACTTTTTACATATTTTTTCCACCAGACATGTAAACAAATATGAGCAAAAAGCACAAATGCAACTAAAACGGTTGTAAAAATGCTTTTAAAAAATTCTGTGTACCTTGCGCCTGTTGTGCAGGAGGAGTAAGTAAAGTGCAAAGGCTTGAGGATGTGCTCCAACAGTGTGCTTGCCAGAGGAATAGAGGGAGCATCGCTGTACTCCAGGCTGGAGGGCAGTCTGTGATTTACAAGACTGTACAGCGACTTGTAGTATCCTAAAAACAAACAAAAAAAGAAATAGAAGAAATTAGGTTGCATGAAAACTACACCAACTACAAATTAACACAAACTAAATGTTTAGGAAAAATTTTTTGCGCTGCAGTAAATTATGTAATTTTTCTAAACATCTCACAAAAAAACTCAAACTGAAGTCTCAATAATTTGAAAAGCCTCAGTCCATGCAAAAAGCGTAATATTAAGGTCAATTTAACAACTTTTTAAATGTAAAAATGCATTTTATTTCAATGCACCGCCAGCTCACCTTTTTGTACCATATAGTGCAAAATCTGCTCAAGTAACGAAGCTACATTGTTAGCATCTGGAATAACAAGAAGATAAGTTCTCTCTGAAGAAAAGATTTCTAACATCCGCATTGGAACAGCAACATTTAAACTGTCATCTGGGCAGTTTTGCAGGAGTCTGGGAGAAAAAGAATAAGTATGTAAGTCCACGGAAAGATTCAGCTTCTTCATGGCAATCAATCAGCATCCTGTGTTTGTGTGTCCAGAACCTTTACCTGCAGCAGAATCCCAGGATTCTTTTGATCTGAAATACACACGTCTGCTTCTGGGGACTGTTCAACAGCTTCACGAACTGACTGTTGTGTTTCACCAGGTTCTGGCATAACCATATCTTTACAAACACAGACAGGCAGATGCTTTAATAGTAATTAAAGCACTATCAAAAAAAAAAGCACTGGTAATACTGCATTCTTACCAATCTATGTGCGTCCACACTCTGTCTGTAGAAAAATATAAGTCGTCTCGATAGGAGGCATAGAGCAGAGGCAGCCATGACGTGCTGCGTTCCCTCTGCCTGGGACTGACTGACGGACTCATCAAACTTGGCTCTCTGAAAGGCATACTGCAGGGACGAAATACAGTAATTGAATGAAAACACTTGTTCTGTGAAGCTAAACATAAAGAAATAAATTGTTCAAAATTTTCCTTATAAAAATCTAAAAAGTTAAAACTAAAAATAAAAGTTTGAGTCACTTGAGAAATCATAAATTTAGTCCTACAAAAATTTAAGAGCAAATCTACAGACTTCCCCCACTTTCCTTCTTCTCACTAAGGCATTCCAAAATCAACCAGGTGATAATTAATACCAGGTGTTCAGATTCTGTCCTTAAGTCTTCTTCTAGTGGAAATATATCCTAAAAAGTCTCCCAAAAGCAATGTACATACGTCATCTCGGTCAGAGGTTCCTTTTAATGGAGAAACACAAAAAATCTGAGCTCCTTTAAGGGCAGTTTACCATCAGCTGAATACAGACATGGCCCCTTTGTCTCAGCAGATCAATGAGTATGATGTGTGAGGAAAAAGTTATTTGTAGGTACGTCTTTACTGTACAACGATGATCTGAAACGGATTGCAGATAAATGACTTATTCAGCTCAGTTTTCTGATCAGAAAAAAAAAAAGACCAACTGAATTTATATCACAGTACATGGTGAGAAATCAACCTCTTAAACTTATGTTTTGCTCTTATTACCACTCATGAATCAGACTGTAATCCTTCAGGCAGCAACTCACTTCCAGCTCAAAAGGGACAAAATCTGCTAACTCTAAGAAACATTCATATTTGCAAATATTTCTCCAGCAGAAAGACATTGGAATCAACATAACATAATATGTTCCTAAAATGAATAAAGAAAATCTGTTGATGTGGAAAAGGCAGACATACCTGTTGCTTTAGGTCTTGGTAGCCACGTATGTAGGACTGAATGATGATTGCGTTTTTCAGCCTTTTTCTTTCTTCCTAAAGCAGCAAAGAAGCAAAGCTTAAAAATAACACAACCATAATTCAATGTATGAAACGTTAGTATTATAATACTTATTTGAACAAATATAAAGTGACAGAACAGACAAATATGAGGATCCATTATTAGCTAAGAAGTTTGGAATTACCAACATGAACTGTTTAAATGAGTCAAGCAAAGTATTCAAAAAAAATGTAAAGATAAACTGTAACTTGAAGTGTCACAAAAAGTGTCAAGTGTGACAGGCTTACCAACAGCGGAGATAATACTCTCTGGACCAATTACACATTAAATTTGTTAGAAATTTTCTGGAAAAATTCAACAGAGTGACCGCTGTTTTTAAAAGTCTAACTCAAACAATACAAGCACTAATGTAAAGAGTTACTTTCCATTTATTGTTGAATGTTTCTGGCGTAGCAACACACTGCACTGTCTGGTGACACATATTTGAATGAGGATTTTATAATGTTCAGACCTGTTTTTAAACCATAAATTGTGAGCTGGGCCTAAAAAATCTCTACTTTTCAAAATAAGTATCAGTGTTGGAATATTTTTCACACATATTTTTCTAACACACTGCGTCCTGAATTAAAAAGATCTTAATGTTTGATTCTCTCATATCCGGCATAAAAGATTACCTCTCTTTTCCGTCTTTCTTCTTGTGTACGATGCAACAAGGAGGCTTTTTCTTCCTGAGGCAAAATAAGTTAAATAATAGAAAGGTAGTGTTTTGTTACTGGTCTATTTTTCTGCAAAAAGCACAATAGAGTGAGTTTTCTTTTTGAGAAAATGTCTCCACGTTGTACTGATGCTTACCTTTTTACTCGCTCCTCCCAATGACACCTTGGGTCGTGTTTTGAAATCTCCCTCAAAGCTGAACATTGTTAGATGTTTCCCAATGACTGATTCAGACTTTTTGATGAATTTCTAAAAGAGAAAACGAAACCAGGTCAGATTGAAATGCATCAAAACTTCTCTGACGACCCTGGACTAGGGTTCTAATTTCGAAACAACCTTGTTTCATAGCACGTAAAGCCTTCACACAACTACCGTTTTAATTCATGTGCTCAGCCAAGAACTTTAGTTATCAAAGAAATAGTTAGCAGTCTGACTTCTCCTAGTTTCTCAAAGTGAGTCTCAATTTGGCAGCAACAATAGTTAGCTAACTTAGCTACTGTAGCTCATGACTCAGCAGCTGCCAAGGTTTTTTAAGGGGGTGTATGACCCACGATACAACGTGTAAACAGAAACAATGCCAATATACAACAAATAATGATTAAAAACAACAATATAGAATAATATCCGTGTATTTAGCCTGATTTTGTTCGCGTTGACACTGAAGCTAACTAGCCACCGGCTACGAAGTCAGAGAGGCTAACTTTACGTGAGGATTCTTTCTACCCGCATGTTCTGTTTGACATCATTCAAATTTCAAAATAGACACCAAGAAACACCATATCTACAATCAATAACCTTCTTACCTTTAACTTGTAAAATACGAAGTGCAACAGAAACACTGACACTAAGAAATCCAATTGTCAAGTCTTCTTTTCCTCCACTCTGGAAATCATCACAACACAGAAACAGTTAACTTCTTCCGGTTCCTGCAAATCCCAAGCAGGTGATTGGACAAAATCCACGTCAATTAAGCGTTAGCTCCGCCTTTTTAGTAGATAGATTGAGAACCTTCCATGAATAAATGTGTGAACACTAGAATTGTATATTTTGCGGGGACGGGAAAGATCAATTTATTGTTATTAATAATAAAGTTTTACGTGATAAGAGGTCTTTGGTTGGATTTTGGGTACATTTGTGTACATACTCAAAAGGGATAGATGCTCAACTGTGTCCTGCCAACTTCAAAATGGAATCTTTATAAAATAAACATACAAATAAATAAATAAATGCCAACTTTGCATTAAATTATCATAATTTACAAAACAATGCAAAGTTGGCACTTTTGATGGTCTTTTAATGCAACTTTTAGAGCAACTTTGCATTAAAAGTGTCATTATTTACCGAATGACACTTCATGACAACAGTCATAAACATTCATAAAGACTTCTTTATGTTCATGACAAATGTTATGTCATGTTTATGACAATGTCATGTAAATCTTATGCACACCCCTTCAAATAAAGTGTTACCCAAATTTCTAAATACTCATTGCAAATAGCTTCACTAATAAAAAAAAAAAAAACCAAAAATGCACCAGATGCAGACATGAACCTACAGTTTACATTACAGCATAACTTCTTGTTTCTGCATGCACAAGTGTCAATGTTCTAATGTTCTGTCTGCTGTGCCATTTAGAGGTCAAGTGACTATAAGATCAACACCATACATTGCCACTAGACCAGTGGTTCTTAACCTGGGTTCGATCGAACCCCAGGGGTTCGGCGGAGCCTCTGCCGCGGAGGTAAAGATACGCTTGTGTAAAGTGATGACGCCCCGCTTTGCCATCACTTGCTGCAGAGGATCACGTTACATTGCTTAGCCAATCAGAGCTGCAGAGGAGCCCTGATTGAAGGAGTTCCACTCTTTTTACCAAATTCTATAGTCTAAATCTGCTCCTTAGTTGCATCTCTTCGGGGTTGCTACTGCCTCTAGTGGCGTGGGGGTGGTAACACAGCTAATATAATTATATTACTAAATCAGAATACCGCAAAGTATGTTGTGTGTGTGTGTGTGGGGGGGGGGAGGGGGGGAAGAAGGGTTCGGTGAATGCGCATATGAAACTGGGGGGTTCGGCACCTCAAAAAAGGTTCAGAACCACTGACGTATTCTAGCCTATTCATACTTAAACATTACCTATTGTCTCAGTTTTATATAGAAAATATTTGTTTAGAAAATTGTTTCTAATGCTTAAAATGTGCTCCTTTTTTCATTTTAGTCTGTAGAATACCAACATTTGCACATAACTTTATTTTTGTGTGTCTGACTGCATCGTTGTAAAATATCAAATCAGACTTTATGATCAGTTATTCAGTACTTAAGTGGCCAGTTTTTACCAAATACTTGTTTACTCTTAGTTGAGTAATTTCTTGGACTTCTTACTTTTACTTGAGCTAAATTATATTGAAGTAGCGCTACTCTTACTTGAGTGAGACTTTGGGGTATACTCTGTCCAGCTCTCGAGATTCATGCAATACTGCTAAAGTTATTGTGCCATTTCTAAATTACAACTCCTGAAAATGTTACAACTATATCTAAATTCTTCCACTTCACACCAAATCAACCGATAACAGCTTGGTTGTGAGATATAGAAGTTTTTATCTGAACTTGTGTTGCATGGAACTAATGAACAATAAATTCAAGTTGTGAAACAAATTCTTCTTCTTAAGTCAATTCCAGTTATTTGTTGCGTAACCAGTCTATGTTGATAAGGGACAAACCAAGAAATCCATTATTTCTTTGCTTTAATCTCGAGCATAAGTCCCCATCATATTTGTGTTTCTGTGTCATTGTTCAACCCATCACTGAAAATTGATACAATACCTGTCGTCTTTCTTATGCTTGGGTTTGTGGTTTTGTGTACATTCCTGTGAATTTAGTTATCATCAATCTGTGTTGCAAATCTGTGTTCCACTTGTCCTTGCTTATGGCATTGCATTTTGTCAGAGCTATGTGCTTTGTTTACCTGGGAAACATCTAATTTATTTTTTTCATTAGATGCTCTTCAGTGGGTTTTTTTTTCTTTAACACTCTTCTCTCCATCAGCTGTTATCTATCAAGTAAATGGTCCCACTGGCCTCCATTCCTGTGATCAGCCTGAGCGGTCTTTGACATTTATCCCCCTAAATGAAACTTTTTCAGAGCTTCAAATGTTACACAATCTTTTGAAAAACGAAAATCCTATACTGTGTGAAATATGATGTCATTTTTGATGGGTTTTAAAAATAACAAAAACCTTAGCAAAAAGAAGCTGGGCACATTTCCTTCAGTGGGATGTTGTTAACTGCGACGAAATAATGATTAAATAGTATTATAGTGACATTCTGTTGTGGAAATTCAATTCGAGATTGAATTTTCTGCATATCTATAAAAATATGTGCTGCTTTCACTTCTAGTCAAGATTTGGGGCGCTATTGTGAAAGGTCCAATAAGCCACTTGCCACAAAATCTAGTAAAATGTAACGCTCCATGAATAAAAAGTAGTAAATAAATAAACAAATACATTTTTAATGCAAGAAAAGGCAAACTGTAAAATTATGTGAATATCTTGTTTCCTTAATTTTAGAACATTGTTGTTGCCTTCAGCAATCTTTGGATCATATTTGAGTTAGTTAGTTAGTTAGTTAGTTAGTTAGTTAGTTAGTTAGTTAGTTAGTTAGTTAGTTAGTTAGTTAGTTAGTTCATCACATGGGATTACTGGTTACAGTTGAACTGAGAAAAGGCCTTCAGTTTTTCTCCTGAAAACGGAAAATATCAGCCAAAGAGATGTGCTAAAAGAGACAGATTAAATGGGAATGATTAGCAGTTAATGTTTCCAAAACCATTTTCCGACATTTCATAAATGTATCCATTTTGGGGCCAGTTGGGGCGAACATATTTATTGCATTAAAAGAGACAGAGCAGCTCCCACTTAATTCAGCACAGGTAATTAATATATAAACTCCTCCGATTTGTCACGTTGATTTGTATTTTAGTTAATTGTGGACGTAATTACGGGGCAAATTAACAGCTTTCAGGAAAGAAAAAGGCTTCTGCAGGTCCGACTCCATCTTGGGCCGCCTTATTAATTTCTCTCTCGTTTAAAGATGTGATGAAAGGGGGCGATAAATCTGGGTGATCGGTCGGGGCCAATAGCAAATGGCCCCATATTTCACTGCTGCCTTAATAGAAATATTCATGCGGGGGCCCTTAATGAAATTAAACCCGTGTGATGATGAAGACTCGGGTTGGTAAATGAGGCTGATACAACGCGTTTAACTGGATTTTCTGTTTCGTTTCTTTATGAAAACATCCAGAGTTGCAGATTTAACCATAGAACTCCCAGTTCGTCTTAATTCCTCCAAAGTGCCCAAAACCTACCTGAAAACAAAAAAATACAACATTAGTCATTTTTGACATAAGTTAAATTGTCAAATTTAAACACCTTCATGCAAGATACACCCCCCACCCTCTCCCACCACCTTCCAGCATTTGTTTTTTCTTTTTTCTTTTTTTCCCCTGCTTTCCTTGCAGGCCCACGTGATGACGTCCCACCAGCACCCGCATCAATCTCCCAGTTATCATTCTGTAATTGGTCATGATCATCAGGGTCCGCAATTAAACGGCGATCCTTTACTAGAAAACTCCTGGCTGACTTGTTGATTTCCCCCGAGCAAATAAACGTCCCGGGGAGCGAGCGTCGCTGATGAATCGACAAAAACCAATCAGCTTTATTGGGAGACAGGTTAAGGGCAACGGGGTGTCAATAATTCTCGTTTTCGACCTCCTCTTCCATTAGGTTTAAGTGGCTCATTCAGACCGAATACGTCCGTCTGCTCGTCATTATTTGGACTCTTTTGTCTTCATTTTATTTCTACATTTAATTGACATAAACAACTTAGTTTAGGATTAAAACAAAAAATTCTGTCTGTCTGTCTATCTATTTCTACACAGTCCTTTTTTTCTGTGTATCAGAAATTTTTAATTCAATTTTTTTTTTTGGACTGTCATTTTGTTCACAATATTTACAAATGCACAATTAACAGTTTGCTGATAATGATCGGATTTACTGCACATGCTGTACGTCTGCCAGTTTCTGACTGTGGGAGTGACAGAAGGAGGGCTTTTACTTCAATTTCCCTGTTGGCCTCTTGTGCAGACACATTGTTTCCATTCCTCTCATATGTTGACGGTCTTCACATTATGGAAATTAAAGAAGTTGGGGCAGACAACCTTAAGCATAAACATTTATAGGTGTCAAAGAGTCTGATTTGATCAATTTTAATGGAAAAAGGAGACTTATGATAAAAAATCGCTTTTAATAAAGGTAAAAATGAAAAATAAAAAAATATAGACGAACAACAAATAAACAAAAACAGCCCTCCCACACACACAAGTGGTGGAAATTTTATTTATTTATTTTTTTTACTCACACACTGCTCCCTGCTCCTTTTAAAGGCGTTGTGCTGGATGTGACCCATGAACCTGCTCTGGAGGAAGCCATTTGACCAAGTAGACAAAGCAAAACAAATCACAATGCGGGGCCAGCAGGCAAAGACCTGAACAATCAGCCTGGGAGTATCGCAAATTATGATAAGAACAAAAATTGTTTCTAGACTGTGGAAAGGCAGGATGTATGAAAGCCATTGAATATCTGCCTCTAATATTAATAACATGTCACCTCGAGCGTTTCCGTTTATTTTTTTTACTAATTCGTGTTTAATTTAACAATAATCTATTCTAAAAACTATCAGAACAATATTTTCTAATTTATAATTGATCTAAACCGAAATTAAGCACTTGCTTACTTGAACTTCACCTGAGGAAACTAAAATGAAGAACAAACGTCTATGAGTAAAGAGCTGCAGTATTGAAAGGCCCTTTGAACCCCTCACCACCAACCTGTACGGATTTAATTTTAGAAAGAAACAATTCTGAGTCGAAGTCAATCACATGTTTTTATGATAAAACTTGTATATATATTTTTTAAATTAATATCAAAAGGCTGCGTCAAACATTTAACAGCACTATAAGTTGTGAAGTGTTGCTTTTTGTTTTAAAGCAGAATTTCCAATTTATTGCGTTGTTTTATTTAACCAGTTCTCTGAACTCCGTTGGCCACAGGTATATCTGTTCAAACTTGAACTAAACTAACATCAAATCAACATGTGATTTATTATTAATTGTTTACCCAAAGTGAGAATAATTAAAGTTGCTGCTTGTTTGAATTCTAGCTGACGCAATAAAATGGCTATATGGCTATTTGAAGGACTAGTAGAACTAAATAATAATAATAATAATAATAATAATAATAATAATAATAATAATAATAATAATAATAATAATAATAATAATAGTTTATTATATTTTTAAAAAACATACACACACACACACACAAATTCACTATTGGAAAAAGTAATGACAGAGTTTATTTCAAATCACCATCTTTTTTTTTCTTCGCTGCCATTAAGCCAATTGTGGCGTAAATATTGTTGCCGTCATCTTGGTGCGCGGTCGTCAGGGCAGGAGGCGGTGTTGAGTCCGCTGAGTGCATCCGGTGGGACAGCCCCCCTGACTCACGCTGCACCAATCGCCTCCATCTGACCTGGATTAAGTGTCAAACAGCGCTCTTCTCTCACACTTCGGAGAACATCATCAACTTCTGAAAGGTGAGGAAAACAGGGTTGATTTCTTCTCCAGTTCAGCGGCCGCAGAGGCTTCCAGGACGCGCACCGGCCGACCCAATGGAGAAATCCAAAAACTTTCGCATCGACGCGCTTCTGGCAGTCGACACGCCAAAGGCGCAGACTTCACCGCTGGCACTTGTGACTTCCCTGTCCTCTTCCTCCGCATCTTCCTCCTCCATCCCGTCGTCCGTGAGCGGAGCTGCCCCGGACCTCACGGCAGCCGCCGAATCGTTACGCGCCGAGACGCCGCCGTCTCCGCCGAGGATTTCCACCTGCGGGCTGATTCCCAAGCCGGGGTTCCTGAACAGCGCGCACGGCATGGTGGGGCTACACCCGCAGAGCAGCGCGGGGATCCCGGCTCAGGCTCTCTACGGCCATCCCATGTACACATACTCCGCCGCTGCGCTGACGGGCCAACACCCCGCGCTGTCCTACTCCTATCCGCACGGCTCGCATCACCACCACACCAGCGACCCCATTAAGCTGACAGCCAGCACCTTCCAGCTGGACCACTGGCTGCGAGTGTCCACAGCTGGGATGATGCTGCCAAAGATGTCCGATTTTAATGGTGAGTTGCAGAATTTTTCTCATCCTTCCTCTCCGATTAGGACTATTAGGGGATTTTTTTCCCCCAACCATAACATGTAAATGAATAAATTGATTAAAAAAAAACGCATTGAAAGAAAAAAAAAAAAAAACTTCAATAGTAAAGTTAAAGCAAAATGCCAAAAATAAGGTTCAGAGGAATGTGCAAATTGCTGTGCCAAATAAAAGTAGAACTTTCAGTGGAAATAAGCAGATTTAAGTAGTAGAAATTATAAATGCTGAATTTGTTTCATTCTATTTACCAAAATATAACGAAAAATAATAATAGTTCGCGTAATAAGATGCGTTAAAACAGCAGCCACATCTTTTTTCTTTTTTTTTCCCCCTTTAAATCATACAAGTTTATTTTGAAATATCAAGGCTCACATTTCCCACCAGACTGCATCGCCTCGACGCGGAGGCTGTAAAGCAGCGTTGGTTTTTCTGCAGAGGAACTAAAATGGACAGATAATGGACAGTGGGGGAAAGTGGCAGAGGAGTGTGAAAGCCACAGCCGACATGCGATCTGCTCAGCAGATATACTGGCTTTTTTGTTTCTGCTCACTTTAGAGGATTTGTTCCAAAAAAAAAAAAAATTAAGAGGGCAGAAAGTTTGTCTGCGTTCATGTGTGGAACTCTCATTTTTGACCGCATATGGATCACATTTTAAAAACTGGACTCAATATCAACAGCGTAAACATCTGTCTGTCAAGGACGTACATTTCTACAATGAGACCAATTTAATTATTATAAATGACTACTTCTTCTTCTTCTTCTTCTTCTTCTTTTTAACACAGAAAACAACGCATCTTTGCTCATTGTCTTTGTCTTGCAGCTCAGACGCAGTCAAACCTGCTCGGAAAGTGCAGAAGACCCAGGACAGCGTTCACCAGTCAGCAGCTGCTGGAGCTGGAGCATCAGTTCAAACTGAACAAGTATCTGTCGCGACCAAAGCGCTTCGAGGTGGCCACGTCGCTCATGCTCACCGAAACGCAGGTATCGCTCAGTCCTGCACGTCTCATTTAGCGTATTGCGTGATACACGGTAAAGGCGAACAACTCGGAAATGAGGATCTGTGCCTTTGCTCGCAGAAATAAAATATTACACGCCACAACACTTGAAAACACACACGCCAACAGTTTTTTTTTTTTTTTAAGTTTGTGCATTAAATGTATTCAATTTATTGAATGCGCACAGAGAGCAGAACTCTTTCTTTCTACACTTCTAAAGCAGTTGATCAAATAGTAATGAAACTCGTTCAATTCCAGTTTATAAAGGAGTTTAGCAAAAATATTTATTGTGTTAAAAATGTCAATGTAATTAAATCAAGCTAAATTGATTTAATTCATTTTTGACTTCTCAAATGAACTAATTATTTGGTTTCAAATTCGCCTGGGATTTAAATACAACAGACAATATATATATATATTTTTAATTTTTGTCATTAATCAAAAGGGGAACCCACATTCACACAACTGACCACATAGAACCATTTATGTCACATTTCTCAATTCAGAATTGTCTTCATTGAGATAAAAAGCTGCACGTTCAGACTGATTAATACCAAATGCATTGCATTAGACACACCACCCTCACTGTTTCTTTCCCTAAATTATGCTTGTCTCCCGTGTTAAAAAAAAGAAACAAGAAAAGTACTTGGTTTCTGATTAAGGCATAAAAAGCTACTAAATTTGCAATGAACATATTGCATGTCAACACTTTCCCTGGCAACCACAGCTAAGAAGAGTTGCCAAGGAAGCTGTGTTGTTCAAGCCAACCTGCAAGGTGTAGCTTGCTGACAAGTTTAACTGTAGCATTGTTGAGAAAATAGTTCAAGACGAACACAGATCTTTAAAATCTATTTTAAAACTATGCAGCATTGTGTTAAACTTTTTCCCTGAAAACCTACAGCTGGATATGTTATTGATAGGCAACGACTGCGACAAGGTTGCAAAGCTCATCTTGTAACATCCTGTATGTTTAACTTTAGCATTAAGCTGAAAGCAAAATTCTCAATCCATTTTATGCTCTATGTGACATTGTAAGCAGCTCCTTCTGCAGCAAACTGATAGACCCACTTAAAGGAAGGAAAGATACGACAGGTCATTCACACAAACTGCAGTCAGACTGTATAACAGAACAACTTGTTGATAAATTTGTACTTCTTGCTACCACTAATGTCTCTGTTGCCTCTCATCTATGCAATTATTATTGCATTGGCATTGCACCATATTTCATAAGTCACATCTTATGCATTATTTTAATAGGTGCAATGTTACAGCTTTTTTTTTTTCAAATTATACATTGTGCAAAGCGTTTAGTTTCTTTTAGATTGCTTACATTGTTTTTCACTGTGATTTGTATTTGCAATTTTGTTGTTGTGACATGTGAATTTCCCCAGTGTGGGATTGATAAAGTGAATGTTTTTATCGCTTAGCGCTGTTGCTATAAAGCGGATGTAAACTTTTAAATTCTACTCTATCAGAAATAAACTTCTCCTTAGAACTGCAACTAACAAGCGCTGTTCATTTACAATGACCTCCTCAAAGTAAATGGAGTTCACTGGAAATTTTGGCTTTAGCACTAGCGCTGTTGCTAAGCTAGCTAAGGCTGGATAAAAATGCACATTTTTGCTCCAACACAAAATCACCTCAACTCCAAATCTTGTGACGGTTATTAACCTTCATTTCAGTCAATCAATTCAATTATAACTCAATTCAAATAGACAAATTAGCAAATGACAATTACAGCTAATTAAATCAACACCTGCAGTTAACTGATAATGAAAAGGTTTGGAACGAGTTTGTCACCAAAGCAGAAGCTTATGCTTAAACGTAAAAGTTATTGAACGTTTCATTTACATACCAATGTACACAATTTGAATTTAGGTACATAATTTCAATAGCTAATATTTATGACTCTTTAAAATTCTTTTAGTGCAGTTCACCAATTTAACTCTAGTTTTCAGGTCTAGTTTCTCCATTTGATCAAACAAAGCCTTCTAACCAACAGATATGGTAGACGGCTTTATACCAACATCTTTTCAACTTTCAATCACATTTACAATTGGTTTATAAGATAACGGAATCTTTTCAACAAATTGAAAGATGGCACTATGCATTTTACAGCAACTATGCTAAGAAAAGCCCAGTTTATAATGGCTTTACTCAGTGGCTGTTATATCATAATTTTTAAATCCATAAAAACAGAGTAAATTACATTTAGGCATTTTAGTTGTCTAATTTAATTAATGAAGAACCATTTACACACAGTTTTTGTGTACATTTTAATCAGCACCTTTGACTAGACGTCATGTGAGATTCAACTGACGATTCATCAACTGCCAAACATAATTAATTACATTTATTTTAAGCAACATAACTAAGATCATTTTACTCATGTGTTTCCAAAAACAATAAATACACATGTGTTTGCTGCTATGGCATAAAACATTAGTGAAGTTAAGAAGTTTAACTTTCCTTCAAGTTTGATGTTAGCATTAGCACTTTTGACCGCTGAAGCAGGATACAGACATTGATTTTTGCTAAAAGCACTTCCTATCTAAATCAAACAATGCTTAACCTTTTATATTATACTGTCAAATCATCCCTTGATAAGCACAGCACATGAAAAACAAACTGTTGAGGTGATATTTGGTACCAAAAAACACCCCAAATAAAACAACAAAAAATGAACAAGCCTTAATACTGTTAGAATTGAGCATCATTACATTACAAAGTCAAATGTTCAATTGAGAGTTAAATTATTTTGATGACTTATACACCTTAAGAGTAGAGCAGATAAGAATATAGCCTGAACAAATGTTTTATCACCTTTAACTTCCCAATTTCACTTCTTTGGATGGATGGATGGATGGATGGATGGATGGATGGATGGATGGATGGATGGATGGATGGATGGATGGATGGATGGATGGATGGATGGATGGATGGATGGATGGATGGATGGATGGATGGATGGATGCGTTGCCTTCTCTATGTCTATTGCATGAGATTTTGCTCAGATACAAGAAATTCTCCCAAGTTTCTATTTTGTCAGATTCAGCAGCATTACTAAAACTTCCCCCATGATTAGCCCGTTCTTAGCATTGCTGTGTTTACTACAGTACTGCCAGGCTGCCTGTAGAAAGCTCTTAAAAGGACGGCTAACCATTTTTAACTTTGGAATGGCACACCATAACCAATAACCATGAAAAAAATTAAGAAATGTTAGTATGCCACAGTCATAAATCCAGATGAGTCAAGTTGTTGTCAATTGGAGTTTTAAAACATATGTTTCCATTGTTTATTTTGGCTAATTTTAATAGTTTTATATTATTTGGGTTTAGAAAAGTGCCCACCAGCCCCCCCGTGGTGGAATCTCAGATTATTGACACTGTAGGATGATCCTTAACCCCAGATTAAATATAAGAACTGAAAGAGGCCAGTTGAATCAGCTCATCGTGATTTTGATTTATTGATTAATATAATGTTAAGTAAAAAAAAAAAAATCTCTCTATATATATGCAATAAATCAGATTTTGAAAGTTTTTGTGACAATCCTCCGGGACATTAAGCTCAGCAAGGGCAGTGTTAGGTGGATTGATGACTTTTACGCATATTTTACACACATTTATTAAGTCTTTACACTGTTTTGAGCAGTAATGGTTAAAAACAAATGATACAGCCAGATGGGTAATTATAAAATTTTTAAAGAGCAACATTTGGAAGAAAGAGAGAATCTAGTTAGTTTTGTAAACATAAAATGATATAAAATTATTAAAACTGTGCCGTGCAATCATTATGGTTAGCCAACGCTTGCTAGAGAAAATAACTTAGAGATTTGACATTTTGGTTTATATTTTAAGTCTATAAAAGTCATTCTTGGTAGACCTATATGATGAAATCACATTTGAACTATTTTAAGCATCCATAACTATCTTTACAGCCTTGTGTTTTTGATTCATTTTACAACAGTTCAGCTGGATAAACTTGAGATAAAATGGCATAATTTTTGAATGTTATGTAATTTTGTAGATTTTATAAAGAAGTCCATTAAATTGTGTTTTTTTTTTTTCTTTCTTTCAACCTGAAAAATGTAACTGCTTAGCGGAAAGACCTTTGTTTGCTACTTTTGGGATCCTTTTTTGATAATGTACACAAAGGAGTGACATTTAAAAATAAGACCTGCTTTTATATATGATTATTAAATTTTTTTTATAATTATGAGATGCGCTGTTTTCACCTACAATCTCGCTACGTGGATGTGGAAACGATGGTGACGAGTGCTATTTTTTTTCTCTATTTCATTTAATGGAGAAATAAGCGTTGAAAATGACAAAAACACCATTACAAAGAGAAGTGTCGTGAAATAAGAAGTAAATGAAAAACTATAAAAAGACCCCGACAACAATTATGTCCAATAAACTTTTTTGACGCTTCTGTTGAGATGAATTATCGACTCCTCTTCTCCTCAGGTGAAAATCTGGTTCCAGAACAGACGCATGAAATGGAAGAGGAGCAAAAAGGCCAAAGAGCAGGCCGCCCAGGAGGCCGAGAAGCAGAAAGGCGCCAACAAGAGCGGCCAGGAGAAATCAGACGGACTTGAACAGTCAGATTATCACAGCAAGACGGACTCAAAAAACGGCAGAATAAGAGACTTCAGAGACAGCGACGACGACGAAGGCGACAGTTTCTTGTACAACTCGTCGGACTGCTCTTCGGACGAGGAGCGCAATCACAACAGCGACGCCAGTCCGCAGCCTTAACTGAGCTGACCTTCAGCTGACTGACTTTGGGGAGTTTCACTGTAAAAAAAAAAAAAAAAAAAAAAAAATTAAGAAAGAAAAGAAAAATAATGCAGTTGCATGTAATCCAAGAATTTTCCTGTACGAAATTCGCAAAACAAATAAATAAATAAATAAATGAAGCTGATGTTAAAAAAAGAAGCAATAAATCAGAAGACCTGCATTTTATTTAGGCTATGCTCACCCATATAAAGACACTGCATGAAGCTTGGAGTGGGTCAGAATTGAATTCTGCGGTTTGTCCGGGAAAAGAGGCCATAAAACAAAATTATTCACAGCAATATGACAAATGAAACGGACAATTATTTTTCTATAATGTATTTATACAATAAATTGCTCATAGAAAAAAAAATGCATGTCAAAAATAACTGTTTGACCTTTATCTTCCTGCAAATAATGTAAAATAGAATGTTCTTTTTAACTTAAAATTAAAATCAGGTAATGTTTCGGCGTATTCTTTTTTTTTTTTTCCCCTCCTTCTTTTCGGAAACACAGAGGCTCATTCATGATTTACAGGGAGTGTTTGAGTCCTGTGTTCCCTCTCTTTGCTCTGACAGCTCGGGTCATGGGAATCACTGTTAATAGCGCTGTCGGATCTGTGCAAACGGGCAGTGAGAGCAAACAGCGAGCAGGTTGTCAGACAGAGGAAACATTTCACACCACACCGACAATAGGCTCGTATTAATACACGCTTTAAAAAGCAGGGAAACATGGACGCTGCTGGATAGTTTCATGTAGACTGGAGATTTTAAGGTATAGCTATAATCTGCAATATCGGTTTGAAACTTAAGTTTGTAAATGTAAGAAATAAAATATAAAAAAAAACATATGCGTGTCCAATTTAAAGATATTAGCTAGTGGCCTCATATTGCAAACAAATGGAGATTGACGTCAATATAAGCATTTCTTAAAACGCGCACAGAAGAGAGAAAGAGCTAATTTAGCGCGGGCGCATTTGGGTCGATGACATCACAAGAGGCATAAGAATCGCTGATCAGGCAATATTAAGAATATTTATAGCACAGGAGTTGCTATTATTAAGTAGTAAAGGGTTCAACTTTACATGTTAGTGCTAGAGTTTGACTCTTGTGACAACAGCGCAGTGATGGAGAACAGCCTGAACCAAAAAGCTGACGCTAACACTGACCACCGCAGGAAACAAGTAAACACGTCTAAATCAGGAATTGTGATTATATTACGGGGGAAAAACACTAAAAGAATCAATAACAACAAATGTGGTCAGTTACCATTTGTGATGTCACCAGAGGTATGAAGGACAGTTTTTTGTGAATTTTAGCTTCATTTAATGGTGATTTACAACTAAACAAAATAAATGAACTGACCATGATGTTGCTTCATAGATAATAAATTATCCCTAAAGAGAGTTTAGTTGATCTCACAAAAACAAAATCTAGCATGTAGGTTCAAAATAGGAGTCTTTTACTTTAGCAATGTATGGGTTTTATGGGTTTCACAATCTGAAAGGGTTCATTTTAGACTTTTGTCAACTTCTAATACGACTTTACAGTGAGCTCCTGATATGTTGGTGCAATGTGGCAGACTGAAAAGATTTTGTTTCTGCAGCGATCACTGTTAATCGACAGAAACACCCGAGAGATTTTTGGACCATTTATTCCAGGTTTACCGAGTAATCTGTTGGCTATCTGTAGCTGTTTGCTTTAGCAGGCTAACTTAAAGTTCAGCTTAGGGTCAGCAGGTAAAAATCAAGCTGTAGTGAACTTACAGATCTATTTTTTAACAGTGCTTCTCTAAAATAGTGCTCAAAAAAATAATTGCACTAAACATTGATGTCTTCATACACACACTAGTGTCTTCATTACACTTAAACTTTATTTTTGTCACAGTACAACTTTGATGTATTTTATTCATTGACAGTGTTGGGGATGATTGTGAAGAAGAAGGATAAAACATTTTTAAAATTATATATATATGTTTACGCTTTAAGTTTTCTGTAGGATTTCTTGCGGGATTTAACTGTATTTTCCATTAACATGGACCTGCTTTGACTTCAATGCCGAAAAACACCCATTAACACAACATGATGGTGCCACCACTGTGCTTTACAGTAGGAAAGGTGTATCCAGGATTATTTACAGTGAGAGTTCTTTGCACTAATTTAGTGACTTCTTAAGTCAACTGTTGTATGTTTGCTTAAATTAGGGGTACCGAAATAAATCTGGTCTGAAAACTATAAATTCTTCATTTGTGAAGAACTTTCAAAATAATTGTTTTCATGTCCTTTAACCACGTCACAATAAAACATTTGAAAGGGTGTAAATATTTTACCTTTTAATATTTTTCTTTTAACATTGTGTACATCACTGAATATTTGGCTTTAAATGGGAAAAAGTTCGACCTCCTATCAGCAGCAGTCTACTTCATGAACTGACAAACACTTGATCTGGTTGACCCGGTCTGTTGCTGACCCCCAGGCTGCCCGCTCTACGCCTTTAGAATAATACAGGCATCGACAGAGCTAATTTATAGGAGCAAGTATCAAATGTAACAGAATGACTCTGCTATGCAAACCATGTGGGAAATACACTGGTGTCAGCAGGCGAACAGGACAGGCCATATTCAGCGTCCCCGAGTCAATTTATCAGGGCATGTAAACACTGAAGAGCAACGCCACAACCTCTTAGTGTTCAGGTCAAAACACACAGGAAAGGGGAAAAAAGTCTACAAAGCAGACAGTTAAAGTTCAGTTGAGTTTTAAATGTAAAAATAAATTTTTTGCTAGGAAAAAAAATAATACACACAAAAAAGTCAAACTCTGATTGTACAGTACCTGTATAATATGATTTTCACAAAAGGTTAATTGGAGAAAAACTATTATCCTTATTTTTATCCCTCCCGCGGTTGTAAGAGATGGGGTCATTTGGACCCCAGAAGCTTTTCAGGTTTTTGTGGTTTTGGGAATTGATGGTCTGATGGGACACCCCTGCCCCAACTGTTTACCTGCTGTCTGACCGTGACATCTGCCGTGCTCCTCCAGAGTGTTGGAGGGCTAAACAAATGTACAAAGATAGACTCTGTTTGTGTATGTTGCAGATGGAAACAAAACATTTTTGTTCTTACACACACAAATCAGAGAATGCATAATGTTTTACTTGGTTGTCGTAGATCACCAAAGGTGGATCTCAGCCCTGTATTTCAACATTGAGTGTTTTTAGGTGTTTCTTTGTGGATTTATTCCAGCCCAACAAGCTTTTAATGCCACAAACTTTGGGTCTGTTTTACAGTTTGAGCTTGGTGTCTTTAGTTTCCATAGCCTTGGTGGCGACCTGAGCACGCTCCCGCAGGAGCACGGCATGCTCAGCTGGTCCCCGAGACTGGGAGTTCTTCAGGAGGAAGTGACTGATGAAAAGCTTCAAGCCGTCTCGCAGCAATCCCAGCTTAGCAATTCCTGAAATCCTGGTGAGATGGAGAAACGAGATATATTCCTTATCAGACTTTACAAAAATGTCAAAGTGTAATTAACAGTTATTTAACATGACCTTTCAGGTGGGGTCATTTGATTTTTTTTTGTATCACTACAAAGAACATTAGAAACATTTTATCATGACACAAGCCAAACATTCAACAGATCTTACTGAAATTGTATGTGATACACCAACACAAAACATAGCATAGTTTCAAAAAGTAAATAAAATAAAGTCAAATAAATAAATGAATAAAAATCTGTTAAGTGTGGCATACTGCAATTTTGTAACCTGTAACAACGTAAACGTTTACTGCTTATTTGATACACGTCTGGAAAAGAAAGAACCTCACCTCCCAAATATGCTGGTTATCTCCTCTGGCTCAGTTTCTTTCAGTAGTTTCGTCAGGACCTGACGTAAGAAACGCACCTTGGACTTATCTAACTCCCCAAACTCTATCACCTAATGACGCAAAGAAAGGGAAATAATCACAAAGATATGTCTTACTCGATTTATGACAGGACATAGTGGCACAAAATGAATGACTCACTTTGAGGATGGAGAGTGAGAGGCATTTCTTCCGAAGAAAGTGAGTCACCAACTGGACCAAATTGGTAAATGCACAGCTGGGAAGGTTGGACAGCTCTTTGAACTTGTCCCATAAGCAGAACTGGAACGTCATCTAGGAAAGCAACAGTTCTTGTTTAGTACAAGGACAATCCAGTAAAGAAGGGGGAGGGGCAGTCTGCACATAAAGTCATCCCTTTATTACTTTACAATTTGCTTCTTAAGAGCCAGAGTTGTCTTAATCTTTTAAATCAACTTACTGGATACTCTTTCATTACTGCCCTGAAGTTTTCCAGACAAATATGGTTTGCTAGGAAATTCACAAAGCAGTTTGAGGTATAAGCAAATGTTGCAACTGCTTTGGGCCTCTTGCAAGGCATTTGGGCTCCAAAAAACAGATTTAGTGGTTTTGTACAAACTTTTCTGACTATGAAAGAGTCATATGCATAGTTTGCTTCCTACTGGCCAATGGTCAATTTCTACAATACTGGGGATCGTCTCGTACCTGCTTTGACACTTGATGAATTAAAGTAACTTTCTATAATCTACTCATACTATACAGCCTGCATCTTTTGGAGACTCCAGTCAATATTATTTACCAGTAATTTAGAGGTTTTTTTTGCTTAATCAGAGGGTGGTAATTTCTCAAACTTCACAAGACCTCACAGTGATCAAAACCACAAGAAACTGAAGCAGGATGGAATTTTTAAAGTTCAGAAAATAATTAATAATAAAATTGCTACACATGACATTTTAGAGGTTTTGCCATTACCTTCAAATTCCAGTAAAATATTTGATTACCAAGACTAAATAAACTGAAACTCAATAGCCAGAATCACACTGGGTCCAGAAAGAAGGGAAACATGAAGACAACATTTTAAAAATCGCAAGAAAATGAAAAAGAACTACTGCGATGTTTTCTGTTTTTCCTTGACATTTTCTCCAATGTTCACTTCTCTTTTAATGAAATGTCTTCAGAAATGTTACTTTAAAAACACAAAGTTTAATTTCTTATGTGTATATGAAAGTTCATCCTGATTTATGTCCCTGGAGGCACCCCGTACAAGGGCTTCATTTTGTATCCAAGAACATATCGTCCATGATTTATGCTGAATTCTTTATTGGCGTGCCAAACATCGAACGACTTCCCTCAGTTTATTTGCAAGTCATTTGAGGCAAAAGGTTAACTCTCACAAGCAGTAAGTGACTGCATCTCCATCCAGCTTACATGTGAAGAGCAAACAGTCCCAGCAGCTCCAGTTAAAGCTCTTTGATGAGGACAATGGCCACTGGTCTCTGATATGAGCTGCTGGCTACCACGGCAGTAGTGCAGGTGATCTCGCAGCCCCAATGTTTGCACTCAAATCAGGAGCGAGAGGTGTGAGGGTCTCCCACACTGCCGAGGTGAACTGGAGGCCGCAATTAAATCGCACACAAACGCACACTGGGTGGTCATTTAAATGTGTAACTAAATATTTATAGATCACTTTTCATACTTTCAAATCTACCCACAAGGTAATTGAGTAAATAGTCATTTTAATTAGAAAATAAAATAATTTATTAAGAATCTTATTTTACAAATAAAATACAATTTTAATGCAGCGTTCGTAATTTTATAGTTAATTAATGTCTAAGCACCATTTTTTTTCAATGTGTACACGACTTCATCTGATACAGATTACAGTTTAAACTGCAGAAATAGTGTCTCAAACTGTTTTATAATGCATAACTGTGCATCTAACATGGATTACGGGCGTTGCATTATTCGTACCTGGAAGCGTCGATCTTGGGAGCAGAATTTCTCTCCGAGGACGGCGTAAAATGCGTTGAAGGTTTTCTCCTGCAGGCAGCAGTCCATCAGAACATGGACGATCTCTCTCTCCTGCTTGTCCTTCAGACCCATTCTTCACCAAGAAAAAAAAAAAAAAAACACAAAAAGAGTTTCACAAAAAAATAAAATAAAATCTAGCGTGTAGTGAGCCAAACTACTGAGGAAATGGTAAATTATGATTCTTTTGGAGAACTGAACCCAATGAAAGGACAATTATGTGGGCCAAAACAAACCTCAACAACTTCTCGAAAGCATCCAGGTAGTCCTCGCTGGTCATAAGGACACAGAAGATGTTTCTCCTGACCTCAGTGTTCATCCTCTGCTTCCTGGCCAGTTCTAACACTTTCTGGCTGAACTGAAGGAGATGGAAAACAGTAAAAGGGAGAAAAACATATTAGCATTGTATGTTCGGGTTTGTTTATGTGTTTGGCATCAACACAGGATTGTAACATGAGGTCCAGCTCAACAGTGTTTGGCACCCTTCTCAAATGCAAATGTAAAATGTTATTATATTGAATTGCACTGAGTAAACTGTTACGTTTGTCTGTGATAGAACACATTTAATTAGGATTTCCTCCTCTGGCTGGTTTGTTAGTTTTATATATTTGCAAGAGTTGGAAGGTTTATTGTTTTTTTTATACTTAGCAAAATGTTAAATAATATTAAAATAGAATGTACAGTAAAAAATGAACTTCTTCCTCCTAAATTTTCCAATTAAAAAAACCTAATCATAATCATAAGAAATATACATATTTTAGTAACTATAAAGCAATTTCTGGACATTTACCAACAACTTCTCTTTATTTTTGTACTTTTGTTCTATACTATTCTCTAGGCTTTTGTCTTTCTGCCTTAACATTCTTTTTTAAATAAATATGTCTTTAGAAAGAGACTAAATAAGATATTACATGTTAAAAATCTTATCTAAATCGAATTTGATACAATTAGACTTACTGTTGAAAATAAAAAGAAATAGAACAGTGCCTTATTATTACCAGCAAATCCAATTTGAGAGCATTTGAGCTGTATTGATAAATGGATTTCAGATTTCTGATATTCAGGATATCCCTATCATAGAGAAGAAGTTTTGAATTTGAGTAGTGCCCACATCAAAATAAAGTTTAAACTGGTATATTATGGGCAGGGAACAACAGAACTGGTAGAGAGTTTTAATTATTCAATTCTAATTTCAGAATGACATCTGGTCATTTTTAGCTTAACGGGAAGTCATTGTATAGTATTAGGTTGACTTTCTGGACTCTGAGTTGTTACATGTTACATCACCTTACCGTGCCAAGCAAAAGTACTTACAACTCTTGAATTTATCCACATCACTTCACATAGCAATCAAAATGCTAAATGGATTTTACCAGACATTTTAAGTTACAAAAAATAACAAAGTGGTACATAACTATAAAGAGGATCGAGTGGGATATGCATTATTAAATCTTTTTAATAAATAAAAATCTGAGTGTACTTTGTAGCTTGAGTGATTTAATTGGTAAATAGTACAATTCTGTTCTGTAAAGGCCTCAGAAGTTTGTTAAATGAAGATGCAGAGGAAGCAAGCAGATGGTACCAGAAGGCATATGAAAACATTGGAATAGATTTGGGTTAAGTTATGTCATTCCTGTCATTCACATAATATTTCATGGTTCTGTTAATCTACCTGTCCCTCAGCAGCACTCTGCTTTGAGGTTGTGTCATCCTGCTTGCTGATCATCGGCGCTCCGCTCCACGACGAGCCAACGATCCACCAGCGGCCCACCTGCTCCGCTTTCAGGATGTTCTCCAGAGACACCCTCAGTTTCAGGTCACTGCCTGCAGCACTGCTGCGAATCTGGGGATCAAACATTCACCAGCAAGTAACATTAAGTTCATCTTAAAGGATTACAATAAAAAAGATCCCACAAAACAGGTAAGAATTTTAATCGTTTCCAAAAAGTCATGTTGAATGTAACAACAGCACTGATGATGAGAATATGAAAGTTGGACTCTGGTGCCATCTGTTGGTAACATAAAATACTGCAAGTTGAAACAATTAAAAAGAATGCACTAAGACAGGGGTCACCAAACTTTTTGAGACTGGGAGCTACTTCACGGGTACAGAGTAACACGAAGGGCTACTTGTTTGATACAGACATACATTTTCTTGGCTCACTCTTAATAACAATAATACATATGTACATATGATTACATGCGGTCTAATCATATTAATGTTAGGGACTACTCACAATAGTTATCAGTAATGATTTACCATGGCAGATATGGTTAATTGCTATTATGTGATCAGAAGTTCTTAGTTCAGAGTTTTAAGTTTGATTCCCTTTTGGAGCTCTTCTGTGTGACTCTAAATTTCCTCCAAGTGACGGACAGTATGGATTATTACAGCAGCACCTGCAGCTGTACGCACTTTGAGTTCCTTGAGATTTTCCTTTTAAATAAAGAAAAGAATAGTTATTGTATGTTTTATTATCTAACCCTCTTTACTATTACAAAATTGTGGAGAAAAAAAGATTTTGTGTCAAAGCATCTTGTACGTAGCGCACATCAGTGCGAGTCTGTGGCGGTGGGCATACAAAAGGGCTAAATCTTATTGGTCAGTTTACTTTTGTTAATTCGGCGCATTTTCTGTGAGCTAAAAATGAATGAGCTCCTCCCGTTGTTCTAAGATCCCGCCTGAGCTTTTTACCGTGCGCGGTTCTGACGGGTCACCGGCTTATTAGCCTTTTTGTGGTTTCGCAAACTGAAAAGCTGAACGTTAGACAGATTGGAGAGTAGCACAAAACTATCACTGTCTGCACCTAACCAGCACAAACCTAAACCACAAAAGCAGCGGACTTTTTAAAAAATGTTATTTATACAAACGATGCTAAGTAATAGACATGAAAGCGAAGCCTACCTGTATGATCCACGGAAAGACGGGGATGTTGAGTTCCAGGTTCAGGTGGTGTCAGACATCCAGAGGAGGAGAAAGTGATGCAACATTGTTTGCTTAATTTTTACTCTTTTGGGGACTGCGGGTTAAATTCTTTAACCCGCAGTCTGAGACGCTCAGTCAGTAGGGGCGGCAGATGTGACCCGCCAGAACCGCACACGATAAAAAGCTCAGCCGGGATCCAAATGGCCGCTGTTAGAACTACGAGTGGGATCAAACTCCGCTCATTTATTTTTAGCTTACAGAAAAAGCGCCAAGCCGCCAAATAAACGTAAACCGACCAGTGACATTTAGCTTTGACTGCCCACCGCCATAGACTCGCTACTACAAGATGTTTTGAAAAGAGGGGTTTTTTTTCTGCACAATTTTGCTAATAGTAAAGGGTGTTAGATAATAAAAAATCTATTTTATTCTTTTCTTTTTTTAAAAGTGGGTACCAAACATTTAATTGAATATTTTTTTGGCAGTGCTACCTAATAACAATGGCTATTTTTAGAATTTGCTCCACGGGCGACTGACAAGGTTCCCTCAGGCGACCGGGGGCCCCTGGGCACCGTGTTGGTGACCCCTGCACTGAGGAAAACTGAGGAAGTAGACTGAAATATTTTAGAGATCTAGATAAGTATGGAAAAACAGAGTACAGGAACATGTTTAGATTTCCAAACTTTGTTCTCTAGGGCATTCTCTGAAAGCTGTATTCATCTGTCCATCCGTTTCATACCAACAGATTGTGTTTATGCATGTTAAACTTTTGTTTATATTTTTAAAAACTGGCAAAAATGAAATCTAAAGACAACCCTGCCAACCTGGCAGCAGATTCACCAATGTCAGCCCAGTCTGCCTACCAGGGGCCTCTGCAGCTTTCTCAGTCTCTCCACAGGCTCCGGATCGTACCCTGGGATCTTCCTCATGTCGTTGTTCTTTAAAGCCAACATGGTTTCCAGCATGAATCGCACCTGGAGATAAGTTAACGAGTCTTTTACCAGCCTTCTAGGTTTATAACATAAAAACGAAATAAATGCAAAAATTCAATGATCAACTTAAGCAAAACTGATGTTATGAAAGTGAGTTTTGTGTGAAGGTAAATCATTTCGCACGGCCTACCCTGGTTTGATCTTTGAACTTTGCCCCAATGTCACTGGCCTTGCGCTGAGCGTCAGAGATGAGCTCCTTGAGAGCGAGCGCGTCGTCCTTCCTCAGGGCGAAGCCGACGTTCCTCAGCACAAACAGAACCAATTCGATGTCCTTCTCTGAGAAAGTTCCCACCAGCAGCTTCAGGATGTCAAAAATGAGGACAGAATGCACCACCTGGAAGTTGTAGAGGTGAGCGACGATGGCGATGAGGTTGTCGCACTCTTTGTCCTCGCTGGAGTTCTTGTAGACCTCGTCAAACCTCTGCACGACTGTCTCGAGAAAATGGGCTCCGACCTGTGATGGGATACGAGACGGTGCAAATGTCTGGAGTTAGAGAGTATATGCACATTTTCCAGGTATGACAATACTATACAGTCAGAATTCAGTCCTCTTTGGAGATGGGCATACAGATGAATGAACTGACAGATGGAAAGGATGGAGGGAGGGATGAAAGGAAGGAAGATGGACGGATGCATATTTTATTTTATTTTAAAACACCAGAAAATGTGAACTGGAAGTAAAAAAAAAAAGAGAAATATTTACCATGCCGACATTAAGACTGGGAATACAATCTGAAAATATGAATTTATTTTCAAATGCCATATTTACCCAAATCTGGAAAACCCTTTAATAAATTTCAACCTGTTACAGACATTGGAGGAACCTTGTGGGATAATACCAAAGGGAAATTAAACCATGATTTAAAAATCTTACCCTAGTGATTGATGAAAAAAATACTAAATTAAAATCAAACCTGTAAGAATATATTAAATAACTGGAAGAAATAGTCACTGCTTTTGAGTCATTTCAAAAAAGATTGAACTTAAAACATGTAGAGAAAGGAGATACTTTTGAAAACTGAACCAAACAAATAATAATATATCCAAAGTTAATATGACGGAAAAAAAAGCATCTGCTTCTCACAAACTGCAGCAAAGGCCTAAACATAAACGCAATACCACAAAGAAAAATGAAACTCGGCAGTCTGTATGACGTCCGTGTTCCTCTCTCTCATTTCAAATCTAAAATATTCGAGGCAAAGAACTGAAGGGCCTCACCTCCAGCCCCACAGCGTGATGAAGGATGCTGACGAGCAGCACGTGCTCCATCAGCAGCCTATCGGGCATCAGGGTGGGAGTGACGCAGGCTGCCAGCAGAACGTCCGTCAGCGTGTCGTTCATGTCCTTCCTGCTGCAGCTCATGTACAGCTCCTCCAGCTGACCACAGATAGAGGCCATGTTGGCCTCGCTCAGCCTGAAAACGGTACATTGATAAGAATAAAACACATCCCTGAGAATGACGATTCTAGTTTAGGAAATTGAGAGGAGGACAGGGTGCAGGTTTATTATCAGTTGTCGCCATCAGGATTTTGTCATGTAAATCGTAAAGGAAGAAAATTTATGAATGTTTGAAGGGCGGTGAGGACTGCAGTTGATGATTGGACTAATAAAACATAACTGTAGAAAAAAATGAAGACATGAGATCGTTTGTTTTTATCCAAGGGATCCAGACTGAGTGAGTTATCTACAACTTAAATAAATAAAATGTACGGTAAATCAAAACTAATGTTTCAAAATTCTGACTTTCCTAGAACTAGATAATAACACAATTTATGAATATGCAATGGAGAATATATACTTTTTTGTTCTTTCAAAAGAATTTAAGGGTTTAAGAATTCAGAACTTAATTGGCTACGGTATGGTTAGGGATGCAGTTGATATTGTTCTTAAAAGATTCACAGAAATAAATAATGCATGGCATCCTTCAAATGATGGCCCAAGAATTTACAATTCACATATATGGGGAAAAACACAACTTCTTGCAATTTTCTTAATCTGACACTTGAAGGATTAGAGATTCAGACAAATCATTACTATTTGTCATGTTTATGGCATTAATTAAAACAAATTAGAAGGATATGACATAATAGTTCAAGCGCAACCTTTTACAGAGCGTTTTTGTATTCAAGTGAAAATGTGGTGCTAAATATGAGAGGAACCTGAGAGGTTAAATATTCAAAACTACATTTTTCATTTCTGTCTGAATTATTTGTGCTGCTGCAGGAGAGTGTTACCTGTTCAGCAGGCCTTTCACTTTCCTTTTCAGCTTTTCAAGCTCAGCTTTGCGTTTGTCATCTGCGATATTTCGCAGCTGAGGTGGGACATACTTGCCAGTTATTGAGGTGACCTTTAAAAAAAAAACAAAAAAACTAATTTCAGCAAAAATGCAGTTCACAGTGCATTAAATGATAAAAACATAACACAATAACTAATTATGAAACAAGCAACAAAATTATGCGAGTTAAAATCTACACTCACAATTTCCGAACTTTGGTCAGGATGGGAAGCTTCTTCGTCACTTTCCTCCTCACTTTCAGCTCCTGAAGCAGCATCAGCTCCACTTTCATTAATATCATTCTCGTCACTCATCTCCTCCTCTTCATCTTCCTCACTCTCCATCTCTTCCTCTTCAGCATCATCACTTTCCTCACTCGCCATGTCTTCCCCTGCTTCCTCATCTTCATCTGACAGAGAATCATCCTGATCCAGCTTTTCAAAGTTCTCTCTAGCAGTGTCCATATCCTCATCTTCATCAAACTCACCGTCGTATATCCCTGCTCCAGATGAGCTGGAGTCGAGGACTCCAAGGATGTAGTCCAGTCCATCGGTCACAAAAGACTGAGGGAGACTTTTCTTGTTTTTCCTTTTGTTTAATCCAAGACATCGCTCCAGCTTTTTTATCTCTCTGTCCTCTTGTTCATTTGCCTCAAGCAGAGCCATTTTTCTGGATTCTTGAAGCTTGTTAATTTTCTTGCCTTTCTTGGAGGATGATTTAGATCCAGACGACTCCGTTTTCTCTTTAGGAACCTCAGCGTGCTTGTTTGAAAGGGTTTTTGTCACTTCCCTTTTTATTTGATCAGCTTTCTGAGTCTGGTGCTTATTTCCAGATCTGACTTCCAACTTTTCCCCAACATCCGAGGCAAAACTGACGCTCTTTTTCCCTTCATAGTGACTTTTCATTTTGGCTTTTTTCAGTCTTCTCTTTTCTTTGCGTAACTCCTTTCTGCTTTTGGTTTTCACGGATCGCAGCTTCTGGTCTCTGTCTGCTTCTTCATGATCACTAATATTTTTAACAAACTCATCCACCGCACACATGTACTTCTGTAAGACCGCATTTCCTTTCTTCTTCTTGCTGTTCTGTTTTCTTTTCCCCCCTTTCATTTCTACAAACAGTCTGGAACTGAACAAGGTTAGCTTAACAAAGTTAATTCAGACCGGCGACACGAAAACTTAAGGCACGAATAGTTGCAGTCAACATAAGTAGCTAAGTAACGTGTCTCCTATTTTTGCTCAAATAAAAACCTGAAACAGCACATGTGTTTCCATGAGCGCAGGTTTGTTGACATGACACGTGACTATTTACTTCCAGGTCGCACCATAGGCGTAAAAAACCGAAAAATATGGCGGACGTCAAAACGTCCGCCATATTGGGAGGGGAGAAACCCCCAAACAAAAATACTAAAGTTGTTCCCATAAAATACATTTCAAAATGCATTTCAAGGCCCTGTCTTTAAAACAGCTTCAACCTACACTTATCCAACATTATTTAGATTTGTATCTAAATTAAAGTACTACATTTTGTGAAAAGTCTGCCCTGTAAAAGTCAGGAAGTTCACACAGAAAAGACTATAATCAAGAGAAGAAAAAAAAAGAGAGAAAAAGAAAACAAAGATACAAAAATAACAAATTTGCTCGTTTTTCATGCATCATTTCCAACTACCATTGTAACAGATTGCTTTCAGTGGCAATGCAGCTCTGAAAAACAAAACAAAACAAAAAACAAAAGAAAATGTGGGACATTTCCCTACATACTCGGAAGGGGAGAAAATGTAGCATTATCTGGTGGACAAACAAAGATTAATAATTGATGGCTATCCAAATGAAATTTTGACAAAAGAATGTATTAATTAAACTTTATATATATTCAACACATCGTACATGATTTAAAAATCAAATAAAACAGAGAAACAGAAACAACAGTGACCCAAATGGTCTTTTCAGGGCTGAGTCACTGAACACAGTAAAGTATCTTTGAAAAAAGGATGAGGACACATGTTTTCCTGATTGTCTATTTATCAAACCATTTTGATTTTCTGCCCAGGGTAGTACACCACAAGGAACCCCACAATGAGGACTAAATGTTACCAGTTGCACACTGAATAGGTTTTTTTATGCTTCTTGCATTTTCAGTTTGTGGGAATGTGTGATGTTCTTTGATATCAACTATGTACTACATGATGTCAGTTGATGATGCTGAAATTTGTAACTAACCAGACTCCTTAAACACAAAAAAGTGTTGAAGGACCACCTGCATTTGAGGCCACATGATTGTTGTGCATGATCCAATGGAGAACTAAAAATTCTACCTACCAGAAAAAAATGGATAACAATATGTCTGGCTCCATATTCAGTTGATTTTTAAATATTTAATAAATATGGAAAATTCCCTCCACATGTTTTTAAATATATTAATAATTTCTAGCTGGCTACTATTGCACAACTCTTTAAATGCCTTTGAGGATAAAATAAATTATTAAGTAGTGCTTCATTCATGTATCACAGTACATTCATTGCTGTTTATTTGAAACTACAAATTTTAAGTCAACTTGAAAGCCAAAAAGAATTTAAGTAATTTTAACACTCTAAAAAACAGACACCTCCTCCATGGTTGAGGGTTTTCTTTTATCTTATTGCTATTTTCTTATTAATTTTCATTCAGTTTGTTTTATTATGTTGTACACTAAATTATATTTTATTAAAACATTCCCCCTCCAATATGGCGGCGGGGATGACGTTCCAAAAATGCTTGCCGTTTAAAAGCTTGACGCTTTGAGATGACGACCATTATTTTGGGGAGTTTTTTTTCCTACTTACCACGGAGAAGCCTGACTTAAACAGCCAAAACAGTTTGCGCCCAGTGGAGAGCGATCCGCAGTTGTGTGGCAGTTGTTGCCAGTGAGGCAAGCTAGAATGTAGAGAACCTGTAGCCTATTTGTACTTGCAATATGAAGAATGGAAGAAGACGATGTTACCATCAGAGAGCAGAATTTTCACAGTCAAGTTCGAGAGTACATCGTAAGTAATGGAGCTAGCGGGCTAACGTCCTCTGTCAGCACATCACTGGAGGCTAGCATTAGCTTTATCAGTGGGTCAGATTGATTTTTGGGGGGAAATTATAAAACGTGATACTCCGGTCTTCATTGTTGTGGATTTGAATATTAGCACTTGCTAAATTAGTCTTAATTTAAACTGCATTGTGAGGATCGGGAGATCTCTCCAGGGTAGTTGACGTTAGCCACAGCTAGCTAGTTAGCACATCAAAATAGGTAACTTCGTAGGATTATTTTCAGCACTTTTAATATTTATAAACATGCCTTTGGTTAGATAGAAACCAATTCACAACAAATCTAAAAGGAAATAAATGAAATGTGCTAGCGAAAACACCACACATGGCTTATAAATCTCACCAGCCAACTTACACTAATAAATCAAAAAAGATGTGAATTATTGCACAATTTATTATTTTATGTATTTCTTAGTGGTTTCTTAGTGTCATTTAAAGCACGTGGTTTTCTACAGGTTCATGCTGCAACGCTGTCAAGCTATCTTTATGTTGAAATCAAATTGTTGTAAATTGTGTCTAGGTCCACAATTTGACCATTGTGAATCTATTCTTGGAGAAATACTGATGACGTAAATGTTTTACAGCTTTGTGTAGTTTTGGACAAGGAGTGGAAAAGTTTATTTGTTGCTGTGTTATAATGAAAAAACTACAAGTTACATTATTGTACATAACGGTATTGGAGTGGGATGAATATGGGTGAAAATGCATATTTTTTTCTTTATAATGCCTCTTGCTAGAGCTGCACTTTGTGTTTAATCACACTTGAAATCACAGTTTTAATTTGTACAATATTGCAATTATAAGGAACTATTGAGATGCAATCATCCGTGTACTGGAAGTGTCATGCATTCATTATTCTGCATGCCAGTAATGTATAAGGTCACTGTCAAGAGCTGTGCACTTTAGAGAAAGTAGTAATGCCATAGTGATGCATGTAATAAAATGTAACTGTGTGGAAAATGTTGATTAATACAACAATCCGTATCTGGATAATGATTATCAGCAACATTATTACATGTTTCCCTGTTGTCATGCTCATCTGCCTTCTAGAATTGAATTGTTTCTAGCTCTATCAGTAGAGCAAATTAAGAAAACGCTGGGAAATTTCATGTATGGGCAAGTTCAGAATCCCATATTTTTAAAGAAATATTTTTTAACCTATCAAATGTCTCGGAAGCAAGCAGGCTCAACAGTTCAGGGTTGGAAGTACATGTTGTCCTAAGCGTCTCTGCTTCTTAATATCCCATATCAACATGCCTAACCTTACAGCAAGGTGTGAAGCGTATCGGTTAGCAGTAGTGTTTCTGTGACTCAGTATGTGGATGGATTTACACAAGCATATTTGAGGTTGTCTGTCCTAATTTAGGGTTAGGGTTGAAATAGGTTTACATGGCTCTGTGACAAGAAAATATGCATCTAATTAATGTGTGAATTAATGGGTGAACTTTTGTTGTACGACCTGTTTAAATAATTCTTAAAAAAAAAAAATCAAACCAGTCCTTGCCAAGTACACATAAGTCGTGCTTCTTTGAGAAATTGGATTATGACAGTATACTCTGTGTATGCATAGGCCTGTCACAATAACACATTTTGCTGGACAATAAATTTGTCCCAGAAGTTCTTATATTATAAAATATTGCTATTTTGAGACAATTTTCAAGTAATATAATGGTAATGGGATAATAATGCAAAAACACATCCTCAAAATCAATCAACTTTGAATTCTAATGAGCATTTAACACTGTAATTGGAAGACATTTTCAATAGCAAAAATAAATAAACAAAACAACAGAGACAACAAATCAAATAAATCAAAAAGTCTCTGTAAACAAATGTGTCCTTCAAAAAAGGGCTAGTTGAGAGGCTGATGACTTGTCATCCAGTTTTTGGTAGAAAGAGAAAAGAGAATGACTATGAATCATGCAAATGGAAATGATTGAGTTTGTTTTAATTTATCATGGATTAATTGATCTATTGCTTATTGCGACATTTTATTTTATCTCACAATGCTGCTTTTTTTAAAAAAACCAAAAAATAAAGTTCTGTTCCATATTATATGAATAAGTTTATTATCCGGCATAGCTGTACAAACATTTGATGATACCAGCTGCATAATATTGTATATTGTGTAGGAATGTATGACATATCAACATTAGCCAATGTCTATCAATTTTTAACTTATTGTTATTGGTCCCATAAGTAAAACTGGGCTGATCTTAATAAACTTGATTTATTTCCTTCTTGTTGCCGTTTGTGTGTTTTGCGAGGGATTATCTGTGTTGTATTTGTTTGGGCATGTGACGGTGATCATGAAGCAGCACAAATTTAAATGTCAGCTGTAAATATGGGTTTAAATGTTCATTTTGGTGCTAAGATTGTGGAAGGCTGCGATGTCAACTTTGACCCTGAACATCTTAGCAATTACAAGTGATGTCTGGTGTAGGCATCAAGCATGGGAACACGCCATGCTTAAAATGACCTGATTTCCGTGAATGTTTGATGTGTGACTTAACATTTTCTATATTTCCTTTCCAGTTTTCTTTCTGTACTACAAAGGCATAAAATACTATCAATGAAAAGGGTTAGAGATTTTTGTACTGTGCTTGGAACAAAGAAGATACTGCACGCCATTTTCTTTGACTTGGTGTGTAATTATCTAGTCTAAGGAGTAAACAGGGCGTAACCAAGATTTAAGTGTTGGCAGATATGCTCAGAATGAGCCGTTTATTTTTCAGTTTGTCTTTCTGTTTCTGTTGTAAGCTCGTTTGTCAGAACTCGGCACCTGGTTCTCGATTATTCTGGATTGTTTTGGGATTGCGGTAGATTTCTCTTGACTTTGGTCAGTGTTAGTGAAATCGTGTGTAGCTTTAAATGCATAAGTATTTTCTCCATTTGCAAGACGACAGCATGAGGCAGGGAAGTTGTTTTTCCGAAGCTTGCATATAACACGTGTCTGAAATGTATACGGTTTTGTGGCGTAATGTCTGAAAAACAAAATGATTTGTGCAGTGTTGACAGCATCCAAAGTGCTGAAGTGAGAGCTTCTAATATTAGTTACATCCTGATTAGTGTCCCAGTTGGAAAAAAGGAATGTGGTATATGATCTTTCTGTAAAACTACCCAGTTAGTTTTGAGCCTGACGTTATATCATTCGAGATATTACACCATGAAAAAAACAAAAAACAATGTCGTATGAAAGGACTTACAAATCCTATAATTGACTAAATCCTATAATTGACTAATATTGAGTCATTTCTATCAACAGTTTTATTGGTGCTTATTTGAAACTTGCTCCTTTCTCTAAAACTCTACGAGGTAATGATCTGTAATTCTGTTTATGTATTTTAAAGCAAAGTAGTCGTCTCTTGACTAAACGTAGTGATGTCGTTAAATTAGTGTACATTATCACGTCTAGCAATAAACAGCTGTTTCATGCTGCGGTGCATCAGGCCACACAAACAATATTACGTGTTTGTAGAGTAAATTTTTTTACAGTACATTTTGGGGCAGAGGTTTGCACTGTTGTCTTACAGCAAAAATATCCTTGGTTCAGATCCTAGCTTGAGGTTTTACTTGGATGCTCACTCTGTGCATTCTTGTGTTCTCTTTGGGTGCTCTGGTTTCCTTCCATGGTCCAGAAAGATATTTGTCCTGTGTGTCCTTGTGATGGACTGATTACAAGTCCAGGGTTTATCCCACCTCTCCCGCAGTGACCGCAGGAGGTAGACATCAGCCCTCTGTGTCCCTACAAACCCAGAGCAGCTGTGCGATCCATAAAGTTGATCAGAGTTGTCAAAAGGTTGCATCTATTCTTCTTTTGAGACCAAAACTGACTAATTCTACATCAAACTTTGCGATCTGCAAAGCTTTTTTTTAATCTCTACATTGTTTAAAAATATATGTGGATGATTTGCTGCATCATTAAATCTTTTTTTGTCTTATTTTTAAGATTTGCTTCCTCCTGTTTGCCGTCCTCTACATCGTCTCCTACTGCATTATAACCAGATACAAAAGGAAAAGTGGTACGTCTATTTAAAGTACGGTCTCTGTAACAACGCATCAGACTGTTGCTCAGAAAAATGTCTGTGTGCATTAGCTACAGGAACACTGAGGACCATTAAGATTTAAGAACAAACTCGTTTGTTCACACACACGCAACCCTTCATTGTGTTCAGATTAAAACCAGGTCATTAATATAAAAACTCCAGGAGTTTGAAGAACAGACACACCCTTTTCTGTAGAGCCAGTTGTCACCTTTAGCTCTGTGTGATCATGAACAGTATCCACCCTTAATTGTTTAGGACTTTAGCTGCTTGTAATGTAAAGACATTTGTTCACAATAAAATACCTTCTTAATGCTGACAAATCTTTCTCTGTAATCATCAGTGACTACTGAGGAACAGTCGGAGGATATGGCTAAGAGAAAATGAGAGAAATTTAGTTATTCAAAAAATGAGGAAATGAAAAGTCAGAAACTAGTCAAACATGAATCCTACAGAAATTTCCTTCGAATCCTACTTGAGTTGTATGTTACAACACTACTGCATTCTTATAATGTTGCATCTCTTGTGCCTGTTCCTCGAAACACATCAAGGCGCATTCCAAAAATATTCTTGGGGACTTTATTCTGTTCTGATGAAACCAAGCATTTGTGTTCCAACCTGCTTAATCCTTTGCTTTAAAACTCAGTCATTTATTCTGGCGTTCAAGATAAATAAATTTATTTTTGAAAATGTGTGTGATGTCCAACACGGTTAGCATTCTGGTCTACAATGTCTGGCTCTGTGACCGAAGTGTTTTTGTTTACTTTCCAGACGATCATGAGGATGAAGATGCTGTCGTCAACAGGATATCGTAAGCGTTGCTGTTTTTACCTCGCTCGTCTTTGAGAAATGATGCGATTTTAAGTTTTTCCATCTATAACTTTTAGAATTACTATAGTCTGCAGACCAACAACTTGTCAGACAAGATGCTTATTTATTTTTCAACTGCAAGAAAAATAAAATATTTGGTTGCTGATGTAGGAATGTGATTTTGAAAGTTAATATCAGTTATTTCAACAAAGAAGTTAAAGCTAATTGCTTTTGAGCTCCAACTTTCGCTCTGAGGAACTAAGATTCTTTTAAAAAATCAAAACTTTTATGCAATTTGTAAGATAGCACAAGGCTGAAAGTAAAGTTGCAGTATTATTAAAAATGTCAAAATGCACATCAATTCTGTATACATTCTAGAGTGATGCATCACACAGGTGGAACAAATTCATCTCCCCTCAAGACAACGGTCATAGCACAAAGCTTATATCATAGCCGTATCTAATTTGTAAAGGTGTAAAAGAGTTTTGCTTGGATTGGGGATGTTTTTAATGTGTGTGTGTGTCTTGGTTTGATTTACAGATTATACTTGTGCACCTTCACGCTGGCTGTGTCCGGCGGTGCCGTCTTCCTCCTGCCTTTCTCGATTATTAGCAGCGAGATCCTCCTCTCCTTCCCCAGAAACTACTACATTCAGTGGCTCAACGGTTCCCTCATTCATGGTCAGTACTTCACACTGTTCATGGATCTGTTCCTTTCACTGACAAGAATAATTATTACTTGTTGCTATTTAAATGAACACATGATTATGTCAAATAAAAAATACTCTTCCGACAAATTCATGTCGTATTTGAATATAGTAAGGTTTTGCCATAACTACGCTGAGGTGTATTTGTGTAGGAAATAAGAGTGAATTTTGAATTGCCAAATGTCATTGTGAGTTACACTTTATATGATTGGGGAGGGGAAATGGTTAACATGGTTATTATCAAAAACAAAAACTGTTAGGTAGCTCTAGTGTTTTTAGATTAAAAATGAAGATTTTCTAGACTTCAGTGTTGTTAAAAAAAAACAAAAAAAAACTGCTAGGCTACTTGAAATCCACTAGGTGGCACCGGAGTCCATAATTTAAAAGCTGATGCTGTTAGATAAAACCTGTTTTATGGCAAACTACTTTAGCAGGATTGAGGGGAAACCAGTAAAAGTGGGTCACGTGGTATATTTAAGAGTTAAAGTAGTAAACTGGGAATTGCTCCTCTGTATGTGCTGCTAATAGCTTGCTTGGTTCCTGCAGGTCTGTGGAACCTGGTGTCGCTGTTCTCCAACCTCTGCCTCTTTGTCCTGATGCCATTTGCCTATTTCTTTCTGGAGTCTGAGGGATTTGCTGGATCAAAAAAGGTACAAGAAATCTCACATTCTCCATTCTTGATTTGTTTCACTCAAAGCTTGTTCTGGGAAACAGATGCCACACAATATCGTTGGGAACTTCTCTGAACTTTGTCATCTAAATCAAATTTGAACATCCTTGATTATTCTTAGACAATCTGAATATTATACATTTTCACTTTGTAGAAACACGATTATATTTCCAAGGTATTTCTCCGTGGGTTTTCTGTTCATTTATTGATATTGAGTTATATGAGCAGGGTGCAGGAGACTTTCTGTGAACAGCCAGTGGCAGCAGGTGCGTAGCCTGTGCCCTCTGCTTGACTCAGACAGGCCACTGTAACTGCCACAGCAAAAAAAAGCTCATTAAGCATGAAAGTCTGAATCTGGTCTTCGCTCAGTGCCACATCCTGACAAACTCTTTCAATAAGGCCATAGGCTGCAAACGCTTCAACACTGCTGCATCGGCCCCACTGATTTAAAGCCTGATTCCTTGTCACCCCTTCCCCAGCCCCTCGAAAATAAAACTTCAAAAGCACAGGCTAATAATCGAGTTGTAAGGCTCAGCGAACTTCCTCGTTTAATTGATTACCCGAACCCCAAGGAGGAAAAAAAAAAAGGCTGGGTGCTCATGTCCCAGAAGTCCATAAAGTGGCAGCAACATGACAGGACAATAGAGCCTTGCAGAAAGGAAAGGGAAAGATTTACCTTTAATATGCCTCTATCCTGTGTCACAGTTTGAAACCTCTCTGGTTTATGTCCCTCCTGGCCAAAGCACATAAAAATCAGTCCATACTGTAGTGGACAGGCAGGCCACTAATTGTTTCAATTGGATTTCTTATGTAGTCAGCTGGTCCTGGTGTGTAGGAAGGACAACAATTCTCCTGTTTGTTCTTTTTAATTTGAACAAGTTTCTGTTTTTAGTCTTTTGAGAGGGGGACAAGTTGAACAAGTTGAATTAACTTGTATATTGGGGGGGAACAATTGGAACTCGGCACATAGCGATGAAGGGGACCAATTTTGTCTTTAAAATCTTAGTTATAAAGAAATTACTCCAAAACCTGGGTAATATACAGCAATGGTCCAACATAATAGTATAGTCCTTTTCAAAGTCATAATACCCCTTTGGTTACATAACAACCACACTTTCTATGTATTTTCTTAGGCTTTGATGTGATATCAATACAAAGTTGTGCATAATCGGGAAGTGAAGAGAAGAAGATGTAATTTATTTCTGCAAATAAGTCAGAGAAATCTCTAATCAACTGGTTTAATAAAATCCAGTCGACATCAGTGAACAAACAGCGTCATGATGCTTTCAAGACACATAAATGGCAGGTCAGGGATAAAGCTGTGGAGTTGTTAACGGCAGAGTTATAAAGCAAGTCAGAGTTTTAAGCATCTTTCAAGGCATTTCTCAACTGATTATCTGAAACCTGAAACTGGGAAGAACACGGCACAACTGCAAACCGACTAAAACTGTTCCCCCAAACTGATGGGCAGAGCAGGACGAAGGTTATTTAGAGAAGCAACCAAGAGGTATCTCTGGAGGAGCTGCAGAGATCCATAGCTCCAATAAGAGGAGCCTTGGGGGCAGAGTGGAAGAAAGTACTCTGGCCAGATGAGACCAAAACATGCTAAACGCTATAAGGGATGGAAAACTAATTCCCTGAATAGGAGTGGAAGAGATGGAATTTAAAGCTTTATCATATTTTGTGATTAAACTATTTTTCTTGTTTATGGCTGCAACTGTGTCACAGCTATTATAGGCCCCCAAACACAAATACTGCCCTATGAAAACATTCTCATTGGTAATCGCATAAAGAATCATGATTTGTATCATTAAACTGCACATGGTAAATTGCATTTAATCAGATTTTCAAATGTATTGATTCTTTCAATGAACAAACATTGGAGATAATGGTAAAAACATCAATTCTGATAATATGGATCGGATCTGTTGTTTTTATGTATTTTATGGGAACAACTTTATGTTTTATATTAGAATTTATTGTGACAACAATAAATACAAATTCTTATGATAAACTTATCACGGTAAATGATAAACTATGCGATAAATGCCCACCCCTAACCCAGAACACAACATCCTCTGCATGAAACAAAAAAATATATCCTACTACAATGTAATGAAAATTGTGGTTTAGAAAAAGTTTAAGGTAGTGTATAAATTTCTTTTAACAAATAAGACTTGAACAAAATTAATTCCTGGAGCTTAGCTTCCATAAATCTGTTCAGAGGAAGCACTGTTCAGTGTTGAGCTTCACTTTTAGATATATATTGTGTTTGGAGAGGGAGGGGGGTGGGCTGACACTCAAGTACCCCCCTAACCCCCCTACCAAAAAAAAAAAAACGTAGCCGCCTGTAAAGGAAATAGTGTCTCCGACAGCAAGAAGAACGTAAAACACAGATCTCCATTTTTATAATGTGATATTATCCTTTCATCCAATAATAGCATTAGACCAAGATGTAATAAGGTTTTATGTGGCATTTTAACCTCCTGGGCTTATGTTGTAGCCCCGCAAGGTCTCTTTGCCTGCGGAAATGAAGTGAATGATGAATTTCATCGCTAACACTATAAGTCAGCCTTTTCATGTGGCTGTGTTTACTTTTGACGATGCACTAAAAGACGCCAACGGAATAAGGATGGAAATGTGGATGTTTTTTCTTTTTTTAATGCGTGTTTTTTTATTTTTTATGCGGAACTCTTTAGGGCCTCTGTCACCCCGAATGATTAACAGTTTAACAAATTGTCCAAATTGTGGATGAATCAGGGTGACTAAGGGTTGTGATGTCAGAAGTTATGATCTAGCTTTAGTTGCTGCTGTAAAATGTCTCCCACTTTATGACCTTGTTCTCAGATTTTTGCTTAAGACCTGTATTACTTTGGGCGCCCAGGGTTGTTGTGGCGTTAGCTGTTAGTGTAACTTATTAGAGTTTATGGAGCTCAACTTAGAGATTTTGTTTATTAGTGAACCTCATTAATTGTAGATAACGTTAGAACAATAATAACCTACAGAATTCATTTGCATTTCCTCCCAAAGACTATAAAAGTGTACTCTCCAGCCTTCTAAGTGGCTTCAATCAACTAAAGGGAATCTGAGGTAGTTTGAAGTTATTTTTATGTTAAAACGCATTTTGATAAAGACAACCTTAATCTATTTTTAGTGTAGAAGCATAAAGGGTTTCTATTTTTTCCCATCTGTTTCAGCTGCTAATTATTATTTGAAGCTGCCAACACGCTATGTGGTGAATAGTCTTTTAGTCCCAACCAGTATTGAAATCTTTTTGATCCTGGAACGAGTTGGAACGAGTTTGACCCTGCGACTGACCCAGCGAAGGGCCAACAGGTTTCATCTGGTAGTTAAAGAAACTCCTCATCAATCTCATCCTAAGCCCTAACCCGCCGATGATGAGAAGTGTGTTTATTGTGGAGGAGGGGGAGGCGGAGAGGGTGAAAACGTCTCGCCGAGCAAACCCTGTTCGGTGTTACTAAGATACTCCTCTTTGTTGGCGCTCCACAATGGGAGCCTGGATATTTATTTCAAATCTCCTGCACATGCAGACATTTTTCCCAGGCCTTCTTTCTAGGCAGGCCCAGCCGGAGAATATAGTGGTGTTTACATACCTTCCTTTAGGGTCATAGTGTCTCCCTAAAGCTGCCCGTTACAATGTTGGTTACCACAGCAATATATTAGCTCGAGCGGGGGAATTTTAAAAAGGACAAACAAGATTTTCCTGTCCTTTCATGACTCAGTTTTTCTAAACTGAAGTGAAACGTTGCGAATGAAACTTAAATGATTCTTGACCAAAGTATAAGCTGTTTTTGCTCAGAGAAAGATATCAATCCTTTGGGCAGTGTTGGAAAAGTATGACTTGTGTTGCTGGGTGTAAAAATAAATAACTGAGGAAACATTTCTTCATTTCTGAGAAGCACACTTTATGAAAATAAATAATGGATGGTTCTTTCATTCAAGTGATTGTGAACTAAAGTTAAATTAAATAAATCTGTGTCTTGCTGCAGTGGTAACCATTTTCCAGTCTCAGATGTCATCGTTGCTTCATTAAGAAGCATAAACGGTCTTTAGAAGTGCGCTGCGCAGGTTTACAGGGGAATGTCCTTCTTTTCTGCTTTCTGTCTTTGACACGGTCATTGCACTGCTGCCGACTGCTTGAAGGATACACTAACAAGGTCCCAGAGCATCTGGCACGTCTTTACCAAACAGAACAGTGTTTTTGCTGAGATGTGAAATGGGCCCTGCCCCCTCCTTTACTTTTTTACACTCTTGGCCCTTGTTGCATGCTTACCTGACAGTCAGCAGAGAGATGGTGCGCAGAACGGTCTCTGCCACCACCTACTGACCTGCTCCAAATTGATGGCAGCAACAAGGAAGCTCCTGTTGGAGCCTCTTCCTTTTTCTCACTTTTCTCTCTTATTTATTCTTCATTAGTGCGGCCGTAGGAGCTTTGCAAATAGCTTGTCTCTATTTCGCTTTTAGAGATATTCGCTACAGGCATCAAGCCTGTTGCTGAGCCTAAATTTAAACCTAGCAGTTTGCAGTTCAATTGATTCTATAAGTTGGGAAAATGATTCACATCTATAAGGGTCTTGGGGTATTTCACTGGACATGGTACTTCATCAGGTACAGTACCTTCCAGATTGCGTACCTCTTTAATCTTTTCATGTTTTGTCACATTGAAACCTATTGGGTTTTATTCGATACAGAAAAACAAAGTAGTTCATAATTTTAAAGGAGTGAAATTTTGTTGCAAGCATAACATTAGAAAGTGACATAAGCATTCAGCCACCTTTTGAAGATTTTATAGATGCAAGTCTATTTTTTTGGATGCGTCTCAATCAGTGTTGCCTATTTTTCATTGCAAAACTACTCAGTTTCAGTCAGATTGGCATTTTCTACCAAAATTGATTTTGAACTTTTGGCACAGCTTCTCCGTGGGATGTAAGCTTGGCCTTTTGCTCTGGCAGAACATGTTTAGGGTTGTTGTCCGAGTGTTAAGTTTTCCTTCACACAGTGTTTTGCATGTTGGCCTTCATTTTGAAGTGGCCTCCACCGCTAACAGTTGTGTAGTCCACATGAGTCATGGACCTCGTTGCTTCCTCTCTGATTATGACTCTTGTTAGCTGACATGACAGTTTAGTTGGGTCGCCATGTCTTGGTAGGATTGTAGGATACTCTTCACTTTTTGATCCTGATTCTTAGGGGTGAATTAAAAAAAGCATGTCACATTTTTCAGTTTTACTTATTTACTCTTTTGGTTTTGGATAGATTTTTTCAAAAACATGGGTAGTTTTTCCTACATTTGATTTTACAATTAACTTCTAACTTCCAATAAAATAAATTCATTAGGGTTTGCGGTTGTAATGTGATGAAGTGTAGAAAAGTTTAAGTGTTATGAATACTTTTGTTTGGCATAATTTGATGAATAAATATGTCACATGTCTCTTATGATGCTTTCCACTTTTCTTGGAAATCTCTCCACTCTTCTATAAGCAGATCTGCAGCAGGCAACCAGCCCCTCGCTGGATGTCGGTGTGAGGATCAGGGGATGCTGAATATTTTAGAACTGCTATATTTAGAGGTAGTTACACATTTAGAATAGCAAGAATAGAAACTTTCAACGGGCACTCTGGATGCCAAGGCACAGGTTTTTTTTCTTTTTTCTTTTCTCCTTTTTTTCCCAGCCATCACCGTTTGACGATTAAAACTTTGATCATTAATGATGACTCTCTTTTGGACGGCTTCTATTTATAAACCATACTTTCATCCTTGTGTCTTTTGTGATTCAAAACAAAGCCGCTATTCCTCTCTAATAATGAAATTATGCCTGAGACAGTAGATTGTAGATGACAGTGAAGGAGGTGATGAGCTCTGCCTTTGCCCTAAATGATGTGAATGTGGAATGATTTGAGCCTTATAAATGATTGAGAGACGTATCTAAAGGGAATATACCTTCAGTGTGGCATGGGCAGCTTGTTAAGGTGGACTGGTGTGCTTGACTGGACACATGTCCTGCCTGTGGGTTCTGCGTGTTCTGATGCATCCTTAAGAGTGCACATGTGGGACGTGGTTGAGGTCCCTGAAAGCATTCCTCTCTCACCTCTCTCAACTCTGGGGAATGAGATTTGCTCAGACCTCGACTCCAGTCTCCCTATGTTGTTCTCTCTCATTATTTTTTTTCTTTATTCTCGTTAGTCGTTTTTCTTCTCCTCTTCTTGTGTTGAGTGTATTTGTATGCGGCTGTGAGATGCAAGATTAACATGTCCGCCTAATATTCAAAGGATGCAAGAGTTTAATGAACAAGACAGTGAGTAAAATTGTTAGTCAAATCTGTAGATGCATAGTCACTAATTTCAGAATGTTTTTGCACAATAAAAAAAAGTGCAAACATTGTTGATGCTTTTAAATGGTTCTGTATCCCTGTCCAGTCACCTGTAAAGTAGCTGTAGTGTTTGTGTTTGCCACACTGGGGCACTCTGGTCTCTGCCCATTATCTTCTTTGTTGTGCTATAAAATTCTACCCTCACTGAGGCTTTTCCTGAAATAAGAGGAAGTGATTGGCATGTAATTGCTCAATAATAGCAAAGGGACGCTGTAGGGGATTTACACCAATGATGTGAATAAGCCTGCAGTCTTATTTTTCTATAATGGTTGGTAATACAGACTCAATAGATGTGTGGTTATCGATTGATGTTTTATCAGAAACAGTGATTTGCAAACTTGTGCATATCCCTTGAACTTTTTCAAACTTCAGATATTTGGGATTTTAAGTAATAGACCAACACAAAATAGAGGATGATAGGGAAGTTGGCGGGAAGTAATACGTTGGTTTTAACTTTTTTTTTATTTTTATAAATTAAAAATACTAATTAGAATGTGTAGCTTTGATTTGTATTTCACTCACTGGAGCCTGATACCCTTAAATGTAATCTAGTGTAAATAGTTGCCTTTAGAAGTCACCTAATTAGTAATCAGAGTCCAGATGTGTGTAATTTAATCTCAGTATAAATCCAGCTGTTCTGTGAAGGCCTCAGAGGTTTGTTAGGGAACATTAGTGAACAAACGGCAAGACAGGTCAGGGATACAGTTGTGGATAGCTTTAAGGAGAAATTGGGTGATAAAGGAATATTCTAAGCTTTTGATATTTCAAAAGACATTGTTCTATCAACTATTTGAAAACAGATTATGACACAACTTGTAAAGATATGGCCAATAATTTGATTCATACCGTCCGTATCAGGTCAGCATGAATCAAAGAAGCAATTAACAGTTCCTAGGTAACTGGAGGAGCTGCAGAGATACAAGCCAATAGTTGCATTCCTCAATAAGACCATTAGTAATAATTAACTCTTCAAATCTGGTCTTTCTTATGGGGTGTCAGGGAAAAAAGTAACGTAGTTGGAAAAAAAATCACGAGAAGTCCTTGTAGTTTAAAAGCCATCCAAGGGACACATAAAGGTGTGAAGGAAGGTGCGTTACCAAATTAATATGACAGCAGCACCATGACGTGATGCTTTTTTTCAGCAGGGAATAGGAAAGCTGCTCAGAGTTGATAAGAAGGCTGATTGTAGCTGAAAGCAAGTCATTTAATGTCTGCTAAAGACTGAAGCCAGAGGTTTATGCTCAAACAGGACCTCAACTATACGACCACAGGTCTAATAAAATGATTTAAGTCGAGGGATATCCATCCAATCCAATCAAACGCCAGACCTAAATTCTATTTAAAATTCCAGTTTGACGCTTTCTGACCAGTTTGATTGATCGACGGCAGCATGGCCGTTCTGAAAAGAAAAACGGACAAAGAGTTTGGTTTGTAAATCTGCAAAACTACCCTGATTTATTCCCTAAGAACTGCATCTGTAAATACAGCTTAAGGTGATTCTACAAAGTGGGTTAAGGGCAAAAGGTTCAGCTCATTTACTTTTCAGTTCAAAATAATGATTGTATCACATAAAATGTTAATAGAACACAGTTTGTGGTTGCAGTGTGACAAAATTAACACTGCATGGTGTTGTACATGTATACATAAAATGATGTCGCAATTTAAAAGTAAGTTACCGATATATTTTACTATGGGGAGGGAAAAAAAGGCTTTTATACAGTGGTGGAACTGTATAATAAAGCAGACCCCTAAGGACAGGTGTACTTGGAAGGGTGCTGAGGAATGAAGAACATTGTATGATTTACTTCCTCAAACCGCAGCCGAGTCCACTCTATAAAGTGGCCTCATGATTAAGAGGGGAAGCATTCAAAGAGGGTCCTCTTTAATGTACTTGTTGGCAAATACTGAACAGCAACCACGCAGCCATTATGTTAGTTGGTAACAAATTGCTCACATGTCCTTAATTTAAACGGCACTCCCCAAAAAGGCAGGGAACGCTTGTTATCCCATGTCTGGTTGTGTACCTTACATGTGTTTGGGAGCACCTATCCATCTTTCTGCCCTAGACAGCTCGTGTCTCCACCAGAGGAGGGAGGTTTTAGAAACTGTGAGAACAGATAGGAAGGGGCTTTATTAACCACTCAGCAGTTTGTGACCCGGAAAACCCAAATTACCCCAAAACTCTCTCGTCTACACAACATGGGACTTGGCCGCGGTACTCAGGGAGTTGCTAATCGGCCCCATATGGGAGGTCTGCTCTTGATCGCAGACAGTAGCTGTGCCCCTCGGAGCACCCCTGCTCCCCTCCTCTTTTTAATTTCGCCTCTGCCACTGTCAGCCTCTGTTGGGCCTATTTTATAGACTACAATAAGCGTGTATAAAAGAGCTGTTTTACACACAGATCCATGGGAGCCTTTATGTGATGTTTGTGTAGGGTTAGTGGAAGTCATGCTGTTATTAGGTGAGGCAGTTTAAAAAGGAGTGATTTGGTGTTGGGGGGGGATTGTGCTTCCTGTTGAAAATGTCAGATGTTGGAAATGGCATCCAGTAAGTATTTTTATGTAAGGATAGCTTAACAGGAAATAAATGGGAAACAGGAATGTCACTTTGGTCAATATAAATTGAGCAAGTCTTTCTGTATGGGTACAAATGTTCACCCTTTGTCTACTTTTTTTTTTTCTTCTCCAGGTATTCTGGGGGTTTTTAGAGTAGGGTCTGCGGCTTGTGGCTGCAGAGCCTCAAGTGGGTCTTTCGATTGTCCACATTGGATCCTAATAACTGGAAAAAATTTATAAAGAACTGAGAAATGTTTTTAAATATTGAAATAATAACAAATCAAGATTTGAGCTGTTTTTCATTAGAATTTCGACAAGAGAATGATGCAAAACGTTTTTTGTACATCATTTTCCATGATTAGGAACATCCCATACAAGAAAATGTAGCCATTCTCTTCTTGCAAAAGTTTTATTATTAATTTAAATCCTAATGTAGAAACAAATTAACCTGTCAGATAAAAAAAAAGTAGTTACCACAGTACTGTGAAATTGTAGCAATACTTATGAATTTGCTTAATGGGCGATATGGAGACATTAGAACATGTTGAACTGAGTGAACGTTTGGAAATATTTTTTGTCTCCATTTGTGCAAAATAAATTTTTGCACAAATTTTATTGTAATCAGGTCAATTCACTGTATTCCTGAACCGCACTTGCCATGTTCAGTGTTTCTGGTCATTTTGCACCACATTTCCTTTTGGTGTTGGGTTAGCTGTCCAAGTGTTCTAGCTGGTTTCTGGTCAGCTTTTTGTCAATGTCAGTCTTGGTTTTTAGAAGAAAAACAAAAGAATTGTAAATCTATTTTATAACTCACAAACTTATGAATTGATTGAATTAACAGTGTCTGTAAATGTGTTTCATGCACATAAGTCATTGAATTACCCAATGAAAGACATGTCTGAATGGTATCCTTGAAAACTCAAATTGTCACACAAGTGTCCATGTCCCAGGAACCGAATTCATTTTGAAGCCTGAATATTTGACCATTTTGTATTAAAAATAGGGAATATAACTTTGACAGTTAATTGTTAATTTAAAACCATTCTGATTGACTTCTGCTGCTTCAGTTGTATTATTTCAACTGCATGAATTACAGAAAACAAAAAATAGAATGATGAAATATTATGTCTTTTGTGATCATAATTCATAGTGTGATATTTGTGTCGAACATTAACCCATAATTTGTCCTCTGTCAGGGCATAAAGGCTCGCATTCTGGAGACGTTTGTGATGCTCTTCCTGCTGGCTCTGCTCATTCTTGGCATTGTGTGGGTAGCATCAGCCCTGATTGACAATGATGCAGCCAGTATGGAATCGCTCTATGGTAAGTGGCTTAATATCTTTTTCTTCAATTCAACTGTTAATGTCATGCATTTTCAAATTTAACAAATTTTAAGAGAGTTTCTTGAAATAAGACATAGAAACATATAAACATATCTGTTAGTGTCCAAATAATGTTGGCGCAATATTATGTAAGGGTTAAACTTGACCTTCATCATCTTTGTTCAGGCTACATTTGGACCAAAAAAGTGACTTTTAGAATTCATATTCTTCTGGACTAAATAATGACCATGACTGGATAACCTCAAACCGGCATCAAAATATGTTCATGGCCAGCTGGTGTTTTGAGTGTGCTTTGAAGTTTAGAAAATATCCTGCAAGGGTGAACCATTCACTTTTTGTAAGGCTCTTCACCTTGTCCCTAATGTAGCTATAAAATGTAACCTGTAAGAGGGTCAGACAGGGGCACAGTTCCACTGTGACTGAGAAATATCCTTATTAAAAAGCGAGAGCTCTTAAATATCTACTTTATGACCCAGTATCGATCACTCCATAAAAGTTAAAGTAGAAAAATAATTTTGCACATAATGGTTCACAGGATGAGATTAAAAGGAAACCATGCTCATTTTGAAAACCTTTACAAACTATTTAATTTTATCATTTGGCCTGTAAATGTTTTGAAAAAAGAAAACAGAGTTAAAAAAAAAGAAGTGAGTTTTCTGATGTTTTGTTGGTTGATTCTATTATCTAGAAAAATTTAAAATAATATATACATACATTTTAAATTAACACCTTTTTTCTGTGACTTATCCAAATATAAATGTAATCATTTTTATTACCTCATTTTCCAAATGTATTAAAATTCCATTTAACCTCTTTATTTTAAACAGTCTGACCACGTTTAAATTGTTCTGTTTTTAATGAATCAGACAAATAAGTTTAGAAGTTACAATAGAGCTGATCTAAATTGGTCCAGATTCCTGCCCTAAAAAGAAATTCAAATGCAGAATGTTGAAATTTAACTCTGTACTAAAAAAAAACATGCATTACATACTGCAAATAAAAAAAATGAACTAAAAAAAAATCTGAAATCATTTCTTCTAGATCTTTGGGAATTCTACCTGCCATACCTCTATTCCTGTATATCACTGATGGGAGGACTGCTTTTGCTAAGTAAGTTGTTTGATTCAATTCTATACACAACACATAAACTTCCCTCATTTCTTTTTCCCCTTTTCACTTAAACAGAAGTGACAATCATAGTTGTTTTCTGTTTTCTATTAAGTGTGCACTCCTGTGGGGATGTCCAGGATGTTTACTGTCGTGGGCCAGTTATTAGTGAAACCGACGGTAGGTAACAGTTCAAATTAAATATTTATACGGTTAAGTTAGAAATGCTTTATTGTATTTTTTTTTTTTAACAGAATCCGTGTCAGATCTATTACATTGTGCTCTTCTGTTCCTAAAGCTCCAACATTCAGCCAATAAAAGCATGACAGGACTACAAATAAATCACCTACTCATCCTCCCATCTGCCATTGCTCCAGTCCCACTTTGGACCTAATTATAACCCATTTCATCTTTCCCTTCTCTGCTCCCCTCCCCTTTAGATCCTGGAGGACCTGGATGAGCAGATTTACTGCATCCATTTGCAGGAGGAAGCCCTTCAGAGGAGATTAAACGGTATGTCTGTGGGAGACGTGTTGGCACGTTATAGGCAGGGGTAGAGGTTGACTGCACTATTGGGTGTGATAAAGGCTGGCCTCGCTGGAATCAATTAGCATCGAGAATTCAGCGGGGCAAAAGAAATTCACACACACTTGACATAGGTTTTTCCACACGCGGCTCCACTCTTCTAACTTTCTGCCAAAGGTCAAAGTAGCCACCTTAACCGTGGACGATATTTTATGGTTGGGAAGTTTTTCTGCAGAGCTTCTGTCACCACTGGTGAAGTGATTGCCTCATTTAATGTCGGGACTAGAATGGTATCCTGGTTAATAGGGAGGAAATTAAAGCTTTTGAGGAATTTGCGGCTTGCTGCTGCGGACATTAAAGACCTGCTTTTTTTTTTTTTACTGATGTCTGAAAGAGCGACCAAAGTCCTTTGGCTTTTCTTAGGAATTGTTCACAAAGGGAAAGTTTAGAGTTCAAAGATGATAAAAATGTTATTTTTGTTAGCCTGCATTTCCCTCCTGTGTCCAGCCCCTCTGTGTTCCATAAAATCCTTGTTTGACATGGAATTATCTCTAAAAGCAGGAAGTTAAGTTCCAAAACCTACTTTAGCATGAACTCAAGCACGCAACCAAGTGTACAGATGTGAGTAAATGAAGAGGACAAGCGTCCTTTCAAACCAGGAAGGTAAGAGAAAGATCTCTCCCTGATAGCGTGTGTGTTTTTGAACGCACCGCCTGCCTCCTCCATAGACTGCCACCAATGCGTACGGTTCTCTTCGGGGCTCATTCCACACTGCCCAGCTTTGAACTATCTGATAGAATAATTGTAATCTGTTCTTTATCATCTCCTTAACTGTTTGATCTTTTCAAGTCCCTGCGAGAGGGCCGGGGGGGGGGAACTGTGGTCAACACATGTCTGACAGTGGACTGAGGCCAAACTGCAGCTCATTCTGCTTGTTAAAGAGGTGGGAGTTAGGAGCGAGGGAGGATTTTCCTCAGTGGAGGATAACCCTTATCAGACGAGTGTTTTTTATGCACATGCAAATACTTGTTTTTCATGTTTCTATGTTGGTGAAACCGAAGGCTCGGGTGGCGTTTCTTTTGATCTGAGAGAAGTGAAAAGAAATCGGTTCAGGAACAGTTCACAGGACACACTCCAGAGACGTCAGTGTGTTCTTGCTTCACCTGTGTCCGCTCTCTGATAGATTATCCCCTTCGCCGGTTTGTGTTTTCTAGACGCAAACTGTTGAGCCTCATCAGTCGATGCATTCATGTTTGTTTACGTGTGGGGCTCTTTGTTGTGGTCCCTCGATGTGTAATTGCCCATTTTAAAGGGACATCTCTGCGGTTTAAATTGTGTGGATCAGTACATCTTGAGGATCAGTAGTCATGTGTCTACTTTCTTTGAAGTGGAAAAACAAGAGTTCACATAACATGAACATACTATGTAGCGATAAACTGTTTGTTGCAGCCCATTTACAGTGTTAAACACTTACTTTGTGGCTTTAACGTGTAATTACAGAAACACCAGTCAGAATAGCTTATTTTTTTTATACAAGGAGTTAAGAAAATGCCAGTAAATCGGTAGATGAATTGTTGGAAGTAGAAACTAAGAAATTGTTCCAAATATTGCAGCTCTGTGACATGAAACGGATTAAAAGTTGTTAAAATTGGAAAGTTAGGGTGTTGACATTGTTGCAAACCAACAGTAGTTTTGTAGGGCCTCGCCTAACAAATATTGATTAATCAGTTGATTATTCTGATGATTCATTGATTAATCGCATAAAACATAGGCACATTCTGCAGATTTTTCATTTAATTTTTCACCAAAATAATTTAGCGCTCCACTATGGATCCAAATCTGACTGTATAATTACATTGTACCAATTTGGCTTTTGTAAAACTCCACATTAATTATGCAAATATATACAAGTGTTCTGACAGGATATTGTCGTAACTTGGTGCTAGATGAACAGAATTGATGGTCAAAAGCAATAAAGGTAATTGATTATAATTAAAGAGTATAATTTTAAATAATAAAAAGTTGGTCAACTTTTTAATTCTTAAGTTTAAATTACTTTAAAGTGATGTTTTTATGTCAGGACCTAAAGTCCTGATAGGACGTTTCAGGCATGTGTTAACTTTTGCTCAAGCCACATTTTGTTCCTAAACAGGGTTTTTTTAAATAACTAACTCATTTGATGACTTCAGCAAGTTGACTATGACTTGAATTGTTTTTCTTTTTTGTATGTGACTCACATACTTTGTACATCTGACTGTAATGCCTACAGTAAACTGTGAACATCACAGGACATATATATTTGTTACAATATGACACCAGTACAGATCACAGGCAAATAAATGCTACCAGTGCATAAAAAGTGCATGAAAATATGATAGAATTATAGAAAGAGCAATGAATAAACAAATCGTAAAAAATGTAAGACTCAGGTAAATATAATTTAAGACCAAGCATTAAATCTGGGCACATCTAACACTTTTTAAAGCCTTAAATTTTGATGATTAAACTTAAGGCTTTTTATGACTTGCAGAAGTCACAGAAACTCTGCTAAAGTCAAGCACTCTGCGACTCAAACGCATAAATATATTGTAAGGCAGATTTAAACATTCAGCACTGTATCCACTCAGGTTTATCTTCGGTTTGGCCACGTTTTTTTTGGATCTGTGCAGACCTCAGTCCCCTTCAGCGTCTCAACAAACAGCAAATGCTTGTAAAAACTGATGATTTAGTTTTCAGCTTTATGACAAGCCCTGGATTTATGAACATCTGGCCAGAATTGAATTTGTAAGCATAGGTGTGGTGTAAAAACCAAGATGCATATAAATGTGCAACTATACCACAGGATGTCTCCAGTAGTTTATATTTAAGTCGTAGGAACAAGAAAAACATCTTTTTTTAATGCATGTGTTATGTAGATTTTGGGGATACATAACAAATTTATTGCAAAGTGATGTTTTTACATCCTGGTGTTCTGAAAACAAAGCAACATGGTGCTTGTCCAGATGCTATGCGGCACAATGACCTTGCCGCTGCCTCTCTTTTCTCAGCATGGTGTTTAGCATATTTGGGGATGACGTAATTTTTTGAGCGCTGGAGAAGGTTGGAGAGGATATGTTGAATTAACTCTGAGCCCTCCTGGCTGCCAGAGCACTCACTCAGCATCTCTGCCTCGCTGTAACTCAGTCTGTTACTTGACGGTGCCAGCAGAGGGAGAGGAAGGATATATGTAACTTCAGTATGGAATGATGTCATTGAAGATACTGCAGCTCAGTTCCTCATCATTTCCCTTTTTTGCTTCAACAACTGAAAAAATCCTTTGTTTTTAAATGCAATCTACTAGTTTTTCAGCTGTGAAGATGTCATTTGTATCTACTTTTTACATCTAAAATCCTGTTTGTATGAAAAACTGATAAAGCTGTGAAGTTGACTGAGTACATTCGAGTTCCCAGATGATCACTTTAGTTTGTGATTGAAGGGGAAAATAACCTAACGAAACTGTCGACATTTCCTGTGGTGCTACGTTTTTCTCTTTGATTTTGCTCTGAGGGTTCAAACTTTCCCCCCTTTTCAGATCCCAGGACAGTTAGTGTTATCTCTAAAGGCTTAGACATAGACTTCCACCTTGCTCTCTTCCTATCTCACCTTTGTAACCTACTTAAACTCATCCAGACAGGGCGTGTCATAATGACAGTGGAAAGGAAGAGGTTTGATCAAAGTGATCAGTCCCTTACTCCTGTAACAAAGATGAAAGATGGTATTTTTATTGCATGGTAGTAACGGTGTAACACTGAGCTAATTGGTCTCGATCTGCCAGTCACCCTGAGGGATGCAAGTGGATACTTTTCCACTTTGGCTTCACCGGCCTTCAATGCTAGTATGTCAAGCTGGAAGGAAAACAGAGTGAAACAGATAAATTAGCCCTAAATGAGCCGGCCTTGTGGTTTTCCTGGAGAATCCCTTGCCGGCTTACTGAGCCCACTCAACTAGTTGTGGCATGTGCGAGATGGCTCCTGAGTAGTTTTAGTGTGAAATCACATTGAAATTTCAAAAACACTGTCATGTGCTAAGCAGGATTACATGCCTGGGTGAAATGTTCTTACAAAGAAAAGTTAAATGACATATTTTGGTGGCGAGACATAAAATATGTATTCTTAAAGAAGTCTGAAAGTTGCGTTAAAAAAAAAAAAATTACAAAAGCCAAATCAAACTGTAGAAGTAGTTTGTGAAATCTAATGGTTACCATGTGATAAAATAACTTTTATCCATAAATTAACTGTCTTCTGTGACATTTCCAGAAGGTTTAACCCTTCTGTTGTAAATTTCCTTGTGTGCTTAAGATTATTGCACTGTTGCTGTGTACTTTCAGAATTGCTTCCCCTGCTGACATGTTTAATTTATCAGGAGACTGTTGAGAAGTTGTCAGTTGTGTTTTTTAGAGGTGTTCACGCTTGCTGAAAATCACTTATTCAGCTGCATTTGCTTAGAAACCCCTAGATGCTTCTTAATCTTTTAATTCTTAAGGAAACTGTAAGGATACATGTTGTTTTTCTTATATTGTGCTTCTGTGTGTTGGTTTTGCTAAAGAAGTAATGACACAATGTGATCTGGCAAGAGTTGTTGCTTATTCAGAGTCCTATTCATTCAATTTTAAGATGAGAGGCAGAGTATTATTTTTTTTTCTACTGTCTTTTGGTAAATTAAAAATTGGAGTTGGAAGAGCAGTCCTCTTTTACCTTGACTTTTTAAGATAATTTTCTTCAAATTCTTCTAATTAACTGATGTGCCTAAACAGGTATAATATGAATTTTAGATAAAATATAAATATTTTAACTATTCAGTCAAGCTAAAGATAAACAGTTTCAGTTGATAATCTTGATATTTATCACAATAATAAAAACCTCTCTGCACAGCATTTTCTGAAGCCCGACCCGCTGTATGATGGTATAAGTTTGATTTGTTTGCTCTCCCTCAGGATCATCTTCGCACACCTACATCCGAGGGAGCTTTACTTTTCAACTCACCAAAGAACTGGACAATATTAGAAATCAGAAGAATAAACTGGGTAAGCGTTTGCATTCTCTGATGAGACTGATGTATTTTGTTTTAAGACCTTGAATTACTGGAGTAATGTACGCCAAAGACATTAGCTTTATACATATTGCTGACAGGCAGCTGCTCCCTCTTCATCTGCCTTAATTTCTTAATTTGGACTTGGATCAGAACTGCCTGATAATTTTCCATCCATTTTAGGATATTATAAATGAAGCCAGAGCCTTTTGGGGAGCCGTGTTGCAGGGAAAGGAGAGCACAAAGGCACTTAGGATATTGGACAAGATGCAAACTTTATATTGTAGCAAGCCTTTTAGTGATGTCATTAATTTAGAAGGATGGTGCATATAAAATGCACTTGGCAAACTTCTCGGGCAGGCAGACTGAATACACTTTGAGAATACAGAGGACTGACTGTTGGTTGGGAATAGACAAAGACAATCAATATGTCAGAGATATAAGGACGGTCACATACACAATGTAGGAGAACAGTGGATGTTACAGCGACAGAGTGCATGAGGTTTACAAGCTGTCAGTCGCAACTACAAACATGACTGATCAGCTGCTGAAATACGACGTAGGTATAAAATTGAAATGTTTCATCTGGCTTGAAAGAAAGTCACGTCGGTTTGCCCGCCGCACTCTTAGATGTTGAAACCAAAATATAAATCACAAAATTAATTTTGCTGCGTTTCATTTTATCTGGAGATTTATTGCTGTTTCCGCTAATTAAGGCAATGATGAGTGTGGCTGATTAAAGAGGAAGAGCATCGTTTTTTTGATGGTTATGAGATTTGTATTACCTGGAGGTACTGTGGTTTCGTTCACAGGTGAGATGCGTTTGGTGTGCATGACCTGCAATATGATTCACTAAAATAAACAATATGAACCTTCTCAGTACAGTTAGACGTCGTGTGGTTTCAGATTAACATATTAAAGTGGTGAAGTTGCACTCTTCACTGCTTAGATTTGGGCACAAAAATGATTGCAGAATTTCTTCCATGCATGATTTATGAAATATGCATATACCACAGAATATCAGCATGTATATGGTTGATAAATGTAGTGGCTGGGAACAGGAGTTGCTTAAAATAACTTCCCACTCCTGTTCAGTAACTGTTTCGATGACCTCGTCTACAGCTTGTATGACATGAATAAACAAAAGGGGAGACAAAAACAAACAAAAAAAAGATATATTGGTTGTCTTACAAGGGCAGGATTGTGTACTTTCCAGACACAAATGTCCAGCGTCTTCATTTGTAAATCGGCACAGACCGAAACAAAGCCACAAAGTTTCTTAACCATGTACAAAAGAGTTCCTACAGTTGATTCAGTGCAGCTGATATGAGACTTCTCTACGTTAATAAGCCAATGCATGACTCCACAGTGGCCTCAGTCCAAGTTCAAGCTTCCCCAATCTCCCACTGAAATATCTTATTGTCCAAAAACAAATCTGTTCTGGATGCCAAATTTTCCCTCCTCAACTGCGGCTCTAGGGTTATGTTATGACATTCGCATGCATTATTGATTTTATAGTGTAGCATCTGGTGTGCTATGCTAAACTATATGCAATTTGTCTCATCACACAATTAACCATAAATCAGTTCTGATTAAGGAATTCAGACCAAGCAAACTTTCTCATAAATTTAAAGAAGTAAAAGAGATTTGGTATCTTTCTTAGACTAAGGATTTATTTACCATCAATCAGATTTATTTCCATTAATGAGTAAACCTCTACCATCCAATAAGAGGTGGTTTAATGTGTGTGAAAGGTCAGATTTGAGGTGACGTGTTCACTCTTTATAAATGCAAATCTGTTTGATCCTCATGTGTGCAATTACATGATTATCAGCCACAGATTTGTAATTTAAAAAGATCACTGTGCAGCTGATCAGCCATTAACCCTTTGCAGTCGAGGTCTAACTGGCCATCCCAGTCTCTCTTCTCTGTGCGTCAGCGCTCGCTATGAAGCCATGTAGCGATAGCTAGCTAAACTACTACTAACCCTACACACACCACAAACTCTAACACACTTATAGCCTAAAAAACCCATCGAAACACTCAGTAAAATCCCCAGCATCGCTGCACCCTAGTCTCTTGCCGTATCCAAATTCCCCCCCCCCTCTTCTCTTTCCGCGTGTCTCCGTTCTACCCAGCAACAGACCGTCAACACATTTTCATTGGTTGTTTCGAAATGTGATACATTTAGACCCCACAAAATAAGGCGGAAATCATCAATCTTATTTCTGGCTTTATTTTGAAGTAAATAACAACAAAACCAATATAAAAACACCACTTTTATAAAGTTTGAAGTCCGTGCTGTCCAACAGAGTCGAAACATTTGACACGTTTCTGTGGTCCATTTCTCTAAATTGCAAAGTTCTCCAATGAATTTTCATCAAATATAATTTCCAGTATCACTTGAAATCACTGGGAAATAAACATGTTTCATTAGTATGGATGACACCAATATAAACTAATGTGTGTGACCTGCTGTAGGATTGTCCCTTTATTTTTATTTTTAAAGTGAAATGTCAGAAAAAAATCTGTATTTATATATATATATATATATATATATATATATATATATATATATATATATATATATATATATATATATATATATATATGTTTAATTATATCATAATTAAACATAAACAACTCTCAGTCAAGTCCAGAGTAGTCTATCTCAAAATGAATGTGAAAATGACTATACTTATTTTTGCATCTTACACGTTTGGTAAACGAGTCCCAGCGTCTTTAAGAGTAACTTTGCACTTTGCTGTTTGTTAGAGAGAAGAAAGAAAGCATCAGGATGGGAGAAGAACTTGTTGTATCCCATGGTGATGCTGATCCTGCTCGCAGGAACGGTAAGTGCTGAGGCTGACCTGTCATTAAGCTCTGTTTGCTCTCGGCGTCTGCAGCCTGGCTGGTGGCCACTGGGACTAACACAGTCACCTCCAAACTCAACTTTTCCCACAGAGTCTGGGTGGGGAAACTACTTTTATCTAATAGTTGTTTTAAACAGTGCTGATTAGCCACTTGCAATAACTGGGATTTTGTATAAATTACAGTGTGAAAGATGCTGTTTATGCCATCTAATACCACTAGAAAAAGAGAAGGGTGAAGCATGGCACGTGCGTCACAGTCCTACCTACTTCTCGTTGTTTAGCTTTTTTTTTTTTTAAGTTTTATGTTGGAGTGGTTTACAATGACAAAATAGTTATTATACCTCACCATTCCTGCAAATCAGCAAGTTAAGTATATCACAATGGCAAATTCTGAAAGAAATGGAACAATTACCTTACGCTGTATGTAAACAAATCTATATCTTCCTTTGTGTTTGCAGACAATCTCTGTTATTATGGTGGCGCTGAACATCCTCTACCTTCTAGTGGATGAGACGGCCATGCCCAAGGGATCCACGGTAAGCCCTCTAACTGCAGTACATTTTCAGCTCTTTCTCTCACACACGCACACACACACACTATCGCACACCCAGAATGTAAACTGCAAAGGAGCACGCCAGTCGGACCTGCCATGCCCTCAGCGGAGACATAAATCAAATTCCGGATATGCTCAGGTGCACCTCGGAAGAAAGAGCTCAACAAGATGGTAATCTGGCCCGAACCATGTGTTGCCGGTTTTGTTTTGGAAGTTCATTCAGAGTCATTTCACAGCAGCCTGCAGACTCAATGAGCTTGTTACGCGTCTCATGTCCACAGTGACTGAATAAAGCTGCTTTTCCTCCTTGCCGCAAAGACAAACAGGGCCAAGTGGAGGACTTTTAGTGTGAGGCTGAGAGAGTGGAATGACTCTTGGAGATTTTCATCTTCACCTAACAAGAAAGCTGTTTAAAGATTTCTGTATCTCACCTCATCAGCACTCAGAGGTGCATGCACGCGTGCACTTGCGCGCATGTGCGTGCGTTTGCGGTTGTATTCTTGTCTGGAAAAGGAGGCAACATTATGTATCCTATTTCTCCCACATTATGTTTTTGCGTCTGGCGGGCAACTGACAGGGCTGCCCTCCACATTCCAATTATTTTATTGAGATGATGTTTGCTTTGACTTGACACATCTGCGAAAATCCCCCCCCAAAATTACGTGCGTCATGTGGCTCGAACCTGTCCTCCCTGATAGTTTGGCCCAATTAAAACGAGTTATGAGTCTGTTCAACTGGATGAATGCCACACCTCTGATCTAATCTCACAGGGCCAGAAGAAGGGGGTGTCACGTCCTCTTAAACAATCAATACTGATATGAAATCCATCTGTTTACCTATGTAACCTACACATTAATTCACTCTCCCCCTCTGGCACAAAAATTCCCTCTGCCCAAAGTTTGATTGGATGGTGGAAAGAAAGTTGAAAAACATCTGGTTTGACATCCGGACGCGCCACGACCCGAGCAAAGCCTCAGACTGTGGGAAAGTCAAATGAACCCCTGATATGCTAATTGTTATACGGAGCGCACACAATGAAAGTGCCCTGTCAACGTTTGTCTTCCTTTCTAACTGAGCGTCCTGCTGCAGTCTTCGACATACTGAGCAGTGTCCCACTCGGCTTTACAGAACAGGAGAGTAAAAAGAGAGAACATGTAAAGCTGCTGCTACTTCCATTAAAGAGAGCAGCATTTAATGGCTTTATGAACAAACTCTGAGAGGGACTAGTAAAGATGTTACTGCAGGTCCTTTCCGTTGCTAGCTGACACAAAAATGTTGTATTCTAGTAAAATGGACACTTAACCTTCAGGTTTATGGCAATTTCCGTACAAGTAGTATTAAAAATCTTTATATTTTCAAATGGATGTGGTAAATAAAATAAAAAATAACTAGCTGCTCAATTCATTTCAAATGCTGTAATTATTGTGACACAATCTAAAATCCAAACAACCTGCCTACTTTGCTATCAAACCTGGCTTTTTGCAGCACACTTTCTGGATATTAGTGTATAAACTCATTAATAAATACACGTGCAGCTCCCAAGCATAAATGTCTTGAGGTGGGTTACAGCCTGCACACAGCATGTGGATTATAGCACAGGCCATAAAGCTGCTGTTTATTATGGGCCTACTGTGTGTGTTGTGTTGTTTTTATCCTCAGAGCCAGGATTCAGACTGAGTTGTATCAGTTGAATTGGGTGAAACTGGGAATGACATCACAATACAAACTACTAAAAGTATACACTCCCTCGGTTGCTGATCTGACATTTGACTGTGTAATAATGGTTATATTTTTTATATATGGTATGATTATTGTGATCCTAACTGAGAAATCCCAGGTGTGAATTTTGGTAATAATACCTGTTCAGTTGTGATTGTGTCAACATGTCTGCCATTTTAAAGCAACTTTTGCAGCATTATTGTTTGAGACATGTTTAGAAACTAGTCTGAGATACTGTGATTAAACAAATGATTCATTTCACCTGTTAATGATTTTATTGTTGTGGTCATACCTTCTTCTTTAAATTATTTTGTATGAGTTAGTCAAAGATGTACATCACTCCTCCTACAAACAGGCTTAGTTGTAGTAAGACCTGACAATTCTTATCTAAAGCTAGCTTCTGTGAGTTTTTATATTTGTGCATATTGACAGCACACATAACCAAATGCATGCTCGCCATTCCTGCAATAATAAATGACATCAGCTCTACTAAATTATCCGTGTAATAGAGTAAGAACTCTGCAGCATGGCTTTGCAGTAAGCTCCCAAAGATGACAGTTGCATTAAGAGGCATGAAACAACGTGCCAGACTGTTTTTTTTTTTCTTTCTTTCTTCAGTAGCATTTTTCAGTAAAATCCCATAAAAACCAGAATAAATGGATATGAAATGTTTAATGATTTTCTGGATCAGCAAAGACAACTACATGTTTGCTTTTTTTCTTTTTAATGTAGGTGCTTTAATTTCAGATTTTCTAAGCTTGACTCTGAGTTTTAAACAGTTTAGTTCAATAAAGTAATTAAGTTGCTGCATATAATTCACTTTGAAAGGTCAGTTCTTGTGCCAAGACTTAACAAAAGCAAATATTAATCATATAACAAAACAGCTGCTTGGAATGTTCAGAGTATGTAGATGTTTGTCTTGCTCTGATTTCCAAAGATCTTTGAGGTGGAGGGAAGGTCGGGGGTTGAGGGGGAGGGACCTGTAGTCTGTTTGCTTAAGTATTTGTTTTGTTGTTTTTATGTTTTTGGCATGCTTTCAGCCTGTCTACGCTTCTTACCATAAGCAATAAGGTGTTTTTTGTTTGAACACCTGTTCATATATTGTAGGAGCCTCTTTCATCTTCTTCTATTCATTATTTAGCAGGTTTTTATTCCGATTCTGTAGGGAAACTCGTTGAGCAACACGTATCGACTTTGCAAGATTTCTGTAATTCAGTATTTTCCTCCCAATAAACTAGAGTTATCGTAAACCTTTTGTTTCATTTTGGATGTGTTTAAAGGGGTGCTCTATTCGACGAGAGCTAACTGTGCATTTTTTCTTTGTCTCTCTGTCGTCCAGGAGCGAGGCATTGGGAACACGTCTTTGTCCACATTTGGCGTAATTCAGGCGGTGGTGGAGATCATCCTCATGTTGTATCCTTCAAGTGACCTCCCCTTTGTTTGTCGTATGCTCCATGACCAAGAGCAACAGCTGGCTTGTTTACTTAGGGCATTGCTCAGCCAAACACCTTCCGGGAACATGTTGTGTTGTTTCATCACCTTTTATGATAGTTGAAAAGGAGCAATCCAGGCACACATATAAAAGACTCAATAAAGCTTCTTTGCAGCAAAGCGTTTTCAGTTCCTTGATTGATTTGCTGAACAGCTACTTGATGGTGTCTTCCGTCGTCGGATTCTACAGCCTGCGTGTCTTTGAGGGACTCACTCCCAGGAAGGATGACACAACCATGACAACGGTAAAGATGGGCTCAAGTGGAGGGCAAAGGTGTTGAAATTACTCCAGAGGTGCTGATGTGTTTGGGGACTCCTGCAGTTTCATCTGTTCCCTTTTTTTTTGTCCTCTACCTCCTTTTTCCCTGAATTCCTACCCTTCAAAGCTTCACAACAGCTTTCGTCGATCTGTCCAATATTTGTTTGTGGGTTGCGTAAACACTGACAAAGTGCAAGCTCCTTTCTTATACATCAGAGGGAGGCTGGGGATTTTAGGGGGTTGAGGATGTGTGCTCTGTTCAGCCTATAGGGGCACCTTTTCACTTGTTAATGAGTTTGGGAGTGGTGCAGCTTGTTAACTAGCCATGACGCTTCAGTGAAAGGGCTTGAAATGACAATAGAGGGAACCTGGTAATGAGCAACTTCAGAGGTACTAATTGTCTAATATGTGGAACCAATTTAACATCAAGTGGTGTGTATGTGTGTGGGCATATCAGCACTGGAACTATCAAGTGCTTTCCTTCCTCCACATATAAAGTGTACATTATGTGCTTGGGCGACCTGGAAACTAAAATGGGACCATTTTGTCATATTTTTAGATCATCGGCTGCTGTGTGTCCATCTTGGTCCTGAGCTCAGCTCTACCAGTGATGTCCAGAACTCTTGGTAAGTTTATTGCCTGCTTGAATTAGAATCATTTTTGTAAATTGGCAGTTTCTTTGAATTTTCAACCAGAAATTAGACAAAACAGCCTGACAAGATTGACTACACATATTTAAACTTGTTTGGTTTATCTTTCTTTGGCATGATTTAACCTAAATAAATGAACCACATGTATAAACGTTCCATCTTTTCCTTTGAAGAAGTTAAATAAATCATTTTACGGCTGCTGATGTGTAGATTTGAGTTTTAAAGGTAAATTTAAGTTTTGAGATGATACCTAATGATCTAACTTCAAACAATAAAATGGTTCATCTTCCTCGATCTTTTTCAATTATTGTCATACTCCAATCACAAACTGAAACTTATTTTGTTGGGATTTAATGTGTTAAATCAGGGATGTCCAAAGTGTGGCCGGTGGGCCATTTGCGGCCCCTGGACTGCTTTTGTGCAACCACCAACTTGAATTTGAGTGGTAGAAATTTGATCCACCAGCACAAGAAAACAAAATAGAAAACGGTTCACGTCCAAAATATCCATTATTGAAGATGTTTTGATGTACAATAATTTGCACACACATTTCATACAGATCTCTACCTACTTTATCCTTTTAATTAGTGCACACTAAGTTTATTTTTAAGCATTATTGGGCATTATTACAAATTCTCAGTTGAATTTAGTTCTGGACATCACCTGGACCAGTCTAAAACATTAATATACTTTGAACTAAATCATTCCATCATTCCTCTGACTGTTGGTTTTGTCTCATTGTCCCCCTGCAAGATAAACCTCTAACTGCGTCCTCTCACAAGTTTTCTAATAGGACTACCCTTTGTTTTAACTCTGTCCATCTTACTATCAATTCTATATAGATTTTCTACACATACTAAAGCAAAGCATCCCCACAGCATGATGCTGCCACTATTTTTTCCTTCCTCTCCCCTTTAAAATACATTAAAGTTTGAGGCAAAGCAAAATATGGAAAGGTTCAAGTGTTATGACTGCTTTTTCAAGACCCTGTTAATAACAAAAACAAACACTTGTAGATGAACCATCAACATGAGGTCATTTAGGCTGAATTTACTGAAACTTTCTATAGCGACAGTAGAACAGAAGGGCTAGAAATGCCAGGAGTGGCACCATCATAATGGCAGTAATAAACATGTAGAGCCCAGCTGTTTAAATAGCCCTATTCTGTGTGCGTGTTGTGTGACCGGCTGCAGAATGGGATGGAGCAAGCATACAGTGAGTCACTGGGAGCTTTACAAAATATCAACAGGTTCTGCTTTGTGACGCTGAATAAATGAAAGGAATAGATGCATGAGACTGAGCTGAAAAGGAAAAAAGGCCTCCCACTGAAAGATAAAAAAAAAAAAAAAGTCATTGAGAGTTGAGTGTGACGAAGTGAGATGTTAGGAGAGAAGGGGGAAAAAAAGTTTTTGTGTGTTTATGAGGTGTTTTTTGTGTACTTTCCAGTGGGGGGAAAGAAGTGCATCACAGTACAAAGCCGTGTAGAATATATGTCATCTTTATAGAGGAGTGACAGATGAGTTACATCAGATGCATATTATAACCAGTTCCCAGGATGCAGAGTGGTTGGGTTATGAATCTATTGAACTTTAATAAGGTTGACTCAGAGACTTGCTGTGTCTTATTGTCTGTAGTCAGGGTTGCTATGGAGATTTGAGAAATCCTAAAACAAGGTCGATCAATATATACATTTTCTAATATGGTTTCAGATAACAGTAATCTACCACCCTAAATCTAGAGTTTAAATCTTACACCAAAGTTACCAATAAATATGTTTCAAAATCTCTCCAGTTATCTGCCAAATTGTTCCTACAGTTTAAACCCCTTTCAATGAGAAGCCATAAAAAGTGCTTGAGTGAGTTTTTTCTGAGTTTTTCACCGCTTCATGAGGTGTTTTATAAGCCAAACTGCTTTAAAGATAGACTTTTCCATGATGAAGGTTGTAGTAGATAAAGTAACATGAAAATTTTAATAAATGTGCAATAAGTAAGGTTTTGGTGTAGCAGGTTCACCTGGAAGGATAAAATCCAACAGGCTGTATGTTTTGCTATTTTGCTGCATGGGGCTTGTAGTTTTTGTGTTTACACATGTGTTTACCAGAACTGCTAGTTACATAGCATTTGAATGTTACTGGCTCATTTCTGAGGAAACAAACAAATGAAGGAAGCAAAAAGTGGATAAAACATTTAAGATGAACCTAAACATGATTTAAGACTTAGTATGGAAAATGGGGTGTGTTAAGACATAAAATTGAATGATTTTTGTTGTTGTTCAATTGTTGTTTTTCTTTCCAAGGTTAATTATGTTATGCATTGAATTTTTATTTTTTGTTTAAAAACTGTGACACAGTGCTTTTTTTAATTTAAAACTGACCATAGGATAAAAATGTCTTACTAGCCTGTGCTTTGGTGAAGACCCGAGCTAACTCTGAGATCCTTCCTAAGATGAAGAAATGCTTAAGAAAAAAAAAATGGGGATGTTTTCTGGCACAGGTTTCATATTTGTTAACATGTACAAGCAGCTGATTAGTCCTAAAGTGTTTCAGTAAAGACTTAAACAATCTAAAGATGATCCCGATCAAACAGATGGATGCCTTTTGGATGTGTAACCAGCAGCATGCAGATAAATGTCTGCAACTCTCCACGATATGCTCTGGTCATTTTAAAAATCAATTTTTTAAAACTCTTAATCAGATTTTCTCAAATTACCAAACCAGGATCAGAACCTTTGGTATTAGAAACAAATTTGGCCAGACCACAGTGGCTAGCTGCATCGACTGAGGTCTCCGTCATTTTTCTCCCTGCCTCTTCATGGGCAATTTTGTTAAAGGTCTGCGATGCCTGCCAAACTGCTTACTGCGGCTGCAAATACATCTCTGCAGACACTGAATCAATAGCTCAATCTAATTGACGACAGAGATTGTGAAGATGTTACAGGAGAAGTAGTGCCCAGAGACTGGGGCTTCTTCGGTCTGACACGTCAGAATATGATTCCTGCATACAAATTACAGACGAGATCAGATATGAAAGTGTTATGAAACGCAGATTTGAACTGATGGTTTGCTTGATCAATTTATCATATTAAATAAAACTATTTTATCATCCAATTGACAGCATAAGTATCTTTTAAAATACGTTGTAAATCCTTACTGACAAGATTTCGTTGTTCAACTATACAAAAACGAGAGTCGGCAACATAAAGATAAACAGGCTGGGAGGAAAAGCAACAGTGATGGCTGCAGTAGAAATTTGACATGATCAACTCAACCAGAAGATTTAACATTCATGTTGGATCTAAAAGGGACCTGCAAGACTAACTGTACATTTATTTATTACTAGAGGACAGTTTAAGCTGCAAACCACCTTTAATTAATTGCAGAGTAATTTCTACCTCCCGAAGCGCCAATATGTAAAAGCCTTTAACTCATCTATTTTTGACCGTTGCCAAACATGCATATCCAGGCTAAACATGGCAGCATGAAAACAATACAATTAAAAAAAATAGATTTACCACTAGGTAACTGTATTTACACAAAATAATTAAAAAAAATGACCAAACTCAACCAGAAGTTGGAACAATCATCACAACTGCTGCTAAAATAAGTTTCACATTTATTTTGATTCTACTGCATGGACTTAAATAATTACAAAATTTTATAGTAGTTTTCAAGTGTATATATTATCGTGTTTTACAGTTTACAGTAAAGCTGCTTGCACATAGAAAACAGTGGACACTTTGCACCTGTAAACCAAGGCTGTGTTCACACTGCAACCTGAAGTGGCACAATTCCGATTTTTTTTTGTCAGATCGGATTTTTTTTTTTTGCCGGGGCCGTTCACACTGCCAAACATGCGACAGGTATGTGTTCTGCAGCGTGAACAAGCAAATTACCTGAAAGTGTCCCGCATGCACAGTAGAGGGCGCAATGGTGTCAGGGTTCTCATTGTTCTGCCAACCGCCATAAAAAGAAGAAGTGCTTATTGTTTGCGGAAGTAAACATGGTTGCTAATGGTGGAGCTTAGCTTACATATTTGAAGTTGTTGTCCGGCTGGAGCTGCATATTAGCAACTTAATCCTCATATAATCCGTCATGGTTGTTGTTTTTCTTCCTGTTTGCACGTATCAGGACGCAGAATAGTGAGATTTGGTGAGAATCAGTGACGTTCAGTTCGGATGAACGCGACCTGAACGTTAGGTCGCATTTGAATCGGATACGAGTCAGATATGGGTCACATTCGAAAAGAATCCGACCTGTGCTGTTCAGACTGTCATGAAAAGATCGGATGCAGTTCGCATTATGTAAAAAAAAAAAAAAAATTGGAATTGAGTCACTTCAGGCTGCAGTGTGAACGAAGCCCAATATTGTGTTGCCTTATGGCAAAACAAAGCTGCTCCGGATGATGCACCAAAGTTAAAATAATTCTAAAAATGATTACAATTATAGCGGTCCTTACTGTATTCATATGTGCAAAAACACAAACTTACTTGGAGATGATATTTGGTGGCCTATCTCTTTAGAAATGGTATCCAGTAATATGCAGAAAGACTTTACTGCCCACAATTATCTCTTGGAGCTGCAGCTTAATAGCAAGTGATTTGTAACATTTCTTCTTTTTTTCCTTTTATTTTTGTGACCAATAGTATTTGCAAACAGATATTATGTCATGTTAGTGAGGAACTAGTAGTGTGTTTTCAGTACTCTGATACTTTTTCCTGGCATCTCATCAAACAAACTTTAAACAGTTGGAACGCTACGGGGAAAAACTGTAGCACTTCTAAAACTAACTTTTGAAAACCACAATTTACTTTGATATGGTTAAAAAGCCCATGACTTCCAAAATGTATTTTGTATCCTGAATGTATTTGAAATCTGTTTACATATCTTGAAGGTTATAATAAAAAAATGAAGTTATTAAAGTTTTATATGTTTTAATGTGTAAGCAGAGAGGATTAAAAAGGATTTTTAAAAATGTTTTAAAAAGGGGATAAAATAAATGTTACAAATCACTTACCATACACAAGATTGTGGAGACAAAAAATTGTTTTTGTATGTGATTCAGCTTTCAGAATGAGTGTTTTCACTTGTTGAAAGAGATAAGCTTCTGCAGAAAGATCTGTCAAACTGCAGGGAGAAAAGATATGGCTGCATTTTCCAGAAGCCTCAGTGCTTTTCACCAATAAGGAAAAAAATCCTGCTTATGAACACAGAACCTCACATTTCAAAACTGGCATTGACAAAATAAGTTGTATGCATTCCCTTTGTGGATTTTGTCTTTTGAACACTATGGGGGGGGAAAAACTATTTGACAGTTCTGTTTGTCCTTCACAGGTATCACCAGGTTTGATCTCTTGGGGGACTTTGGGAGATTTAATTGGCTGGGAAACTTCTACATCGTCCTCTCATACAACTTGCTTTTTGCTGTTGTGACAACTCTTTGTCTTGTGAGAAAATTCACCTCGGCAGTGCGAGAAGAACTCCTGAAGGCCCTAGGTAAATGTCTCTTAAGCCTAATCTTATTTTGTTCTGGAACATTGACAATCCACAGGTGCATTATAGTAGATAATAAATGAAAAGTTAATGTATTTCAGTAGAAAAAAATGATTAAACTCATATTTAATGTTGATTCCTCACAGAAAAATATATTTCAGGGTTTAATTTCTGTAAATTTTTTATAATTATGGCTTACAGCTTATCAAAACCCAACATTCAATTTCTCATAATATTACATAATAGATAAAATGAATTTTTAAAATACAAAATGGTCTACATAATTATGGGAAAGACTGCTGACTTCTCAGTCCAGCTGATTTATAATTTGTTTATGACGCCCTCCACAAACGAGATAAGACACCGATAGCCACTGCTAAATAAGCTGGCTTTCGGATTCCAAGCATGTTCACAGAACATTAAGTGGAAGGACGAATGTGTGGTAGAACAAGGTGCACAATCAGTGAATATAGCCACAGTTGCATTGAAATCTTAAGACGTGCAGGAAATTAGCCATTGAGGACTGACTACTGATCCAACAATTAATGCAAAAGGAGCCACAGCTTTTTGCATTAATTGCTGTGGCTCCTATGTATATATTCGGCAGTACAAAGACATATATGACATATCTGTAATAAAAATGTTTTTTCTAGCCTTATTTAATTAAAAATTTTCTGAGACTCTGAATTGCATATTAGCAATAAGCTAAAAGTTTTACTTATTGACTACAATTGCTGAAATAAATAAAGTTTTTTAGGTGATTTTTACAATTTACTGAGATGCACTTGTGCTTTTATTTATTTTTCAGATTAAATGACCTATAAAGAAACCCCCCCAAATAATAAAAAAATAAAGAGCAGTGAGCTGCATTTAAAGACTTGGTGTGACTATCCCTGAATGTTTGATACACAGGACGGAATGGGGTTAGAAAATGTCAGATAGAGGCACTGAGGAGAGAAAAGAACATCAATACCTCTGCCTAAATGAAAGTCTAAGGCTTTTTAATGAGATTTCTCTGCCTTATCTCCCACCGCCCAGGTCTGGATAAATTGCAACTGTCAAACAGCCCCGCAGACCCCGAATCTGGGAAGCTCTCGGCCAATGGGCATCAGAAAACTCTGTGAAAGGGACGATGGATCAGCACGCACGCACACACACATGCTAGCAGAGCCACAGGAAGATTTCAACAGTACTGTCTGAGTGTTGAAAGGTGAAAAGGATAGGAAGGAACTTAATAAACCCAGGCAGTGTCTGACTGTTGCTGCAAATGGAGGCTGAGAGCAATTTAGCTTCGTGACATTCCATCCTCTGCGTCTCTGATGGAAGCTGGGACAGAGCCAGGGCGGAGACAGAGGAGTGAAAAAGACTGCCATCAATGGACTGACCTTGATGCTAACCTCGACTGTGACTTTAAACTACCCATCTCTTGCTTCTGGGGCATTCTTGCACCCGTCATCGTCACCTTACTTCCTTTTGCAACTCCTACCTTTGCACTAGATAAAAGCAGTTTCTGCTTGGTTCCGTTTCTTTATCAAAGTCTTAAATCAGTTGCTGAAGTAGAAACCAACCATTCAATTACAAAGGTATTTAAATTCTTTTTTTTTTTTTAATGTTGGTGAGAAACTCAGAATAAATGTTTGTTTTTTGTTTGTTTTTTGTTTTTTTTGTTTTTATTAGTGATGCAAGCATGAGAGGATTTCAATTTTTCTTTTTCTTCTTTAAACTCAAAATAAGAAAAAAAACTGACAAACTGCTTTTTGAAACATGGTAACTTGTGTTTTATTCCCACTGAACAGAGCCAGTGCAGAATGCTGCACCGTATTATGGGTTGCATTTTATGCATTGCACCTGTCAGGTCTGAACGTCTTATCTTGTTGTAATTTTTCTGTCGTATGTGTTTTTATCTGGCTTTATGCAAGTGGGCTTTAACTTTTTGATGATGTCAGTTTGTATGAAGGAGGACACTTTTTTTTCCTTTTTTTTTTTTTTTAAGGTGCTCCTGATTTGATTTAAGCCAATCAAAAATTGGCTGTTTTTAAAACCAAGCCAAATCTCACTGATTGGAAAACTCTAGTTCATCTGAAGGGAATCTGTAGTTTTGTTTTACTTGTAATTTTTTTTTTATTGATGCACATCTTGCATAATTTTTGCTCTTTCAAAAAAACAAAAACAAAAAAAAACAGGCACGCACACGAAACTGTTTTGTAAATGTTGTACTTACATGTATATAATAATTTGTTTCAGATCTTATTCCAATGTTTGGATGTAAATAATCAGTTTTCACTGAGCCCGCTGAAGGTTTTACAGAAAGCATCTTTGATATTATTTTAATCATATGTGTTATAAAATTCAGACATGGTAGGCTTGGAATATTGCTGCACAGATGTATCTGTTTGCATTGACCTCACCCTTTGCAGAGCTAAGGATAGTAGATATCCAATAAACAGATGGATTTGCATTTGGCTCCCTTAGAAGATTGTGGAAGTGAACAATTTGATTTACCAGTAATTTAGAGGGGCTGTCCACAATTTGTTTGTAGTGAAATATAATTTAAAGACAATAAAGAAGTGCAAGTGAACGAAGGTTTTGCTACAGGACCAACATCTGTAAATCACACACAGTTTGTTCTATGAGTTCACGGAGAACCACAAGCGAGCCAGCTTTGTAGCCAAGAGAAAGACTTGGTAACTCAGGCGTCCCTCTACATTTTGTTGCATTGCTGCGTAATCTTCTGAACTGTGATTTTCTTTGTCTTCACAATCACCTCGAATGCCTTATGACAAAACATCTTGTAGGCGTGATGTGATGGTAATTGGTCTCTTTGCACAGCCGTACTGTGATCCTTTCTGCTACCGAGTTTCTGCTTCAAAGCCAGCTATATGTTACTTTTTTTTTTCCACTATTAATGTTAAGGAAGGAGCTTCATTTTTTAGCAATTTCTTGCATTGGTTGGAATGATTCTACTTGGATGAAGAGTGGCATTGTTTTTCTTTGTCATGACAAATAGAAATCTGAAGTTATATATGCATTCAAGACTTGAACAAAAGAAAATGTACAGCGCTAATTTTTTTTTTTATATATACACTGGCAATGTCATACAGTACGCAAAAATATGACAAAGGGCATCCAGTAATATTTCTCAATAATGAAAAACAAATAACTTTCTGTTCTGCCAGATATATTTTGTTTTTGTTTGTATTTTATTGGTTCTAGAATGATGTGAAGATGTGAATTCTGAAGATAAAAAGTGATGTGAATTTGTTAAGATTTAAACACTTTTCCTTGTGAGAGAGGCAGATGAATGAGTCAAAGTAAAGATTTTCCTCTTTTCTTATGCGCAAGCTGAAATTTAGTGAAGTATTGAAATAAAATAACAGTTCCATTAACTTAAAGAAAGTGGACTTTTCGGTATTTCTTGGGGAAAAATAAAACTTCACATATAAATATTGGACCACTTTTCCTTTTAAATGATTTTTTGGTTTTATAGTCCATATTGTCTGTGTTTGAATGAAGGTGTCAAGTCGTTCTGTGCTGCAGGTGTAACTTTAATTTCTATCCATTCGTCTGTTAATCTCTGCATGTAAATTTTGGTACATGTTTTGTGAATGTATTTTTTACGATTTCTCAGTTTGATAAATGGTATTTTTGTTGTTTGTGTGTTTGCAAATAAAAGGAAAATGTTTACTTGCTTTTATTTTGTCTGGGTGTTTGAGTTCTATGTGACCTTCGGTGGACATATGTTTTTTACATTATTTAGCTCTTTTGGATGTAAAATCCTGACGTTTTTTTTATTCACATGTAGTGTACATAATTGTTGCAAATGGATTTAGTTAACTTGGTAAAATATTTTGATGAATTATGGAAATAATCGACAATGCTCAAATTACGTTTAATTTGAATAAATATCACTCTGTGAATACTTTGTATTACTCCGTTTCAATTAATTGTGGCTCTTGTCCCAGTTTGAGAAAGTAAACTCTTTTAAAATGTGTAAAATTAGGACTGCCGATCAAATCTCAAAAATATGAGCAATATGGATGTTGATGGTTTACATCCGATTGAGATGAACTCTTTTTTTTTTTGTCTTGTTTTTTTTTTGTCAAACTTGGTGTTTTCCATGTAGGTATTATGTACCTCATACTACATTGTGACAAACTGTCCAAAATGTTCTCTAAAAAACCTTTGTGGTCCACTTACATTAAAATACACTCAATGTGTGACTTTTGAAAGCCATTGGTTACATTGGATTTATACAAGGGGTAACACACGGGCTAAGTACAAACGCATGTTATATCTTTTTTCATTTCCTTCCACCTCAAAATCATACTCTGCTTTGTGTTAGCCTATCACAAAAATCCCAAGTAAACACGTAGTAGTTTGTGTCTGTAACATGACAAAATCTATAAAGGTTTCAGGGGACAAACACTTTTGCAAGCTGAGTTGTGCTTATAAACAAGCACAGCTTCACCAATGATTAACCAGTGTCAGCTTCCTGTATTTAGAGGCCAATGTGTCTTGCTGTTAAATGTTTCATAGTGAGCTGCACTCCACTTTATAGAGTTTGCACCCATGCAAAAGGGTACAAGGCAAAGTGTTGAAAGCACATTCACCATTTGAGGCTTCGTGTCAAGGTTGAGCCACTCCTGCCTCGTGCTCAACCTTTTCACACCAGATAAAGAGAAATAAAGACATCTATTTTTTTTTTTTGCACACACCCAAGTCTCCTGAATGGAAAAACGGCACTGTTGGTAAAGAAAGCCCACAATGAAGCCTTAAGGAGCAGTACATCTTAATGTCTTTTCAGCTCCCCGGTAGCAGTCCAGGCTATGAATAAAAAGTCTGCTGTGCACTATCAGACTTGCTTCTGTTTTTAGTAAACAAAAGACTACTACTCCCACATATCTACATTCACATTGTAAACTGAATGATCACATCTGTGGAGATCCGAGCTCTTTATGCAGCAGCTTTGAAGCTCTTGTCTCATTGCAAGCTTTAACATGTTAGGAGGAAGGCAAGGTTGGAAAAAGAATCCAGGATTTTATGACCAACTGTGTCTTGTTTCCGACCTGGCTCTTCAGTCGCTCCCACTCGTTCTCCCGAGGTTCTGAGACGCCTTTTCTCTCCAGCTGTTCGAAGACCCGTCTGCTTGATGACAGCGAACGGTCGATATCACTCAGAAAAGCCTCCGTGTCGGTGTGACAGTATCGGACAAAGCTGTCATTCAGTTCCTGCGACTAATTAGAAAAACCATTTTAGTGGCACAAAGGATGAGAATGCTTCATTCTGATACACAATGGAGCTGTGTTTTCAGCGACGGTTGATTGTGAGTTTATTGTAATGGCTGAGGCATGCTGACAGGTTGTAGTTGTTAAACAGCCAGATCAATACTGTCATGTCTCCAACTAACATGGAGAATTAATGAAAACCAATAATAAAAAAAAAGAACATATTGTGGTGCTAATCATTTAAATAGTCTTCACTGAGGGGTTTCTCCCGTTCAGTCACAAACGGTATTTTATTATTTTTTTTAGCATTCTGCAGAACTAACTGCTCTAAAATCACATGCATCTAGCACTGTAAGCTTTCAACATTTTGTCACATTCTGAACACTTAAGTGATAGATTAATACTAGTGATATATAACTGGTTTACCTCTATAATTGTGAGACAGAGGTAAAACAGTGCATGGTTCTCAACAATGTTTTACAAATTAAAAACTGAATTTGAATTCAGCTTCCTTTAATTGGACTAAATAAAATTCTGTGCAACAAGTAACTTTCAGATTCCCTTGATGACTAAATGCAACCCCCTGGAGTGCAATTCAAACTCAGTATGAATACAGATGTTTTCTGAAGGTCTGGTTGGTAGAGAGCATTGATGAATAAACAAATGTTTGCCACAAGTCATACATAAGAAGGTGAAAGAAGGAGGTCTGGTCAGATGAGGCCAAAACTACACATATTTGGCCATCATGCAAAAAAAGGTCTGTTTCATCCTGAACGCTCAATCTTCACAGTGAAATATGGGAGCAGCAGCATAATGCTGTGGACACACTTGCAGGGGGACAGAAATACCTAGTCAGAGTTAATGGGAAGGTTGATGTCGCTAGACACAGGGGCCTGCACATGACTCATCTTCATATATATCAATATAGAATATAATAAGACAAATTTTCCAACTACTATTCTTACAAATAAAGATTTTAACCATAGCTTTTAAATTATTTCATTTTGTGCAGTTGTTTGACATAGCATCTCTACCTTCTCTTGTCAGTAACTGTTATCGGACAATATCAAAAACGCTGAATGTGTTCATGTATTGCATGCACACATGAACATTTAACAAGTATTGGAATAATAGTTGTAACTTTCAATTGCAACTGCATAACACAGAAAAAGAGTAGTCTTGCAAAATCCGAACTTACTTTTCTGTGACACACACACGCGCACACGCACGCACACACACACAAATGCTCTCCCTTAAGCCTTAAGTCAGAGATACATCAGAATTGCTTTACAGCTAGGCTTTTATCACTAATTAAACAAGTTTTAGCCATTCAAATGGAGGGTTTTATGTCTCTGGCTGACTTTTCGACAGTCAGGGCAAACAGCACAGCCTGAGGTGAACTTTGCCTTGTTCCACTTTAGAAGTGGATGAGAGAGGGCACAGAAATGGGGAAGCAGAGGTGGGCCCAGCGGTGTTATCTCGCTGCAATCCATCTATGTCAGTAGTGTCTCGCTTAATGTGTTGACTCAGGGTCGGACCTCTGTAGCTGAGCAAAAATTGAAAGCTGTGCATTGGAAAAAGCTGATAAGAATACTGAAGCTGGCCTTATATGAAGGTGTTTTTCCCATCTTCTCCCAGGGAACACCTGCGGCTTTATGATACAAAGATGCTTTATTGCCCTCTGCTATCACAAGGAAAACTGAAAGAATAGGTTTCCCCGTCTCACACAGGTCCCAGCTTAGCACTGACGTGCCTGTTTGCATTACAGTCAGCTAAGCAAATAAGTCTTTCCCCTGAAAAATCACGTCAATCACACCTGTCGGCGCCATGCTGCGCTACTCTTGAAGATCGTCCTCCTTTGTGACAAAAGACACGAGATGATCTACTGACCACCCACTACTTAGCAACTTTTGAGTCACACAAATAAAATGTAGAAAATGCCCCTGTAGCTAAAAACCAACTTTTTAGTTTTCACTTTTCATTTCCAGATGTTTTAGCTTTCCTGCCCACTTTAGCTGACCAGTTAAATTGCATTATCTAAATCAACTGAACAAAACAAAACAAAGCATATTTCTGAAATCTACTAACCTAGTATCCCCAAAAATGTACAATTATCTGACATTTCAAACTGTTTATTATTCTGATTGTATGACAGCCATCTGCAAAAACACAAACATTAACCATCTGACAAGCACTGTCTTAGAACAATCAATAATTAATCATCACATGGTTCAATACTGAGCATTCATTTAGTCACAATCCTGAATGTTGAAATTAATAGAAGAGTATAGAAATACCCATTACTGTATTTATTAAGTTGAATATGTATTTCAGAAACATAGTGGATGTGCAAAACAATGCTCAGCAGTCAGTTTGGTTTAATTAAGATAAATTAATATGAGTAATAATCTCATATTTGTGAACTCATAGAAAAAGAGCTCTTGCCTCATTGGCTGTGTGACATCACATAACTCTCTCGTTACATAAAAATGTGCTCCTGATGCCCCCTCTACAGCCCACAGGTGAATTTAACATGCGTTGTGTTTTGTCAAGACCACCTAAACTGACACCGAGTCAAGACTAAGACTCTGAAGGATGTATAAAATTTTAAGACTAAGAGCTAACCAATAAGAGATTATTTTTAAGAGCACTCCTATATATAGAGTCCTGATCACAATTGTAAGACCAGTTGAAAAATGGCAAGAATTCACATTTTTGCAGTGTTGGACATTAAGGAGGTTCTAAGTAGAGCTTTCAAAATGCAAAATGAAAAAATGGCAGTGAGACCAAAACAGAATCTCAAGTGGTCGATCTCTACTTGACTATTAAGAAGCTGACAACAGTAAATGATTCTTTCTCCTTCCTGAGTATGTGAACCTGTACACGGCCGTATGTGTTGGGTTTTAGCGTTAGGTCAGAGCTAATTGGCCCGGTAAATGCTGCATCTTTGTTTATGAGACACATGAGGGAACGGTTTATGGGTGAGATGTTGGAAACTGACAAGGGAGAGAGGGTAGGACACTCTGACCCTTGCAACATATTACAAGTCTGGACCTCATGCATATGTCGATTTCCTTAATCAGCCTCTTTGAAGCAAAGCACTCTGTGTGATTGCAACACTCCACACAGAATGAACTACCACCTGCTCTTCACTTGACATTGAACATCCATCTGTTGGAGCTTCATCTGTCATAAAGAGGTGTGAGTGAGTGAATTTTCAGAAGAAATTATTCCCCCTCCGTAGAGAGCTGATAAATGGTTGAGAGCAATCTTGACCGCTGTAGTCGCTGTTTATTGAAGATCTCAGCTTGGACAGGTTCACTAGGTGGCAATGTTCCCTTTTCGTATGGGGTATCATGAAGCCTGAGAGTGAAATTATTTTAAAAAACGGTCAGAGATTTGACAGTATCACTCCATCATGTCCATCCTTTCCAGTATGAGAAATTTAAATGCATAAAGTATCCAAAAATATGACTTTTTTTCCACCTCTTCAATGTCTTTCATCTTCAGAATATGGGCAGTCCTCCTGACATTCTTCAATGAATGAAGATAAAAATCAACCCAAACAGGCACAGCAGAAAGGGTCCTGATGTGCTAACTGGAAGATCCAGATTGTTTCAACTAAACCACAAAACTATGTTATTGGTGAACAAAGTATGTCATTTGCAAATCATTAAAAAGTGCTTCAGAAGTAAGAGCAGATGAGTGTGCATGTATTCAGAAGCTAGTAAGTTCCTACACTTTTGATTTTATTGTGCAATTTCTGTGGTTAAAATTTCACATATTGACAAGAACATAAATAAAATGTCCCAACATGTTGGTAAGAAATACATTTCTGGTTGCTGTCAACAAGTTTCTGGAATGTTTCTGGCTGGACATTTCAGAATTTCTCCCCTTATCATTCAAACCTTGTTCTAGAAGCAGCTAACAGATACAATGTTTTTATGTGGTCTTATGGCCTACCTTTCTTATTCCTCCCTCAGGCAACTACCCATATGATCTAAAAACAGCCACTGCTTCTTCTCATTGAAACCAAATTTCTCAGTCTTTATCTTCCTGGACAAAAAAACCCCCACCTAGAAGTAACTTGGCTTGTCCATGAGGGCAGCTGCAACTTTTAAATGGGTTTAAATGTATTGATTTTGGAGCAACTGCATCTTTCAGGAGCTCTCTCCTTCAATGTTGATTTTATAAACTACCTTTACACAGGCACACTTCTGTTCCAGCAGTTTCGATTTTAAGAGAGAACTTAACATTATTCACTCTCAAGTTGTGTTCGGTGATTGTTTGATTTAGATGGTTAAAAATTTAACTGAATTTGGTTTACCAAAATGACAAACACACATCAAAATTAGACTTGAAAGAGACAAATTAGGCATCTAAAATGGTCGAACGCTAGCAATGCCTTTCAAGAAGAGTGGCTGAACAACTAAAAGTGTCTGTAAACTTTACTAGGACTATATGCTTTGAAATTATGCTTGCTGCAGTTCAATACCAAACTTACCCTTTGCTCCAAGAACTGGTGACTCATCTTTTTGTCTTTGGGGAACTTGATTTTCTGGATATTTTTGTACTTTTTACAAGCAACATAGACTCGCCAATATGCTTGAATCCTAAAAAAACAAACATAACAAAAATTTTAAAAGAATTTTAAAATTTGCATCTCCATAAATTAGAATATCACTGAAAAGTGTATTTATTTCCATACTCAACTAACAAAGTGAAACACATAAATTATTTCTGAAAAAATATCAAATTTTCCTTAAACTTCACAACCATGTGCTACTTCATAATTAAATGTAAACTATACAAGTTTCTAATAAAATACAATTGTAATGAGAAAGAATTGAACTAATTCAACAGGTATGAGTACGTGGAGTCTCGTTCCTATGGTCACTGAAATAGTATCATCATCAATTATACTGTTATATATTATGGTTTACCTGGTAGCACAGTGACGTCTGTAAAGTCAAGCAGCGTCATGAATTACACGTTTCCTACCAGAATACCACTCAAAGGCCTGCATAAAGTTTCTGTGGAAAACATGAGAGCAAGACAGAAACATCTAAGAAAGGAGAGAAAAGACATGTAGACACACACTTAAACACTTGCACCTATATAAAGATATCTGTCTGTAGCTTTCAGTGCTATTGTCCAATAAGACTGAAGGAGTCAGCATGACCCCCTGTAGGCTATATAGGACCTGCACTATTGCCTCCTCATACCTTTGAGACAGAGCCTTTTATCGTCTGAAAGGAGACAACCAAAGCTATGAAGCTTAGTACACAAACCAGTTTACTCAGACCTCTTGAGTGCAAGGAGGAGGCATATTGATTTCCCATTGTTTTTGGCCTGACCAACACACTCCATCACCAGTGAAAGGGCTCCCCGTAGTGCACAATCTCCAAGACCCTTTGACAACCTATTAAATTACAGAGAAGCGTTGAGTCTCTCTTGCTATAAAAAGGACATAAAATACATAATTGCAAAAATACTCTGTTGATCTAATATTCTTATTACAAAAACAGTCTTTTGTAATAATCCCTTTTTAATCATTTTTATTGAGGGTTAAAATAAACAAAGTTGATAAATGAGTGAATATCCCACTCAGTGTCAGTGACTCATAACAACTGCTGTTGTAAGCAGTTTTAACAATCACGTCAACGAAGTACAAGACTATTCCACAATTGCATTGTCATAGTTTGAAAGTTTGCAGGAAAACGCAAACTCAACAAAGATTCTCTTGTCACTTTCCCTTGTTAGCAGGCTCTAATTAGCTTTCTTTTGCCCTGAGTTAAACTAATATTTACATGTGCATCTATGGCAACTGTCCTTTGTGAGGCTGGCTTTTCTAGTCCCACATTCTTGAGGAGATTGGCATCTTAAAAGGGGATCAGAAAGGTGCAAAAGACAGAATGACCCTCACAGTAACACACTGATTGCTACATCATTGCCTCACAGTTGAGTTCCAATGCAGTATAGGCAAATTTGTACAGTTGTCCACACAGATTAGAACATACAAGAACAGTGGGGGAAAGAGGGTGACTAAGGAAAATTCTTTGTGTGAGTTGCTGTCCGTTTGTGCAAAGAAACACAGCTTTTCCTAAAAACAGACACAGAAAACGAAGACGTAAAATAGTGTTGGGGAATACCTGAGCCTGAAGGCAAAACTCCTCCCTGCGTATAGCACACAGTTTAGCTGATTCTTCTTGCAGTATAGACCTTGTCGTTACCTGGGTTCATTCATCTTCTGTCAATCTCTCAGTAGAGTAGGCCACCAAACCCAACTTCTGAACTACAAACAATTAATAAAGGTCCAAATATAATTTATTAATCACATGAGACATTATATTTTTCCAGTTGTAGCTTCTCTTGATTGGCACCCTATTAAGTACAAAAAATATATAAATGTTCAGTACATTCAGTGTCATGAAAAAAGAATTCCCACCCCTTAAATTTTCCCACATTTTGTCAAATGCCACAGAGATACATTGTGGTGTAAAGACTTTAAAGGGATGTGAATGTCAGTGACATAGTGAATATAGTTCAATATGTTTACTTTAAACATTGGGCTTTAAGTTTTTGAGGGCCAACATGACAGTATTAGCATTACAACTACATGAAACCATCAAGGCTTAAACCAAAACCTTTTGGCTACAAATGCAGTCCAAATAGACATTAAATACAGCATCCAATGTTGTGTTGGTGCATTTTATAGACAGGATAGATGGCTTCTCAGCATCTTAATTTTGGGTCATTTCATTCAAAACTGTATGGCAGAGTACAGATCTAATCAGTTTGCTCACTGATGCATAAGCTTTTGCCACCATATTCTAAAGTTTGATGATATGATGGTACTTGAAAACTTAGGAATTTCTCAGGGGCACTTGCTAAAAAAGGGTTGAAAGCCGCTGAGCTGAAGTTGGTGTTAAAAGGTCATAACTTCTCTCCACTGTCACCCCTTGCTTGGTAAAGATGAGGGGCCACATCATAGCTAATAATCATCTCCATAAGGCCACTGCATGCAATTAAAACTGTTTGGCGATTACCATGTCGTTGATCCTTCTTGACTTCAGTTTCTTCTGCAAAGTCTGTTTACTAGTGTAATATTACAATAACATTCAAGACTTACTTTAATTATAACTTGAGCAAAGATACAATTCTGAACTTTTGAACTGGACTGAAGAAATGTTTGTCAGGTAATTATCACATAAAGAAAATAGGAAGAAATTCCTCTACTTGTCACAGAAAATCCAGAAAGCAGAAGCTGGCCAAAGACATCCCGTTCTGGAAGATCTAAACTCAAATGAAGTAGACCAATACTTAGATACTTTCGAATCTTTTTCGCGTAGCACTGTGAAGAGTTAACAGGTGTTTTCTATTTAACCAATTAAGCGCAATGAAAACGTCACAGTCTGCAGTTAGTAGAGTCCCACAAAGAACTCAAATTACTAAGTTATTTAGAACAAACTTTTATGGAAAGGTAATTAAAAACATATTATAAAAGCAGCCCCAAATATTCTGCGTTGGCATATTATCAACAGTGCTTGAGTGGTTGTTAGGTTACCTGTTGCGCCCCGTGTCGTGGTGGTATTTGATGTTTTCCTTAAAAAGCTACGCCCTACATCGTAATTTCATTTTATCATTTGCTTCCTTGGTGTCTTAAGAGCTTAAACTATATCAAAAAGCATTTTTAAATTCTATTTTTCACAGTATGTTTACTCTGTGTTTTCTATTTAACTAACGAGACTTGGGCTCTGTGGTTACCAGGTTACCCATGGCGTCACCGTCACCAAGTTTGACATCAAGGCGTCTGATTGGCTGATCTGAAAGGTCAGGGGAAAGTAAATTTCATAGAGATAATATAACAATACTAGCACATTTGAAATGTAACTGTTTCTGTCTTTTAACAAACAACAAGAAACCGGTAATGAAAACATTTGATATATTGTTATTAATTCTATTTTTTATACTGGAAATACCATTTTAGAGATGTAAAATGATGCATTCTATTTCATAAACCATTTGCAATTCTTCACCATGGTTACGAGGTGATTAGATTGTTACACTTAAATAAGAGCATACATTTCATTTTTGCTGCTTTCTGATAAAATGGCTGTGCAACACATTGATGCTCTAGGGTAATTAAGTGAATAAGTTTGTCAGAGAATGAAAATAATTAAGCAATATTCTGGAATTTTACAGTACATTGTAGTTTTATTTATTGTTTAAGTTAAATGCTATATTCTGTGCACAGATTTGTGTTGGTGATCGTTTTAAACAGAATTCTGTTCTTTGAAACAAAAAGGGTCTCATTTTCACTAATGATTATTTTATTGTGTAGGAGTTGTCAGTGATCGGCTGGAACCTGTCTGAAAGAGGGTTAGTTTGTGTGTCCAGGTGACTCACTGAGCTGTCGAGGGAGAATGAGCTGAACAAAGCGAAGTTGCTCATACCTGTGCAGTGAGCTAAGAGATCCCTCCCAGGTTGCCCTTCGATGGAAAACCTTACAGATAAGCATGCAATACAAAATATTTTGTCCCTGATGAAAAGTTAACTTTATTTCTCACATTCAGTTTGGTTGTATATGTGTGACTTTAAAAATGCTATGCAGCCTTGACTGACTTTGATGGGATCAGTCCAAATCAGCACAAACTGATAGCTAAAGAGAGCAAGGGCTGTCAATCCCAGAAGTTCTCTAAGAAAACAAAGGGAAGACCTAGCTCTGTGAGAGTAGGAAACTCCTGAGCTTCTCAAGAGGCTGTTGCATTCTTGAGATTAAGGCTAGAAAAACGCAGACCACTGCTGTTAATGCCCCAAACAAAAGGCTGGAGCAATTTATTAGCTGAGAATTGAAGCTCAGGGCTCAATCAAAGGCCTGTGATCCACATTGCCAGACCTGGAGCTTTGGTTTGTTGTTTTAAAGTAAATAATCACGCTTAAAAGATACGGCAAAGATGGGGCTCCAGTCCACCAGAAAGCCCGCATTCTTCCAACTGTCATCAGAATGGATTTTAGGGACGTTGTTTGTCTTTTTGTCTGCGAGTAATGTTTTAAAGAGCTTTTTATTTAACTTTCTCCCACCCCCACACACACACACTTCTTTCTGTTTTCAGTGGTATTTTTGAGAAGACAACTAACTTCAACATGCAAAAACTGATTAATGGAGCTAAATGTGAAAGAGGAAGCTACCTGGCAAATTTGCACAGGATCAGTGCGTTGAAAAAGTATTCACACTCTTTAACGTTTTTAACATGGAAACATGCACCTCAAATTTCACAATATATTACAGGGATTTTATCTACAGCATAACTTAAGTGGAATGAAAAGGATACATATTATTTATGTTTAAATTTGTTTTTAACCTTCTTGGAAGAAGCCACTGTTGAATTGAACTCATAAAAATTCCCGTTTACAATTTGCAATAACCCATGTGATGGACAAAACAAACATGAAAGAAAGTGCTGTGGTCAGATGAGACAAAAATGTAACTTTTTGGTCCTGTATTTAGCTTTGTGCATCATGCAATCAACTCTGACCAGAGTTGCTCAAACTTCTTCCCCACAGCATGGTGTTGCCACCTCCATGTTTCACAGTAGGGATGAGACAATCAGTATGATGTTTTTTGGTTTTTTTTTGTTACGCCGAGATGTTTGCATGCTGAGATCAAAGTTTATTGGCCGATTTATTGGGCTGTTTTGAGGTATTTTGCAAACAAAATGGTCAAATACTTGATTCTCTAGTTATACACAGCTTGATAGAGAGAAACCACAAATGACAAAAGGTGGTCCTACAAAGTATTGAAAGTATGCAAATGCACACCACACTTTTCAGATTTTTGTTGTTTTTTTTAAATAGCCTACATCTCATTTTTGTTCAACTTCAAAGTTAGGTAATTCTTAACTCCCAGTACTGAAGTTTGTGATTGCAACATAAAAAAGTGAAATAGTTCAAGGGATGAGAGTAAGGTTTGCTTTTGCAAGGTACATGCAAGGTTGATAACTTGTCATGGAAACATCAAAGCAAACTCTTAAAAGACTCGTACTACTTATCACAAATTTACAGCTACACTGCAGAAAACTGCTCTGTGTCCCGACATTATACATTTTCTGTACATTGCATTGTTGTCAAATGAATGATTGCGGTGCGATATAGATGAGAAAGGGCAGCCCATAATGGTTAATTAACAATTATGTCAGCCAGTGAGATGACCAGGAGACCAATCACTTTGATAGAAGACAGTGGAGGGGGAACAGAAATCAAATTATTTTATGACTTGACCGATAATGCTTCCCTAACATGACTTTAATCACTCCATGGTGCACAGGAGTCCCCCATGGCCATCTGGGAGCAGACCAGTTAGGGAAGGACAGCAAGGCTTTACTATCCTGCTGTCATGTCCCGCATCATTGCTGAGTAAGTAAGCTATAAAAGAACACAGCCATCATTACACTCGTTTGGTTGCTTCTTGGAGAGACAGAGCTTCTAATGATTAGACATGTCCTTTGTAAATGAAATACAAATCACCGCAGGCTTTTGGTTTTACTTCATTTACTAAGTGCTACATTACCTCATACTTTGGACCTAACAATGGATTTCCTATAAATCTGCGGGTGGTTGAAATGATAAAGGGGCTCACATATCACTACATGTGCCAGTGCTTATTAGCACTTGAGAAGTTATTGATCGAAGATTTTGATTAATGTCTGCTTGTGGCATTCAGAGGCCCATTGAAGCTCCCCCTGTTCAGCTGGCTGCTCAATTACCTGCAGTTTGTGCTGACTGCCAGCCTGAGCTCTGGCAATGCTACAGTCACTGCAGTGCCCTGATGCCCGGAATAACTGCAACTCTTCCTGCTTCCAGACTCTTCTGTATTATTTAGGCATAAATATCTCCAAGCAGAAAAGAAAAAGAAAAAAACGGAAACGAGCATGATGTTTGCGGTGGAGCTCAAGACCAAACCGTGCAAATATGTTGCCCATTTATATGTTCATAAATTGGGAAATTTTCTTGATGTCGTACAACCAATCACAAAAATGTGGAACCATTACATTTTATTTAATAGATAAACGATCTCGTTCCATCTTACCATAGCAACTTGTAGAGTTAGATTAGCTTTGGAAAGCTAACACAGCTGTTTCCCCTGAGATAATTAGGGGAGAAAGTTGATTTTGTATGTAGTGGTGCACAACGTCTGCATTGATCCGTCCTAAATATCGGCCCATTTTCAGTTCAGTGGTACAGAAGACTTGTCATAGAACGGTGAAAAGCGAGTCCTAAATGAAGGGAGGAGGTAGCAACAAGCAAGTGAAAATTAAAAGTTTTGCTTGCAGAAAGAAAAAAGAAAAAATTTACAAAATAAGATCCAAGGGGAACTCCAAAATAATACACAAGAATATTGGCAAGGTGGCAGTTAGAGTCATCTGACTCTGAGTGAGAAAACCAAGTAGTGTTCATACATGGCAGCTTGATTACTAGAATGCTAGATAGGCGAGTGGATGTGCAGATGAGAGACAGCTTTGGAGACACTGAAGGAAGCTACTGGACAGATCTGCGAACACAGACACTAGATAGCAGAGATACAAACCTGGGAGTACACAGAAACTCAAATATTTCAGAATGTGATCTGAAAAGGTTCCCAAGACCTTTGAATGAGAAACGGGCCAACAGTATCACAGATCCGCCACAAGCATGATGAGAATGCTTGTGATCCATTTTAGTCACTTACTAGACCAACATGAAATGATTGTTGCCGAAAAGCTAAATCTCATCTCATGTAACCACAACATTCCAGCCTAAATCCTTGTAGTGTTTAGAAAACTCCAATTGTTTATGTTTGTGATGGTGGACAGAAAAGGCTTTTTTCTGTCATGCTGCACAAGCATCCAGCTTCTATGTAGACAGCATCTAATGGTTGTTATAGAGACTTATTTATTGCAGTTTTAGAAGAGTAGCTATTTTCTAGCAAACCTTTATGTCTCTTTAAACCTAAAACCTTTTCTCTTGTCTTTCCTATTTGAACATGAATGGCTAAGAAAACAGGTAAATCTGTATCAGGTCAAGTTTATTTGTAACTGTGGACGAAGTCAGAGCAGAAGTCATGGTTCCATCAGGTAGATCAGGTTGTTAAAGTTGTGATACAGTAAAGCAGCTCCCGACCACTGCACTATCACTACACTGTAAAATATTATTTTTTCTGTCAGCTTTACACCCAAAGTAATGGGGACACATTAAAAGTTCAACCTTTTCCCCAAAAGTTTTGGAGATCACCTTGAAATCTTTTAGACAAATTATTTTTGGAAGGCAGTGCTTTTAAACTTGTATGCTATTTTTTTGCAAGTTAGGCCTGCTGTCATTTAGATGTTTTTTTTTTTTTTTTTTACTTCTTGAGTGAGTTGTTAATGGATCCCTGGAGTCATTTTGGAAGTCTCACCCTGGGTAATAGGAGTCTTAAGGCCTTAGAAATGGCTTTGTAACCCTTTCCAGACTGATAGATGTCAGTAACTTTGTTTTTGTTCATTTGTTTTTGTAGATACATAAAAACAAATGAAAATAAAAAATCTTTGAGGGTAAAGTACTCTTTTACAACACTGAATTTGTGGCAAGCTATACTTTGTGACATTTTCTGAAGTGTCATATCTTTCTTTTGATAATACTGTAAAATCCGAACATTAAATAGACATAATAGATGAACAATGAGAAAAAAATGCAATGAGAGGTAGAATGTCACTGTAATTACCAGGAGTTAAAGGCAAAGAAAGAGTTGAGAATCACTTTCTTGATCAGCCTGAAAACAAAAGAACATAATTTTGCTTCAGTTTTGGCTTAGCTCAACAAGCAGAGATGATTTTAGTGTAATGTGCTGCTGCAGGAATCAGTAATTTCTGGCATGGCTGCGCAGCCATCTTTCTCCATAATGGACAATAATTGAGCAGAATCCATCACTATAGCTGGAAATAGACCACCATAATGGCCATAAATTGTGGCCTGTGAGGGCACTGAAAATCCAATCACCCCCGTTGTGCCTGAGAGGCATTACAACATCTGTGCATTCCCTTTTTGTCCTTAAAATTTGACACCATGCTGATTACATACAATGCACACACAGTTGAGCCAAATCATACCCTTCAAGTTCAGAGGGTAATCAGCTGACCTTTATGGAGCGTCAAAGGTGCAACGCATGCCTGCAATTCTGGAGGAAAAAACAAGGTTATTAGTGGAAATCTTGGCATTTGCCTGATGTAATGTCATTGTTCATTAATGGTTCTAGATAGTATTCCTAACATCTAGACATTAAAGTGTGCACTCCTTGAACTGGAAACACAGAGCGGTGTTCTTAGCAGCTCCCAGCTGTGGAAAATTTAAGACCCATTCATCAACCTTTTTGTCAAAGAGTAGCAACTGTAAACATAATTAACTTATTTCATTTTCTTTCTTTCTTTTTTTTTTAAAGAGCACCTGAATTAAATAAGCAGGGCTGCTGGAGACTTTTATTTATTTATTTTTTTTCAAAAACTCCACCATAAATCACAAGCAGTAGCTATTTCATCTGATTGAGCTGGTGCACAGAGCTTGAAGTTTGCCTGCGCTGCTGCGGGGAATGTGTTTGTGGTGAGTCTCGTAAATGCCAAGTTCTTCTGGGCAATAAGACTAAATATCACAACCTCTCTCTAGATTTACCACATAATTGGGGACTTTCCCCGCTGTCTCCTCCCTGCTACCTTACATGCACCAAAATGGATTCATATCAAGATGAAGAAGGGTAGAGAAAACGTGATTTAGCTGATATATTTTTTTCTTCATAAGTGTTTCTTTTTTCCCTTTTTTTTTCTAAGAAGATTGGTCTTTTGTTTGTGAAGCCACTTTACGTTGACCTATGCATCAATCAGACATACAAGGCTCCTAAAGTGAATGTAATTTGTGGCACTATTGGTCAAAAGGGTTTCAGACAAGAAATGGGTTGAGAGAAAAGGAGAGAAGACATCCAGCAAAAGTCCTGAGGTTGGGAATCAGACCCTGATTCCCAACCTTCATATAGGCCAATTGGGCCTATATAGGATACCTATTTTTTAAATGTATTTTAGCACCAACATGGTGATTCCCAAAGTGCTCTAATCTGTTACTGCAGCGTTCAAAATGTCCTAGATTCTATCAGACTCCCCACAGCCATCACCATCTACAACAACTAAATGTTTAACTAAATGAGCTACAACAACATTTAATTGTTTTTTGGGTTTAATAAAGTGCACTTGAATTTATCTATGAACATATATATATATGCTCTTAACCAGCCATACAGCACAGAGGATGAAAACAGTACACTGTTTCCTATATAGTTGTTTCAAGGAGAGAACAAATAGTGCATAATGACAACATGAAATTATTGGCAGCAGTAGTAGATGCCCCCCATGTTGGTGTCATAGCTATAGACCAACATAAAGTAGCACGTTATAAGTCCTGCTATATATTTAGGTTAGTGACCAATTTTCTGTTCAGAGTTGAAGAAAATCATTCCCACGTCATGATTCTGCCACCATCTTTTTTTTAACCAAGGGTTTCATCTTTTAAGAGCTTACATTTTTTTTTCATGCATGGTGCTTGATATGTTGGCCCAAAAGTTTCATTTTGGTATCATTCAGTCAGAACACATTCTTTTTTTTTTTCGATGTTAGAGGCCTTTATTTATTTTTCTGACAGGAAGGGGCAGAGAGAAAGCAACATGTGGCAACAGTACCAAGCATGGGAGTCAAAGTTGGGACGGCTGCGTTGAGATCTACAGCCTCCGTAAACAATACGCAGTGAGAGTGTTGTTACCCTATTTCATTTAGATTCTTAAAGCAGAGTGTCGAAGCATGCCAGTAATTTTGAATCAGCTGGGGAAAAGCAGCATTATTAGTTTTCTTCCATCTGCACCACCTCCCACTTCCCAGTCCATCTCTGTCACTGCCTTTGTTGCTGGCTAAGAGTAGCATCACTGTGATCAATCCCTATTTTTCTTCTTGATATATAAAACTATAACACCATAATAAAACAAAATGCACCAAATAATAAAGTAGTGTGAAACCATGTTTTTAAACAGACACAATTGTGCAATAAAATATGCAAAATTGCTGATAAAATATATATAAATAGAATATTTACTAATATTCTATTTAGACTAATAATTACCAATAATGGAAACAATATTTCTATTATTAGTAATAATAATTACTCATAATTATACAAATAATTATTAATAGAGACTTTATTTTTCTTATTAGCAATAATAATTACTAATAATGGAAATATTTTTACTTCAAGATGTTTTGAAACCATCAGCAGAGGTACAGCAGCTAGAATTATTGCCTGTTGTGTGCGTGTAGGCGTGTGTGTGTGTGTTTTGTTGTTGTTGTTTTTTTTTTTACCAGAAATTGTCTTATATGTTATCTAAACAGAAAAATTAATATTTAAGTTCTAATTTCCATAGAAATATTTACCATTAAGTCTCTCTGACTTTAGTAAAATAACATCAAATGAGTTGAGTGTTGAAAGCATCCTGGACTGTTAAAAAAAGCAAAGTTTCTGCAGACATATTCCTTTGCCACTCATTCACCTCTGTATCACTCATAAACCTGTGATGTGATGATTTGTGTTCCATGAGTTTGCCACTTTTTCCACCCCCAACAAAGCTTGTTCTGAGTCTGCCAAACAAGAGTGTTAAACTTAGTGCTCGATGAAAGCTGAAGTATGAACACATGATTTGCATGTTGCTCAGTGTGCCAAATGTAGGCGCAGCCGCAGATGTTTTTGTTTCTACTATCTGTTTGATCGTGTATATCTCTCTGATAATCTGATGAACGTTTATTTGTGGACACTCTGCTTTATTGGCTCAATTTGAAAGTATCAAATGTCTCAACACTGACAACTAAAACCTGTTATCACAAGGAACTTCTGCTCCTAACTTATCATTTACTTATTATCATGATTCCCTCTGATGATTAGAAGTTCCTGTGCCAGCCCTGCAACTGTTGATATAAATGTGATGGTTGATGGTGTCTATGTAGCTACAATTACTCAGGCGCACAAAAGTGGGTGCAGGAAGGGACGGCGTAAAGCATCAGCGTGCTGAGCAGCAGCTTAGTGATTCACACACGAGCAAGAGATCCTTACCAAGAATGCTAAACGGTTTCAGAAGTCACTTTAATAAATATTACCAAAAAGAAAAATCAGCATGGCTCACACAAGATACGTCTTTTAGAGTTAACTTTTGTGCCCAAGAAGCCACAACAAAATTTATTTAAAAACAACAACTACAGACTGGCTGTTATTATGTACATCATTAAGATATGATGTATACTGTAAATATAATTATGGCTTTCAGGTAACACAGATTCAGTTAAATGGTTAATAAATGTATATTTTTATATGACATGCATAATGACTGACATAAAGAACATAGTAACTCAATTATTGTGAGTGATGGCTGAACGGTCCTTAGAGCAATTCTCTGTACAGTGTCTTGTAAAAGTATTCATACCCCTCGTTTTCATATTTTGTAATAATCAATCACAACCACATTTTTCAGTTAACAATCTGGTGACCCCTCTTCATGCATCACATTGTTATAACCATAAAGTATCACCTCATGTCTGCTAAATACAAGTGTGATTATTATGGAGGATTAGTAACATCGCTTATGATGCGCCAGGCATCACCTACATGTACAATGCATAGATTTTTCTTCCATGAGAATACCGAAAAGGGAAATATTGACTGTTGGCCTCCTCAGGACTTGTTGCCAAACAAAACAAGAGAGTGTCTCATCTTTTCTCACCTAGTTCGACTCCTGAGAGAGCAGAATCAAGACGGAGCACATCAGACTCTAGGGACAATGGTTTGGCCTTCTTACAGGTAGAGGTGTTTTCATAGCACGTATTGCCTCAAAGATGTTATGTCAGTGATCTGATTTTACTTGTAACAGAAAAGAGAAGATACCAGACTAGACTGCGTAGATGTTTTTTTCTTTAAAAGGTAAAATAAGTAAGAATATACCTTGCTGAAAGACAGTCAGAAGATCAAGGCTACTGAGGAGCAGTGCTGACTTGTTTACATTCCTACATGATGTCCCGCTCAAAATATGTCATTTGACGCCACAAGTAAATTTCAGGACATATGAAGTGGTAAAGAAAGAACATTTCTCTGATGTACATTTCGTTTCGCTTAACCTTTTGGTTCTGCTCAACAGCACTTCGTCAATCACAACAAGATGGCTCTTTGCTTTGTTTTCACCACCGACACCTGTCGCATACTTTCGGTAAGGGGACGCGAGGGGAGGGAAAGGGGCCTCCACAGCTGCCTGCTGGGAACCCAAGATGTCCCACAAAGCAGCACAATACCTGGCCATCAAAAACTGCCAACCTTTGAACTGTCAGTGCTCGAAATGACAGCATCCACAGAGGCTAAACAAGACGTGTCAGGCTAAATGAGCTGGCGTGTAAGCAGACGTTTCAGGTCATGCAACTCGGGAACCACAGACGGATTCCTCGTAGAGCGGCCCCCCCTGACCATACAGAGATTTACTCACCTACTGTACACACACACACACACACCCTGAAGTGTACACTCACATGCAGCGACTTCAAAAGGAACAAGGAGATAAAATGAATCGCAGACACATCAAGCCTCCCCCATGCCCTTTAAAGCTTAATTATACCTGTTGGGGTGATGAGAGACACATCACAGAACCTAGTGATTAATAAACAAACGGTGCATCCCATAAAGAGTCTGACAAGTCCCTGCTTATCACCCTTTTACACTCTCAGACTGCAGTACTCATATCAAAGTATATCAAACAGGAAAGATGTTAGCCTTGGCCTTGGCTTAACCTTCCCCCACCCCACCACCGACATGTCTTCCCTGTCCAAAACTCCCAGTTGTCTTTCCCGTCCTTTTCTTCCACCTGTCTGTCTGAGCGTCACCCAGAGCTCCAGTCTTGGCGTGAGCTTTCATCTTTCACTGCCAGGTCCAGTTCACTCGACTGGGGCTTTGTACCCGCCGACGTGCTAAGTGTCACACTTGTTGTGGTTTTGTAAACAGCGCGCACCTTTTGAGAAAAATGATAAAAACGAGCTGAAGTTACAACCTCCTGCGGTTCTGTGAGCATCGCAGTGGGGAGGGGGAGGAGGAGGCGGAGGACGTCCACTTGAGGAGGGGTGCGTGTCGATTGAGTCTCAAAGATGGTCCGCACGGGGTTTTGTCAAAACTTTTAATGACGTAAGGCAAGCAGGGTTTTACTTGCTAATTCAACACACCAGAGGAAACCGGCTCTTTCATCTTTTGTTATGTTACAACCTTAAGCTTCAGAATTGCATTGGAACATATCTGCCAAATTGTACATTTAAAAGAATGCATGGTTTTCAAAACGTTTTTGAAAGATAAAAATGGAAAAAGTGTGGATGCACATTTGTGTTTGCGTCCTATATGTCAATATTTTTTAGAGCCACATTTTACTGCAGTTACAGCAGGAAGTCTTCATGGTACTGCATGCCTATACCCTTTGGGTATCAAATTCAAGCATTCCAGAGTTGATGTTGTTGTGCAACTTTTAGATTCATTTCTTCTTGCACACACCCAAATCAAATCATTTGTTCATCCACAGAACTTTGTAGAATGTAATTGCATGTTGAGGAGGTAATAAAGGCATTTGCTACAGTTACATTTATAGAACATTGCGCCTGACAGATGCAGGACTTGAGTCCGAGATCCCTACTCTACCCACTCTCAACATCTGCAGAACAATTTTTCTGCCCATATGTAAAAAAATAAAATAAAATAGTTTAGCTTTTGTAAGATAGGATATGGTAAAACTGAGATTTGTGTAGGGGTATCAGAGAAAAGGGGGCCTAAAAGTAATGATTTTGGACTGTGGGAGGAAGCCAAGGTACCCAGGGAGTAAGCATGGAGAGAACATGCAAATTCCATACAGAAAGACTCCAGATTGGGATTTGAACCATGGACCCAAGACAGCTGCAAAAACCAACAGTGATGCCAACTGCTCCACCGCCTTTACTAATGTAAAATCGACTGCTTTTAGTAACCTTGAAAGCCAGTATGTGTGCATTTGACCCAACTCTTTGGCATTTGTAGGACTTTCTCCTATTTCTAAATCTCCTTTCCAGTCTCTGTTATGACGCAACTTGCATAACATTCTTCGCACTTTAAGCTCCTTTAATCAACCAAATGAGATTAAACTTAAGCGTTTCACTCAAACAAGTTGGCATTGTTTGGTTTCGAGTGGGTGTTTCCTTTTTTTTTTTTTTTTACTGGCAGTTTGTGCTTAAAGAAAATGTCACCCCTAAAATAGGAAATAGCACAGTGAAGTTCAACTTGCTTCAAGGCGTCGTCTTGAATTTAATGTTTAGCCCAAGCACAGCAAGACTGGAATTTTGGACAACTTTATGGGAACAACTTAAAGTGCCACCAAACAATATTTGTATGATAACAATGGCTTAACTGACTTATGCAATGTGAAAGGTGTAAGAATGGGGGCCAAGACAACCACAAATGGCAATTATCCTGAGAATCTGGCTTTCCTAAAGCATTTTGGCCACATTTGGGTCATCATTCAGCTTTTACGACGAATGATATTACTGTTTGTTTTGTGATAAAACTTTCAGAAATCCCACTTTGAATCACAAAAGGCCTTAATTTTTCCATAAATAAATATAAGCTACATCTTCTTTCATAGTACTATCACATCTTGGAAGCAAAATCTGAGCCAAAACCAACGGATGCGAACAACTGAATGTTAAGCTTTGCTTTTAAAACTGTTCAAGGTCCGAGTTGTCATCTCTTATCTCATTTGTCCATTAGAGGGAGAGTATCTAGCTGAAGAATTATGTTTAACAAAAATAAACAAAAAAAGGTTGCAAGTTTGCTCATTTTAAGTCAGAAAAAACAGATGCAACTGCGTTTACGTTTGAAAAACAAAAAAAATTGAAAAAGTTTCAGTTTTGTCGTGTGTGTCTCTGTGTTGCCCTGTGATAGACTGGTGACCTGTCCAGGGTGTACCCCACCTCTTGCCCATTGACAGCTGGAGACGGGCACCAGTACCCATCCCAACCCCAATGGGATAAGGGTGATAAGGGGGATAAGGGTGTAAGATGGATGGATGGATGGATGGATGGATGGATGGATGGATGGATGGATGGATGGATGGATGGATGGATGGATGGATGGATGGATGGATGGATGGATGGATGGATGGATGGATGGATGGATGGATGGATGGATGGATGGATGGATGGATGGATGGATGGAGGGCCGTGCAGAGACCACGAAAGGGGCAGGTGCTCAACAACAAAAAAAGGGCACATCTAACCACATTCTAGGACAGAATATTAACAAAGCCACACAGCTTTCAGAGTTTAATAAACAATGATAAATTACAAAATTGTGAGACATACAATCAAAGCTAACAAACATCTCCATATAGAGCATAACACTATGCATATGTAAGATATTTTATTATTTCTTTCTGCAGGTCTATTTTGTTATAGGAAAGTATTGCAATATTCAAACCCGCAATTTAGCAAGATATGTAAATCAGAGCTGGTGGTCTAGCTCGGATTTACATATTTTGTCTTTACAGAATTACACTATTAAAAATATAAACAAGGGCACAATGCAACCTTTTAGTGGACTGTAATCTATAAAAAGAGCTGCCCGTTTGCAGCAGTTGAGATGAAGACGGTCCATTCAGGAAAGCAGAGCTGCATCAAACTTTAATGTGGAACTGCAGAAAAAAAAAATCAAAAACAAAAGCAAAATGTAATTGTTAATGCATGCCACCATGAGAAAAGCCTCCTGAGTTTTGCTTAAAAAAATTTTTTTTTTAAATTTAAATCACACATTTTTGACTCATAAAGTTAACTTTCTTTTTTGCAAAACAAAGTTATTTGCGCTTGTCAGAAATTTTTTCTTGCTATTCTAAGTTTTTGTTTGTGACTCAAAGTTTTGCTTGTGATTCTCACATGATGTCTTGAGCAGGGCCTAAAATCACAACAAAAGATTTCTAATGTGTGCAAATAAATGTTTATGTTTGGTAAAAATGAGTTATTTAATTAAAAAAGTCTTTTAAACAAAACCTTTTTTTTAAGGAATCATTACAATTCCAAAAGTTTTGATTACAATTTTATTTTACTTAACTGAGGTTAGTGTTTTTTTCCATTGAATAATTGGGAAACAAATTTAACTTCATACTCTGTGAACCAGACCCTAAACTTAAAGTCTGGATTGAGCTTTTCCCCTTCATTAATGATACACTTTTATTACATACATTATATCTATCATGGTAATTCAGGGTGACTTATTTTTAATTCTAAATGAATATCCTTGTTGGACTATTATTTAAGCCTTCAAAATACATTTACCTAACGCCAGAATAAATGAAATGTACATTATGCAGCAAAGGAAATTAGAAGATCGGACATATATCCATTATGGAGATGATCGGTTTTGGACGGGCAATGTGCCCCTATTGCATAAGCGATACTAAAGAATGACTGATATCATTAAAGATACAGGGGAGAAGCTTTTTAGTTATCTAGCTTTGCTAGCAAAGTCGTTAGCCAGCAGCTAGCTAATAGCACATCAACAACAGCCTAATATCTGTATGATAGAAATACTGAATCGATAGATGAGAACAGTTTCTCCTCACCTGGCTGTCTCCTCCCGCTCAGTAGTTCTTCAGAGAAAGACAGACGCAGAGGCCTGTCAGTGTCTATTGTATTTCATTACCTCTCTGCTTAAACCGCTACTCCAAGCTGAAGCAGAAACGATACTTCAACGTTTTCCGTCATCTGAGAAGTAGCAAGTCTACTCCACTTTATTCACCAAAAACGTTTTTTTAATTCATTATTATTTAATTCATTATTTTAAAAAAAACTGTTCTGTAATCTGGAACGTTCGCTACGTTGAGCTCCAGTTAGCTGCTTTATCGCACTGCGGGAGAGGCAATTGCGTCATGCGTCACGGGCAAAAGGTCAAAGGTAACAAGGTGACCGGAGGGCTTATTATGTTGTACAAAAAAGAAACAAAATAGCAAAGAATTTTAGCACATGTTTTTATGTGTCAGAAGAGGGCTTAGGAAATAATAATACCAACAAAAAAACAAACAAAAAAATTACCAAAAGGGCACTTGGGGGCAAGGAGCAAAAAGGGCAGGTGCTCAAGCACCCCCAGCTCCCCCCTCTGCACGTGGATGGATGGATGGATGGATGGATGGATGGATGGAAGTTTCAGTTTTGAAATCTGCCATATTAAGCGACTATTACAACTTTGAGCATTTCTCTGCTTTATAAGATTATGTTTAAACTTCATGAAGGTATAATCATGAATTTTATCAAGCAGAGTTGAAGACACTGACACTGCAGACTCCTCTGGTCTTGATGATGAAAGCCAAGTGTTGAAATCATTTTCATAAATAAATTAAGCAAAAAAATATTTTTAAGAGTATTTCTTTCCATATTTGTAACTAAAGATAAAATCAGCTTTCTTTGTTGTTCGACTGTTCAGGTCTTATTTAACTTCAACCAGCAAAATTCGAGGGTCAACACATTGTGCCATTGTTAATTTGTGCATCAAACCCAGATTCATATTGGGGAAATTGCACCAAGTCGTACCAGAAATAAACAAAAAGAGATTATAGCAATTTTCTTTTTGGTGTTTGGCATTTTCACTCCATTTAAAGAGCAAGTAACGCCTGTGGGGTCCTCTTCTGTAAGATGCTGTCAAATCCTTGAAACCTTCTTTGATTTTGCTGACTCCAGCTTACTCTGCGAGATTAGCACAAGTACGGGAGGAATCGTGCAACAATCTGCACTGTACGCTTCTAACGCCAAAGCATTTCCGAACAAATCCGAAGCATTGACAACTAAAATCTTTGCAAAATTAATGATTTCCAACAAACCCTCAGAGGTACGTTGTTCTCTAAATGCTGCAAGGTGTCACATTACAGGTCCTCAGGTCATAACTACTGCCTATTAGGAGAACCTGTGTGTTGCAGTGCAGGTGACTGGTGATAGACTTGGACCAAATGAAAGGGTTGACAGAAACTCTAGAAGTGCGGTGTACTATAAATGATCATGCCTTACTATTGATTTAACTAATGATGAGTGCTCTCAGTGCAACAATAGTAATTTTGTCATAAAGCTGTCAGCAGTTAATCAATCTGCTGAGGGTTTTCCTCCTTCGATGTAAGATTTATTAAATGTTCATCAAGGCTTGTTCAGACCTGCACATGCCTGTCCACACAAAGCAAGTCTAAATCTTTCTCAAGGACTTTGATGCTCCTATTTGTCACAAACCATTATTATTTCATGCTTACTGAGCAGCATAAAATCAAAGTGACATACTGGTGCTTCTTTTCCCTGCATGTCATCCTCATGAGACCATTCCTGGTCCATCTCTCATCTAGAGTACGTGATGACTTATTTTGTATACTTGGTCTGAATATTTTGGCTGGCTGTGTCTCGTAAAGCCGGGACTTGTAGAACAGATGCCTGAAGGAGTTTCAAGGCCTCCTGGTGCATCTGCCAACAATAGGAATTTCCCCAGTTTACACAACTCCAGCACAGAGAGAAATTATCACAGAAGATTTATGCTCATTTGTTTCCTTTTCTTTGGAAGGTTCGTGCACCGTAAGTGTTTGATTACCTCAAAATCTTTCATCTGGGCCGACTTAATCTTTATCAATTAATGTAATTATGATTGCTGAGAGGGCCGTCTTGTAATTATATCATTTCTTCCAATTAAAAAGTCATATTGTAATCTTGTCTTGTGGTTTTATTAACATTTTAGAAAATAATAATAAAAAAAAGAGGAAAATACGCACATTTTTAAATACCTTCTCCCTAGTAACAAACCTTTATACACTTAACCAAACAAATAAAACAGTAAAAGTAGCTTTGAACCTCAGACGTGTTAATAATACACTTTTAAACTAATTGTTGCTCTGTGATGCACTGATAGAGTGAAGATCTGCTCAGAAGGCTTGTGTTCTTTGGGTATTATAAACTGAATTAGTGAATATTAAAACATAAAATTAGTGGATGAGCTTTGCACTGGACGGATCGTTTCACAAAAGTCAGTACGGTAGAAAAAGTTTGTTTGCTGTGTAAATAATAAGTAAGACAGAGTGACATATTCAATGCAGACACCAGTTCGCAACACATAGTTTCAAGGCACTTTGCAAAAAAAAAAAAAATCAATTCAATCCAATGATTCAGACAAATTAAAAGTCTCCTACAAACATTGTCATTGTCATAGTCATCGAGTTATTCAATATATATTATGTAAGTACTACACTGCCAACATTTATTTGTTTTCTAATATTTAACAGTGTTGAGGCATTCGCCTAATGCGTTCGTCTTCCAGTGCTCTTCCATATCAGGTCAGTGTGTAAAAATCGCTCCTAAAATGGGTTTAAATCCTAACTAATATTTATAATTATGTGTGAAATTATTGTTTTTGCTCCTGGTGCTTTTACCCTTCCGCTTTGAAGTCAGATATTAAAGTAGTGTTTAATGTGGTCATGGGCTTCATATATTGCCTTCCAACTCTAGTCAGCTCCTCTTAAACACATAGCCAAGGCTGTAATTTTTACAAGTTAAGGCAAAATGCAGTCTAAATACAGTATCATGGTTTCACCTGAGTGAGGAAACCATCTAATTTTGCATACATCAACATTTGATATTCCCTGAGCCATCCTTTTCTCTCATCGAGTGGAGTGGTGTTATTAAAACACATAATCATAGATTTTGTGAATGAAACGATTCAGTGAAGTGGCAGGTATGAAACTTTTAGTTAGAGTATTTTACTGCTGGCAATCCTCCAGATTGGAAGTGTGTCATTTTGAAGGAATGAATTCATACAAGCTTAGATTTACTTTGATCTAAAGTATAGAGAATACACAGAAACACGGTTAGCTAGTTTACTTGTCTCCAAGTTAAATATTAAATCAGTTATTTCTACATACGAAACAATTTTATCTTGGGATAAGTTTTTTTTTTTTTTTTTTTACGTTTATAGTCGGCTAATCATTATGCACTTTTCTTTCTTGTGATTTTGTAAAGCAACTTGATTTGATTGAGGGTTGAATTTCATGCACAAATTTTGAAATGAAATGAAGCATCTTCAGAATAACCTTTATTTGGGTACATTTTTCATGCACCAATCTACAGCGATCAAGGTACGACAAAGATAAAAAAATGTCATACTTTCAAACCTCATCTTCTATTATATGTGTTGCTACTCTCCAGTATATTGCTGTATGTTTCTGGTCAGCTGGCTGACAGCATAGCTACTACTTGCTGACAGCAAAAGGCAGAGCTGTCTGTTTGGAAATACTTTGCAAATAATGATTACTGTCATGTTGTGTAAACCAAAAGAGATCCAAACCTAACTCACATTAATGCACAGTGAAGCCCAACGTTTTTCAAATCCCTGCTGGATGTCAGTTTAAGGTAATTTCTTAATCTTTTAACTGGATGTTAAAAGATTAACATCCAGTTAATCTTTTAACCAATATTAAAATTCTCATACCGTGAGAATCTCAGACTGCAGCATGCAGCATCAAGCTTAAAAGCAGCTTGAGTCTATTGGTTATTATTCGTCAAGCAGATGATGAATAGGAGGAGGAATGCCGCTCTTCATCGTGCACAGACCACCGCAAGCTTCCCTCTGTGGATTCTTCAGCTACATGAAGCACCGTGGTGTTATGAGAACAGGATAGCTCTTGAGACGCCTGCCTTTCACTCCTGAGATGGTGCGTAAACAGAGCAGGGGCCGACAGATGGGTCTCAGCAAACTGGTCCCGTTGACCTTTCAACCCCACTGTCCGGCCCTCCTCTCATCCATATAAGAAAATGCGGAGGAATTCCAAGGAGATTATCATCCTTTAAGTTCCTTGGTTTGCCATCCACTGCAGGTGGCGGATATGCAGAATACACAACGAAAATGCAAATCGCATTCCCCAGGATCCTGCAAGAAAGGCGACACTTATATGCTCTGCTAACGCAGATAAATAGAAGGTGCAAGCCTGAAGATGTAACTCTGCAAAATAAATTTCCCTTTTGCAGCTCTAGTTTGAAAAAGTGCAACTAATTTTTGCTGCTGCTTCTTGCTGATTCACAAGCATTTCACAATAAAGAAATCCAAATCAAAAAGAGCAAACGTTTTTTGTTTTTTTTTTGCAAAGAAATTTCAGCTGACCTCAGTACAACTGCTGTTTAACCTGTTCACATGATGTGCATGAAGAAGGCAGTAATGAGAGAGTTGGCTGTCTAAATGAGATCTGAGCTTCCACGGTGAGACAGAGGAAAGAAGAGACTTGCAATTTTGAAAATTATCTCCTGAGATTGCCCAAAGCTATACTTTGTTTAGTTTTGATTTAATTGTTTTACTTAATTTAAAGAATAAGCTGAATCTGCTCAAGGTTCGAAAGCATTAGTAGTTGCTTTTAACACAATTTCCCATGAATCTTTTGACTTATGCTTGAAGCTGATACACAGGTGCTTGTTTAGCCATGTAGGTTGATGTAGTAATATGCAAATGTTACCTAGGTCTAAACATGAGAAAATTGGACACATATTGTGAAGTAAAATTCTGTCATGTCAATTAACGTAATGTGTTACTTTTTTAAAGTGTTCTCGTTTATTGGGATAAAAACAGTGCCTCGTTTTATTTATTTTCTAGGCTCAATTGACCATCTGGTGATGAAAGCTTAATTACTCTATAAATTTTAGCTCAATAAATCAGAAAGTAGGTGGGTGATGAACAGCTGGAGCTGCTCCAAGTGTGGGTCATGCTGAGGCGAGTCACTAGCAATTGAATATTGTTACTTTTGTGAGGGAGGGAGTGATTTCTTATCACTAAAATACAAAGTAAACAGTGGCATTTTTTTTCTACACATGATGAGCATATTTTTTAAAGTTATTTACTTTTATTTAACAAATTATTTATTTACAGTTAGCAGTTACATAGTTGTAACACCAACCTGCACAAGATATTTAAGAATTAAATCATAAACAAAACTGCTTCAACTAGAAATACTAAGTTATTTGTACTTATTGCATACATATCATAGAACACATTCCTAACTAATATTTTTCAAAGCCATTTTTGTAGCTTATTAATAACATTCTGTCTAGCTATAACCTCATTGTAAGGTCCTGTTTAACACTTGCGTTGAAGACATACATATTTTTTCCTAAGCTTTGAACCATGCGGATTGTAGCCTGGTGCAGCTTTTCTGTGTAATTTTTCTTCAACCACCAGGGGGCTCTCTAGCAGGAAATTAATCATTAGAAGTCAAAATTATAAATCAAAGAAGAACGCGCTAATTTTCATTTAGAACAACCACATGCTAGCAGCAGGCACGACAGAGAAATGTTTTCAAAATCGTATGATGCAGCTTTTAAGTTGAGGGCTGGCTACAGGTGGGTAAAATATACAGATATTGACATTTTATACATGCAACTCTTCATATTGTAACAGTGGATGTGAAGTGAAATATTATTCCCAAATATTATTACTGCTTTCAGAATAAGAATAATTTTCTGTATTCTGGCTATAAGAATGCTTGTGGATTAGTTTGTAAAACACTTTGAAGTTTTCTACAACTTCTTTAAATTTAACACCACAGTGTTGTGGCACTGTTGTTCAGGTATATTTTTGAAGTGAACATGTTAAGTGCAATTTGAAATAATTTCATTTCATTTCATTTATTTATTTATTCGAAAAGGAGCAGGTAGAAGATACATCTTATAATATCCTGCCCCCCTCATACTTGTCGATGTATTTATCAATTGACTTTCAGAACATCAACAAGAGACAACTTGTTTCCACTTTTCACTATGTTTAACTATGTACAATTATTTTAAGTACTATCTATATAGTCATCTACACCATAAACCATCAAACATGTTATATAGCATATTTTGAAATGAGTTCTGCTTTAATCAATTTTTTAAACTGGTTTACATTTGTAATTTTTTTAATCTCATCATTCAATCCATTCCAAACATTTACTCCACACACAGATAAACAAAAACTCTTCCTGGTTGTTCTAATATGTTGTTTTTTAAAATACCCTTCACCTCTTAAATCATAACCACCCTCTCTGTCACCAAACATTTCCTGTATATTGTGTGGAAGTTTTTTATTTCTGACCTTAAACATGAATTGTGTAGTTTTAAATTTGACCAGGTCCCAGAATTTCAGTGTATTTGATTTGATAAATAACTGGTTTGTGTGTTCCCAGTATCCCACTTTATGTAGTATACGGATTGATTTTTTTTGTAAGACGTATAATAGCTGTAAATTTGTTTTGTATGTATTCCCCCAAACTTCCACACAATATGTTAACTGTGGTACGATGAGTGTGTTATATAGAATAAACAAAGATTTATAGTCCAGGACGAAACTAATTTTTCTTATAACAGCTACACTTTTGGCTATTTTAGATTTTACTAGGCTGATCTGTGGTTTCCAGTTGATTTTATCGTCTAACATGACACCCAAGAATTTTATTTCATGTACTTGTTCTAACTCAACACTTTCAATTAATATTTTAATTGGATTATTTTCCTGTTTTTTATTGTTTCCGAATATCATGAATTTAGTTTTATCTAAATTTACAGCTAGTTTATTATTTTTGAGCCAATACTGTAATTTTTCCATTTCTGCGTTGACCACTTCTGAAAGTTGTTGAATATTTTCTCCAGCACAGAAGATACTAGTGTCGTCTGCAAATATAATGTATTTTATAAGGTGTGATATGTTGACTATGTCATTTATGAACAAGTTAAACAATTTGGGTCCCAAGACTGATCCCTGTGGAACTCCACAAGTTATATTTAGTATATCTGACCTCTGACCATCTAATTCTACAAACTGTTTCCTTTCTCCAATGTAGCTCCTAAGCCAATTTAATGCCACCCCTCTAATGCCATACCTTTCTAGTTTTTTTAACAACATGTCATGGTTAATGGTATCAAAAGCTTTTTTGAGATCCAGAAATACAGCAATTGCTAATTTCTTTTTATCCATATTGTCTATAATTTCTTCTGTTAATGCCATCAGTGCCATTGAAGTTGATCTGTTTTCTCTAAAACCATATTGACAATCTGTCAAAATGTTTTGCTTTTCAATGAAATTATCTAACCTTTTATTAAACACCTTTTCTAGTATTTTTGAAAATTGACAAAGAAGGGACACAGGTCTATACATGTTAAGTGCAATTTGAAATAAGAAATGTAAAATGTGATAAAATACATTTTTGTGTTTATTTGATTCCTATTCAAGAGACTTTGATAAGATGACAATATATGTAATAAAGGCGGCTACACAGTATCTTTGTTTCTATTTTTGGTTGGTGGTGTGCCTTGTGATTTTTTCAATTAAAACAATGTACCTTGGCTCAAAAAAGGTTGAAAAACACTGCCCTAGACAACTCTGGTCTACCACAAGGCAGTGTGTGTACAACTATGTACACACACACACACTCACACCAGAGGGCAATCTGCAGCATCAAATCAGCCTAACATGCATATCTTTTAACTGAGGGAGAAAACTGGAGTATGTGGCTAGGATCCACACATGCACAGGGCGAACATGCAAGCACCATGCAAAAAGATCCTGACGGGAAATGTAATATGGGGCCTTCTCACCGGGAGACTGCGCAGCCCAATGAACAATAATTTAGTTTTTCTGTAAATTTAAAGACATTTACTTACCAAAATATGCAGAATACCTACTATTTAGTCTAGTGCTGGTGCGCTACACTGCTAAAATAGTATTAGGAATTTCATTTTATGATGTCACTTCAAAAGGAACCGTAAATATTCTTGTGAGTTTTTGCATTGTGAAACAAAGATTTGTGCATTCCAGTTTCAACCGTGGCTGATCCGTGCGCGCAGGCATTTTTTGCATTCCTTATCGAGTTTTAATCTTCTTTGCTTTGCTTTTCAAACAAGCAAAGAGGGAAATAATTCGGCGTAAGCTGGTCAGGTCAGCATTGTGGTTTGTTTCCTGTGACAACTGCATTTAACTGCCACGAAAAAAAATAACCAGTTAACTGTTTTCCACCATCTCTATGCTGTGTTTTTGTGTGCAACACACCGCGCCAACAAAACGGGCAGAACGATGAGCCTGGCGTACAGATGTTTTACCTGCGAGTTATGTTGCATCCCAAATGTTGGGTTTATAAATGTTAATTTATCAGTAATTTCTGATGAAATGCCCAGGATGAGCATTCATGTAATTTTGCAGGAAAGCACACTTACTTGACACAACAATGCTGATTAACAGAACATTTCCCTTTTGTACACGATCACAAAGAGCAACTCTTAGCGCCTCTGTGGCTGAGTCACCACACAGCCTGGGCCCCATTCATGTTTTTCCCATGTTGCAATTTACTCACTGAATTAGGTTTTGACCAGAAAAAAAGTGTTTCAGCCCCAATTATCATTTGGCAAGAAGGAGAGGCGAGGCGGTCTGACGGGGGTTGGGGTGTGGGGGTGAGATACTTAAGCCTTTTCACCAGTGCTGCCTTGTTTCCCCTGTTCCTCCCCTTGAGAGAGTAATGTGTTTCCTCGCACAAAAGGAGGATCTTCAGAGATATGCCAAGAGTCTGGAGAGTGTGTTTGCTGGACCTGTGAAGAGACCTCTTTGGGAGGCTTTGAGGACAATGGAGCATGGGCACCGGCACTGGTTTACTTTGTCCACGGCAAGCATTTCACACGCACCCGGGGCAACAGCCGGTCTGAGCAAAGGCACAACATTAGTCCGAGTTATTGAAAGGCCTTTTTTCATCTTTGTCACCCAATCAGTGCAGTGATTGCTCTGAGAGAGTTAGGTTTGACCAGCGGTTAGGTGTGGGACTCTTCACTTTCTTGGCCAACACACTCTTCCTGGAGATATAAGTTTAATGTAACGTTTTACTCTTTTATAGACTCAAAATCAAGATGTCAACAGTATGATTTTAGGATGATTTACCTGCGAGAGATGAGTTCTTTGTCAGAGGCAGAACAAAAACAATCAATAATTGTCAGCAATAAAATTTAGATTCTTAGCTCCATAAAGTTATTTTGTAATTGTTCGTAAATGTACATCTTTTCGTAGAGAAAAAAAGAAGCAAAAATTATATTTTTTGTTCTTTTTAATTATTTAGACTATTTAACCTAAATCTAAATGATTAAATTTGCTACATTTAATATTTATGATTATAACAAAATTTAACTTTTACTATTTGAACACCAGAAGAGGTGTAGTTTCAAGAATTTACAGCAAAAGCAGCCGTCAAGTATGTTGTGCTTTGAAAAAAAAAAGTATTCATAGGATTCTAATTGTGAATGCACCTTGCTAACGCAAATCAAACTTTTGTATTTAATCTTGTATTTATTTTTAATGTATGCTCCACATGCCTCCTTTAATTGTCCCATAGGGATAAATAAAGTGTTTTGAATTTAATTGAAATATTTAGCAAAAATAAACTGGCAAAGATTTGAGCCGTTAGCTGTGCAAATAGAGACATCCCCCAAATTGCAATTGCAACTACAGTAAAAGATGGCTCCACAAATATTGGTTCATGAAAGCTGAATAAAATGCATATCAGAGTTTTTAATACCATATATCATTTTTCCTCCTCTTAACAATTATGCACTATTTTGTGTTGCTCTATAATATAAATTTGTAGTAAAGTACCTCGTAGCTCATGGTTGTAATTTGATCATTTGCTATGAACACTTTATCCAGCAGATATCATTCATTAAACCTCAACTTTATGCTCCATTGGCTCCAACACATTGTCCATATATCACTGGCTAGGAGACTGTTGCCTAGCGATGCGTGGATCTGATGAGGACCGATTCCACAGTAAATGGTACTGTATTGATTTTATTTTTTTTCTGTCCCCGCAGCATAATGTGTTAATAATACAGAGACTTATTAGCGTATGGATGGGTTGAACTGGATTAGTGGTCCAGGATGTAGCTAATTTTGTCATGTCAACAGTTAACCTGCCACAAAATTCTAACTAATCCAACAATTTGTAGTTCTTCATTTAGGCAGTAGAAGCAAATTAATCTAAAAGGTAATTTGCACATTAAGGTCAAGACCCCACAATAATGTGGAAATAATTCACCTCCGAGCACTAAACCCACTTGCGGAGAAGTCATTTGAGACGAGGCGTAAACATTTTGTTACGGAGGAGAGGCTGATAACAGTGACAGGTGAGTTCTTATGACAACACAGCCATTTAAACCACAGACTCAAAGCAGCAGTTTTAACGCAATGTTGTGTTAAATATTAATCTCACGCACTCTTAGAGCAGCATTCCTGAGACTTGTGGAATGCAACATTAAGTAAGCTACTTCCTGGCTACAAACAGAGGCACGCCGGGGACGGCCTGCAGATTCTTTTTACCGCCCGTCTCTCAACAGGTGGCTCTCCCATTCTGATCCCTAAATTACCGCTCTTCTACGAGACCCTCCGAGAGGGATGGGTTTGACAAATATGATTGCCCTTGTTGTATTCTAACCTTGGTTTAAGTCAACAAAACCACCATGACAGCTTGCACTGACGTTTGGACTTTGGCTTTTGAAGACCATTAAGTTCATGACGCGAAGGTGTGACTGTATCCCATACTCAAACTAATAATAGCCTAATGGATCACATGGTATGGGTTTTCAGAAAGCATGTGCAGGCAGATTTGCCGTAGTCCTCGAGATATTTCTTGATATAAGCCTCACTTGCCAGACCACATAATTAGCTTTTGACCCACATTTCTCACCACCCTTCTGTGCGTGTAAGCTACAGGTCAGTTTCAGTGGAAGTGGGATTTAGCTACTTATTGAAATCATTAGTTTTGCTGGTTTGCAGAACCAAAATGTATATTTATTTTTGCCGGCAACAGCCGTTTATGATGCTGCTGCTTTGAAGCCAGCTGAAACTGTTTTTGCATGTGTGCGCGTGTGTATGACTCACTCTATTGTACATGCTAAAAGATAACTTCCTAAGTCTGAAAATCCTCTTTTGATGATGTGATGAGGTGGGTGGACAGGTCCTTGAATGATGTTCTTCTGAATTTAGATTAGCCTCTGCTGGAGTATCTATATAAATATCTTTCTTCTAATACTGTGCAAACCAAATCTATTGTGAAATAAAAAAAATACCTTTTGATCTAAACCATGGCTTGAAATACCATAAAGTGAACACATAACAGCATGATGTATTTATTGTATTGTTACACTCCATTAAATGAACTGACGAGGAGAAACTACGAAAGACAAGACCTGCCCCTTAGATAAAAGAAAAAACAAAAAGATCTTTAATATTACACAAACACTTTATTGTCCTAACAATTTTTTTTAAGTTTGTACAAATGTTTCTTGCTAATACAATATTCCTATTTATCATTTTCTACTATGTTATTAGAACATAAACGTTGTACTAATGTGATAATGTGGCATATTGACTACTATGAATCTAGACTACAGGTATGGCTAGATTTCATTCTGAAAAAAAAAAAAAATTCTCTTTCTAACTATATTTTTGACATTTCCAAAATAAACTATCAGATAACAGATCATAACCTTGCGATGTTGTTAGAATGATTTATATTGTTCAAAAGTGAAAAGTTGTAATATGACAGTAAATTGTATAAACATGAAAATAAATTGCGTGTACAAAAGGTTTTCACATTATTAAGTAATGCAAATTGTTTATAATGTGCTGGGGAGACAGCTGACCCCAAAGTAGTGTAAATCAAGGGTGTCACGAATGGTGACAAAGTGCGCAGTGGAGAGGCGCCATCTGTACCGGTAGCGTTAATCCGGGTAAAGGCAACGGAAGGATGTGACAAGGAGGTAAAGAAGCTTACCGACTTTTAACTGCTGGGGACGCGATTAAATGACCTGAGAAACAGGAGAGGTTAAAGGCTCATGGAAAAATAACACATCAGTAAACAAATCATAAACAGGACACAAGAAAGAACTTAGAAACTCAAACCATGTACAATCTGTAAACCGCATGTGGCAGACACTGAAAGCCAAAAAATAACAGCAACCTTAAATGGTCCTCGAACAAAATCAAAGTGACAACCACCACACTAAAAACCACGGATCATGACAATGCAGCACGGTTTAAAAGCGGTTGTTCAAATCACAGCTGGATCATTGAGCAGTTGACAAGTGCTTTTGGTGCATGAGGTGTTTTCTTCCTGAAGTGTCTCCTCACAGCTCCAGAACCTGCAGGTTGGGTTTACAGGTGACTGGAATTCGGCCTTGGGGGAAAGTGTGAATTTAGATAGCTGTTCATCTCTGTGTTAGCTCAGCGATGTTGTACAGACCAGAATCTATCCCACTTCTTATGTAATGACTTTCAGAACGTGAGTCCTCTCTGTATGGTATTTTCCTGTATATTTCTGTTTCCCTTTGATGAACTGCTGACTCAACTCAATTATATCTTAATTCACAATATTACATGAAATTCCTAAAATATATTACATAGAATCCAATGACTCAGGCAATATGGTGATAAAAAAATATGCCAAAAATGTATATGCTACAAAATGACTAAATGTGTTATCACAATTTTATAGAAAATAAAACATTATATAGTAGCCTATTATATAAATGCTATGTTTGAAAAATATAATAATTGTATGTACAAAATTATGTTTTTGTATAAAAATCTTTATGTACAATTACTTATACTTTAGTTTTTCTGCATTGTAGATAAAGGGTACACATAATTAGACATAAGATTAGTCAAATGGGAAAAACAATGTCTAGAAATCCCAAGATGCATTTAATTATCTGATCTAAGTAGTTACTTTAAGCTTAATTATGTCATGATATATATAACAAACCCAGATTTTATAATCTTTTATTAAATCTTAGGTAGTAACAAAGCTGCTATCAAATGTCTTATTTTGTAAGTTCTGACTCATACTTATGTAATCTGAAATATTTAAAATGGACATCCTAGATGCTTTCATTTTCTTTAGCTTTCAGATTTAGGTGAAATTCCAATCAACTCGGAACCGGGACGACCGTGAGTGAAACAAAAACGGCATTCGTTGCACTTGGGTGACAATTAAGAAGTCGATGCGGATGCTTAGCAATTCACCGTGGCAAAGACCCTTTTTCTGTGCCCAACAGCTCCGTTTTACAGGCGAACATGGGTAGTTTGTGTAATCCCAGTCAGGCTGTTCTGGTGAAAGACGATGCAGGCCTTGCAGCAGATTAATGCCATAACGATGCGTTCCGCTGCCGCTGAGAGCCAGGCCAAACACTTCCAATAAGAAAGCTGGAAATGTTGGGATTCCCTGCGCATTAGTGGTGTGAGGTCACACGATGACATCCATTGCAGAAGTTACACATTTTCTTACATTTCCAATCTTAACAATAGGACAAAGAAAAGACAAAGTAATTCAGTTCTTTTGGGGGTTTTTTGTGAGAAAAATCTTCCAATCCACAGCTCCTCAGTCTGTGATTTCATTATCAATCCAACTAATCCTCTCTAAGAGCGATTAGTTGTTGGATGTCTATACATGGGTATCAACAGTACACTTGTGCATGTTTTCCGAAGAGCGTATAGGTGCGCTAGTGTGTGCGCACAAGTGGGAGAATGCGGGATGTATGAGGTTCCTCCCTAGGGCGCTCCAGACTGTTTTGATTTCCCACTTCATGCAGGACGTGAGAGTAATCCCCTCAGGATTCCCCCTCTAGAGGTCTTTAGCTGCCATAAGCCACCATTCAACAGGCAAAAACCCCAGTGCAGCACCGCTGGTATTACCGCATGATTGGGGAGGGGGAGACGGCTTAATCTGCCCTTGTGGCTAACCTGTTGCTGAAAAGAAACCCGTGGGGAAGCGAGCCAGGAGACGGAGTTTAGGGACAAAGTATATTGTTGGTCATCTGGCTACACTGAAGAAAACTTGGAAAGGATTTGTAAACTTAGGAATGAATGATAAGTAACTCAGTTTGAGTCTTATCAATCCCCACTAATAGTCTTTGAGCTCCTAATAAAGCGAATAAGCTTTATTAAAAAAAAAAGAAGGCAGTTATGCTGATAAGTATTAAAATGCATCTACTAGCAAGTTTACTGTTATAGCTGAAAAGTGAGTGCCCTTGGACTTGTTTGCACTAATAACATTTTGTATTTCTTACATTTATAATGCTAATATAGAGTGCTTAGGCCAAAGTATTTTTTTTCATCAGTTGTTATTTCTCACCCTTTTGTAAATAATGTAATGTCTGATTTAGCTGTGATTACTAAATAGCGCCCATCTGTGTATAACTTAAATTTAGTATAAATAGAGAATATTAGTGATGGAAGATTAATGGGCTCAGAAACAGCTCTCTGATAAAAGTTATGAAGCTCACAGATCATTTATTTATGGCACAGCTGAAGACTGTAGGCCTAACTAGCTGGTAAAGTAGAAACAGCCAACAGGCCTACTGCAACACAGGAGCAGCTACAGACACTCAGAGCTCAGGTGCAGTTTGCCACCTGAGCAAACTGCATATTTAGATGCATATTTTCTCCAAGACACCTTGATCAAATGGATGCTTTTAAATATTTTTCTCTCCATATGCGCACAGCTGGTAGAAACATACTTGCACACTTGCGGGGTTACTTGTAGGAAAAAAGGTGATTCTGAAAAGTGCCATTTCAGAAAGACTGAGCACCAAAGCACATGACACTTTCCAGATTTTCACCTGTAAAAAAAGAAAAACAAAGAAAACCAAAGTTGCATTCTTAGCTGAAGACATGAGTTTTTCCACATTGCATATTAGTTTAAAGAACTAAAGATCAGATGCTCATAAAGTTTAAGCAGTATGCCTCATTAAGTGGTGCTGAGAAGAAAGACAGAGAAAAAAAATAACATCCCTGTCACACCGCCTCACCTCGGTCCGTCTTACTCTCAAGGTCTTTCCTCGTCTGAAAGGCTTTGTGTGACAGCTGTAGCTACTGAGTGCTGATTGCAGTCAAGTCACATGGTGTTTCCATGGAAATGGCACTCAGGTTACTCCTTTGATGCAATGCTTTGGAGTAGTCTATAGGATTCTCATCTGCAGTAAACATATTCCTTCAGGGCTGCAGGTCTGACTCAAAATGCAGCTCATGTTGGCAGTGTGTACTGTGAAGGGGCCATTTATCCACATACTGAAGAGCATATAATCTCAGTCACTCCATGGGCTTTCATTGACTGGCACTATTAATCCTGAGAGCGTTTTATTCATACAAAACCTTGTCTGTGTAAAGACTATGACTGATTTCCTATATATATATATATATATATATATATATATATATATATATATATATCTGTGTGTGTGTGTGTGTGTATGTATCAAACCTAATATAAAATTTGTACAATGTAAAATATAAGATCTGTGGACCACACCAGAGGTATTTTGTTGACAAAGGAATGCCAAAAAATAAAAAAAAAGTAGTTAAAAAGAACATTAACTTTATGCTCACAAACTGCACCTACACAGATCTGCTTTAATCGTGGCATTGGATTTTTGTACTACCACATTCCTGATTGGTTAGAAGAAATTCTGGTCCGATCCCTCTATTTTTATATTAACTTGATTTCCACTTGTCCTGCATAGATTATCTTTGAATCAAGTGACTGTCAAATGCGTTTATTGACAATAATTAGTCACACACAAGTACATCATATTTACATTAGAAATTTCTGTTTTGTTGTTTTGTTAATCAATCAGTTTTTGAAGCAAAAAGCTTCCAGATAAAGTGGTAAAACAAATATGGAAGTCCTTACTGTTCTAAAATGCTTACATTGATATTTTTGTGTCAGAAAATCAATGGAAGGACCAATTTTGATTTATAACTGTTTCATACTTTTAAAATTTGCAGCCTTTCCGGCTCTAAAAGTAGGATTTTTGGTCTTTAATAATGGTTCGTCTCCCCATTAAATTAATATACAAGTACTACTTATTACTACTTTAAGATATGTAAAAATGTCGATGTTTACATTTTTAATGTGAACATTAAAAATTTGATTTTTACATTTTTTTAATACAATTAAGATTTTTGACATATTAATGTAAACATATAATTTTCAATAAGGATCCATTCATCTTAAGCTTTTCACAAATCTTTGTGAAAAGGTGCTAGTGCAAATCAGAGGTGCTAGTAAATAATGTCTTCAACAGGAAAACGCTGAAGATTTGCATTTCTATTTGAATTTTCACTTATGGTAGGTGTAAAATCAAGTTGAAAACCACCAGGAACACCACAAATGTGTCATCACTGATCACCATAGTGGTCATCACCACAGCTCTCAACGTGATCTTGTATCGGTAATGCTCCATTTGAAGTTGCCTGTGGGAGGACGAGGGCTGAGGGGGCAATTATCGTGTATGTCCTCAAGAGGTCTGGCATTGTGGAGGAAAAGGCTGAGTAAAAAAGATCAGAGAAGGAAGGTACACACAGAAGTACATCTGAAGGCTTTCTAGATCCCAGGTATTACCAACTGTCTGAATTAACAGGATACACATACTTCACGAGACAGTCAACATGTCATGTCTTAACAGCGTTTGGCTTCATCTAAGAGCCAAAATTCTTACATGAGCTCCATGAGCTCTGTGCTGTTTCGCAAGCTTAGATGAGGTCTTAAGCCTCCACAGAAGATGAATGCGGAGTGCTAAATTAATTTGAGGCATTTTCTTTTGTGCGCTGACAAAAGGGACCAGGTTGAAGCTGGTTTCCATAGCTGATGACAGATCATCGGGCTGCAGTGTTTGCCCAGGTGTCGGGCCTCCCCACTGCAGACAGCGGAGGGCTTGTCCAGGTCTCCGAATTTCATGTTACTGAAGCTGCTGTGTCTTGATTGCATGGCCTCATTCAGAACAGAAATGAAAGAAACGCTAAAAAATAATCGTGACCAGAAGAAAAAAAAAAAAACTGTTGTTGGAACATGCCCCGCATTCAATACTGGAAAAGACGTTTGGAAAATGCTTTTCAAAGTCTTGTTGATAAATGTATGATCGCCAAACAGTTGAACTTAATAGTTGCACGAATTTGCATGTGGTCAATATCCAGCTTTGTGTGTTTTGCGTGCCGTTCTGCACGCTCACTTTTCCCAAACAAAATTAATGAGTGGTAGCTACTCTTTATGCGAGACTACTGGAATACAGTTTGTAACTGCACTATATGAAACATTGACTCCCAGTTTCAGTACATTCTGACAGTGTTTATATGTTTATATCGGCACGAACACTGCTTTATCTGTACGTCACTGAAATCCGCAGTGTTTGGCTAAGGTTCAGCTTTGGGAGGCCATTCCAAAACTGTCAGTCCAATCACTCAGAGACGTCTGTGTGTGTGTTGCACTGGGCGGAGTGATGTCGGCACAACAGGCAGGTAAAATGCCTCTGGAGCAGTGTTTCTCAACCTTTTTTGGGCCAGCGCCCCCCTAGCCTTTATCCAGGTCCCTCACCGCCCCCCACCAAAGAATTTGTAGGCACTTTGCACTAACCATTATTTTATTATTAATTTTACTATCACTATTGTAGATGTTTTGATTTTGATGCTTGTTTCTGTATTTATCATAAAAAATAATTTCCCACAGAACAAAAAAGTCATGGGAATAGAAATTATTTTCACAGGTGTCTATGAAAAAGGCAATGAACATTCAAGTTAAAATTGGTAAGCCTAACAGCAGCCAATCAGAGTGGAAAAAATATTCTTATTCTTTGCCATTTTCTAGTTGTAAATATTCCACAAAATAACCAGATAAAAGATGTACAACATGCCAGTTTAAACTTTGAACTATTTGCAAAACGACTGAGCTCTACAACATTAAAACATGGATAGAACTGTAACTACATTAATCATAACTCTTCCTCTCTTCAGTGTTTCTGTGAGTTTCTGGTGGTGCAGCTCTGTGCTGCCTTCAGGAGAATGGGACATCAGTGCATCATCCATAAAACTTCACCCACATGGCATTTATTGTGCAAACCAGAGCTTTCAGTGGAAAAACAGAAGTTCCAGATCCTTTTAATGCCATACAAATATGAGACAGAAACATGGATTATATCTTTATATAGACCTGTCTACCGATTTATAGATTAATAGTTTTACTGGACAGAAATTACAAAGAACAAATCTGGTTCTTAATCAAATCCTAATGAGTCAAATTGAAAGTGTCATGGAGTCATCAGCCTCATGACATTAACACTGACATGAAAAATAATACTAAAGAAATAAATCAAATCTAATTAAAAACATAAATTAGTGATAAGTTCTTTACTGTTATGGTCTGTAAGATACATTTATTCTCAGTATTAGATATGGTCTCAACAAACCCATGGCACTTCAACAATATTATTTTACCTTTAATCTGGAAATAGTGTCTGTTTATTATTGTCATACATCCTCTGTATTAAGTTTTGATCGAAAGGTCTTGCCATACCAGTTTATTCCTCTGTATTTACTTTAGTTTCTTAGTTTATTCTTGCATTTTGTTCTTCATTAATTTCCATTTAGTTTTCTTTTAATAGTATTATCCTCTCTTGGTTTATTGCTTTGTCCACTTTAGTTTCTTTCCTGTTGCTAGATTTATTTTATCATTTATTGATGCTCACCACCAGTAATCTCATCACCTGCTGCGCCGCCTAATCGTCATGTGTTTCTCATCATGTGTTGATTTTTCACTGTTCAGCGTCGGATTCTCTGTTTTTATGCCATAATTCACATCTAGTTCGTTGCTTCACCTGTTTTAGAGTTTTGCGCAATGTGCGGTCTTTTTTTATTTTTTTAACCCCCTAAGGTGCAGGGCGTATCGATGGGGAAAAGGCAGACTGACATAAACCTTTTCAAGACAACGGAAACAATTTCGGTATTCTGATTATTGAAATTTAAAAGTGCTGTGGTACCGTTGTTCTATCACACCCATTTCATACCGGACCACTTACAGCACCGGTGTTAACGCTATAAAATGAACGCTCTCTATCGTGGTATCACCCATGGAGGGATTTCTTTATTTAAATGGGTTCATTTTTCAGAGGGATACAAAGTGTATACATGTTTATAAGAGCGATTTTCTGCTGTCCTTCCATGGAAGCGGGCAACTTTCAAACGGAAATAAAGCACTTTTTAATACAAGTTGCTGCTTTGACATGATCACAGAACTGCCAAAACATATGTACAAAAGTACCAGACAAAGTGAATCACAGCAATGTCATTAGCCGGTGTAACCAGCTGATGGTAGCTGGTAGCTTTACTTGATGCGGTAAAGCTACCAGTAGCAGGAGCGCCAAAAAGCTAACAGAAGCTAACAAACACTGAATAGAAGAGCTGGCATCGATACAGTTGCAGCCAAGCATGATTTAAATTGACACAATGCAGTTTTACCAAGTTGCTCAAAGTCTAAACTGGTATTGTTGTGTATTTAAGGTGTAAAGTTTACCTTCGACCAAACGCCCCCCAAAGGCATCCCAGTGACCCCCTTTTGTAAAAATGTCCGCCAGCGCCCCCTGCCGTCCTCTGAACGGCCCCTGGGGGGCGGTACCGCCCACGTTGAGAACCGCTACTCTGGAGTAAGAAATTCTTTTCTCCCACAGTGCACAGCATTGGTCACCTTCAGCAAACCCATCCCTAACAGAAATCCATGATATATTTTATTAGGAGTTTGTTTAGTAGGGCAACACAAAGTAAATAATAATTAGAATAAGTAGAGATGATGCATGCTTAAAAGTGTGCATTTGCATTCAGTCCCCAGAGTGTTATAGAACAACATTTTGCTGTAGTGTTGTGGAGTATGTTACTAGCTCTGCACATGAAGCACTCAAAGTTTTTCATTCTTAATACCTCTTCATTTGGCTACATCCGTCTTCTCATCAACTCCGAAGACAAGCATCCCCTCGTCATAATTGTTGTAGTAGGAAGGTGTGCGTCAAAAGCAATCACATGCACTTTATTTATTTAGGGGTATCAGATTGAAGTGGGGGAGGGGGGGCACACAACCCGTTTCAGATTTGTAAAAGATTTTTTTTTTTAAATCTTTCTCAGTAGGATTCTGCCAGGAAATATTTTCACCAACAGGATGGTGTATTCCTAGTACAAAATTCCATTTCTGCTTCACAGCTTTTATTTGACTGCATGGCAACACAGTCTGTATCTATGTTTCCTTGCAGCAAGAAGATCCTGGGTTCAAATCCCCTTTTGGAGTCTTTCAGCATGTTCCCCCTGCCTGCCAGATTTGTAAGAATTATTACAGTTGAGGCAGATTTTTCCAGCTTGAGCTGTAAGTCTCTGCAGCTCATTTAGAATCACCATGGGCTTCTTGACTTATTCTCTGCTTGCCCTGCCCATCAGTTTTGGTAGACCAACCGATCTCAGTATAGGTTTGTGATTGTGCTTTTACTCTTTGCGTTTTCAGTTTGGCCACAGACAGAAATCCCGAATTATTAGCGCCGTTTGTGTTTTGATGCAGTGAAATTGCAGGTGCTCAGAAATTAATCTGCCCATTTTGAAGGGATTGCGATCAGCACTCCTTCAGTTTGCTTTTTTTTTTTTCTAAGATGTGATCATCCTTTTGAAAAACACTACCCGTGAACCGCATCGTGTGCTCACATGCTCCTCTTGCATGTTTATATTCGTCTCTCTTTTCACTTTTAGGAGTTGATATAAGAGGACGACGAAGATGTAGAAAATGTCAGAATTACATGACTGAGCTGAAAAGGGCCACAAGTTTCTCTACATTTCTAAGGCTTATTGGACAAAAGAGCGAGGGGATTCGTTTTTCCATGGGGTGAGCGGAGAAGAATTGGAAGACTCTGCCACTTAATTTGGCGGCTGAGACTTACCCTGCAAAGTTTTGTTTTTCTAAGCCTCCAACATAACAGAGTGTGCCTTGCCGTCAGCACCTTAAGCAAGTAAAAGCGCTGCCTTTATGAGCTAAACCCGCCAGATATTTGCTTTGTGAATCCCGGCGAAAAGAAAAGAGGAGGGTTTGCTGTGAATAACTTTTAAAACACTGTGTATGAAACGAAAAAAGCTGCAGAAGACATGAAAGAGCAGAAGTGAATTGAATGTTGTTTTTTCCCCCCCCTAAGTCTATGAAAAAAAAAATGGCGATGGGATCTAAATGCTTCTTTTCCAAAAGCCTTAGCCAGGTGATTCATCACAGCGCTCTGTCAAAAGAGCTTTCCACAACATGAGGTGAACAATGACACTGTGATTGCAAGGACAGGAAAGCTCTTGATTGAAAGATATCAGCTATATGTTCAGCAGAAAGCAGGCGGCCGAATGGAAGAGCCGTGTGGAGGACGAAGGCGGGGAGGGCCGCAGCACAGCTCACTGATGAAAAAAAAAAAAATCACATCCCTTCGACATGGGTGTCAGGAGAGCTTCACAGGGAGCCGTGCGCAACGAGAATCTTCAAATTGAAATTTACCAAAACAATTAAACAGACGCTTTACTGTGAAGAGAGGAGCTGCCAGGCAAATTGATTGGAAATGAAAGGAGAGTAAGTATCAAGATCCGCTGCTGTGGAGACGAGCCCAAGCTGATCATGGATCACCGTCAGATCATTAGATTACACATCAACCTGAACAGTATTTCCACCGCTGGGTTCAAAACATCTTGTAGAAAAAGAAAAAAAAAATCAAGACTCAAGTTGCCTATAAAGTTTCACATAATAGAAAGCTATCTGAACATGAACCGCATCCACAGAACCTTGAAATAAATTTAACTTGGAAAAATTAAATGAAGCATGAATACAAATTGTGTCTTAAGAAAGCGATTATAGTTTCCTAGCTCTTTGTTTGCACAGATTTATATTTTTCTTCATCTGATAATCTGACAAATTGGATTCATTTTTTAATCTCCATCTTTACCGTACACAAGAATGTATAAGACTTGTGGAGGTCCATCGCTGTCTTCCTGATTTCATGGTTGCAGTGTGTTCCATGTCTTTTCATTACATCAATAGCTGTAACTCAAATTCACTTGAATTATTACTTTATCTACCAGGAGCTTAAAAAGCCATCACATCATTTGGGCTTCATTAAGTGGTTTAGAAGACATTAATTATTTATTTCACTCACAGACATTGCTGCAAAATTAGCATGAACACATGGCATAGAACCAGCAGCTTCTCTGATCGTCTCTTTAGTATTTAAAGTCACTTTGACGCTGTCAACCTACCATACGGTACATTCTGTAGAAATATGTTTTCTAAGTTTTTTTAGGTATGGATTGCAGGAATGCCAGTTAATAGCCAGATTCGTTTTGCAGAGCAATGTCAAATACTTTCTAAAGTAAACAAGACGATTCCAGAGAAAGGTGTTGTCTGCATGACAGAATTGTTGTTTTAAGACCTTTAAAGTCCTTGTATTTATTGTCTTGATATAAAATGTTCCACCTCTAACAGCAAAACCGTGGCATATGCAAAGACATGTACGTTCTCAATCTAGTAAAAATCTGTGAGATTTATTTTGTTACATTGAAACATGTAGAGGTTTGGAGTTTTTCTCTTTTCATACAAGATTTGCAGCATTCTTTGGTTAATGCACTGTAAAAGCAATCACTATAAGAGCAATGTGGCAACAAACAATAAGTTTGCAAAGTTGCATCAGAAGGAACAGAGATTTCTGAAACATATTTTGCATAGATGAAAAAAAAAATGAAGATGTTTGGCGACAAAGCGCTCCATCAAACATTGCCAATCAGTCCCATACAAGCTGTTAAGCATGGTGGTGGAGGAGTTATGATTTGGCCTTCTTTTGCTGCCCCATAACCAAAACACCTTAAAATGGCTGAGTCAACAATGAAGTGCCCAAAATTATTATCAAATCTAATCCAAAGTCCAAAAGGTAAAGGACAAAGCTCGGCTGACACTGGGCTGTGAACAGGAGTATGATTCCACAGATGTCATCAAATCAACTACAGAGTGGCTTAGAAGGAAGTACCATATTTTCTGCACTATAAGGCGCACCTAAAAACCTTCAATTTCCTCAAAAGCCGACAGTGTGCCTTATATATGGACCAATATTGAGCCACAACAGGTCTAGCAACTGCAGTAAGCAGCCGCAGACTTCATTTTCACCCGTAGAAGAAGCGCATGGGATAGTTGTCAGAACACTGGTTTGTTAATAAAGTTTGACTGACCTATCTACCTACCGACCGTCTAGAATCAGGTCGTCTGCAAGTCATTTAGCACAACGTTCTCAACAAACATGCTGTGCGCAAATGGAGAAGGGTGACCATCGTCCGGCCACGCCCTGGCCCGGTTGCGGAAGGCTCTCCTCGCTGACCAGAGTCGGACTGTTTTGTTGATATTCGCTTTAGTGCAGCTCCATCTAGTGGATGTAACTCCAGCCTCTACTGTGGCGTCTATTCTATGCACCTTATAATGCGGTGCGCCTTATATATGAGAAAAGTTTTAAAATAGGCCATTCATTGAAGGTGAGCCTTATAATCCAGTGCGCCTTATAGTGTGGAAAATACGGTATATGAAGGTACTGCAATGACCTAGTCAAAGTCCAGACATGAGCTTCATTCAAATGTTTGAGTGTTGGGCATAACACAGCTGTGTAGAAAGGGATGCCCCTCAAAGGTCAATGAACTAAAGCAATACTGTAACGAAGAGAAGGTCCTTCACAGCGATTATGCACGAGAGGCTGATAACGAGACTGATAACTACAAGTTATGGCTGCTTAAGATGGTTTTACAAGCTGTTCAGTCATCAGGTGCTCTTTATTTTTCCCATGATTTTGTTGAATTTCAAAGAAGCTTTTGTTCCCTGTTACTGTATATAATACACATAGAAATATTTCACAAGCAAGACCTCGTTAACCCTCCTGTTATGTTCATTCCTGAGATACAGCAATCATGTTCCTGGCTCAGTTTGACCCGTGGTGTGTTTAATCATGCAATAGTTTTTTATTTCTCACAAATAAAGGATCAATGATGACAACTTACTCGAACCCAGGACCTTCTTGCTGCAAAGCAACAGTGCTACCAACTGCGTCACTGTGTGTGAAACGTTTTGAACAAAATCAAACTTTCAAGGAACATCCAAGCCCACGCAGAAAAGAGGAAAACTTTTAAAAGTGTGTAAATATGTCCCTCCTAAATAAGATGAGTTAATCCTAAAAAAAAAAAATCATTGATAGAGCACAATTCCAGTATATTTAATGACATTATTCATATTCTCATCATCTTAGTTTTAATTATGTAACTCTGTCAGAGGTTCTCTTAGAATTTTGTCACAATATTTTGCCTTTGTTTTTTTAAGTAAAACTTTGTCTTTAACATCAACTTACTCTATTTGTGACATTTTCACTTTGCTCTCAAATAAGAAGCTTACAAAATATTCTCCATTTTTTTCCCCTTTAATTGATCCTAATAGTCTTTATTAATGCACATCTTCACTGACAAAAAAAAATTAATAATCAAAATAACCATATTATGTTTGCCTTGATTATTTGCTTAGGCACCAACTGCTATTGGATCTGAGTGAGAAACCTGCAAGAAATACATGGCAGTACATGTTCTTAACGTTTCTCTGATTAACAATCAATGACGCATGGCAAATATTTTAATGCGTAATGTTCAAATTGCAACAAACCTTGTGCTTTCTTATCCAAAGTGCAGCCTTTCATGTAAGGTCTCTCACGGTTATTTCCCCCCACGTGATAAAAGTGTAATCACCTTAGACACTATTTACACTCAGGGCTGAGCTCTGCTATTACCCTTCCATCAATATCAGCACTTAAAGTTCATAAATCTGTGAGCCAGAACTCCAGCCTGTAATTTTCACAGTCCCTAATTTACAGAAAAGGAATAATATTACAGGGTATTCCGCTAAATAGTGATGATACTCACACATAATTGTGAGAGACATCGGGAACTCTCACTGCTTACAAAAGCCTCAATACATCAAGCCATTTGTTACATATGGAAGTGCATGCGTCATAACACAATTACGAAACGTGGGCAATTGAAATCTTTCTATAGCGACTCTGCTTCATCAGAAATATCTTCCTGTTTATGCAAAGAGCTCGGTTTTGCAGACATCGAGTCAGCATTTTGCTTCTTTTCTGCAGGAATAAGCATGTGATTTAGGCAACTTTTGGCAAGATATTGTTGATTCCAGGCGCGTCGGCTTCAACAGCCGTCTGATTTTTAAGTGCCAGTGGCTTGAAATGGTCAATTTCAACTCAATAAACATTACACCAGAGGAAGGTCTTTGCATTAAACAACAGCAAAAGAGCAATGTTGCAAAGACGTGCTGAAAGTCTAGCTAAACTGCTTTGGTCTCAGCAAAGGTAGGTTGCAGGAGAAAGGAAGAAAGAAACAGCGGAACCATTCAGCGGAAATGCAAAGGTTCTGGAAGACAAGACTATGACTAAAATAAGTAGTGGGCCAGTTAATCTGGCAAAGAACAGAGGTACATGCTGACCTTTCTATATCCAGCACTCAAGATATGTTTCAGGTGAGTTGTTAACTTTGCAGGGCACTGGCTCTGAGGTGTTTAAAATTGTGTTAGGAAATTTTTGTAGACTTAGAGATGGGACTGTTGACTTGCAGCATGGAGTTTGCATGTTCTCCCCATGCATGGGCTCTTTACGGGAATTCCCGCTTCCTCCCACAGTTCAAAAACATGACTGTCAGGTTAATTAGTCTCTATGAATTGCCACACAACTGACCATGTGTGCGCACGGTCAGTTGTCATCTGTGTGTCTGTGTCGCCTTCCTAGATCTGCATGATATGTCCATAATGTGTGATGTCTCTTGTCCAATGACCACTGGAAGAAGGTACCATCCTCCCTCAATCGACCTTGCAGGGATCAGCAATGGATGGATCGACATAATGAAGGGATAAAACCCTCCATGAACATTTATAATGATGGTGAATTATTTCTTCAAGTGGTCAAAAACATTCATTGATTTATGCAGCAATTCAGCAGAATTTGTTCTATTTATGTTGTAATTACATAATAATAATAATAATAATAATAATAATAATAACAATAATAATAACAATAATAATAATAATAATAATAATAATAATAATAATAATAATAATAATGCACAAATTATTTAAATCAAATTCAACTGCAGATCTGAAGAGTACTGCAAAAAAAAAGGGAACGCACTCATGATGGTGTCATGAGACACCGTCAAGATCATTTTCTTGGAAGTTATAGAGAGTAATTGTACTTTGGCAGGTATTTTATCTTGGAGAGGTAAATATTTGCTGTCCTGGACACTGCTATCTGGAGATCCGTCCTTATCACTTGTGTAACTAAACTACATATGGCCATGCCGAGGCGCCTCGTTTCCAGAAAAGATAAGGACGCAAGAATAAGAGACCTGGATCACACAAAGAAAAGCAACGGATATAATATCTATACGATTTGACAACTAAAGTAGAGATCAAATATAGGATCAAAAACCTTCATTTTCTGTTTGTTTAGATTTAGTAGTCTTCAATTTTGTCTTTTACTACTACTACTAAACCTAATTCTCAGTCAGTAAGGTGTCTAAGAAATCTTAATCAATAATTTACTTATCTTGTTTTGATTATCAGGATTGCGTGATCCTTGCAAACATATAAAATTCTATGATAAAGGAGTGGTCAATATTAATTCTACTCTGTAATATCTAAAATAGATTTAATTTAAATCTAAATAATTAGGAAACTAATGCCCTCTCCAGCCCCTCCCCCCGCCCCCTTTCTTTTTCCCTAGACAGATGTCAATATGCCGGATAGACAAAATAAATGTTGCACTATAAAACTGTCAAACAACTCTTCAGGGGATGTAATTAGTTCTTCCTGCACTCTGGTCTTGTTATTCCCACCATGAGTGGAGACACATTGAAAGCTTCCTTAACCCCCCACCCCCACCACCTCCCAAAATCCACCAATTTACCAAACTCCCCTAGACTATCCTGAAATCCTCGTTTTCCTCCCACAGCATCACACGAGATTGAAAAGCATCTGCTAAATGATAAAAAGCACCATCGTTGCCAAATTAGCACCACATTCAAAGGCTCTGAAAGGCTGCAACAATGAAGCCTGAGCAGCAAAACGCTTAATTATCCAAGATGTATGTGTGTGTGTGTGCGTGTGTGTGTGTGAGTGAGAGAGAGGGAGAAAGAGAGAGAGTGTGTATATAGATCATACATGTCTGTGCTCTCTTTCCAGGTTTAGTGTCGATGATGTAAGATCATATTTCTGTATTTGTCACTGGAAGAACATTACGTCACTGATATTGCTGGGTGGCAATTAGACTTAAGATACTTGGGCAACGTCGGCACTAGAGGCATTAGTTTTTGCAGTGCAGAGCAAGATCTGATGTCTGTCAAACAACATAAACTATATATATAATGAATACAACTATGTACTTTCTACACATGACACAGAAGCGATAACATTTCCCTGAACAATGCTGGAGAAAACCTGTTTTCTCTCTTTTCAGGTAATATTGTCAAAATTTGTTTCTATCAAAAGCTTGTGTTTGGTAATAAATTAAAAAACATTTGCATTATGTACCACATAGGGCTCATGTGTCTTAGCTTTAAAATGAAGCTAAAAGCGCAAGTTCAAGCTGAACTCCGCTGTTTCTCCCATCGCTGCGTCATGCTCGTCTCCAACCTCAGCGCCGGTCCTCACCCGGCGCGTCCAATCATCAATCAAGCTCTGCATATAAGGATCCACACCCACCCCATCAGCCGCTTTCCAGCTGCATTCAATCCTTTCGCCATTTTACATGGAGGTTGTTTGATTGGGGCACCTGGACGAAGTACAATGTCGTGCTGGACGAGGTTGGTCCGGCCCATTCCAGCAGGCCCAGTAGAGAAGACATGTCCATAAGTAGAAAGCAAACATTTAAGTTGGAGACGTTCGCCATCATTGAGGTCTCCTCCAGGTGTAGAGGAACCACAGGAAAGCTGACTGCCGAGTCTGCGGCTGGTGAGACACAGGGAGACTGCCGAAGTCTAGACGGACTTCAGCTTGTGTGAGGAAGGGATGCCCCAGCAGCACTTCTAACCCTGCTATATCTGCTACAAGGAAACCCACGTCCACCTGACGGTCGTTGATGCCGACATGTATCTGGGCCTCTCCCAGCACTCGCACATCTACAGGTCCCACCCCAAGTAAAGTCTCAACAATTGATGGATGCAGCTGAGGTCTCATGTCAGGGTGGATCGAATTATAGTAGCGCAATGGCAGCACATTTCTCCGCGCCCCACTGTCCAACACAGCACACACCTCCATTTCATAGATTCACACGTGTATACTCATTTCTTGGCTTTGGCCTTTCAGGTGGAGCACAGTGGGTTCTTGGGTGTCACAGGATGAGCTACTAAATGTCAAAGTTTTGGTGTTCTTGTGGGGAGAGGGGCACTGCTTCTGAATATGACCCCAACCATGAGTTATGGCAGCGGATTCTCCCTTTTGTCGAATTTTTGCGGTTATTAAAGACTGAGGGTGTGTGTGTGGCAATCCAATTTGGTGAAGAGCTTGTTACAGCTGTAGTTTTGATAACACTTTCATTTTTGTCATTGGCTCTGACCACAGCAGCTCTGGGCCATCATTCAACCATGCCGCGGGCTCCTGGTTGCATGGCACTGGTGACATAAGCTGCAGGCCTTTTAATGGTTTCATGAGCATGAGTTATTTCATATGCATGGGCGAGTGTGGCTGGTTGTTGCTCTAATAGTTTCTGGACTATTTCTGCATCACCCAGACTGTTTGTGAAAACTTTGACAGCAATAGAGTCCTGTTCAACTTCTGCTCTGTCACTAAGCCAACACCACTTTCCCATAAATATCATCTCTGAATGCATGCAGGGCCTCTCCATGTTTTCGTTCGCTGCCTCAGTTCTACTGCAACCGCAGCGGAGTGATCAGAGGATGGACCGTATGCAGTTTCCAGTTCGTCCACCAGACGGTGGTAGTCCCACTTGGAAGAGCGAGGATTTCTGTGGACAATAGCCCCTGCTGCGCCAACCAGGCAGAATTCTAGCTTCACTGTTGGAGTCGGTATAATTATCTTTCATTTGAAACGTGGGGGCTGGGTAGTAATGCATGCCGTCGTCTGTATTACCCCCATGGTCATAATCTTGACATTCGGTATCAACGAATGGGTTCGTAGAGCTAACCTGTGGCTGAGCGGGGCTGTGGTGCGGTGCAAACATGTCCCCTCCTTTAGCGTACGGGGCTAAAACAGCTTTCATCACACAGAAAAGGGTTGTAATGTTCACATTTCCCCACTGTCACATCTTCGGTAGCCTTTCTACACTCTGCATCCTCGGAAGACATATCCAATGTCATAAACGGGTTGGAATAATCCATTTCAAGCCCATATTTTTTGACGGGGGTGGCGGCGTCCATCTTGCGGTTGCTATGCAACGGGCTAATACAGTCTCCCGGCTTTATTGCTAGCCGCTATTATCTCTCTTACTCAAAGCTCACAACTCGTCCAGCAACGCGAAGAGGTCCTTTTGTGGTCGCCAGTGTTAACCGTTCCTGCTCAGTCTGCTGACCGTGGTCTGAAGACACAGGGGAGATCTTCCTCCAGGGCCGAAGTGAAGTCTCTACTTCGGGGTTAACTCCCTCACAAGCCTTGAATATGAACCATGCGGTGGCACGGAGGTGGTTGGAGGTTAACATTTAATAGCTCCAGCAAACAGGTGAAAGCTGCACAGACTTTTCTTAATAGCCACTACTCCGGTCATTGTCTACACTCACTCCGCCACACATACCGTCTCCCACTCGCTCCTCAAACATGAGGGTTTCAGTACGCAGCGCAGGAGCTGCTAAAATCTGACAGTAAGCCAGCATAACGCTAAAGTACTTTGCTCAGTTTTTCCCCAAACTAACCGGCTGAGTCTAGTAATGCTGCCATTTGCAGGTAATGATAGGCTACTTGCTAACAAGTAGCCTAACGTTAGGCTACTTGCTTGTTAGCAAGTAGCCCGTAGGCTACTGTTGTCGTTATATGTTCAGCTATGTAGATTCATTCTGCCCAAAACAAGTCAATGCCCCCTGTTAAACTCATCTGGAGCAGGGGTTCGCTTTACAGCATCCCAGCTGGCCTTCACCTTCCAGTATGAGTCATAGATAATAATTTGTCTAATTGTAGACTCTTGCCTCGTGCGAAGGCGAGACACGCAGTAGAGTGGCTTGCCAACGGAACACAATTCCTTCATGGCACATTTCGCTCAAAGTCCGTTCAGTGCTTTCACTAATCCTTAAACAAGCCTTAAATTCTTGCTGACGAGGGCCATTGTTCAAATTTTTGGCATTCGACTAATAGGAATTTTCCCAGACTCACAATGCATAGTAACTGATTGATGTTCATGTTTCATCCCGGTAGCGCAGTATAGAAGAATCCAAGGCTCTAAATCAGTGGTCCCCAAACTACGGCCCGCCACCACATTTGGTCCGCTCCACCCCCCCAACAATGGACCTTACCAAGCTCCGCCCAGAAACGCCCCTCAAAAGTCCCACGTGACTTCATGTCTCACATTAACCTCCTCGCAGAGCTTAGCTTCTATGGGATTTTTCGTTTCGACTGACACTGCAGAGTATTTCTGAGTCGATTAGTTTAGCATTTCTGCCGGATTTTCACAAAATATCAGCCACGACAATGGACAAGGGAACCAACAAGTTTATGTAATCTTTTTTGAACGACATCAAGATGTTTTAGCCACGCGATGCCTCTAACATTGTGCGAGTTGCAGCTAAATGCTACCAGTCGATGAGGAAAACAGCAGATCCTCAGACCCTCAGCATAAATATAGCTTTGGACAAGATCACTGATGCCTGTTGTTATTGCAAGGCTGGATGAGTCAAACATTCATGGTTTTGAGGGTCCGAATGTGCCTACGCCTGATACATGCTACTCTGTGCTAGCGTGGCTAACACGATTACAGTTTAGTAAAAGCTAGCATGGCTAACACGATTACAGTTTAGTAAAAGCTAGCGTGGCTAACATGATTACAGTTTAGTAAAAGCTAGCATGGCTAACACGATTACAGTTTAGTAAAAGCTAGCGTGGCTAACACGATTACAGTTTAGTAAAAAGCCTTTTCAGGTGAAATAAAATCTTTAATGTATGTCAGATACGGTACACATTGCATATTGATCTGTTCAGCTAACGTAAGGCTGTAACAGACAGGCTTCAGGATGTAGAAGTTGTATCGATACTGCCATTATGCTGTACTTGGCTAAAAGGTTTTCATAATGGATGTGTTTATTATTGACTTTATTTTTTTCATTCACTAAACACAAAGAAAGCAAAGCAATAATACTTACGCCAGCAGACACTTTGTTCTTATTGATCCTATGATGGTTGAGCTGCAAATGCGGTCATGCACAAGCGTTAATCCAAGCAAGGCTTTCCGTTTCAGATTTTGGAAATCTGTGAATTTTAGTTCCACAAACACGATCAGGATACCTGACATCGCCTGTACAGGTACCCCACTGACGGAAAACCATTTTTTTCGAGTCCTGACGCAAAAACTTTCTGTCGGTCTGGCAGTCCACAATGTATATTAGCATGAGTTTGTGAGCCGGTAACCCACGTGATAGATGCACTGTGACGTAAAATGGGCATTAGCCAATGAAAGACGGACCCTGTGGTAAGGTCCATGAGCTCTTTGCACCTACGGCGTTGACATCACATCTCCAGGAGCTAATGCGGCTCACTTGTTTCCGCTTTGAGTTACCATGACAGCTAGAAAAGACAAAGTAGTATTTCAGACGCAAAAAAAGCAATACTATGAACATTGTTGTCTTCCTAATATAATGGGCTTTTAAGTTTTCATTAATTTCCAAGCGACCCTGAATTAAGATGGTGGCTTGTAAATATTCGTTGCTACAAGTTAAAGCTAACACCGCACAGCAAAGTTTTCAGCCTTCACTTCACTCTGGATCAGCTTCTTCAGCCTAAAACTACAAGAGGATACGGATGGTAAATAAAGGAGCCTCCCTGATTTATTTACATGTAATCATTTCTGTATTCACCCTGAAAGAGCGAGTTTATGGGAACAGTGAGCAGACCAGAACCAGACAGGCGAGCAACTGATACTCCTGTACACACTGCTGTAAACACCGTCCTATCTGTGCTCTTCACAAGAAACATGCAAAGATAATAAAACAAAATAACACAGAGACCTTAAGCAACATGGTTGTATTTTTCTAAAATCAACAACTTTGAACCTGAACAGTCAGCTGAACCAGAACTCTGACACCAGAGCTGCACTACTGTTAAGCTATGAGGCTTGTTGTGCTCTCATACTTCGGAAGTCAAAATCCCCAACCGTAATCTCCCCCGTTAGTCTCTGACACTAACGACAACGAAAATATCGTAAAACATTGTCAAGTTAGAATGTTTAGATACTTAAATAGCACATTTTACAAGAACAATGTCCGAGAGTATTGCCTACTAGCATAAGCTAATGTTAGCCACAAAGTTTAAGAAAGTAAAGCTCACCTTCATGTCAGTGAATGTATAACGAGGCGTGCATCTTAAAACCATTCTCCAGCTGACTTGTTGAGGCTTCGGATCGATGTACAAACCTTGGCCAAGCCCTGTAAGCCCACGTGTTTGTTATGAACGCCGCATTCTAGGTTTCCCTCAATGAAATATATACTAGTCAGTCCCAGTAACCGTTTCACTAACGGTTTTTTGCCCATGTGCTTTCTGGGTAAAAATCAATTGAGAAACGCGTCCCCCTATTCTTTAACTTACCCAGGTTCCATGCTCAAATGTGTTTGTTCCAGTCTCACTTCTGGGCCATTGCCATTAGACACTTACCAGTCATTCTTGTGGGTCTGTCAGCTACAGCAATTAGCTCCTAGAACTATTCTAGAGCACTCTGCCCCATCTGGAAGAACCAAACCCCCAACCTCATTGCCTGGGTTCTAGTGAAGTTCATTCACATGACACGTTTCAACAAGTTCAAAGCTTTTTGTATACAAAAAATAATAAATTATGCTCCAATTTACTTTCCCATATGCTCAACCCTTCATCGGGGTGAGCCAGCACCACCTCTTGCCTGGAAATTTAGTGTGGCATCTTCTCTCTAATTTTCCCATTTTAAATTCAGCCTGTCGGACATGGCCCTTTTTTTCGGGGAGGAATCTTTCAGGTAGCTGGTTCAGCTTCCCCTTCGTTTCAGCAGCTCGAGTACCCCGCGTTTTACAAAACCTGTTCCCTGCTGGAACCTGTTCTCTGAGGGGCTATCTCTGCAAGCGATCCCATGCGTCGCTCTCCTCAATAAGCACTTGTGTTCTAACCATAAAGCTGAACCTCCTCCAATCTGTCTCATGTCATCAATCGTCAATCTGTTTCCATTGCTGCTTGTCTCAGCCCTGCTCATGACTCTCTGCTTTGCTCAATCCGTCCATCCATTAGACAAAATCACCCATTTGAAAGCTTAATCTCACGTCTCACACTGTAATTCTCCATCCATCCATTTTACACCCTTGTCCCTTAGTGGGGTCGGGTGCCTATCTCCAGCTAACATTCCGGGCGAGAGGTAGGGTACACCCTGGACAGGTCGCCAGTCTGTCGCAGGGCAACACAGAAACACACAGGACAAACAACCATGCACACACACACTCACACCCAGGGACAATTTGGAGAGGCCAATTAACCTGACAGTCATGTTTTTGGACTGTGGGAGGAAACCGGAGTACCTGGAGAAAACCCACGCATGCGCAGGGAGAACATGCAAACTCCATGCAGAAAGACCGGGGCCGGGAATCCAACCCAGAAACTTCTTGCTGCAAGGCAACGGCTCTACCAACTGCGCCACTGTGCAGCCGCACTGTCATTTTATGCCCTTTATTTCCTCATTTTTATTCTCATTTTGAGCCTTGTTTTTCTTCATGCTTATTTATAGCTCCAAGCCCCTGCATTCTTGCAACCTCAAGGCAAAAATTAATATATGATATTATTCAGCTTTAGATTATGTTTAACTAGTCTTCAGGCATTCCCTTGGCCTTACACCAACAGCTTTGTCCTTTTTGACAAAGCTGTCTAAAAGGACAAAGCTGTCCTATATATGAAGTATATACTCCTTCATATATACTTGTTTATACAAGTATATATGAAGAGCTGTGTTCATAGATTCCCTCAGTGCTTAGGTAAGCACTGCGCAATTCGCTGTTGGTGGTTGGTCTATCTCACCTAAAGCGTACGTACGTATTTTGTGTTTGTCCTACTTTTCCTCCCTTCATGTCCTTTATGCTGCCGCCCACAGTTCGCATTTCAAGCACGCTCACCACTAGCCGCATCTTCAATGTATACACCCAGTGAGTCTCCCTCTGCCTCTCTGCTTTCCACAATCAAAACAGCCCTTTGGTCATCCACTGTCCATCGTCTTTTCTCAAACTTTTAAAACTGCTCAGCCAGGCGATGTCCCAGCTTTTCTCTACTCTGCAGCTGGCCCATGTCCCAGCGTTTCTCTGTTCCTATAGCTGGTCCAAATCCCAGGTTTTCTCTACTCTGTAGCTGGCCCATGTCCAAGCGTTTCTCTGCTCCTATAACTGGCCCATGTCCCAGCGTTTCTCTGTTCCTATAGCTGGCCCATGTCCCAGCGTTTCTCTGTCAATGCCGCTGGCCCATGTCCCAGCGTTTCTCTGTTCCTATAGCTGGCCCATGTCCCAGCGTTTCTCTGTCAATCCATCTGGCCCATGTCCCAGCGTTTCTCTGTTCCTATAGCTGGCCCATGTCCCAGCGTTTCTCTGTCAATCCATCTGGCCCATGTCCCAGCGTTTCTCTGTTCCTATAGCTGGCCCATGTCCCAGCGTTTCTCTGTTCCTATAGCTGGCCCATGTCCCAGCGTTTCTCTGTCAATGCCGCTGGCCCATGTCCCAGCGTTTCTCTGTTCCTATAGCTGGCCCATCTCCCAGCGTTTCTCTGTCAATCCATCTGGCCCATGTCCCAGCGTTTCTCTGTTCCTATAGCTGGCCCATGTCCCAGCGTTTCTCTGTTCCTATAGCTGGCCCATGTCCCAGCGTTTCTCTGTCAATCCATCTGGCCCATGTCCCAGCGTTTCTCTGTTCCTATAGCTGGCCCATCTCCCAGCGTTTCTCTGTCAATCCATCTGGCCCATGTCCCAGCGTTTCTCTGTTCCTATAGCTGGCCCATGTCCCAGCGTTTCTCTGTTCCTATAGCTGGCCCATGTCCCAGCGTTTCTCTGTCAATGCCGCTGGCCCATGTCCCAGCGTTTCTCTGTTCCTATAGCTGGCCCATCTCCCAGCGTTTCTCTGTCAATCCATCTGGCCCATGTCCCAGCGTTTCTCTGCTCCTTCAGCTGGCCCATGACCCAGCATTTCTCTGCTCCTTCAGCTGGCCCATGTCCCAGCGTTTCTCTGTTCCTATAGCTGGCCCATGTCCCAGCATTTCTCTGTTCCTATAGCTGGCCCATGTCCCAGCGTTTCTCTGTCAATGCCGCTGGCCCATGTCCCAGCGTTTCTCTGTTCCTATAGCTGGCCCATGTCCCAGCGTTTCTCTGTCAATGCCGCTGGCCCATGTCCCAGCGTTTCTCTGTTCCTATAGCTGGCCCATCTCCCAGTGTTTCTCTGTCAATCCATCTGGCCCATGTCCCAGCGTTTCTCTGTTCCTTCAGCTGGCCCATGTCCCAGCGTTTCTCTGTTCCTTCAGCTGGCCCATGTCCCAGCGTTTCTCTACCCTGTAGCTGGTCCATGACCCAGCGTTTCACTTCTCCTTCAGCTGGCCCATGTCCCAGCGTTCCTCTGACCCTGCAGCTGGCCCATGCCCAGCATCTCACCTTTCTTGTTATCTACACTCATTTGGCTGATCACCTGTTCTTTACTTTCCTCTCTGCATTCTCAAGTCAGCTCACAAGTTCTAGGTCTCACTTTCCCTCGGCCCCGGCCTCTGCCCCTTTTTGGGGGAGAGCATCCCTAATCAGCTTCCGGGATATACACCCGAGTTCACAGCAAATCTCAGCTCAAATCAGCTGCCGGGGCCCGAGCGCCAAAGAACTGTTATTCATTCCTGTCATTAAATCTTTTGTTTCTTTTTCTCCGTCTCAGTCTTTCCAGATTGAACTGAAATGTACCTGAACGCACATCTAATGCAAAACATTGCCAGCTATTTTCCTCTTCCAATTGATCAAATTAACAAACAGAGAAACGTCTTTCAACATTGATTACTCATAGGTGATCGTGATTGTATTTTAGTAGGTTTTTTAAAGGTTTAACACTAGGTTTCATCAGAAAAGAGTTTCTTGATGGCTTTCCAACAGTTTGGGTCGCCGGGATGTTCATTTATCTTGAATATGTTGGTACTGTCAGTGTGATAGACTACGATGTTTACAGCTGTCAGTGTAACTCATTTTGGCACAAACATAATGGCTAATGCTTTTCTTGCTTGCTTTATAGCTCACACAGCCAGGGGTATAATGAATTGATACTTACTGTCATGCGGTTTACTTTATTCTCCTTCACATTTATTACTTTTAATCAAAGTGTCTCAGTGAAGAGCTCAGCCTCTGTTTAACACAGATGGAAAAACAATGACTGGGCCAAAATGAAACCAAAACTGATATTCAGATACTCCCACAAATTTGAACAAATGCAAGAAAGCAAGTTAGCTGTGTATTTTAAAAAAAAAACCCAGATATGCGAACAAAGAACTGAATATGTATTCTGTAATTTGAAATATTTAAATATGAATTTAATTATTCTATCTAAAACAGACAGGGCAAATTTTCATTTATAACAACTTCGCTGAGTTTCACTTGCAAAACAATGAAAGTTGGGTTGGGAGTGTGTTTCTTTGATATTGTTTATTGTTTGACTTTTACTTTTGTTTTGTGTTTGGCTCTCTTTGTCCCTCTTTTGCCATTCAGTGACCCCCAGTGTGCTGCCAAGACTCAGAGAAGCAGCTCAGACGTGAGAGCAACCAGATTGTGCACTTCTTAAGCAAATATGTTCAACTGACACCAAATAATCTGTGTATGAATCTAGTTTTAAACTTTAGCTTAAGGACATCTCAAATCAGGGATACATAAATGTAATATCTTTTCTTATTTTATGTAAAGCCAGCAGCACAAATTATTTGCAGTGATCTAGATAACATTAAGATGATGCTGAGCAGAGATCAAACTGGGCAAACAGTGCTTTCCAATTTAATATTAAGTCAAAAGATGCACATTTAACACACATCACTGAGTGCAGTCCTTAAGGGATCTGTGTTAGCGCATTTTAGAGATAAAGAATCTTCTTTGGTTAAACTCTCCTGCTTCACATGTCTAGCAGAGAAATAAAAGACAAATTGAACCTTAGTGCAATAAGTTGCCATCAGAAACGTTATTACAAAAAAACATATCCCTGCTGTTCTGTAGTGAGTAAAATATAAGCAATGTGAGTACAAAATGGAGTTTCAAATATTGTTTTTAGTCGTTAAAGAGACATATCTATCAAAAACAACCTGGATCTGTGTTAAAAAAAAGAGTCATAGTCCCCTAGACCTCATAACTTATTTCAACTCTGAAATAGGTTATGGGTCGAGTTCCACACATTTAGAATAATTCAAATGGGATTCTAAAACTACACTTGGTTGATATTTTGGTTTTATTGTTTGGAGTAAAGAACATAAAAAATATACATATAACTCCTGCTCATTTATGTACAACTTTACTGTGGGCCTTCATCTTTAACAACACTCTTACTTAGTTTTACTTAGTGAACCACAAGAAAGTGCAGTTGACACTCTGCAGAAGCCCGTCTGTAATTCCTACTGATACCTGTGCATAAAATCTGTTTCTGCTCGGTGGGAGAACACGTTAAGAGCAGAATAAATCCAAAACTAGAAACACAATCAGTCTAGTTTTTCACACCCCTGGAGCTTTTCAACATTTTTGTCAACTGATCAGCACAACCTAGCACATTGGAAACAAGGAATTTAAATTTGATTTTCAAGCGCTCACAGCATACAAACATAGTGTGTTTTTTTTGTTTTTTGAAATGAAGATTCATTCAGTCCTGGATGGAGGGGAGGTCAGTCCTGATTATCCTAATTGTTTATTGTAGTAAAAACCATCTTTGCTGCTTTTGATATATTTTTGGTATTACCATTCTTCTGGAAGGTGAGCCATTTAATAAAGGTAAAAATCATAAAATAATAATAACGTCCCTATGTTTCACCATAAGGATATGTTCACCTAACAACATGTAGCATTTTGCATTTGGGTTAAAAAGCCAAGTTATAGTTTTATTTGACCAGAGCTTCTGCATGTGTGCGGCACATATCTTATGGCAATCTGCAGATCTTATAGCTTTCTCTTAATTTTTCTAAGAAGTTTCTCGAATTTTTTTTGTCATACACCATTCCAGTCCAGAAGTTTGTAACAGTTTTTGGTTTTTTTTACGTTTGCAAATGCATGCAACACTTTTGGGTGGTTTTATTGGAAAAGATAAAGATAGTGTGCACTTTTATTCTTTCGACAGTCAATTAAAATCCAGCTATAATACATAGAAATTTGTGTCCGCAAGGAGAACTAGAGCGAAAAAGTTCAAAGGGGTTGAGTACATTTGCAAGGCATGTAAAACCTACCGCTGAAAATGTTTCCCCCTCAGTCGTGCAGGTTGCATGAATGCAGCACTGTGGACGACCACGTCATATCAAATGACTCTGTTATTAAAATGTAAATAAGTGCCAGCCAATATAGGCTACAGAAATAAGATGATTCACAGAGTTTGTCTCCTGTGCCAGTCGTTGAATCCGTCAGATCACAAAGAAGAAGCGGGAACAGTGCTCAGAAAAACCAACACCTTTGTGTGGCCAGGTAAATTGATCACAGTCGAAAAAGCTCGTGTCATCCCCGACTTGAAGCCACAGAGAGCTTTATTGTTACATTGTGAATATATGAATGCAAATGCACGGCTTTCTCCAGAGTTCGCCTCAGACCCCGGACGCATCAGCGCCGACCAGAAAACGTGCCCGGTCTAGCATCTGAGCCCAAATGTACGAGAATCACCGAGGGTCAAATTCAAAATGCGGTGCAGCGCCGATACCCTGAGACACCATTTAACCGCACAGGCGTAATTAATGCTCTATTCCTCCTCAGCTGCCTTCACAAGCTGCAGATGCAGGGAAGATGACCTGAGACAGGGGAAACCACATGTGAAGAGGCAGCATGGAAGTGAGGTATCATGTTTACTTTCATAAATATGGCAATCCCCCTCTGTCCCCCCTCTGCCCTTCTTATAGCTGTTTTTTACCTAGCAATTAAATCCAGTTAGAGATTACTCTCAGCTGCATCTCTGTCTTCACAGGAGTCTCAGCCTCCAGCTCGGACTGATAATAACTATGGTCGGGGTCTGTTTCAGCCATTCATTTGATAAAGTGCTTTTCACCTTGCAGCTTTCATTATCCACACACCAGACAGCGGCTGCGTGTGGATGAGTAAGTTTATTTGCTTGGCTCCGAGTGGGCTGATTAAACAAGTGTCACGTCATTATTCTTTAATCAAATTTTCAATTATGATTAAGGAGCTTTAATGCTGTAATGGAAGGTGAACTCTATAACAGAACGGCAAAGTGATTAGACGCCACTGGAACTGGTCCAGCGACAGGAGAGGGAGGGGGGGAAATAAATAAATAAAAGAAAGCAGACAGCCTATTTTTTTCTTGAGTGAGATTGATCTTGTTGACGGAAATGGCCTTGGTTCATAACGGACCATGTCTGCTAGCAACAGCTTATCTGGTCCAGTGGAGTGTCTGTCTGCACATCTTTTGGGAGGTTCTTTAAAGAAGGTGAGTAAAGAAGTCACTGTTAGAAAAGAGGTAGAAAAAAAAAAGATGTATATTGTGATGACCTGCCTTGACATCGCAAGGCAGCTTTCATGGCACCTAGACATGCTACTCCAAGGGTTGATTTTCAGATGCACACACATCAAGGAAGTCGTTTCATTTCCTTTTACGTTTGAATACATACATTACATTCTGCAATTACGGATTATGTAACACAAACATTTTTATTTTTGCAAAGTATCTTTTCAAATAAGTACAATTTCTCGACTCTAAAGAAAAAAAGAAAAAAAACAAAGTAGGACTAATACACCAATCATCATTTTTTGGCCCCAATGCCAATCCGAGTCCTTATAGAACAGCTATTTCCAAAATACTAACTGCGGACCAAATATCTTATCGTAATCAGTGCCATATTTTAGTATGTAATTGTGCCATCGCTCTCCAACAACACTTTGAATCTGACAGTAGCATCAAACCCCTTTTTCTCTGGTTTGTAACAGATATTTTATCCCAACCAGAAATTCTGCCAAAAGACTCAAGATAGTGATTGAGCTTCCAGTTAGCTCTGTTAAGAAAATGTGTGTCACCTCAAATACGTACACAGACTGTACCTTCACCATTTCATCTAAATCCTACTATACGTAAAGCTACAGACTTCAATAAACCCACGTCCTGCAAAAGAAAGTCCTCTGGAGCAGTTTCCTGAAATGTTCTGTGTTTTGATATTTTGACCTGTGATATACTTCACCGTTGGTCGAGTTTATTGTTTGCTGCCAAAATCTACAGAAAAAAGTCCTTCCTCATCTTTGAACAATGCTAAATGTAATAGCTAGAATTCTAGCAGCAACTCTGCAGCTGCCAATACAGTCTCTATTCTACGCATCATTGTATTTTGTGAAAAACGTTTTGCCTGAACATGTTCAGAGAACATACAAACGCTACACAAGAGGCATGCAAACCCAAGATTGCGAATAGATCTCTTTTTTTTGTGCATTTTGACAAGATTGGAGTAAAAACTACAAAATAAAATGGCTCATGAAATAATTTGGATTCTAAACAATTTCAGCGCTGCTACTGATTATTAATTAAACAAGCACTTAAATCATGTGTTTTTAAGACGATACCAGATTAATGTTAAGTATTCATAATTACTTAAATAAACATATTTAATCACAAAGTTAATTAGTTAGTTAGTTTTTATGACAGATGACAAACAGCAATAGGCAGATATCTGCTCAGTGGAATATCTTGTTGCACATTATTCAAAACACTATTATCCTCCCACAGACACACACACACACACACACACACACACACACACACTCATATTCACCTCAAATGTACTTTAACCTGCTCCTCTTGAGAATTATTGCTCACTGTGCTGGCATGAGTTAGCAAATAACTGCTAGTGAGGGGAGGAGGTAGCTTATAATATGCATTGGGAATTTTAATCTTGACTTTTAATAAGCCTTTGACCTTCTTGCGTCTGTAGCCTATAATTAGAAATTCTGGCTGGGCCAGATCGACAGAATACTGTGTTTTAGGGCGGGTAAAACCTTGTGCGACTGCGGTCAGAGGGCCTTCTAAATCACGCAGCGGCATGAGAAATGTTTAATCTAACAAATTGGTTTCTGTTTCCCCTCTTTTTTTTTTTCTTTTTTTTTCATTCTTTCATGCATTTGGTATTCTGAATATGGGGGTGATGTCATCATCTCATCCTTTTAAGAGTGACTGTGGACTATATATTGTGAGGGAGAGGCAGAGAATCAGAACCTAATGGTCTCTCCTCCTGCAGCCAAATCTAATTTTGTCCTTATCTTTTCCAAGTTTAGCTATCCCATCGAGCTTTGTGGACTTGAACTGTTGACTTTCCTCAGTCGGTGTTTTTTGCATATGTGAAATCATACATCAAACTGAGTTGCAGCTGCACATCTTGCCTGCTATTATTAACCCTGCGCAGGTGACCCAGTTTGAACTGATGAAAACATTAGGATTTCCAATATTCTATGTAAATTAAAAAAATGATGAAGCACCTCTTCTTCTTTGGGCCTTTGTCAGGCTGCACTAAATTTAGCACTTATTTACTTTATGTCCTTGCTGGCGTGTCCTTGCTAAATGAAGTCGAACAGGACCGCTGCCACCCAGAGGACAACGCTGCCCACCTCCTCAGGATGAAATGAATAACATGGAGACATTTGTGCATCAACTGGGGAAAATGAGAAAATCTAGTGCCATACACAAACAATACCTTGCAAACATTTGTGTGTTTGTTTTCACATTTTGTCATATAACTGAAAACATCCATGCACATAAAGTTACTAAAAGTTATTTGGCCCAACTCAAAGTTTGTGATTACTCGCGAAAGGGAAAGAACATATATGAATTTACATGCATGCATATAGCTGTAATTTAGTTAAAGCCTGAGCTTTAACTAGGCCATTTCATCACATTAATTTCATTTGATGTTAATCTTCCCACTGTAGCTCCGCCTGTATGTTCGGTGTTGCCCTTCTGCTGGAGGATGAATCTCTCACCAGCCTCAAGTACTTTGCCACCTCTGACAGGTTTTCTTCTGGTTTCGCCCTGTACTTATGCTGCATTTGATTTCCACAAACATTTGAACTCAGAACTGGGAATTACCTCCCACCTAAATTGAGTGCTTTCTTGTTGCAAGCTCAAATGTCTTGGCGCTAACGACTGTTAGCGGTAGAAGCTGTTAGCCAACCTTTTCTTCGCATTTGTTTGTTTAAATGCTGAAGGTCCATGCTTGAAAACAGATGTTGTAGAACTTTAGTTTAATGAGATACAAAACGGTCAAAAGTGTCAAACTTGTCCACAACTTTATCCTTAGGTTGCTGTACTGTTCTTTGTGAAGCTGTTTGTTCGTTAGTGTTCTCCAACAAAACCTCTGGGGCCTTCGCAGCATACCTGGATTTATACTGAGATGGGGTTATACGTAAATTACACATTCATTTATTGGTTGCACTGGGTTTTATTCAAGGGTATCAGAATAAAAAGGTGTACATGGCACAGATTTTGATTTGTGAGTAATTTTGCATCATCGTCGTTCCGCTCCACGTCATGTTCCTGGCTGCAATGTGACAAAGTTCAAGGGGTATATAGACACTTTTGCAGGCCACAGTAATCTACTCTGATCTTTTTTAGTACAGGAATCTGGGCACACAGACGGGGCCGCTTGCATCCAGTCATACAGGTATTTTAGTTTGCAGGTATTCAGGCCTCTATATGGCATAGTGGTATTTGCACCTTTGCTGTTTTAGTGTGTCAGTGTTGAGCGCTGCACAGTCCTATGGATCAGTGCCTCTGTATGAGTCCCTTGGAGCAGCCTCTTGTTCCTTTAACATTCCAGGTACATCCACACCAGCTCCTTCCTGTCGCTCCCCTTGTGTGGCGCTGATTGACAAGCGTCCGCTTCTCTCAGGCGCATAATCAATCTGCTAATTGGTGTCGGAGGGTCGGCTGCTGTTGAAGCGTCCCCTGCTCTTTCTCTGGCTAATTTATCTTTGTCACCATCAGCCTCACAAGGTACATTAGTTGAGAAAGTTCAGCCTCTGCAGAGCCTTGTCTCCCTCTCGCTCTTGCACACAGTGCGCTTCTGTGCTTTGTTCATTTTCTTTTCTTTCTTTTCTTTTTTTTTTAAACTGCAATGCATCACACAAAAGAGTAAATGTTAGTCTCGCACCGTTTCCATTGGTAACCACGGCTCAGTAGGTAGAGAGAGGGGGAGCAGGTCAGTCTCTCCGTGGAGGATAATTGGTGAAAACAATGTGCTTTATCATAATTCTCCACAGCAAATAACTCACAGAAGCAGGGAGACTTAGAGAATAATTAGAGCGAAAGCCTCTTAAAGTTGTTGATTACGTTGAATGCAATCCGATTTTAAGCAGATATTCTTAGAAAAGGTTTTAAACCTGGCGTATATGTGGAAAAACGCGTCGCATTAAATGCATGGGAACATCTATGGAGAGCACAACTGGAGTGTGTGTGCCTGCAGAGAGCTGGCTGAGCCCTTGAAAATGCACTTCACATCTGATTGATTCACAGGTCGCTTCTACCCAGGGTGCCAATCAAGTCCTGATTAGACATCACTGACTCACTGATGACGGTTCAGACGGGAGCAGTCGTGTCCGCAGGCTCGTCGAACACACAAGATTGATTGCTTCTTTAAAGCACATTAATATCTTGAAACGTGATAAGAGAAATGAATTGTCCGTCTGAGTCAGTCGGCTGCTACAAAGTTGGTGCAGGGAGGTATTAGCAGAAGCGAAAGCAAATTCTCTTCCATGTTCCCTGGAATTGAGGATTAGGCCCCCAGTGCCCCCTGTTGGCCCCCACATCATCGGTTGATCCTCTCACACACACTGATCCTCCACATTCATGAGGAAAAAGGCGTGAAAAATCATAAATGTCTAAACTCAGGCCTTCATATAAAATGTTCAATAAGATTACCTGAAAGAATAAAAGGCCATCATAGGTTATTTTTGTCCATGTCTGTTTGGGTTTTTATCCTGCTTACTTGCTGATTCTTTTTCTTTTTCCAACCAGAAATGATGATGGTGGAATCAGATGGAGGTGGGATAGACGGCAGTGAGCAGATGCATTTATGTTTCCATCCTGCAAATCTTATTTAAGCAGTTCCTTACAAAAATATACATACCTTTAGAACTTTTTCCTCGTGTTCATTTTATTTAAATTTTCCAGCTTTGGCATGTGTTTGGCTCACTCGGTGTTGCTCATCTCTCTGATGTTTTTGTGTCTCTATGTTTGTGGCACTTTAATTTCAAAGATAACAGAGATATGTGTAACGAATGAGAATTAAGTAATAAATCCCTGTAGTAAACTAGGGTCTTAAAAAAGAAACACACGGTTGTACAAATTAAAGTTTAGCAGCACAAGCCAGCAATAACCTAGCAAAAAAATTAAAGAAAAAAAAGGGATTTGAACGATGCTCGTGTTTTTGATATCGGCCAAAAAATATAACATTTTCAGGAAATCTTCCTGGCTTATGGTTAAGTTTAGAATTTCAGTAAGGATTTTTTACATAAAGGTCAGATGGAAAGAGTTCATAACTGATAGTTGACCTGTTAGCAGATTCTCCCACGTACGCTGTGAAACTCTGCAGCTCCTCCAGAGTTACACAAACCAGATGATCAAAGTACATGCACACAGACTCTGTCTAGCTAGCTTGTGACCTTTGAAGGCAGTTGATGGCACCAGATTTTATTTATGGGTATCATAATAAAGGTGGGCAAACACATGCCACACTTTTTAGATTTTATTATGAAAGACATCAATCCTTTCACTTCAGGATTATGTGCTACTGTGTGCCACATTAAAATCCCAGTAAAACAAATCAAAGTCTGTGGCTTCAATGCGACAGACTCTTTGCATGTGAACACACTTAGGGGCTATGAATACTGCGCAGTAAAAGCAGCAGCAGAGCACAAATCAAACTCTCTTTGAGGTAGTTCACTGTCTGATTGTCACTCTTTTATTGTTTTTAATAGCTTTTTCAAAGCGTCATGTGCTGCAGCCAAGACCTCTGTAAACGTCTAAAAACCACGACTTTAACAATGGTGAGATAATCAGGAGACTCTTTATTAATCTTTCAACGTCCATTACCTCAGCTTTGAAATTTACTTGCCCCTTTAGTGTAAGAGATATTGCTTCTTACGGGACACATTTTATGTGTGTTTGGGGAGCCTTTATTATCCAGCATCCATTTTTATGTGCTATGTGATTTTCCTTTTTTATTATTTCCTGCTGTTGTTACGGACTGACGCGAAGTTGTAGAAGCCTCATTTTTGAACGATGCAACACAAAGCTGCAGAAGCATCATCTAAACATGTTTGTGAACAAAATATGTCTAATTAGTGTGTGTTGTGTGGAAACTACTTCCACAAAAATGTGATTGTTATTGCTGTGAAATTTAAAGATTAATCCTTTGAAAATGAATGAACATGTCTTTTTACCCAGCAGGACACTACAGCTAGTGTAAATAATCAATCTTAATTTTCTTTTTCTTTATATGTTAGCTTATAAACTGCCTCCATTTGTGTCTGCTTGTTCAGTGGTTTCTGAAACACACACTTGGAAGTGAGCTTTGACCTAAAGGAGTGACTCTTTTCGCAGGTTACCTGAAATGGAGGTAGGAAAGAAAAAAAAAGACTCAAAACAGTTGGTTGTGAGTACTACAAAACATAATGTCAGTCTAGTTTTAATCTTTTGTTATTTTGTAGTAGTTTGTGACTTCACTGGATAAAGATTTCCCCTCACAACAAACACCTGCAAGCTGACAGACTGATAATGAGTCCAGTTGGACTGGTTAGCCCCATCATAGCTGCAGATAAAACATGATCTAATGTACATTTTTAGTATAAAATAAAGAATTATATCTAGTAATGCACTTCGTAATTTAGTTATACATAAGCAACAAAACAAAGTCTTCTCTGTTATTACACTTTTCAGCGTTTTTAATATTCTGCCAACATCATCTTAATATTACTCCACTAAGATGACAGCAGCTGCAAAAACTGGCGTATGTAACTGGGGAACGTGTGGGGGTGGGAATCTTATCAAATGAAAAACTTAAAACAGCTATTTAAATAGATTTGTAACAGTCGCAGTTCTGAAAGTAATCCTTATCATTCTCACTGTTTGCTTCACTCTTAGCCTCATTCATTATGACGGAGTCATACTTTAACTCAGGTATTTAGGGCTGAAATTTCTGAGTGTTCCTGCTGTGTGAGTTGTGTTCTTGAAGGAGGGGGGGAAAAATGCATCACAATCTATTTCTGAATCTGTTTGCTCATAATTAATACATTTAAACTTGCATGTAATGTATACCTGTTGCTGTAAAGACATCTGAACACACGCCGGTACTGTATCGAGGGGACTCTGTCGTACGTTAGACTGGGTGAACTTCAACGGTGCATTTAAGGACAACTTGCGTACTGGATTGTCTGTGTATGGATATAAATCCAGAGTGTGCCTGTAAAAAAATTGCTAAGCAACACTAAATTAATTATGATACAAAAGTGAAAACCAAAGTGACTGATGAGACTCAATCTTTTAGTATGAAAAATACTCTTTCATTAAAAATGTCAAATATTTTTTTATTTGTTACATGTTAAAAGTAGCTTTAGCTCACTAATGCTCAGACAAAAAGTTCTATCTACATCACCTGAGAATTGAAAAAATAACTGCGATAAAACTTCCTAAAGAAACTATCTTCCAGCTTGTGTGTATTTTGCATGATCTTTCTATGCATGTGGGTAATTTTTTCTGTTTTCTCGTCACAATCCCAAAAACATTGCTTGTGAGCCAAAATGGCAGCTACTTATTTAGATTTTATGGGGTGTGTGTGTGTGCGTGCATGCGTGCGTGTGTGTGCATGGCTGTTTACATGTCTCGGTCTTGGTCCTGTCCTGGCGATTTCACACGCCTATACCATCGATTCCGTCTCATCCACGATCCTGAAGTGAATGGTGATCAAATTCATTAAAATGGTAATGAAATTGAAAGGTTCACGGCATATGGAGAAAATGACAAATCTGTTATATTTATTCTGAGCTATTGCAAAATTTTGCAAAGAGGACAGAAAAATCTTCAATTTCAAAATAGTTACAAATGAAAATCTGGAAAATTTTGGCAGAACTCTCCTTCACTTTTGCACACCCTTAAATACAAGGCAGTATTACTATAAATACATTCTAAGAACAAATTTCCTGCCTAATAATTACATTTTCACACAAAAAACTATGGAGTGCCATAAACCACCTCCAGCAACCCCCAAAGCACCTTGGATGAGTCTGCCTGCTGCTCCTCTTTCTGCACTGGCTTGCTGTGTGTCACACACTGCACGCTCTTTCAACTGTGACCCAGACACGCAGACAGACAAACAGACTGATAGGGACCAGAGCAGCTGACACTCCTAGTACAAGTCTGTTTTTGCACCTTTTCGACTAAATTTCAGATTTGCCAAGCTGTTGCTGCGATAAAACGTCTAGCACCTCTTTGACTCTCCACGTCTGCCTGTTCAGACGGTAACATGTCACTCTGTGCCTCCGTATTTAAGGAAAAATACTTTGAGGGTAGTAAATTTGATACATTTTTGAGTGCTGAGCTCCAGTCTGGTTGGCAGCCTGGACAATGTAGCGAGTGGGTGAGCTTTTGCACACCGTCTCGTCAGTTTTCAGGGAGCTTTGCAAGTGGAGAATGTTTTCCCACCGGTGCCCTAACCTTCCTTAAAAGGTGCAGAAATGTTTGGATGAAACTCGTACGCAAACGTTTTCAACGTGGAATTTTCAAATAAACATGAGGCGAGGTTACATGAGAAACACACCTAAAAAAAAAAAAAGAGGATCTAAAGTGGGGGAAAGCACCTTTCCTGTAATGACATAAACATCAATTTTAAGGCGCCCTAAACAATCATCAATTTACGCTAGTATTAAATAATAAAGGCCCTGAGCAGGATAATCTGCAAGCTGGGCGACAGTACAATATGCTGCCACCATCTCCAGTGGGAGCAGGTCCGTTTCCTGTGCTTTTGATCTGCAGACAGAAACACGTCTTCACAAAGCTGAAACATAACGTACGATTTGAGATTATGTTCAAATATACAGGGCACTAAAACAGTCTTCAGTTCACTGTTCAAACACCTGTGCTGTCTGCTCTGTGATCCCCTCACCTGTGATCTAAGCCTTTTATAAACCTTCAGCAGCACACTGGAAAGAAAGGTGAAACTCCTCCCTTTGAGACTGACGGGGCAGACGTTTTTTTTTTTTCTGAGGCAGTAAAGATAAAGGATGAGGAGTTTCCCACCTGTCGACAGGAAATGGGCTTGAGTTCGTTTCAAACCAGAGCAGCCAAACCGTAGGTGCTTTCTTAGACCTTCGCAGAGATCAATTTGTAATAGGAACCGAATCCTGAAAAGCAGCCGATATGGCAACCGAAATATGTTGTCGGGACCTGCTAAGACATGCCCCAGCAGCCCACCTTCGTCTTCATACATCCCACCTAAAGTAATGCTCCAGTTCCTCGTTTGTACTTCTGAAATGTATTTAGGGCTTGGGGTTTTATTTGCGGTGGCAGGACAGGATTAGCCCGGGCTTACCGAGCTGTGCACAGACGGAGCAAGGAGCAGAGGCAGCCTTTAGACTTTGTGAACTTTGGTGGAGAGTGAAAGAATGTGCCTCGCCTCAGCTTGTGAATCAACAACTGTGGTGGAAAAACATGTGTATTGTCTATCGTTTCAAACTTATCGTGCTTTGTCAAGAGAGCTTGCAGACTGCAGCCGCGTTGCTTTGCAAGAGTGTCCTTGTAAGTGAACAACGACAAACCTCCATGTGATTTTAGATCAACACAAAGAGTGTGACTGAAGGGAAATGAAAAGATCTCTAAAATGTAAATATGACCATGTGTGGCGTGTATTTGCGTTCACCTTTGATCTGTGAGAACCAGCTTTCAAGTCTTGCCTCGGATTCTCAGTTGGATTTAGGTTTGCACTTTGACTAGACCATTCTAATTCCTGATTATGCTTTAACCTAAATCCTTCATGTTCATGGTAATTCTCCTGCTGGAAGATGAACCTCTGCCAAAGAACATAACTGTTTCTTATTTAACTCCATCCATCCATTCTATTGTGAGATGGAAATAAAAAAAAAATAAAAAAAGCTGTAGTCTTGAAATTGTGATTTCTCTTTTTATTAAGGGAAAAACAACTAACTTCATTCTTCATTTTTACCTTGTAAATGTTGGTATTTTCTATGCGTAACTTCAAGATTTTGCAGCTTAAGCAAAAAATTGTAAATGAAAATGATTTTTTTTTTTTTTAATGATTTAGAATGTTGCCTGACAGGAAACCTATGATATTTTTCTTTAAAAATAAACTGTATTTCTGGTTAGACTTGTTTTAGTTTTGAATACATAATCCTTTTGTTCATCTGTATAAATTACTGTCACATCTTGTTTATTTTTGTCTTTGATGAAAATGAATTTCACCACAAATGAACGTTTGGTGGCAGAGTTAAATTAAGCTGCGTGTCTGTTTGTGGTCTTTGCTTTCCTCTCAGTTAAATCGATCCATCGCTCGCCGTACATCAAAGAGGTTTTAATGCAGGTCACTTCAATATAGCCTCTTTTAAGTGTCACAAACAGAAGCCGCTGCCATTTAAGACAATTAGACCCTGAGCTCACGAGAGCAAGCTGGCTAAACAAATCATAAAAATAGCTACAAGAGCCTGGCTCTTTTTATGAAGCTGCCGTCAATGGATCTGATCCGTTTTATGAATCTTCTCTCAGAGAGGGAACTGCTTGTAAAAAGATCCACCCTGAAGACATCTCGGGGTGGATCCTGCTATTGAGGACATGAGGGTATAAGCCAAGGTGGAGCTGAGAGCATTTAATAACAACGTCGGTTCCCTCTGGTCACCTGGGAATCTCCCAAAACTCTCACAGTGTCTCCAATGGAGATGCAGAACTTTGCAGCTCGGGAGAGGAAACCTGCCGGAACAACAAACCAGCGCCGGTCGTGCACTCTACAAATCAAGACGAAAGCCACCGCTGGAAGAAAACCACAAGTCAAATTTGCAGTTTGCCACAAATCTTGTGTGAGACACGCCAATATGTGGAAGACGATGCTCGGGTCATATCAGAACAAGTCGATGCAAAACATGCCGGAAAACAAACACTGCACACCAACTCAAGATATAACCTCCAAATAATGAAGCACAGTGGTGGCAGCATCATGAGGTGGAGTTTGTTTCAAGAGGGACAGAAAGGGTTGTTACATTGGATAGGAAGAAGCGTGGAGTTTAATTAAGGACAATACTGGAAGAACACCTGTTCCAGAATTGATCCTGGAGCAGCTTCACCTTTGAGGAGGACAACTACTTTAAACGTTCAGCCAGAGTCTAAATATAGAATGATTTAGATCGTAGCACATCCCTTTGTTAGAATGATTTCCATACATGCTCTTCATTCAATCTGACTGAACTAATTTGCAAAGAGGCTAAAATTTCTGTCTCTACATGAAGAAACGCCTCCAAAAGCCTCGCATTGTTATTTACCGAAAAAAGCTATGCTACAAACTCAGGTGGAGTGAAAACAAATGCACCCTGCAGAGTTAAGACTTTTATTCATGAAAATGTTTGCAAACCACAAATCGCTTCCTCTTGACTTCAGTCTGTTTCCTAAATGTTTGATGCTTGCGGTTGCCTTAGTAAAATGAAACCCTATCTGTACACGTAGTTTGTCAACACTCTTAAACTGGCAATATTTCCACTCCAGATTGTGATCAAAAACATCCAGCTGACAAAGATCCGTGTCCATCCAAACCTCTTACAGTGAGATATGAGGCTCAGCCGCATCAGCTCTTCTTCCTTGTTCCTTCTAAGCAACAACCTGGATCAGCAGCTGCAGTTTCCTGGATTAGTGGGGTCTGAATGAATGAGCAGAAGCGGGAAGGACATAGGTTGATTGCTATCAGCTTCGACTTAACACTAGCGCCGAGTCTATCTATTGCACGCCGGCACTTCCTCCTCTTTTGGTTACAAATCGAGATATCTGGAAAACAAAAACCTATTTTTTAATTTATTTTTTATTTTTTTTACCTCGTACAGGAACAAACAAACAAACGTTTTGCCGTCGGTTTGCTAAGAGACGCGATGTTTTGCACTCATAACTGCAACAAATGAGAAAGAGCTGATTGAGGAGAGGAATGTCTGAGCGCCTCGTTATCAGAAATGAAGTGACTCAGGCAGACAGGTGGTTACTGCGGTCGGCACAGGTAGTGTAGTAGCCTGCTAACGGGGCGTGATTGAAGCTTTTCCTGCTGTTTGTTGTGTTCCTGTTCCCCTTTTCAGTCAGAGGGGAGTTATTACCATCGCTTTTTGCTGCCCGAGGTGAAATGGCACACACTCGAAGCACTCAGGGCTCATTAGAGAGATAGAATCAGTGTCCTCACTTTAATGAAAGCAAACCCAGAGGAGTTCATGTTGAAGCACATTGCTCATCTCTAAGAAGTATATTTGTACAGCCAGTGCTCTCAGATCACAGTGAATCAGATTGGGGCATTAATCATTTATAATGCTGTTTCACAACTTTATGTCTTCGAGTCATTGGTGGTGTTCTCCAACTGAAGCTCTCCTGTAAGCTTGTAGCTCAACATGTGTTGGTACAAGCACTGCATCTGCCCGAGCTCACATTTAGTGTTAAATATAATACTCTAACTGTACTCTTTATGCCACTTTGTAACTCTTGTTTTGAGAAAATCTGAGAGTATAATCAACATGGTGCAACAAAAAGAAAAGAAAAAAGAAATAGGAATATGGTCCTATACTTTTGTCAAACTTTGGAAAAGCATGCCTGAAAGGTTTCACGTTTCATTACGTTACAGCCACAAACGTCAAAGTAGTTTGGTGGGATTCAATATGACTATGTTACGGTGAGAAGCTCTGCAGATCTGCCTGTCCTGAGCGAGCAGAGAGTGCCCATCAGCTTCCATTACCGTCTCCCACTTCCTAAGCAGTGCAGCCAGTCTGACAGAGTCATTCTTTCAACACCACACCTTCACCGATGGTCAGAGTAGAGAAGAGCCACCTGTTCCACTCCGTGTCCACATTGTGAGTAAATCGCACATTTGTAAAGCCGAGTAGATAGTGACTTGCAATAATGCCATCAATGCTCCCCTGTCGCTTACTAGTCCAACTCCTGACTCGCCACCGTGAGAGTGGGGAGAGAGAGGTGTGGAAGGAGTGAGTTCTGTGCTTTTTATGCCTGAAGTAAGGAAGTTGTGCCGAAGTCGTACCAAGCCTTACTGCAGTGCCAACCAACTAAGAATTGTTTGACGGCCAGTACAGGGAGTCGGTTTTAGGCAAAATAATACCAAACTAAAAGAATTGCCCCAGAACGTCAAAATTTGCTCAGAAACATAAAGATAGAGCCCTAAATAACCTTTGTGGACAGTTTATTAGCAAAAAACAAAAGCAAAAAGTGGATTAGAGAGTGAGTTTAACTTTAAATATGCTATTATGACTAATAATTATAATTATTTTTTTATGAGCCTGATGTTTTGGTGTGTCCCAGCGATGGCGCTGTTTTTCTTGATGACTGTCCACTAATGTTCCCCAACAATCTTCACACAACAGCTGCTTTTATACTGAGATTAAATTAGTTGTACTGGACCCTTGGGAATAATAAAAAATCAGAATGAATGTGACTCTTCACCACTTTTCAAGTGTGCATTTGCAACTGTTTTGAAAAACCACGGAACATGTCCTATCCGCAGCACTATGGAGTTTGTGTTCATCTATTACACAAAATCCAGTTGACAACATTAACGTTTGTGGTTGTTGTATGACAAAATGTGGGGAAAGCTCGAGAGGAATGACTTTTTGCAATGCACTTCAACTATATTGTTTTTAGTTATGGGTTCCTGCCATTGGGAGTTTTTTGTTGTTGTTAAGGTGATGACTTTGATTTAGACAAGAGTGGAACAGAGAGCTCATGCTTGCAAGAGTTCAAATGAGTCTTTTCTATTTAAAAAAAAAAAATTGAGTTATTCTTTGTTTTTAATTGACTACATTCTACTAGTTTTGCCGCTCATTGTCACTGATGATTTGGGTCAGAGCTTTGCTCTTCACTCAAGGCTTCAGAATTTATTTTACACAACAAAAGCCTGTATTGTAAATTTCAACACTGAAAATATGAAACAGGCCGCGCTAGTTGCTCTAACAATGGATGGGTCTGATTCATAAAGTCACAATTCAGTTTTATTTCTGATTCAATTCAATATTGATTCATTCCAAGCATGCCAAGTCTATTTGGATATAAAGGGGAACAGCAAAAAGGCTTTTGTTGCCATGGGAGAGAAAGCTTCACATATTTGGAGGAAAATTCCTGCTTTGACTCCTTTATTATGAAGGTTTGTAAGAGAACTTGGGGGACGATAAGAGGAGGGAGGTGAGATAATTTTGGTCAAACTTCATGTTATACTGATAGCCCCTTGTTTGACTCCAGAATAGTGTGTGTTACAGAGGTGTCCGTTGTCCATGCCATTGGCCACAGTGGTCAAGTCCTGTGACTGCAAAGTCTGCAAAGTGTGTGTCTACCTGTGACACCAGTAGTGTGAGGGTGACATTTCTTTTTTATGTGCTGTCTCTGAACACAGCCTTGTGCATCATAACCAAACCTAAAACTACCTTGTTCTCATCTACAGGACTGGTATTGTTCCAGTCTAACTTTGCAGTACAACACACTGATTCTTTTCCTTCTCAGCTTACAGAGCAAGCTGATGGGGTTGGCAATGTTGTTGTAGTGAATGACACAATTTAATGTGGACTCAAAATTGTTTAAAACATTGGTAGTTAGAAGTTTCTTACTCAATGTCTGTAATCACCACTGTGCTTAAATAAAAGTTCTAATATTATGGCGGCCTAACACTTTCACTTTGATGATTTTTGTGCAATTGCCATTTTTCCAGAAGTCACGATCGTCCATGCAACAACTTAAAATGCAGTCACATTAATTATTTTGTCATAAAATCTTTTCACAAGGGGTTCCTATTTTCAGGTGTTGTTATAACCCTCCCCAGATTGTTTTGCAGCAATATGTATCGCATGGTTGAATGCTTCAGCTGAGCAAACAGTTAATACAGTTTCCTTTCTACAAGTGGTCACACCTGCTGTTAGTCACTGGATGCTGTTCATTACATAAACTGTGCCTGGCTGCCTCTTTCATTCTTAATTCTTATAAAAGTAGCAAGGGTTGATTTACTTTTGCAGGACTGCTGCATTTTGGCCTAGCTGCTGATTAGCCAGTGTCCAATCACCGAACTGCATTTATTTAATTTTCTAATATTGTCTTGCACTACCACAGAACCTAACATCCAGAGTCTTTCTTAAATTCTCTCTTGGAAGTACATATAATCAGTGCCAAGGAAAATGAAAGCGGCCCGTAGATTGACTGCTTTTGCACATGCCAGCCAGAAGAGTGTCAAGTGGCATTGCGCCAAGGTGTCTCAGTTTCCCAAGATGCATTTTCTATTAAATATTTTAAATATCCAAAAGGATGCACGAACAGGTGAACTTTCCACAAATACCTTAGATGTACATTCTGCAGGGCATATATCATCCATCAGTTTTGCAACTTTTTTTTTCTGATGTGCTTATGTTTGTAGCTATCAGTTATCACGTTATTTTCTGTCTGAAATTGAGAGATTGCATGAAAGAAAAATAGAACTACAAGGAGAAGCTCAATTTCTTTTTCACAGATACACATCATGCACATCATGCAGCTTTAAAAGATAACTGCATATAGCCTCTAAAGGTATATTACGTCATACATTTTCGCGCATAAGCACAGAGGCGTAAAAATAACAATATGATTTTGTTTATATTGTCTGGTGTGAAACTTTAAGTACAGTCATATTTAAAAAAAAAACAAAAACAAAAAAACACTGACACATGTGGTCCCTCCCTTCTCCGTCACCATTGCAAAAGACTGCGATGGTGTTGCATTGACTCACCTTGAGCTCAAACACCGGCCCCCTTTGCTCTGTGCTCTCTCAGCGCTCCCTCCCCTCCCTCAGAGTTCACCCTGCCCTGCAGTTCAAAGTGGTTTTGCCTGTCTAGCCTTGGCGTTTAATGTTTAAGTATTGGGAGCGGCTGGAGAGTGCAAATAAAATGCCTTTACAGACTCCGGGGCACGCTGAGAGCTGCGATTCCAAATACAGTGTTGTGAAATTCTCATTGTAGCTCACGGATTAGCTCCGGGGCACCTGTATCTGTTGGGCTGGATTGTTACTCATAATGCTTTATGCGTGCGACTTAGATAAACCATAGAGAGGACGGCCATTCACGCATTATTGCCGGGACAAAGGAGGACACATGTTCGTGGGATTGGTGGCTACCTGCCTGCGTTGTAAACGGTTTGTCAGATGTTCAAAACAGGATAAAGGTCTGAATGTGGACTCCACCTGCGAGCGAGAGAGAAAAACCCACAATGAATTGCGGTTGGGCCGGCTTTCCGACTGACTGACAGAAAGGAAACCCTATTTGCAGTAAAGGGAAAACAGCACAAGCAGCCTGACACTGCTTAAATGTTTTGTGCGTGATTATTCCGTAGTCCTAATCCGTCTAACAATGTTACAAAACATTCAGACAGGAGGAGGCTTTAAGCAGTAATTGGGGGGACTTACTCTGGTTAAACTCCATCAAACACTCCTGGTTGCATCTAGCTTGTGCTAGGACTGTGAGGACTGCGAGGACTGTGGTTCGAGAAATCAAACATAGGCGTGGATTTCGTCTTAGCAACAGCATGTCTATTAATTCCTTAGAATGTCAAGATGAAGAGGGAGGATTTTCAAATGAAGGCAGCATAATAGCTGCGAGTGTTTCTTAGCGGAGGAAGCAGTGCAGGTGAAGTCTGGAGGGAGGAGGGACGCAAAAACGGCAAAAAAATGATTACTCACCGGCTGCTCCGTGCCTGAATGGGAAAGGCATAACAGATGTCTTAGTATGAATTGTGTAATTGAAGCGACCTCAGTCCCGTCCAAACTACATCGTAAACAGACCTAACTTTTGCTGCCATATCTAACCCCAATGACAATGTGAATGAAACTGTGATACAATTCACAACACTTGAAGAAAGGGCATCCCTAAAGCACGATCTATGGAGATCACCACTATGGAGATCGTATGTTTAGAGCGATGTGAGAAGCCCCCTTCTTCCACACGTTTACTATGCAGGTGGTGCCAGCTTCTCCATTGTGGTCAGATTTGTGGAGTCCATTACAAATAGCTATCCAGCGCACAGATTTTCCCGCTTGAGTTGTGCAGCGGACCCCCAATTTCTCGTGGGACCACACCTGAAATCCGTGAATATTTGAGATCCCCTCTAAGAATGGTTGCAACTACCTATGTTGAAAGTTTAAGTACCAAATAGTGGAAACTGTCTATGCCCTGCGACAGACTGGCGACCTGTCCAGGGCCCACGTGTCATTCATTTAAATCCACATATCAAGCTATGTATCATTTCGTCTTTGACGAAATCATGTTGTTTTAAATTGCTCCTTTTGACAGTTAAAGAAAAGAAAATGTCTCCCATAACTCTCATTTACCAGATTTGTACTGTCTGCCTGCAGAGATTTCCTTTGCTTTTAGCTTCTAACTCCACCCATTTGGCGCTGCCGTAGACCAAAGCCAAATACTAAAGTGTAATGTTTGCAAATACTCTTTGCCCCAGGTCTGCCTGAAAGATTCTTGGTTTCCTCTGCGGGAGAAACTCAAGTTCAGACCCATCAGAGCGGCTCGCTCCTTCGGCTGCATAATTCATTGCGATTTCTCCATAATTCATTTCATTCCGCGTCGCGTTTTGTCACTCGCTTAATTTACAAAGAACCCTCTTTGGCCTACAGTATTCACCTTATTGTGAGTTTTATTTTGCCTGACAGACATTTTTATGATTGCTTGTGCTGAAGGAAACTTCTTAGGTCCACCAGGCAAAACACAATGACTGTGGTGCTCCCATAATTGCTGTGAGCCTTGTGTTTGACTAGCTCATCTAGAAAACCAACTATGCAGAAGGACATCTTAAGGAAATCCGTCAAAAACCCAAACTGAAATCCACCACTGGAAGCATTTTAGGATTACACAGCGGTGTGCCAGGTGCACACGCCGTCTTTTGGCTAGGAGCTGATGATCACGATCTCACTGAGCGGCAGGTAGTCTTACCCCCCTCTGGTTCCCACAAGCCTGGCACAGGCTTGAACAACACAAGACTGGAGGTCAGCCAGAGCCTGCTTTAATGAGACTGAAGCCACACCAAAGCCTGGCATATCTGTCCTCACTTCAGAGCGAACGTGCCACGCAGTCTGTGCGATGAGAGCCAAGCTTGGCCCCGAAACAGTCCTCTGCCTGTAATTACTCTTTGTTATCAGACAAATCTTTTTTTTTTTTTTTTTAATACCTGAAACTGTTTTGAATATCTGTTTTTTTTTTGTCTCAACTCATGTGTCTTGAATGCAATGAGGGTTTAGGACTGACAGAGTGAAGCTATGTCAAACAAGATTTAATAGGTTTTGTGTTGGGTCAAAGCAGCTTTTCTATATTGCTGACTCATAAAGTCCAGTTGAATACGTAAGAAAACAGTACAGGTGCAAAATGGAACATGATTATGTCTGCACTCCCCCGCCCTTCATCTTTACAGTAACCTTCAAAGGTATTTAAACCCCTTGTACTTTCCCACAGTTTGTCACATTATTTGCAACTTTTGTTGTAATTTATTTGGATTTGTGAAGTTGGAGAACAATTAAGTGGGCTTTTTTTTATTATTTCTTTCTTTCTACAAACACAAGCCTAAAAAGTGTGATATGCATTTTCATTAATCATCCTTTTTCCTCTGATACCCCTCTGTCATTTGATCTTTGGTATAAATCCAGCTGTTCTATGAAAGTCCCAAAGGTGTGTTTGAGGACTTCTGTCAAAAAAAAACAAAAAAACATCTTCACGAAGACCAGGGAACACAGGTCAGAGAGAAAGTTCTGGAGAAGTTTAAAGACGGGTCAGGTGCCACACCTTGAACATCTCCACTCACTCATCTGAAAATGTGCACTGAAATGCACAACTACAAATCTACCAAACGTAACTGATCAATTAAAGTGATTGAGGCAGCATAATAACTATGGGGATATTTTTGCATCAATTGAGACAGAGAAGCTGCTCGGAGTTGACAAAGGAGTAAAATGGTGGACTAAAACTTGTGTGAAAAGATGTGAAAGTGAAATAAAGGTTCACCTTCCTGCAGGATTAAAAACCATGGAAAAGCTCAGTTGGAGTTTTGAATAAAAACTAAGAATCTACTGATTATCATAGACACTCTCCATCCAATAGCTTAAGCTATTTTTGCACACACAAAAAATTTGACAAATATTTCAATCTCTAGATGTTCTAAGCAGGTAGAGACAAACCTCTGAAGGCTTACAGTTGTAATTGCATTCCAGTTTTTTTTTTAATTTTCACTCGTAAAAAGATGGACAACATAGATTATTTTTCTTCCACTTCACAGCTATGCCCTGCTTTGAACCGGTCGAGCAAAAACAGTGGAGATTATTTGGTTAATTCTGAGTGTTTTAACACGAAGAAGACTCATCTGATCATCAAACCCGCTCATTCTAACGGTCTCTGGAGTTGTAGGTGTCCCTGGTTAGTTTTTCAATAGAATCTAAGACATAATATGTTGTTGTTGTTGTTGTTTATTTTTCTGTCGGCCTGTCTTGTTGCTTGGATGCGTAAAATGGCGCACAGCACGAGCGCACCAAAGATCTGATTCTTTCGGAAATATTTTGACTACTTTTTCCGTTAAAATCATAACATTAATTCAAATAAGTTTACTGGAATCTCATAAGACTTTAAATTATCTAAAACTGTCACCGGTGGCATTTTTGCGCAACTTTGCGCATGGGTGTTTTTTTGTTTTTTGTTTTTTTCTTACAAATGGGTTGCCTGATCAGGTCGTTTCAGGCCCAAGCGAGATCTCCGTTTTATTTGATGTCTTCAACGTCTTTATCCTCACTGGACACGGATCATGGCGAAGTCATCCAACACAGGTATGCGCACTGCGCGTCCACGAGTGTCTCCATGCGGAGAGTTGCCCCGGTGCACACACGGAGAAACTTAACAGTGATTTCAGATCTGTGTCCGGCACTTTGCAAGTTTCTCCCTCTGCTGCGAACAGGCTGGAAAACGGGAGGGTTGGAGACGCTTTGCTTCATAATTGATGTTTTCCCATGGAGGAGGAGCCCGCGTCCTCCGTGAAGGGGAGACTAACCGTAAGGTGGGAGAAAATCTTTCTCTTTTTTTCCCCCCCTGATTTTTCTCCCCCTTTTTTCAGTGGGATAACATCAGGAGGGTTTGTCTAGGCGAGCCAATTAAGTCCCACCCCTGCTATAGATCGCTGCTATAATACAAAGCAGTAAAAGCGCTCGGCTCACACAAGCGGCTGCAGTTTAAACCAGAGATCCCGTGGCTTATAATTCTCTCACTACTTTTCTTTTTTTTTTTTTTAAATATCCTCTTTCGATGTGCCCCGTTATTACCATCAGTCTGAGGCGCTCATTTCCGCACCTGCCGCGGTAAGAGACCAAGAGACGCAGGCGGAAGAAAAAAAAAAAAAAAAAAAAAGAAAAGGGGAGAAGAGAGGAGACAAGGACATCGGCAGCTGAGATAAGACAGCAGCCGCAGCGGTGACTCTTTTTTTTTTCTTTTTTTCTTTTTTTAGATCTTTTCTCTCTCTCTTTTTTTTTTCTTCATTATTTTATTTTTAACATGCATCAGCGCTGGACCAGAATCGCTTCTGTCGCTCTCATCTGCTTGTCCTTGGTGTCCTCCGCGGTGGGATGCGGACCGGGCAGGGGCTACGGCAGGAGGAGACACCCCAAGAAGCTGACACCTCTGGCGTACAAGCAGTTCATCCCCAACGTGGCGGAGAAGACCCTGGGGGCGAGCGGTAGATACGAGGGCAAGATCACACGGAACTCCGAGCGCTTTAAAGAGCTCACTCCCAATTATAACACAGACATCATCTTCAAGGATGAGGAGAACACAGGAGCCGACAGGATGATGACTCAGGTAAGCGCACTGAATAATCTTGGTTTTTGTTTTGTTTTTTTCTTGTATATTTCCTTCCTCCTCCACCATCACCGCGCACTGCAACAGCCTCCCTGTCAGACTGATTGCGCACGTTAGGTGAAGTCTGAACTCTTCACACTGAGCCTTTTAACTTCACTGTAAATGCAGATGCACTCTGATGCGCCAGCCTGGGACTTTCTCGCACAGAGATCCAGCTGGAGGAGTGATGTGCAGGCGGACAGTCAGGACACTCGGCCTTCATTATTGTGACAGTGAATTTGAAATATTAATGCGCCCCCCTCCCCACCCTTCTCCTCCTCTTCCTCTTCCTCCTCCTCCACCACCACCTCCTCTTCCTCCTCCTCCTCCATCTCCTCATATCTATATTTGTATCTGAATGAGGCTCCATCTGAGAGCTCTGCAGAGCCTCGTTCTTTGACTCTTTTCTGTGTGTGTGTGTGTGTGTGTGTGTGTGTGTGTGTGTGTGTGTGTGTGTGTGTGTGTGTGTGTGTGTAGGTGTGTGTGCGCGTGTGTGTGTGTGTGTGTGTGTGTGTGTGTGTGCGTGCGTGTGTGTGTGTGTGTTTCTGGATTAAGGTGATTATTATGTTCCCTGGTGATGCGCTTTAGACATTTCTTCCATCTGGATTGTGCGCGCAGCGGTGCGGTGAACGATGTTGCATTTCGTAAAGGGTGGGGAAGCCAGTGGACGTGGACCGGTTGCGCGTTTTCTGCAAGCGCGTTTTGCAGGAAAGACGGCAGGTCTTGTTGCGCGACTCGATTCCTATCTCCCAACGCTTGCAGGACGCCGCGTCTCTCCGTCCATGCAGTCGGCACTAAGAGCTCGGCGAATTAGGAAAACACTGAACAGGCGGCTTTGGGTTCGTATCGGCTCAGTGAGAATGAAAAAAAAAAATGCGACGGTGGGAGTGATGGTGGCGACGGTGGCGCGCCGGAGTCTCTGAACTCGCGCCTTGCGCCAGGCATGGGCTCCGATGAAATATTCACTGCGTGCGTGCGGTCTCAGCCTTCCCCACATATCCCTCCTCTCTCCTCTTCTATCCGATAGATTTAAGTTACTAAAAGATGGGGGATTAGGAAATTACAGGCCTAGGCGGATGGCTTCTTTCCAGAGTGGAGCCGCGAGGATAAACTTGGAGGTTCTGTGGTTCATTTCCAATAGAAATGGACGTTTTAAAGGAACTTGGGTGTTACTCCTGGAACAGATTTAAATACGCGCGGAAGGGAGGGTGATAACTTCGTTAAAAGTGTCGGATATTTCCACGTTACTGCAGTCACGGTGTATTTTTCAGGCAATTTGTTAACCCGGACCAAGCTTCAAGACATCCTCAATTTGACTTGAAGCAAAAGTTGAACTTCTTAAGAGTCCAAGTAGCAAACGTGCTCGCCTTTCTTTTCATTTCGTCACATAAAACTATCACAACGAGGCAACACCCAGGCAAAGTGACGGCGGCTGCAGGTGACCTAAGCCTTGTGTATAAAGATTTTACCAGCGTGGTTTGTGCTGTGCCTTTGGTTGCGCGCATTGGCGCGCAGAACTTTACGCGCAGTTTTTAACCCAGTCTCTGGCGCTTTAGAAAATAGACACTCGCCGATGATCGCGCAGGCGGTAACTCTGGTAGCTGGGAGCTGTGACAAAATGTATAAAACTGAAGGGGACGCGACCCTGCTTCTCAGTGAAGGAAGTCCAGTTCATTGTCAGGGAACGTGAGAACTATCCCGTTTAGTCTGATACAGTTTTGGAGGAGGAGAGCTCCAAAAGTGCCGGGGGGGAGCAGGAGAGGGGGGGGGGGGACTTTTACTGCGGTTTCGCCGCTCAGCTCCATGTGTCTCATAATAAACAGGTAGAAACGAGCGTATCCTCAACTTACTTTGTGAAATATCTTATTTTACTTTCTTTTTTTTCTTTCTTTTAACTAGCTGGTCTAAGTCTCTGATTTCTATTTTAACTTGAGTTCGACTTGATGGATTAAATCGCTTTCAAAGTAGGTATTTATGCAGTGTAATAAGTGAAAGAGATGTTTGCACTGACAGGTAGCTGATAAGTGTTTCCTCTAACCAAATCATTTGTGAAAAAAAAAAAAAGATTAAGAGGCGGGCTGCTGAGCAAATCACCCCTCCGGAGCGCAAGAGCGCAGGTTTGGAGGCTCCCTGCTGTGCTTCGCTTCATGCATGGTGGCTGAGCAGAATTTGGCGTGATTTGCGGCACACGACCTGATGAATTAATAAACAGGGTTCAAGCTTTTTACGGCTCTTGACTACGACAATCCCCACTCTGTGAGCTGCTTCGCCCCCCCCTCAAACTGATTTTTTTTTTTTTTATTCATCACATGCTACAAGTGTGATGCACAGATTAAAGGTCTCTGTGAAACCTCAAAAATTTTGAGCTGTCCGCGAGGCTCCTCTGATATTTCACAGGTCTGTCTGTCAGCAAACTAATAACACCTCCACTTAAGGAGGCATGTCACGTTTTCCAGGACTTTGCAGGAGCAGAATAATGAAAGTCCCCCCCCTTTCCTCCTTCCCCACGTCTGAAAGGACTCTTTGTGATGTTTTATTTGACATATTGAGAACAGTTGTCCTGGAGAGGGCCAAGTATCTTCACTGAGTGCTCACACACACACATTTGAAGGAAAGATAATCTTCATATCACCTCCAGAGCCAGTTATTGATTTAAAGTAAACAACAACAACATATTAGCTTTGAGCGTTTATAACGTGCTTATCTTGTTCAAATGGTCCCTTCTTTGATAGGGGGGGGGACGTTTCACGCAGAAACCAAAGACCCAGATGATATAGGGCCAGTGAAGCGAATGCAGTGCTTTATCCATATTTCATGAGCAGCTTTCTTACCCGAGCTGTGCCCTCTGACGCTGCTGCTCACACTGAGAAATGCAAGCTCAGGATCAGAGGTGCAGTGTTTCAGCACAGCTGAGAGAATCCATGGATTCATGTGGGGATGAAGAGGCTTCACCGAGTCCAAATGTCTGTATTTCCTTAGTACTGCTAAATATATATTTTTTAAAAAACAAGCAGATGTATAATGGAGAAAGTGTGCAAATGAAAGTGTGGCAACAGGATTAAAAAAATCATATATGTTTTTAGTTCAATTTATGCGAATGATCTGCATTGCTTTCAGTTGATTTACTCGATTTCTGCCTCGCTGCAGAGATGCAAGGACAAGCTGAACTCGCTGGCCATCTCTGTGATGAACCAGTGGCCTGGGGTGAAGCTCCGGGTCACAGAGGGCTGGGACGAGGACGGGCACCACTTCGACGAGTCCCTGCACTACGAGGGCAGGGCCGTGGACATCACCACCTCGGACAGAGACAAGAGCAAATATGGCACCTTGTCCAGGCTCGCCGTGGAAGCCGGATTTGACTGGGTCTACTATGAGTCAAAGGCCCACATCCACTGCTCAGTGAAAGCAGGTAAGCAGGGGCGTCTCCAGGACATTTTAAAAGACGGTGGCTTGGTGGTGGTGGGGGGCGGGGGACCCAGATCAAAATCAAGTCATCATAGAATTGCAGATTTTCTAATACTGTCTCAACATATGCGGGTGAGGGAGTGACAATTCAAAAATGTCCCTAATGCAGCTCTAAAGGTAAAAAAACAACAACAACAACAAAAAACACTACTTAGTTATATGAACAAACACAGCAACAATGTAACTCATTGTTATGTAACTTGACTACTCCTCTCAATTTATGTTCATGTAAAGTATTATGCATAAATGTCTGGTTACTGGAGGTGGGGTAGGGGTAATTTATAGGGTGGTGATGACCCCCCCCTCTCCCCCCTCATTGACCTTCCCTGCTTGCAACGTTGCATTAAGGTGGGAGCTATGAGGTGCACACTGCTGTGCAAATGAATCCTCAAAAGCAGGTGCAGCTGAGGATTTTTTTTGCTAGACATATCAGATGGCCCTACAAAGAAAAGTGATGCAGATTTGTTTTAAAACAATGTCCTACTGGTTAACGCTAGGTTTGTCCTGGTAATGATCCAAAAGGTTTTCCAGGAGGAGGAATAAATAACTTCAGGGTGGAACATGTATGTTATATTTGTACTCAGATATTGGACGTTCTGTTTTTCCTGACAGAAACGGAACAATAACGCCCCTTAAATTCAGTATCCAACATGGCTGCCACACATAAAAAACTGATATGAAGTGTTTTTATCTTGTGTCTCAGTATGAGCTCCAGAAAAATAGGGAAAAAACTTTATTACTATAGCCTTGCTAATTGTTGTCAGCAAAACAACAACCAACAATGCTGGATTTCCAATCTCCAACTTCAGCTTGGGTGTCGCATCATTTCCAGAGCAGAGGTTTAACTTTTGAGACAACTCAAACCATATACCATGCAGACAGGCTAGGGTTGGGGAACAAGCAGTACCAGGAAGGAGTACCTGTCTCTCTCTTACCACTGTTTTTTTTTATTTTTTATTACGTCAATTTGGCTCACAGCCCACGATGTAATTCTGTCAGGGGGCAACGATGGCGCTTGGGGGAAAAAAAGGTTTAATGTCAGTTGTCGTTGAATTGGTTTCCTACAACTCACCAAGTTGTCTAGTCAATGGAGGATGGGAATTGGAAGAAAATATAAACGTTCAGAGAGATTAGCCACTTATTTGAATTCAGATTATTCTTATTATTGTTGTTTAGGGAGTACTTCACAAATGTTTTTTTTAATTAACATCGACTATGAAATCGACATTCTGCTTCTGAAAAAAGGGGAGATGTTCAATACTTTTTGGGCATCAAGACAAACCTTACATTGTGCAGCATTAAAAAAAATCACAATGTATCAACAGGTCAGACCTGGACTACAGATATTCAGGTTTGATTCTTGAAACCTGTTTTCGAGAACGAAATATACAGAAACAGGGCTTACATTTTGAAAGGGTTGGTCATCAGTCGTGACTCAGAGAAATAAGGCAATTTTCTTTTCTCAATGCTTTTCTGGGAAGCTTAGAAAACAAACCCATAGTGTCTAAAAAAAACAAACAAAAAAAAACAGCAGTCAATCAGGTGCAACACAGAGGCTGCAGATTAAAAATAATTGTCTTCTGTTTAAAAATGTTCTCAAATGAGGCTGATTAATGGACGTCGTACGCCTCCTGGCAGTGCCAATGGTGATGAGGAAGGAATTTCACAGGAATATTTCAGGCAGTGATGTATGTGCACCTATCATCCGTTGTGCGAGCATTTACCATGCAGCTCACTCCTTAATCTTACATTGCCCCACACCGTCTCCTAGTGGGAACAACACACTGCAGTCTCAACAAGGCTGCTGGCTGTGACCCAGAAAAGCTAAAGCTCCACGAAAAAGATACGAAAATATTTCAGATGAATCCCAATTATTAAAAAAAACAAAAACTTAATATAATGATGTACTGCGATTAGATCTCATTATCACGTGTGAAATGTCTGGCTTCTGTTTTGTCTCATGTAGATATATTTTAAAAATCCAGGGCCTTAACTGCATCGCACTTAAATTCCCTTTACCACTGACAGATGAACCGTCGCGCTTCTCTCAGTCCACACTTTATTGATAAATCCCTTATTCCTCATTCATCTCACACGTTCTGAGATCACAGTACGCTCTGGGCCGACATGTCATCAGGGGTCATGCGACTTTACAGAAAGGATTTGGCCGAACAATGTTGGCCAAATCTGGTTTGCAGTCGTCACCTCATTTCATGCTCGGGAACCTTAAAAGAAGATTAAAAGCCCCCCAAATTCTGAGTAGAAAAACATCTCTTCCCCCCCCCCCCCCAACCCATTTCTTTTTTCTTTTTTTTTTTCTGCATGATCCTAGAAACTGGTATGTGAAGAGCTTCCACCAAGGCCAAAATTATCGTCATCAAGACTCACAACAAAGCAAGGAGAGGCGGTAGACAGGGTAGTGGTGGAGGGGGTGTGTATTGATGTTGCACAACAGCAAGCATTTAAGAGTCCGGGGGCCACTCATTTAAATTCAAATCTACAACTCGAGAGGCATGGAAAAGTGGCTCCACTGGGTAAATAGTAGTTGTGAGTCGCCTATTTGTGTGAATTGTCACATGGAGGTTTCTGCACCTGAGTAAATATGGGGAGAGAAGCTGGGAAAGGCGTGAGTGTTCTTTACCAAGAGTAGCTCCATCCACCAAGCTGATTTAGAATAACAATGCTTGTTCTTTATTGGGCTTTTTTCTTCTTTTTTTTTTTAATTAAGGATAGATGAGCCCAGGCTTTTAGGTTTTACAGGCCAAGCCAATACACATCTGACATCAAGGAGCCTGCGGGGCATCAATATGCAAAATGCATACAGGAACACCGAGACGTCTGAAGGTTACAAAAACAAAAAAAAAAAAAAAAAGGGGGGGGAATTAGTTCTTGAGTGGCTTTTGAATGACAGCTGTTTTATGACAAGCATCCAGGAGCACTGACATCTGTGGGAAATGAATAAGTTGAAGAAAAATAAGTTCTTAGGTGTTTTTGCAATGATGATTATTATAAGAGATTAAGTCTTTTGATTTCACACGCACACAAAACAATGAGTCTTAGGCTAGAATGCATCTTGTTTGAAGAAGCCAGTTTGGCATCAGTATAAAAATGCATATAGGCCCAAGAAGATGTGTGAACCCTGAAAGATCTGTAGAGAAATGCCTTCTTCAGTAGGTTTTGTAGGATGTGCTATGTTATAAATTAAAATAGTGTCATTTTACAGGAACTTTCATGTTTCAGGTCACTTGTGATACAAAGCAACCGAAAGAGCTTAAATATGCAAAAGAAAAACAAAAAAACTTTGGGCTCATCAAAATGTGTCAAGACAGAAAAAAAATCGAAAGAAATTTAGTACTTTGATAGTTGCTATAACATGTCTTAAAACCTTATGATTTCACAGGAACTGTCAGATTTAAGGAAAACTTCACTCTTCAACAAGCATGAATCAATATGACTGAAGGCTGGGTGGGGGTGGGGGGTCAAGAAAAATGGCATTATAATTGTTTCTTTTTTATTTTTGCTTTTTTGAGTCAGTGTAATGACTTTACATAAACTTTTATTCCAACAGAAAATTCAGTAGCAGCAAAGTCAGGCGGCTGCTTCCCGGGATCCTCCACAGTCACCCTGCAGGACGGCACCAAGAAGCCGGTCAGAGACCTCCAACCTGGGGACAGAGTCCTGGCTGCGGACGGCGACGGAAACCCGATCTTCACCGACTTCATCATGTTCATAGACCGAGACTCCACCACCAGGAGGACCTTCTACGTGATCGAGACCGAGACGGGCCAGAAGATCACCCTCACTGCCGCGCACCTCATCTTCGTCGCCCGCGAGAACTCCACGCGGTCGGCGACGTTCGCCAGCGACGTGCGACCGGGACAGAAGGTGTTCGTCTACGACGGGGAGCGGAGTCGAGTCGTGGCCGTGAACGTGAAACGGATTTACACGCAAGAGCACGAGGGCTCCTTCGCGCCCGTGACGGCTAAGGGGACCGTGGTGGTGGATCAGGTTCTGGCGTCCTGTTACGCGGTGATCGAGGACCACGAGCTTGCGCACTGGGCCCTGGCGCCCGTTAGGATCGCCCACTGGGTGTCCTCATCGCTGTTCGTCTCCCGGCCTCGGGTCAGCGCGCACAACGAGGGGGTGCACTGGTACTCCAAACTCCTTTACCAGCTGGGGACGTGGCTCTTGGACGACCACTCGATCCATCCACTGGGGATGTCAGCATATCCAAGCTGAAAATCCCCCGCCACAGGAACAAAATCAGACTCAAATAGGACCCTCGAACTATCCAGTAGAATGACATATTAAATAATAATAATGATCTTAAAATTAAAAAAAAAAAAAAAAGAAAAACGAACAAAAAGGCCCCAGCGGAGTTGGGATATTTATTTCAGTGACTTTTCCATGATGCGTCCCCTTTCAATGAATGAATGGAGCCTTAAAAATAATCCTCTTTGAATAATTTATTCTCATGTGAACTCTGCTGCTGCTGTCACAGAAATGGATTGTGAAACGATGCGAGCAGCAAATTGTGCATAATCTATTTTTGTATATCTCAACTACAAAAAGCAAAAAGATTTGAAAAAGAAGAAAAACAACAACAAAAAAAATATAAAAATGAATAATAAAAAAATAAATAAATAACTGGACAGAGAAGAAGATCACTATACATGTGCAACTGACTGTTATATTTTGGGGGTATAGAACAAACTTTGCGGGGTTCCATAAATTATATTTTTATACACAGAAATGTAAATTAGATTTGCTGCCGAATCACATTTCGTTATTTGAAATAGTGTAAGATATGAGAATATATTTTAATTTAAAAAAAAAATACAGTAGCTTGGAAAGTATTGGAATTCTTGTACTGCTATTTGTTTTATTTTATTATTTTTGGTGTCATGTCTGCATTTTATGCTTTTTTATGTGTGTGTGTGTGTATGTTTCTATTTTTTTTTCTGTTTTCTTCAGAGGAAATGAACATGTCAAAAAAAATGCAGATTTTGACAGTTCAGTAACCATTAAAGTAGTACTGAAGCAACTTCGTTAAATAAATTAATAAGTAACTCCTGTAAATGTACTAAAATGTTATTTTTGTTTTTTTTTCTTTTCATATTTTGTAATAGGGACATAGTTTTCTATGTATAGAAAATGACCTGCGGCAGATGCACATGTCTGGATAGTCTCTACCATACCAGTTAACTTTCATAACAGGGCGATGTGTCAAGAAATGTCTAGAGTTTATTATTTATATGTTTATTACAAAAATGAGATAAAGAAAATCTTCAAACTTGCAGTTGTCTTTGTCTAAATGAGTTCCACTTAAGAAAATCACCACATAAAGAAGATCCCCCCCCTCCCCGAAAGCTCGTAAGTTATCTTTATTGTACAATTTCCTATTTGCACACTGTGTGGCAATACTGAACAAGAATCTGGCGTTTTGAGTTCTAACTGGATTATTTGAATTATTGGCGGAACACTCAAGAACAAAAAATAAAAACACACAGAGAGAGAGAGAGACACAGAGAGTGAGACGAATATTGCGCTTTGAACTGCCTTTTGCGTGCTTGTGAAATGTTGAGAGCCTATGTCAAATTTAACGAGCTCTGCCCTCTGCAAATAACTTCCCCAACGTGCAGACAGATTAAACAGGAGCGTGTTTGTTGTGCCACCGGTGTCGGCGGCTTCAGGTCAAACACGGGCTGCAGGAAATATAGTCCCAAAATCACAGCTTCACTTAGTCTGAGCAAATCTCCGTAATCCTCCGCTATTTTCATACAGACTTATAGTACGCGTTTAGCGCTTAATGGAGAGCTTTCAAGGTGCATCTTGGGTGAAAATTGATTCCAGCGCCAATTTCTTGCACGGTGGCTTGGAGGTTATTAGTCAGTACAATGGTGACACCGTGTGGTAAAATAGTGGTACTGATAATTGGAGAATGTTGAACGCGCTGAAGCAAAAAAAAAAAAGAAAGAAAAAAAAGGCACAAATATACATGATTTAACAAGAAATGTTTGCATGACAGAAATAATTTGCGTTTAGGTTTCTAACATAGTTTTTTTTTGTTGATCAAAGGTTAAATCCACTTTCACAAAATCCACTTTTTTTTACAATTGAGAACTTTAAAAAAAAAAAAAGCAAAGAGAAAACTTCTCCATAAAATGGAGTTCCAAATTTATTAGTGAGAGTCAATGTCTCGACTCTAACTCCTGATCAGATCACCAGAATAACAAGAACCTGTAAAAGTGGCTGGACTGCAGAGCCTTAGCGATAGCCTCAGCATCGACGTGGCTCTGTCATGTGTCTAAGATCCCTTCTCATTGAGAGGAGATCCTGGGTTAGACCAAGAACATAAACCAGGCACCATATATACATTTTCTGACCTGGACACATCCCTTGGGGTCGCCTAGAATGGACTGGAGCTTGTCGCAGGGGAGAGGGATGTCTGGGTTACCGACCTGGATCTGTCAGCCATGTGACCCGGTCTGGATAACTGGGAGGCTGACTGAAATAAAACCCTTTTGAGGAATTTGTTCAAATTACTTTGAGTAGCCTTTCTTTGAGATCATTCAACAGATTGCCTTAGATCCAAATGAAATACCTGCAATAAGACGAAGTGCCTCATTTGAATGGGATGGGGCAGGAAGCAGTGTAGCAGTCTGGTGCTCCTCATAGCAGCAGACAGAAAAAGCTGGTGCAGATGGTCTGAAGAGTTTGACAACGCTCAGCTTTTTTAGTCCTTTCTGAAACTTATCTCACACTGAGGTTAACGACACTTTAATAGTCCTTTCAGATGGTGGTGTGGTGTATGGACGTCTCAGTCGTATATGCAGCCATCACAGGGTTGAGTCTCAGTCTGTTGACCTTTGTCTCAAGTCTTCCCCCTCACTCAACCCACTTTCTTGTCAGCCGACTGTCAAATACAGACCACTAGAGTAAAAAAAAAAAAAAAAACTAACGTGATGAATTTCAGTCAACAATTTGCACTAAAAGTTGAAACAGAAAAACTAGTAACCCTAAAAGTGAATTAGAACATTGTGGGAATTAGGAAGCTTTAACCATACAGATTGTAAAACTGACACAAAAAGTCATCCATCATTGAGCTTTCAAATGTTTAAAAAAAAAAAAAAAAGGGCCAGCAAACCTGAATTTCTGAGCACTGTTGCAACATGAGCAGGAATTCCCTTTTCTTCTCCCACATTGTGTTGTCGTGTTGATATTGTGAGGTGGAAACTTCACAATATGGAGACAAAGCGGCCCATCTCTGCCGGCGCCGTGACCTTGGGTCCCCGTCAGATACAAAAGCGTCCGCGCAGGGCAGCATTCCTCAGAGCAGGTAAACAGAGCCTCCTCTAATCCCTCTGGGGGCCCTCAGTCTGCCAGGGCTCAACAACCGCTTTTACAAACGCTGACATTCGCAAACATGAACAGTCTGGCTTTGCTGGAAAACAAAACTCCCAGTTTCTGCAAATGGTGGTGGCTGGCTTGGTCCATCAAAAGTCCTTTTTTTTTTTTTTTTTTTTTGCTCTTCTGTGGCGGCAGAGGAGTGGTGAGTTAGAGGGAAATGGACAGCATCAACAACCCGGTACACTTCAACAATAATTGGACAGAAGTCCGGTTGTTTTAGTCATTTTGCAGTTTCAAAATGACTGAAACAACCCCAACAAATAAAATATATAAATACTACTACACCAAAAATATTACTAAAGGTCTCATCTCTTCCTCAGATAAATTAGAGAATGTTAATTTATCAAAAGAATATGCAATAAAAAAATTAAAGGCATGACCGCAGCTCCCCTCACCATCTTCTGCAGGAACCTCTGGCCCGAGTAGTACTATGTGTGGCTTCCTTTAGGGTAGGCATGGGAACCGTATGAGATTCCCAGTGTGAATATCATGAACACCAGAGGCTGAACACTGCGCACTCACTGAAATGACACCAAGACTCAAAACGACAGTTTAGGTCAAGATCTATTTCCTTTTGCTTAAACTTGTCAATGGAAGTTAGTAAAGTGCGACTTTAATAAGAGTGGCTCATGGCATTTTTCTACAAACCACGATGCATTATTCATGACCAATAAATGACCAAACCAGACTTTGGACATAAGAGAAAATCTATGAAGTCTGTGGTGCAATCAGAAAGTTCATTTTCCCACTTCTACCAAATAACAAGGACTTTCAAGTTGCATTGCTGATCTGCGAATCGTATTAACTTTAGTGTGATATGGTGAATTTGGCAATAGTTTAAGGTTCTTTGACTGGTCAGCATGATCAGAAAAATGCAACAATTTAATTCATGTAGATGTCTTTCACCCAACTGACCAGCAGCCTCACAGCTGATATGCAAGCTGTGAGGCCTCCAAGCAAAATGTCATTTTAAAAAATCTAAGCCAATTCATGTTGAAAATCATGAAAAAATATGATTAAAGGAAAAAAAAAAAAAGGAAATATGTACAGCATTTTTATAATTTGATTAGCGAACCAACAAGTATAAAAGCAAGCTATTTACTTATTAAATCCTTTCTACCAAAAAATCCAATCTCCCCCCAAATTAGTCAAGAACACATTTGCTGTGTCAAGTAGTTTTATTTTCCATCTTTGCGTTCCAACGTAACAAATCACAGCTTTTATAGAAACATTTTGCAAGTTCAAATGTACATAACTGTAGAAGACTTTCCATATTCACAGCATCAGAACAAACGGAACAATAATTTCAGACATAATCCTGGTCATTTCACATTTGAAATATCACTCAGGGATGTAGACACAACGTGACGCTTTGTCAACATTTTCCATCAAAACTCCAACATGTTGGATTTCTTTCGTCACCGTTTGATGCAACATACAGTTCGACATCAGGAGTCCATAGAGGCTTCCGTTAAAAGAGTTCGACCAAACAGTGATTGTCAAGAAGCTTGGAGGACGCTTTGGTGCAGAGATAGCCATAAAGCGGCTCTCTCTAGAGTTACGCGTCTGCTCTGCGAGCCCAGAAGTCGTCACATAAGTGGAAACCTCCATCCACAGGGCTAACAAACAATGGTAATCCAGGCAGGCCAACTTGCTGCAATTCACTCAACAACAGAGGTGTGGAAGGAAAGATGAGAAATGGTCAAGTTTGTGTACCGTGAGTAAGTAGAAGAGCAAAGGAAAGAGGAGGCAGTAACAAAAGATCAGCTGAAGCTTTTCAGGGGAAAAAAGGTCAACAGAAAAACCTTCATTCTGAGCCCAGGAACTGAACAGCTGAAAGAAAACCCCGAGTGTTAAGCATATGAAACGGCATTAATGAGACAGGAGTGTCCTTGGTCCATCAAAGTGCAGCATTATTCTGTTGAAGATAAAGTGCATGGATTTAATTCAGACATTACAGACAGTACTAAATGCAAAACATATTCGCCTGTGTGACTAAAACAGTACAAGAAGCGGATCGTACCAAAGACTAGGAATGTGACAGAGAAGAGCCGACTACATACAATAAAAAAGTTAAACTGAATGGGAAAAAAAAGAAAAAAAGTTAATAATTATGCTAGGTTTACAGGGATCAACAAAGTCTAAAAACTGTTTATAAAGTTTGTACAAGACAAGCCTATGTTCAGAGGTAAGGAACAGAATCTGACAAAAAACCAAATGTATTGCTTTTTTGTTTTGTTGATAAAGCAAATCTACTGGTTTAATTCTAAGAAAACAAGGCCTTGAAGAAAACCAAGGCAATTTTAGAACAAGTAAAATTAACACGTACCTCCAGTGAAACAAAACTGTTTGTTACTTTATATTGCTATCATGCTTGAAATAAAAATAAAAAAATTAATTTAATTTGAATAGGTTTTATCAGCTTCAACTTCCCCTTAATACGAATAAACAGAAACAATCTGATATTACTCTAATTTTAAGAGTATTATCAGATTTTTAAACATTACACAGACAAAAAATAAATAAAATCCACAAATAATCCTAACACGCAGTTGTATTGACTAAATAGTAAAAATGACCAAAGGGAAATCTGTTTGTGATCAGAATAAACAACTGGGCATTTTGAGTTAGGCCTGCCTATCCTGCTTGTGACAGCAAGAACACTCTTCAGTGTTAAAGTTGTTACTGAGAGAAGAAGGCAAAGGCTAAGCAACTACGTTCAGCATCAGCGAGATGAAGTCAGGAGAAGCGAAGAATCGCAAGAAGATATTTAAAAGGAAACTATTTTCTACAGCGTGTTGACAAATGTCTGAGCTACTTTCAGGCGGCACGAGTGAAAAAGAGCGCAACTTTCAGCAGATAACAGGAAGGCTTTGACAGAGTACAGCAAAGACGCTCAATTTCATTCTTTAGAACCATCAACTTGGGATTGTTAGGGAACATACTGGATTTGAAAATGGGAACCCACAAACGCTACGGTTTTTGTGATGCTAACCATGCTAATGCCCAATGCAGTATCACAGTCTAAAAAGTTAACCTTTAAGTAGTAAAACCCTGTGTCACAGAACTGAGACGTTGCCATTTTTAAATGACTCATGTTTGCAACACTATTAATTCATCTACTTTAAATACAAGCATGCTGAACTAGCAGCGAAAAATACATTTTACTACATGCCAGGTCATTTATATGGTCACTCAGGCTTAAACCGCAATAAGTGCATCTTTAATGGATGGGATCGATCTGGAAAAAAAACATACAAGAACATTAATATGAAGATTACAGCAGATCTTCAGATCATCTGGATCCCGAGGCCTAATACAAAAACAAACAGTAATACATTAGTGGTTCTGAGCATCCAATTACATTACATCTTTGACCAAAGCTGGCATAAACCTTCTGATCATCAATTAATTACTGATAGAACTTCTTAATAAAAGATCAGAGGAAAAAAATAAACAAAAAAAAAATGCACGAAGTCTAAGGTCTGATTAAAAGAAAGTGGCTGCTAGTTAAACAGCTCTCTGCAATATTTCGTTAATATGCAAAAATTACTGCATCAAGTTCAACTATTCACAGTTTGTATGCAAGTGATTCTTCATTGTAAAGTACAAAAGATTCAACGTGAATCTGTGCTTAGAATTATAAAGACATAATGTCTTATAATATTGTCATTATGAGCAGCATTGCTGATACTTGTTCCAAATCCACAGGATTTACTAATAATACCTTAAGAAAAATCAACAACTTAAAACACAGGAACATGACACATATAAAGAAAAAAAATCTCTAAAATAGCTCAATTTAAATCAAAGAGAATGAAACACACTGACGTCAGTTCAGACACAAAGTATAACTTAAATGTAAAACTTCTTGTTTACAAGAAGGAATTAGCAACATATGGCTTCATACCCTCAGTTACTAAGATCTCAGTGCAGTATCTTCATGAATGTGCAGCTTCTTTAAAAAAAATAATTTCAATTAAACCCAAATTAGAAAGGAAATATCACTAAAAGAGTTTACCGCACATGCAGAATGGTCAGATGTAAACAAGAACTTGTAAACAACAAGATTGTAGCTTAAGACACAAAATAAGGATCTCCATTTGGGGTGTCATCCAGATAAGCAGCCAAGGGAAAGTTTTATCAAACTATCCAGCATCCATATTTTTAGTACTCCAATTTTTCATCTATCCTCATTTCATCTAAATTATACCACGGTAAAATTATGCAGGCTTTGTTTTATGAGGCTGCACATCAGGATGTCACCAAGGTAAAATCTGAACGTTAAAACGTCTAAAATACCTGATCAAATCAGTGCAAAAATGGACAATGAGGTTGCTTTTTTTTTTTTTTTAAGCCTAGCTCTTAAATATTTAAACCTAAGGAATATTCTTTTAGAAATGGTTTAATCCTGAAGTAGTAAAAATCTTCCATGTAAATGTACGACACGTTGGTGAATACCCACAAACTCACAGCTTCTGTGAAGTACAAAAGATTAAAATATAACACACATATAAAGAGACGTCGTTATAAAGGCACCAGACACATGAACATCACACATAACCAAGCACACATCTTTGAGCTAAAGTTTAACCGGCTTCACATACCAGCATGTTTACGGTATATTGGCCATGTTTTTATTAGCATTTTTTTTTTTTGTTCGTTTTCCTTTAAACGTTTGTTTTTTTTTCCACTCATGAACAGAAATTTGTGTCCACTCAATTCTCATAGTGACTCTAAAATAGAAACATACCACTTGTAAAAAGGATTTCTCTCTCTACAAATTAGCTCAGCCTTTACATATAAAAAAACTAACTTGTTACAACTTGACTAACACAAGGAGAGGAAAGGAATAGTCAAAAAAGGATAAATTAAGAGCAAACATGTCTTGCCTACTTGTATACAGGACTACTGGAAGTTTAATGGTTGCTCCCTCAACATTTACTACGAATAATATTTAAATGTCACCATCGCCAGTGATATTTTTTGCGGAATACATAAAAAAAGTGTAGTGTAGAAAGAAAGAGGGAAATGAAATGAGTTTAAATGTCAATTGAAATGTCACAGAAAACCCGTTTATCACTGATTTACATATTACTATATAAAAAGACAGAAAAACTTGGAAAAATATGTGTCATAATAAGTAATGGGGAAATCTGGGAAATTTCCCAATAGCTTTTAACTGAACTACTTCAGCATGTTCAGACGAGTGTTTGTGTGAATTCAATTTATAGAACAAGGTTTGCAGTTAAATTTCTTTGACTTTTCTTCTAATAGTGTTAAGCAGCGACAATGATTTCAAATCCGAGTAAACCACCCTGCTCAGTTATAAGGCACCAACCAATCAGATGACTTCAAAATATTAGATCCTTTCTCTGGCGTAAAAGAAAAAAAAAGAATAAGGAATGAATGAAAGCAGTTTTTTCTCCCAAAGCAATTAAAAAAATTATTCTAAATATAGCACTTGCCAACTATAAGAAACCAAGTCACTTTGATAATAATAAACTATCTATTTTTGGTACAGCTCTGAACTTTTGACAAGTACATAATCTGACAAACAAACAAACCGCATGTCAAAAGAAAACATTTATCTCCAACACCTTACAGTCAACAGCTAAAAGACTGAAACACATTCAGAACAAAAATAAACAGAAATTTTTTAACCTTTAAATCCAGAAGACTCTGAGGAGAACCAGAAAGCCTAAACGGTATTTACAAACTCCACAGAGTGCTTGGCACTCTGAAAACTAAACCATATAAGGATCTCTGACTTCAGCTGCAGCTACAGTAAACATCCAATCAGCATCCGGGTCCCTTCTGTCCCTGCATGAAACATCCCCACTAGATGGCGCCACTGGCCAAAATAAAAAAACCAACCTGAGGATAAGCTTAGGCTGAAACCAACAATGCAACGAAAGAGATAAAATACTGCCATCTACAGCAAGGGAGTAAAAATGACTTCTCCCTGCATGAAACCGAAGCATAAAATAAACATACCATGAGGTGTTTTTAAAGCTGAATAATAATCAAGTGTCTTTTTAAGTTTATTATAAATAACTCAATGAAGAGGGTAGCAACCATTAATTATCCCATGATAGATTTTACCGTGTCCTTTTCAGATGGGGGTTGGGGGGAAAGAAAGTTCAAACATCGAGGGATGAGTCACTGTTTAGTGTCTCTTCAATGCTATTTTAAAACTACAGCCACTTTGCAGGCAGAATCAAACACATGCATGCACACGGTTATTGTCTTTGTGGTTCACTTGTCCAAGCCGGAGGGAGATGAATGATGAAATCTGTGGCGAGACGACGAGGGCGTTGAAGAAACAATCCTGTACCCACGTGGAGCAGAGCTTTGCACGAGAGACTCCCGACCACAGCAGGAGAAAGAGACCCTTCGGTGGATCTGCTGAGCTCCTCAGCCATCAGTCAGCGACACATCAATGTGGGACAAATCAATCATGTGCCTGTGTAGCAATGGTGATAATATTGTTTGTACCACAGACTGCTGAGAGACTCTGTACGTGACATCATCACAGGCTCTATCAGGACCGCTAATCATTTCATTATGTAAACAAAGATGAAAGGAAGGTGAGTATTGATTACCTATGGAAGCTCATTTGGAAACTCGCAGCATGCTGGGGATTGGAAAATTTGGCAATAGCCTTTCTCTGCTGCGGCATCATTTTGAACATCTGCAGGAGACAGAGAAGGAACGAACTGAATAGAGAGAGAGAGAGATACTCATCCAATACATAAGAGAACGTGGGGGTGGTGGGGCCAACTGGGATCATTTATTTACTAACTTCCAAATCAACCCAACAGAGGGCGCTAAGAGATCACATTTCAACACATTTCTACACTGGTGGAGAGAAAATACTCATATTTTTTTCACCAAGCATCCATGTTTTTACTGGTGACAGACCAAACATAGTAGAGCAAAACAGAAAAAAAAGTGAAATTAAATGATTAAGAATCTACAAAAGCGTGACATGCACTTATATTTGATGTGTCTGAGGAACTGAACTTTTTTTCCCCCCTTCTTTTCCGAAAAGTAACTCAAGCTCAGTCAAAATAGACAAAGTATTTCTGTGAACATCAGTTTGTAATCTTGCTACGGAGGCCCCATTTACACAAAGCTGCTCTTTAGTGAAACTAACGTTTCTGTTGCGATCCAGCCGTTGTGTTACACATTCCCGGTGATCGATTCGAGTCTCTGACACGATCACTTTTTGAAACCAGTTTTCAGAAACAACTCCTGCAGAGGTGTGAAGCACTGTGAAAGAGCACTTGCCCAGAAAACATGGCTGTGGAGTTTGCCTATGCCAGCAAGGGCGAATAAAAACGAGTGATAGCGTTGTACTCTATTGTGCCACGTTACTTGTTCAGCTTAATACAACTTCTGTCAAAAAATACATACAAATTACACAAAAACTTGGTTCACTGGAGACGGGTAACTGTTTTCTAAATGATGTGAAAGCTAAGACGACATGCTACAATCACAGAGCCAAATCGTGGCCTGGCATAACAACAAAATACCATTCAAGGTGTCTAAATGAAGAATTTGTCCCAAATCAAGATCCATATTTGGTAAATACTAACTGGACAGGGAGAGGGCAACAATGGCAAAAATTGTGATCTTGAGTTTCATCACAATTTCCCTATGTAAAATATATGTCCTTATATATAAGCATATAACGAATAAGAGCACTTCAACATAGAGAAAGTGCTCTGTAGATCCCTTCTTTGCCAGATCATCAACACAATATAAGGTGCATTCCATCTTTCAATCAGCTTTGAACAGTTTCCCTGTTTTTGAAAAAGAAAAGCAACCCCACAGCATAATGCTGCCACTGCCATTGAAGTGTTTGTTTTATACTGAAATTTAGCCTTTCACCTAAGGACTCGCCTACTTTGGCATGATTGCTTTTACTTCAAAAATTGCCCTCTCCTAGCCACTCTTTTTATCAGAAGGGTTGTTCCGTCAAATAAAACCCACATCAACGAGATTGGTGTTTGTGGCTAAAACTAAATCAGGAAAAGTTTGCAAAAAAAATGTATTTTAAACTTGAGCCTTTCTATAGATGTGGTGTGTCCTACCTCTATGGGCCCGATGGACATGAGGAGGTTCTTGAGCTGAAACTCAGTGGTAGATGTGGAGAGGCCCTCGATGCACACAGTGCTGGGTTCTTTCTCTGCTCCTTTCTGGCTCTGCCTGGTGGGCAGCGGTTGACCCCGTCCCACCGGACCGGCCCCTCTACCTCGACCCCGGCCCGACACGACAACCTAAACCAAGCAGTGAGCAAAAATAAATAAAACAAGGCTTGGGGGGGCGGGGGGGAATCTAAACTCTGCTTTCGTCAAAGATGCGTTTCTTTGCGCAAAGGTACGTTTAAAAAAACGTCACACATTTTTCCTCTTGTGCCTTTCAGACTTTTAACGTGATTGACTCATCATAAATCTACACAGAACATAAACGTCAGAAGATGATGCCAGGCTTCATGACATATCTTCATATGATCTTGTGTGAGAGAGAGGTACGTTTCCCCTGGTGCAGAAAGAGGAGGAGGTGGAGGAAATATGGTTATGAGTGTGTGTGTGTGTATCTGGGGGTTGAGGGAGCATAAAGGCAGAGCAGCCATGCAGGCGTAGTGGTGGCTGCCTTACACTGTCAGCATCTGCGAGTCTGGAACCAGTGACAAGAGCCTGGTGGTGACATGTGTGCGCAGCGGCCAGGGGAGATGGAGGATCCCTGCTTGTTCTGCTGCTTTCAGCCTGTCAATACTCCTGAACCTGGCGCACCGGTCTGTCCCGCTGCATGATTGCTACATCTACCCGGCGCCGGTGTAATCACTTTTTACAGGAGACGTTTTGGCTGGGAGGTGCCATGAAACACGAGTTTACTCTGGTAATAAATACATTACAGGTATAAAAAAAAAATAATTCTTAGTGTCCTAAAACAAAAGAGACAGAGACAGAGAGAGAGAGAGATCTCTTTCATGTCACACCCTGCTTTGCTGTGCGTCTCCCGAGCCCCCGCGGCTAGCCTGCGGTGTTCCACCTGGTCCCGCTTGCTGCTGTCCCATCATGGTCACCACCTTCCTCTGGATGCCCTGGTTGAGTGGAGGTGCTTGCCAGGTGCCTTGCTGCTGCGCAGGGCTGCTGGTTGCCTCGGGCCCCTTTCCGCTCTGAATTGGAACAATGGGGCAGGGGGAAAAACACTGAGTCACTATCCAAATTTTGCCTGTCTTTATTTGTGTGCAGCCCCAACATGAAGTATTTGGCCAACATTTTACACAGCAGCATTTGTCCTCCCATTATTCCAGAGCAGGATAATTCTGTGTTCTCTCAAAGACGCACAGCATGTAGTAATTGTAATGCCAGTTTTATTAACCAATCAAAATGAGTTCCTAATATTATAACCTGCATATAAAAAAACAAACGCATAATTTTCTTTCCATTCCACTATTTGCACTATTTGTGTTTGTCTGTCACGTAAAAAATCCCGATGAAATACATTGAAAAGTTCAAGGGGTATTAACACTTCTGCGAGGAACTGTATATAATTGACCAAGGGTTGTGAAAGGAGCTCCACAAAAGAAACTAAATATCTGCAATCACTGGAACTGGATTTCCATCAGCCACTCTGCCGAGAATAAAGATCAACCCAACAAGGTGATGGTCTCATTATCAAATAAAGTCACAGCTCCGCTGTTGACATGCGGCGAGGAATTGAAGGTCGTCCCTTCTCCGACTCTGCAGAAAGATGTGACAGATCAATACACGGGAAGAAAAGAGCCGCTATCTCTGACCTGTCCCCAGCGGAGAGTAAATGGATTAATCCCTTCTATAGAAATCACAGCTCCTGATTGCGCCCATCAAATGCTAAGCTGCATTACACTGAAGCGACAGCAGCTCGATGTGTATCCCATCCCTCCCCCCACTTCACGCACAACCATTTTCCTGAGCTTTTGTGTTTTGCACTGCTTTTGTGTTACCTCTGATGAAAATATAATTTGCCTCTTATCTCTGTGCCTAAGCTATACAAATCCAAAATCCTCAAAAGTGGCAACTTTCTTACACAGGTATTATGTTATCCCCCCCTTACACCTTCAACCAAGAAAGATTAATTACAAGGGTCTTGGATTGGCATCTATTGTTGCCTCACACCTGAGAGATGGGTTGATATGAAAAGCAACTGAGGGATGACAGAGAGGAAGAGGGAAGGGGAATAAGAGGAGATAACATTGTCAAGCTCTCGTTGATGACAGCAGAACAATGCAGGAGGGAATCTTCTTCGCTCTGCAACTTATGAAGCTTTTGGTTTTCAACCACTTTTCCTCCACTTCAGATCCTCCTACATTTTTTCCCCCCTATAAGGTTCAGGAAATCAGATGGCTCTGCACGTGGTTCCATTAACACAGTGACACCCTGTGAACTTCATCTGCAGCCAGTCTGCAATTTTACCGCAGCTGCTTCATCCTAAGGGATGAGGGGCTGAAAGCGGCTTATTTCAAATAGTATCACATCCCACTGACATGTCTCTTCAATGATGAGTATTAATGCTCAACATGCATCCCCTTTGTCATTGTTCAAAAAAAAAAAAAGATTAGTGTGCAATTAGAACAAAGCAGTAAGTTAACATAAACCTTCAAGTTTTTTTTTTGTCATCTTACAACTACACATTTCAATGTATTTTATTGAGACTTTATACAATAGCTCAATAGAAAATGTGAATAATTGTGAAGCAGGAAGAAAATTGTGTGTTTCATAGATTTAACAAATAAAAATCCAAAAAGTGTGGCATGCACATATATTTAACATGCTTTACTTTGACGGCCCTCAATAAGATTCCAGCTATAATTTCTCTCAGTATAAACCCTGCTGTTTTCTGAAGGCCTGAGCGGCTTGTTAGAAAGCATTAATGAATGAACTGCATCATGAAGACTACAGAACACAGCATGCAAGTCAGGGATAACGTTGCTGGTAAATATAAAGCAGCATTAGATTATAAATCAGTAACCCAAACTTTGGACAGAGCTCAGTTCAATCCATCGTCCAAGAATGGAAAAGGTATGGCCAAAATGTCCATCAAACTATGCACAAGAAATCCATCATCAGGACAACTACTAGTGCAATACACTAACATAGCTTTTATTTAAAAATAGCAAAAGGAAGCAATGGCTAAAAATTGAAGAAATCCATAAGATTTACAGTTTACAGTTTGCCACACGGTAAACTAAAACCGTGGAAGAAGCTTATTCTGTCTGATCCGACCAAAACTCAACCTTTTGTCCCACAAATGGTCTATGAATGGCTGAAAACTGTAATTGCACATCCTGAACTCATTATCCTTATGGTAAAGCAAGGTAGCAGCTGTGTCATGCTATAGGGATGGTTTTTTTTTCCAGCAGAGACAGAGAAACTGATTAAAAGCTAGATGGAAATTAATCCTGGTATGCGTGTGAACACAAGAATGGTCAAGTCAAAGCACAGAGCTGGAATCTCTGGGAGAATTTTATAAGTATGTTCACGCCAGCTCTTTTTAGTCCGCTTTAATCAAACGCTGGTTCGTTTGTCCAGAAAGTCCAATGTGAATGCGTAATTAAACCCAGGTTCGGTTCCGTTGAAGTGAACTAAGGTGTGTTTTGAAAGCACATGTAGATGCAAGTGAACCGGAGATCGCTCCATAAGCAGGAATCAGACGAGAGAAGGGCATTCTGGGTAAATACAACCTAAACAAACATGAGTGTCTAGAGCTAGAGGGAGAAATGAGTCATGGGCTTTTGCCAAACACAAAAGAGAAATCCTACAACCACTAAAATCTGACCCAACTCCATTTTTAATTACTTTTTGTGAAGAAGGAAGTTGCCCTTTTTTGTCTTCTTCAGAGGTTTTCATTTTGTGGATCTTGGTGCAGCACCACCACAGGTGAGGGGGTGAACAGTTTTTCAAAAGGTTTGGTTCTTTTGACAGTGCAATGTGAAAGCAAAACCGCACCAGCTGAAAATAAAACAAAAGTTGCTATTTTGGTCCCCAATCGAACAGCGTCTACCAGACTATCGTGTCAAAATAAAACAATGACGTTCACTATGCAGTATGTTTGAGATATTTTGCACAGAAGAATGAGCAAGAATTTCAGTCTGCAGATGCGCAACACTGTAAAGATATGCCTAATAAGACTTGCAGCTGTAATCGACCCAAAAGGTGGTCCCATAAAGTAATGACTCAGATGTGTTCAACATCACTTAACACACCCTGTGTCACTTTGCAAATATTGACAAAGTTGTTCAATCAAAAAAATAAAGCATGGGATTGTAACATATCAAAACGTTTAAAAAGTTCAAAGGATATCAATAGTTTTGAATTCCAGTGCATCAAGAGAGTAAGAAATGGCATTCTTGAATATCTTGTTATTCTTATTTTGCCCATCTGTCTTGAAAAGAGGATATCAACCTTTTGAAAGCAGAGCCGAGGAATCTCCAACTCTACAGATAAATGTCAGACTGATCTTTTTTTATTAATGCCACCAGACTTTCTGAGTTCCAAGAGCTAAAAAGTGTGTAAAGACATTGAGGCTTAAATACCAGCTCCCAATGCTTAATAGAAGATACCAAAATGACACAGACATCACCATGTCATTCTCATAGGTTAGATATCAACTACATAACAAAATAGACAGTGAGAGGGAATCAATGGCATTTCCTTCCCCTGTTATGCAGTTTCCCTTGTGGGTAAAATCTACAGCAAAGGATCAAATAAATGTCAGACACAAAAGAAGGTGTCAAATAAAAATGAAATCCTGAGCTCACCGGTCCTGAAAGTTTGACGACTCTGACTTTCTGTGGCACCTGCTGGGCTTCCACACCTGAATTTTTCACTCGCTGCATCACAGTTCTTTTCGCCCCAGGTTTAGGTCCTAGAGTCTGAGCTGGGCCTTGCCTCACTGAAGGAGGGGTGTTCTTTTGAGGAACTTGAGCGCCCGGTTTGTTTGCACTCTGCAAAGAGCTGTTTCTTCTTTGTTGCTGGAGTGGCTGCTGCTGCTGTTGCTGCTGCTGGTTCTGTTGGGGCTGCTTCCACTGCTGCTCAGGACCTGAGCCGGGGGTCTGCTGCTGTTCCTGTGGGCTCCCTTTTACCATCTGCAGGCGTGACTTGACGTTGGGGCGTGGGGCAGGGATCAGGGCAGGAATGCTAGGAGGCATGGCACTGTCCTGATTAGGATTAGTTAATGTGTGATTTACTGACTGTTGTGGCCTCTGAGGAACCGGCCTCTGCTGCTGGTGAGCCTGTAGTTGTTGCAGGTTTTGTTCTTGCTGCTGCGGTTGTTGCGGCGGTGGTATTACTTGCTGTGGTACAGGGTGTTGCTTTTGCTGATTTGGTAGTGAAGGTTGAGTCTGTGTAGGAGTAGAGTCCTGGTTTTGTGTGTTTGTCTGAGCGTTGAGTCTCTCCAGCAGCTCCTTCTTCCTGACACCAGCCTGCATCTGCCGCCGCAGCTCCTTCCTCTTCAGGATCTCCTCTCTCAGACGCTTCTGCTCCTCGATCTTCAGACGGTACTGCCGCGTCTCCTCGTCTTCGTCAGGGTCCTGCAGCATAAAAAGCATGTTGCAAAAGGTGACTTCACAGTAAAAAAGGGGCTGCTCAAAGAATAAAAAAAATCATAATTGTAGTCAATTTTAAAATCACAATTATATGCCATAGTTATTTAATGGGGTTGATGCATCCTATATTTATCGCACTTGAAAACAAGATTAAAGTTTTTTTCCCAACATTATGTTAAATTGCATCTTTTAAGGCATGGCTAATTTATTTTACTCCAAAGGGATTTTACATAATTGGAGAACGTTGAAGCCCTATCTATTCACAGATTTGTCTGTGGAACGCAATTCCAAATTACTCATGGAAAATCTGAAATATTCTAAAAAAAATTTTTTTAAAAAGTGCATATTGGGAAACTGAAATATATAGAGAAAACGCTACTTGACGTGCTATTGGCTGGAGTTTACAGAGCAGTAAATCCAGGAGTACCATTTATTAATATGCATTAACATACACAGTTTATGAATACTGTAGTATATTTGGTGTTGAAACATTAAAATAGAAGTTTTCATAGTGGTGGTTTCAAATATCCAAACATTTTAACTATTTGTGGTCCCAAATCCCCACGAATATCAGAAATCCACTGTACAAAACATTCACCTCAACTTCCGCTACTTAGAAAAAAAATAAAATGCTCGAGCTCACTTCTGAATCAGCAGAATTTCCCTTTTCTCTGGTTTAAAATGTGTAACATTTAGACAATGTGGAATGGATTACGGTGAACCGCTGGTATTCACTCGGATCACTAACAGTATTGGCCAGATTGAGCCATATTTTTAAATAAATCTAAAATTTAAGGGACTGAACGACTCTACTGTAGCAAGGCACAGTATTTTCTGAGTTAATATGCAGCGCCCCGTTTTAGAGAAGCTTAACAGGGGAAAAACATTTCTCAATTATCTGGACAGTAATTTTTTTTTTTTTGTTCTGGCAGTTGGGTCTGATCCTAGATCACTGACCTGTGGTATTGAGCTGGACCGTGTGTTTGGAGTTTCCTGTTGTTGAGTCACCACCCTGCCTGCTTCCCCAGCCTGTGGTTCAGGCTTCGCAGCTTGGCCTCTTCCTCTGCCACCGCCATACGCCGGCTGAGGGTTCTGCCCCGGACGCATTCCCGGCGTTGTCCTGGCAACAGGGTTGATGTTGGCAGCGGGGGAGGAACTGTTCATGTTTGTGTTAGCAGGTGCTACAGGGAGCTCCCGTAGGTTGCTGTTGCGGTGCTGCATTGGCTTGGAGATGGGCGTGTTCTGGAGACACAAAGAGATTTAATTCAGGTCTTTAATTGCTTTTTATCTACTTGCATAATTTTGGTCTCAAATGAAATTGAGGGGTTCTAACTGAAAAAAATAAATACAATGAAAAAAATACTAAAGGCTAATTTTGCGACACTATGGCAAAACAGAACACTCTGACCAATAATGACCTTCTCTGTTGATCTCTTACCATTCTCTGCCTGTTTGACATGTTCCTCTGTGGGGGGTTCTGAGAACGGGGATTCATGTGCCTGGGGCCACCATGCCCCTGCTGCTGATGGAAAGGATTTTGACCATGATGTGTCATGGAGCGAGGCTCATTGAGATTTATCTGTTGGTGCTGCTGATGGGGCATCTCTTGCCTATGGTGGTGGTGCTGCTGCTGATGTATGGGATGGGGAGATAAAGGATCGTGATGTGGCAGCTGGGAGACAGGGGGGGTGTGCATCAAGCCCTGCAACGGTAACAGAATTCACATTAAAACGAATATATTTAAATCATCTTGAATTATTTCTCTACAACATGTTTATTCGGTAATGGACTGCAAACTTGTGAAATTGTGTTCAACTAATATCATCTGTTTCGCATGGAATACCCCAAGGCTCTGTTATGGGGCCTTTACATTTTTCTGTACATGCTCTGCCTCCCAGGAAACACGATCAGGGAGCAAAATATTTCTTTTGCCTTTTGATGCCCACGGCACCTACTTGTACCCCTCTCTGGAGTCTTCAGATTCCCTATAACTGCTCCTCTTCTATCTAAGTGAAATAACCTAATGGATGAAAAATTCTGTTTGCAAAGCTGGCAAAACTGAAATTTTGTATTTTTGGTCCACCAACTCAGATACCAACTTTGAGGTTCTTAATTCTCTATGCAGGTTTTATGCTGAAGTCTAACTTACTCGTGTGTGTATAGCAGAGAAAAAAAATTTACAATATTATCCATGTTAATTTTTAAAGGTCACACTGCTAAATGATTGGAGTACTTAGTTTTGATCGATTTTTCAACTATTGACCAGAGCTCCCCCTAGTGAGGGAATCCTTGTTGTTATCATATTTGAAATCCAACAACAATTAAGTTAAGCAACAATTAAAGTAAAGTTTACATCAAGCACCAATAAGTAGCATATAAAATAGATACTTGAAGAATGAAATGACAAGTGGGATAATAAGTAGACTATTAAATGCACTATTGACCAAACAGATAAAATCAAAATAAATGCTATCATCACCAAAGGGACCATTTGTTTTGGAGCCAGAAAAGTCCAAATATGATTGACATAAATACAAAAACAACAACATGCATGATAGAACTAGAATACAAACATAGACTATGACACTCTCTGTTTTGGCCAATCAGTTAAAATTATGAATAAGGTTATCCCTAAAAGGGACAAAGGAACATTTTTGCCCATTTGTATTGCACTTTATTAACATGGTTTTGAAAATACCTGGAAATAAATCTTTGGTCAACAAGAATATGTTTGTTTTTTTTGCAACTCTAGTCCTGTAGAGATGGGGAAGCTCTACAAGACTTAGTCCTGTAGTTTTGCTGCACATATTTACTATGCTGTTTAGTTTGGACTTCTGCTTTAGAGTGAGACTCAAATCACTAAATAAAAGTTAAAGCTAAAGCTGACTGAATAAAAAAGGAGTTTATCATTTTCAGAAATATTCTCAATGTCCAATAAAACTATAAAGCCTTAGAATAGACTGTATCTGTTTAGCAGCTGTAAATCAAATTACAAAGTTATCTGTAATCCATAATCTTAACAGCTCTCATGGATTAAAACTGGAGGGCAAAGTGGAGACTTTTTCCTACAGTCATTTAACTTTTCTTTGGTTTTTGAGAAATTCATCTTCAGAAATGACACCAATAAAATCCTACAGAGTCACGATCAGAATCCTTGTCAGTAAGCAAACACGCCTTTGTAGAGTCATATAGAAACTTTTTTCCTTTAATTAATAACTGGAACATTGATCAATACATTTCATGCATCTTTGCTTGATGATTTTGATTATGGCAATTGGCAAAATGTGACATTTACTGCTTGTTTCATAACTGGCTACTCTGCCATGTTGTCTCTCTGTCACACTTTGAATTGGATTGTTACTGAAATGTGCTAGACAAATAAACTTGACTTAAAACTCAAATTTGAGGATATATATGAAGGTCCTTTCAGCAAGACCATTCATAGATTACTGACCTATTTATTTATATCCACCATCAAAAACAGACAAACTTCTCTGGAAGACGAGGCTAAAACCGTACCTTTGTTTTTTGGCATTTCATAGTCTACTTATTATCCCACTTGTCATTTCATTCTGCAAGTATCTATTTTATATGCTACTTATTGGTGCTTGATGTAAACTTTACTTTAATTGTTGCTTAACTTATTTGTTGGATTTCAAATATGATACGACAAGGATTCCCTCACTAGGGGGAGCTCTAGTCTGTTTCTCTTGACAAAATGCACTGGCTCTTGCTAAGTGAGACTGTTTTGATAATAACTTCAAGTTTATGGGAACATAAAAGCTACTCAGAACACTTAACAGAAATTTCAAGCAGAATCAGAGTAAAAATAAGAGAAAGGAATGTCTACCACTTACTCTTCGTTGTACCGGCATCCCAAACTGAACTGGTGGAGGGGGGAACATGTTGCCCTGCTGGCCGAATGGCTGCCGAGGGCTCATGAAAGGCCGGGGCTGGTTTGGGGGACCACCTTGTTGATTCAGGTTCGCCATCCCCTGGTGGCCTTGGTGGGGCGGGAGGTTGGGTCTCGGGGGTTCTCTCTGGAACAGTCCTAATGGGCCCTGGCCTGGCTGGTTGAAGGGCGCTCCGGGAGGGCCGAAGCCCATGTGGGCCTGTACGGGCAGCTGCTGCTGGTGGTGGTGGAGGTTGTTGCCGCTGTTCATCAAAGAGCCGGGCCCCGGGTGATCAAACATATGCTGACCTGGAAACCGCGATGAATCTCCACACTCTGCGGACACACAGGAAAGACAAAGCAACAACAGCTCAGTTTAGTTTGTTTCCTCCCAAAAAGAAGAAATTTCACATATCTTTGCAGCATGAAAAACATCAGACAACTCTATCAGGGTGAAGAGGGGAAACAAGAGCATAGGCTATCAATTTTACATTAACGACGGGTATGAAAAAATCATAAATATGTATGTTTAAAGCCATTTCCAAGGTTCATTCACATGTATATACATACATGCATTTAACATGAGATCTGCTAATACAGCAACACCAGAGAGCTGGCAGCATACCCTCTAGGTATAGAGCTAGAGGTGATGAAGAGAGCTCAATATGCTCTGAAAGCTTCCCAACACTCATCAAGGCTAGACGCTGAGACTCACCTCCTATAAAGAGAGGCTCCCTGTCCTGAGGGCCCTGAGGTGGCTGGTTCCTTAAGGGCTCCATGTGATGAGGCGGTCGCTGGGGTGGACCAAAATTACCCGGCATGTGCTGCTGGAAGTCTCCCAGGCCCTAGGAAGAAAACCCCAGGAAACTCATGAATCATTTCTCCAATCTGGAAACTCAATAATCGAAAAACAACTCTAACTAATAAAGGGAATTTGTGGAGAATTAGACTGGGCAGGGAGAGTGTGAGTAATTGAAGTGCTGGTGTCTTTAAACAGATGTAAACATCAATATGCATGCCAATACCAAAGGAACCCTTCAGCATGAATTCCTGAGCAAACCTGCATTAATATTTCTTGGGGCTTTATTGATATAAATGAAGAGCAGTGTCTAATAAGGAAAAAGTGTTTCGGGGGGGGAATAGGTGGCCTCATCTTTGTTTCAACCACTTCGTCTGGTCGACAGCTTTCTACTCTAAACCCAATCAATTTAACCAAGAAAACCAGATAACTATTTAATCCCTCCTTGGAATTTGAATCCCCCCTCATAACTGTCTCCTTTATTCTTTAAACATCCATCTCTGTTGAAAAATTAACCTCCTATTCAACACGTGACACTTCCACAAATGGGCTGCTTGCCTCCTCTGAGCCTATTGTAAATTACTTAAGATGCTATCAAGGCCTAATCCATCTTTATTCCACTGCTCTATGGAGGTATTTAGAGAGAAGAGGTGTTAAAAAGCAAGGCCAGAGTCCCCAAAACTTGCTTAACATAAAGTTAATCAAAGGGGCTTACGAAGACAGGGGATCACAATGGGGGCACAATCATACTATTCTAAAAGGTCAGACAGACAGGTTTGCACAATGAGGACTCCGGTGTCCATATAATACCTCTCAAATACCACAGCTCATCCTCTCACTTCTAATCCTTGATAAAACAGTGTCTGGAAAGCTCAATATTTGAGTGAAGCTGGTGAAGCTCCAAGCTAAAAAGGCGTAATATAAGCAAATATATTAGAGGAGGCCAAATGTTAAAGCACCCAACTCATTATGAACATCTGATTTTTAACATGATGAGTATTTTTTAAAAGAGAATTTATATTGATTTCTTAGGGTGAACAATAAAGTTGATTGATTTTTGAAGTATTTGAATTCTATGGCAATACATATGCATTGCTATTTTTCCCCTTTCTAACTCAATTTTGTACCTGTAAAGTACATTTTTCATAGCCACTGACTTTAACTTTGGATTATTGGTTTGTTTCTTGTTTTTGCCAAGAATTTCAATGAATTACGGCTATAAAATGTTAATGCAAAAATGCTTAAATGTCATGTGTAATTTGATTGTATGTCATCTGACAGCTTTGTCTTGCACTTCATTTCCATGTATTTTAATTCCAATCTATTTTTGGGCCAACCGTCTGTTAAAAAAGAAATGAGGCAATTCATTCGAGTCATATAATCACAGATTTGCAGCAGAATGTAGAAAATCACTTTAAATTGGTAAAACAAGTCCTGCAATGAACTAACAATTCAGATGAAATAAAAATTGGGGAAAACAAGACAACAGATGGACAGGATGGATGGATCTTCATTTTTTTTTATTTCCCAAACAGAGAAACTAGAGAAACTGCATATTTACAGTAAATCTGTAAGAACTGTGAATTAATCCTATCCATAAACTGAAGGTCTGTGCTCATCTCAAGATCAGTTGATGTCAAAAAAAGCTTTGAAATTGGCACTTTTTTGTGCTCACACAGACAGAATAAAGGTTTCATAAATGTCACACTGCAAGTTAATAACTAAATGAGTCCCAGTCCCAGCAGATTTAGATCTAAACTAATTTTAATTCAACCAAAAGGTTTGTTGATATGAAAACAACAAAAGAGTGTCAATTAAGAAAAAATATGTCTGCATTCATATGCATTTTGGTATGCGGAAAATGTGATGGGATTTTTTCAGTAAGCAAAGAAAAAGCCTTTCCTGGCAATAATGCAATCAAACTATCATTATAAGTGCTGAGCAGCTTTTTGCACCTTTGGTGATAAACTCCAAAACTCCAAAGGCTTTCGGACTTAGGCGCATCTTAAAATTGGGGGAAGGAGGGAATGAGACATGTGACTCATGTCACATGCCTCCTATAAATGGCAATTACAGGGGGGTATGATGGCATCTTTGAAAGCAGGGTTGATTAAGATGGGAGAAATTAAAAGTACAACCGTTTCCAGTTTGATACCTATGAGTACCTACTGTGTGTAGGATATTGATTCCAAAACTCCACATAACCTCGCAATAGAAAAAAGTTTCAACTGTCCTTTTAAAATTTCACAAACAGTCTCAGCCTATCGTTCTACAGTTCACAGTTCTAACATTATTATTAGAGGCAGTGTTGCACAGAAGTCCTGTTAACGTTTGTAGATGCTGACTGTATTTCAAACTGTAACTAATAAACAGCATGGCAGCAAGAAGATGAACTGGCTAGCTTTGTTTTCTGGCCAAGCACAGAAAACAAAGCTGTTGTGACATTAATTCTTTTTCACACACCTCATTAGCAACTCCTTAACAGCCATCAGCATCAGTAGGCATCACCAAGAGACGTGATGCCTCACATCTCTTGGCTTACTTTTCATAGATGGAAGTATGCCAAGCTTCCCTAACCAGCAGATTACAGCGTAGAATAAGGATTCCCAGAATGTAGAAGTGTTTTCAAAACTAAGCAAATAACTATCAAATAAACAGCATTTATTTTTTTTTTTTTTTACAAAATGTTCTTTCAAAGCATTTTTTCCCTCCATATGTTGATTTTTAAAATAAATTAATCATTTTATTGAATAATTTGAAAAAAATCACCACAAATTGGAGTTTCGAGGCTTAAAGATGTGTAGAAACAAATATTCCTAACAAGGGCTTTAATTGGTGTTAAGATTAATATTTCAAAACCTGTCTCCACCTCCAAAGATTTAATGCATTAATACTGGAGGCTATGACCCCCCATTAGTCCAGCCTTTAAACAATTAAATTTGATGGGATGATAATGTATGATAATCATGAGTAATCACATGTCCACTGATAAATGGAGAGTTGCCTGCTGGTGTGTCACCTGCATTTCAAATCATGTCCTTGGCAACGGTAGCCTAAATGTGATTGGCAGCTGGGGAATCCAACATCGTGCTGTTTATCTCCCAACTTGTCTGAATTCTCTTCCCAATGCATCTTCTGCTTTCTGATAAGAGCCCAAACTGTTTTTTTTTTTTAAGCAAGTCTGCTGTCAACATCCAACATGATGTTAGACATATGGGAACAGGAGCAGCATCATTCTGACACAGAAGGTTGAGAAAGAGGTAAATAAAAATACAGCTTTTCATTAAGAGCGTCTCCAGAGAAACAGCCAGGCTCATTTGTACATCCACATGAAGGCAATTGGATGTAGTCATTTTCTGATTGCTAATTTGCATAAATCCATATAAAATGCAATTTCCAGAAATATGTCAGTCAGCAGCAGCACCACCTGATGCCTGGGCATCATTATCTAAAAGGATGGTGCGACTTAGGGCACTTCGGCTCACTTTATGGCAAGCAGGCTTCTTCAATGCAATTATGACTTGAAAGATATTTCTGTCGCCTTTTGGGAGGGCTTCTTTGTGACTCAAATGGGAGACCCTTTCTTCCAGAAAAATCACTAATCTCAGATACATTTGTATGCCAAATGTAAGAATATAAGATGGAGGGAGGGGGGGAAGCCTCAGTCCACCACCATGTTTCACTAGCTCAGATATCATTGAGAGAATGTTTCTGCATCTTTAGGACACAAACTTGCAGAGAGTGAATTTTTTACCAGGAGTATATCCCATATTCACAATACCATTATGTGCCAAGCTGGCTTGTCTGAGCTCCACACCATCCATGAAGAGCTGTTAAGTAATTCCCGTCACAGCAGAGCCCTGCCTCCAAAAGTCTTCAGCCTGGAGCTCCTATCATGCGTTTCCAGTCGTACGCCCAGGCTCGTATCGCTGTTTACGGATTTGCTTTAACAGTATTTGGTCAGTGCAGACGGTCTAATTGAAGTAATGATATTTCCTCTAACATAAAGGGACATCGACCGTGTGGCGAGTGAAAGAAAGTGAAGCAAATGGAAGGTGGAGGAGCAGCTGCTACTCACAGGAAACCTCTGAGGACCCACAGCAGGTCTGGACTGGCTCTGAGCAGGAGGCATCAAGGGCACTGCAATGAGAAGAGAGGGGCAGAAACGGGGAGGAAAGGGTGGGGGAGGGGTGGAAAACAAGGAAAATGAGAGGCAGTAGGCAGAGAGAGGGGATGATTGCAGAGAGGAGGAGATATCTCTATGCTAAGGACTCTTAGGCATATATATATATATATATATATATATATATATATATATATTTTTTTTTTTTTTTTTTTTTTTTTTTTATTTTACGTTGATAGGTATGGAGCAGGAAGCTCATGGCAATAATAATATCAGAGCAATTTACAAAAAAGTAAAGAAGGCATTTGCAGTTTCATAACATTTGGCATCAAATAATTCAATTTTGATGCAACTACATTTCTAATAACAAAAAAGGATTCAGAGACAGTATATTAATAACTCATTCAGAGCTTTTTCACTTAATTGTGTGTAAACAAATACTACATATGCAAAAATGAATGACACAACAGTAACATCATTCATATGTCATCCTGTCTTTTAAGGGTTTTTCCAATACTTCATTTCAATCTTCTGTATTTTAAAAGACTCAGTTTTCAAGATTTTTTTTTATTATAGTTTTTGGATTTTTAATTTAAAAACATTCAACATCTGGAAATTAACATCCTAAATCTTGACCGATTTATCACACACTAAACACTTTGAAGCCCAGTTTGTGATCCGATACATTTTTTACATTTGCAAAAATTAAAAGAAATAGATGAGTTTAACACCCAGTTAGAAACCACCATTCCAGAACAAAACCCCATGGTGTAGCGATGGACTTGAGACTCTGTATACTTTCATCTGAACCGCTCAGCAGTAGCTCTCGCTCAATGCTCAGGGTCTTTGTCCTGCTAGGAGTTGATTACACTCCGGTGTCAAGTCTTTCGGAACCTCTAACAGGATTTCTTCCAGGATTGTTCCACATTTTGCTTCAGCCATCTTCCCACTTACTCTGACCAGCTTCCCTGTTCCTCATGAAGACAGGTGTCCCCACTGCATTATTCTGCTATTACCATGCTTCAAGATGGAGATACTGCATTAGGGGTAACATGTAAGTTTCGTTTTCTGCCACACAAAATGTTCTGCAAGTGGCCCAATAGTTTGATTTCTGTCTCATCTGACTAAAATGCATTTTGTTTACGGTTTTTCCCCAGACAGCTTGTGACAAAATGCAAACATGGCTTACTATGGCTTTATTTTTTATACTCCTAAGAACCGGGATATAAGCGCAGAATTACTGGAATAATTAATAATATTGTACCTCCTTGCTTTTTTCTCTCACCAATAAAAAAATAACAACTCAAGTAATTAAATATAAGAAACTCAGACAACTCACATCAAAATAAAAAGTCATTATTGAGACATGCTGGTATTGATGGGTTAACCTACTTTGTACAGAGGACTGTGCAGGTCCTCTGAAGTGGGGGTTAATGTGGATATTTTTGGGTTGAGCGGGCTGTTGCTGGTGATGCTGAGGGAAACTAGGCGGCGGGGAACTCATCATTCGAGGTGGGGGTTGTTCCAGCTGGGGTCGTAGCGGTGGGGAGCGATGAGCCAGGTGAGAGGGGAGCAGCGGCTGAAGAGCCTGCTGGGGAATGGGGCGTCCGTGCTCCTGGAAGGGAAGTGGTCCTCTTGGACGCGAAGGGTGGTGCTGATGGGACTGCAGATGCTGCTGATGCGGGGAAGGCATTCGAGAGGATGGCTGTTAATTGGAAAACGTAAGAAAACGAGACAAGCTGTCAAAACACAGGTCTTCCCATTAAGAACGACACAGTTTCATTTGCAACATGAGGTGTAACTGTTACACAGAATCTTAATTTAAGGAGTATTTGCATATCTTAGTGGAGACTTTCCAAGTGAGCTACAGTGAACATGATTCACAAACATAAACATCTGTACCTGCAAAACTATACTAACCAACTGAGAAATGCTGGGGGGGGATCAAACTGTACAGCTCAGTGGCGTTTCAAATTGATCTTTGATAATTGGTCAAGCAAACAAACAAACATGCCACTGACCACATTTGTCAAATGGTAAAAACCTGACAATTACAGTATGTCGCAAAAAGCACGACCTCATTAACTGCAGACAACAAAATGTTTGTGGTGTTGGCATGTCAACCATGTGCCATTAATTTTTCATTCCCTGTGTTGGTGTTGTGTGTGGAATTTTACAGCTTATTATCATTAATTAATATAACCTAAAAAAAATGCAGTGCTGGAGTTTAAATGCAGCCTTGAGAACTACTTTAACCTTAGGGGTTCTCTTTAGCTCAGTTTGTTTTGTTACCTGTAGCCTTGAGCTAAAGTTTGAAGAACCGCCACAGATCTATACGGCTTTTGTTTAAAAATTTATTTAAAAGATATTCATTTCAGTTTGGTTTATGTGTACTACTTACACGAGGCATCGTTGCAGCATATTAAGCAGCTCGGGTTACAACAAAAAGCCTGATATCAACAGTTCAGATTTTTCTTTCAGTTTGTTTATCACCCTGAATATGTACAAGAGAAAAATCAAGTGAGTTATTTATAGAAAATACAACTCTTGGAGAAGATATTTTCCACAAGTAGCCACTAATAAGTGAAACTAAAATTAGAAAAACATCGAACTGGAGATATGCTCTGAAGATTAGAAACTGTTCATATATTTGATCCTGTCAAGCTGTATATTGTCGTTGGAAAGAGACTTCAAAACAAGACCTATCAAATAAAAACATTGTAGCGTGACGCGTCGGAGTACTTAGTGTCAGTTTGATTTGGTGTTATTACAACCTGGTGCAACCATGTTTTAGGTTGTGCCCATATTACATGTTGGTATATATATAAAATTTGGTTTATCGGAAAACTTTCAAACAAAAAGAATCATGTCTCGTTACATTACCGCTAAAGTATCAATATTATTCAAAATAATGTATACTTTCTCAGTACATCAATATAGATTTACACCCTGATAATTTGGAGATTAGAGTTGTCAGAACAGAAAATATTTGATATTATTTAAATGTAATAAGCCTGCATTTGAGCTAAACGGATTTTATGAAAAATAGTCACAAATGTCACAAGTTGATAGCGTAAAAAGGAAATAATACACACTACATCCAGGTAATATAAAATGACCACAAAAGAGGCTTACACTTGCAGATCAAAGTGCAAAAATGTGCTTTCTAGAAAAGACTGACTCAGGAAGATTGAACTCAAAAGAATATGCCACGCTGTTCATTTTGAAAACCATGTAATATTTTCAATCCACTTGAAAACTGTACCCTAACTTTGTTTTGGTCTGTCACAATAAATTCGTATATAATATGTAAATTATTGTAAGTGAGAAACACTTTCCACTATGCACTTGAAAAAATCCAAATGGACCCAAATAGAATTTGGGCAGATAAGTTCACCAGTTTACCTGTATGCTCATGTTTCCCATCAGGGGCAGCATTTGGTCATGCATTTTTCTTCTTTGTCCTCCTCTAAAATCTGCCATTCCAAAGCCAGAGAAACCTCCTCTTCCTCTGCCTCCTCGCCCCCCTCCTCCCATTCCTACTCCTCTGCCTCGGCCTCCGTGACGGTTTTGTCTCTTCTGCCGCTCCTGCACTTCAAACTCCATCAAGTCTTTCTTGGCCTTGTCTGAAAGCTCTGGAGACATGTGGAAACATAATTTTCATGCTTTCTTCTTTCAGGGAGCAAAGTATAAATAAGCCACAAAATAATCAAGAAAACAGAAAAAAAAAAGCATACCTAGAGTTTCAGGGATGTGCCGTTTTTTACTTCCAGAATCCGCCAGGCGCACAACAGCGCCATCCTTTCTCTCAGATTTAAACCGTATTCTGCCAGTTTCTGCCCCTTCTTCGTCCTCTTCATCAGATTCCTCCTGCGTTTCGTCCTCGAGAAGAGTCTTATTCCCACCCTGGAGACAGTGCACAGCATTAAAATCACAAGTACCATGGCGGTGTGTGGTGCAGTGGTAGAGCAGCTGCAGCCGTCCAGGATTCGATTCCTAAATCTGGGACTTATGCTGCATTGTCTTCCCCCCAAATCCCTCTACCCACTTTCTGCTGCAAATAAAAGCCAAAAAAATAAGAAAAATCCTATAAAACATAAAATAAAAATACACGAGTAAACCACTTAAATTTTTCCAGCTACAATTACAGTAATTCATGTCACAGTTACTATTCTTTGGTCCATCCAAGTTTTTAGTGTAAAAAAAAAAAAACGACTTTTACAGAAGAGGGTTGCATTTATCAAAAACAGGTCAATTTTACAGCTCTTATAGATCTTTAACTTGAAGCTCTGGGCCCTCAAGAGGCTGTCTAAGCCTAACAAAAAACCTACTGGGGGAAAAAATGGCTAAAAATAATATAAAAACATCCACAGATGACCCAGTCAACTGATCGACTGATAATACAAAGATCAAATACTAAAAATTGTTTTGTTTTTTCCATGAAATGCATAATTTCAAAGAACCTACAGCATTTTTGGTCTATAAAAACATCAACTAGCTGTCTTCAGCATCATAAAAACAAAGAAAAATGCAAAAATGGGTGCAATATCTCCTTTGACTTTCCATAACAGAATGACACCAATATTACTGGTAAAACCGAACAAATAATAATAACAAAAAGATTAAGTTGTAGTTTCAAAATTTATACCATTAAAGAACATTACACATAAACAAAATTTAAAATGTTTGATGTTTTCTTATTCCTTGGGTCAAGTCAGTTTTATTTTGCAGTGTGGGCAAAGAATGGCCCTGTAGAGTAGAAAAGTAGTTCATTTCTGACTTAGTACAGTCTTCTTTTGATTATTTTCTTTTATCTCCAATACGTACAATAAAAACATTTAATTTTTTTAATATAAATTTGTTAAAAAGAAATTATAGCAAAATTGAGAAAAGTCATACAAATGAGAAGTCTGTTATGCAGTTTCAGATTTAATCACAAATCAAAGCACTCAGTCCAGACCCACCTCCTCCGTCTCATAGACTGGAGGTTCCTCTGTAGCGTCTTCTTCTCGCTGCTCTTCTCCTCTTCCCTCCTCAGCGTCTTCCTCCTGAGTTGTTTCTGCTTCATTGCCATTGGATCTTTGAAATTCCTCATTCTTAAAGGTAAATACACAAAGTAAGTGTCAATTCTCTGATATTTACTGACAATGTGCTACTGTATTTTAGAAATTCTTGGTAAATAAATCCTATTTTTGTTAGAAAGCAAACTAGCAAGCAGCATCTCGACAAACAAATGAATAGAAGCAAAAGAGGTGAGTGAATTAAGAAAAATACAGGTTTGTTGAATTAATGTAGGATTTGAATTTTAGATATATACAATTTTTACATCAACAGAGACAAAAAAAAAACAACAACAACAACAAAAAAACATAAGAGAATGGAGACCAAAATGTTATGGTGAGGATTTGGAAGGCACCAGGGAGCCCCACCCCTTTCCAAAGGCAAATTACCATAACAGTGGGAGCAAGGCTTCATTACTATTCCTGACAGCATTTGAAATTCAATGAGATGTAAATGTTTGACATGATATACAGAAATGCAGGCACAGATAAAAACACTCCTCCCTGCTTCAGTGATGGTGAAAATATCATTGACTGACTCCTCACAAATCACTCTGTTATTGGCTGAACTGTAAGTTCACGACTGCGTAGCGAAGGAAGCAAAACATTCCAGGATGACAAATCAGTTTTTCTCTCTTTTTATCTTCATAACTCTTTCATTCGGCTTCCGATTCGTTGCAATTTATTATTATAAATTCAAAATAAACAAGTCTGCCGCAGAGGCAAAAATCTACAAGTCATCCACTTACTAACAGAGCTAGTAAAGCGATTCAGAATAACAAGCATTAGCTGGTAAATAAGGTCAGACTGCAGGTCACACAACAGTGTTTCTCTGTTGTACCCCATTAACCTCTCAACTGGAACGCACATAAATGCAAAACATAAAAACAAACTTGCAGAGAAGCAAACAAATGGAGTGACTCTCACAAGAGAGGAGGACATCTTAATCATTTGAACCATTCCACGTAATCCTCAATGAAACCAGGGTGAGCAAAGAGTCAAGGTCAACCAGTTTAGTGACCCTGTAAACAGCAAATACGGATCTATAACCACACATCCCCCTAGATTGAAAAGAGACGGCCACTTTGGCTAAGAAGGTCGACATCTTATCTTTGTTTTGAAAGGGGAGGTGGGCTAATATATCTCTGTCAGGTGCCAAACACAATCACAACACGGTAAATGGAGCATAACAGACATTTGCACATGGATCCAGCCTTATCTTTGATCCTCTTAGTCTGGCTAAAGAGGAAAGGGAAACGAATAAAAGAGAAACTAACATCAATCATTAGAAAACTGTATGGAGTGTCCTTAGGAAGGTCAATAATCTTTTCACCTGTGTGAGACTTTATCAGATCCAGTGTAAAAGCCAGAAGTGGGGCGGGGGGAGCCTCCCACATTAACCTCTGGCGATTGGCAGCACATCTCCCCGACACAAAGAGGCTTCTCGCTGCTCTAAAGATACACGGCCCAAGGTCACAATGGCAGCGGGATTCGAAGGCGACAGCGGCCAAACAAGCCGTCAAGTAAACTTTGTCAGCAAGATGGAGAAATTTGCTGGCAGGAGGTGATAATGATTGTAATCGTCCTCTGCCCAAAAAACGCCACCAGACGTCTCCGTCTCCTGAATAGATTTTTTTTTTTCATCCTGACTTCTCCCAAGATGAGACATTATCTCTGGGACACAATAGAGGTGGGGAGAAAATGTGAGTGGGAGAACGTGTGGGTGCGACTGTGTGCCAACCTTTACACAGCGGCAATGAGCAAATGTGAAAACTCACTTGAAATTCACCGTCTAATGGCTCGTTGATGTCGATGTCTAGCACTTCGTACTGGTAGCCATCGTCACCCTCAGCTGGCTCTCCGCCGTAATCAATTTGGTTCCCAGACATCTCTGTGTTGTCCTCCTGGTTGTAGGATCCTGCGTACGCCTCTTCCTCTTGGCGGAACTCCTCCTCCTCTTCGCAGCCCTCCGCACCCAGGTTCACGACATCATCTGTGTAGTCTGCTTCCTGCAAGTTGCCCTGCTGGTCATAGGAAGCTCCCATGCTGTATGTAGCATGTTGACCACTGAGAGAGAAAAAACAACATTAGAGCTGCTGGGACTCATTGTGATAGTTAATCACCTCAACAAAAGCTAAATTATTAAACGTGACGAAAAGATTGTTGAAATAATTGTCAACTAATTTAGTAAAGGAGTAATTGTTGGCTGAAGTATACAGGCTCAGTAAAAAGTCATTTGCTGAAAGAACTGATGTTAAGTCAAGCAGAAAAGGTTGAGGTTTTCATATGTTATCAGAATTATTATTTCTAGCTGTAGATGCATGCTTTGACACAAATGGTCAAGCGTACTCCAGAGGACTGCTATGTTATTGTATTTCAGGTTTATTTTCTTATTTAAAATGAAATTGAACTATTTGTTTATTTGCCTCTTCCAGTATTTTATAAAAAGCTTTAATGACTAAATGAAAAAAAAATCAGCAGAATGTGACCATTCAAATAATAATTGAATAATCAATTAATCGTGATTTACATTTCTCTTCTTTGAATTTGTCCTTCACATCAATGCAGGCTGCCAATCAGCTGAGCATTTTGTAAAGTGTGGAAAACATCATCATACCGTAAACTAATCGCCAAAGCACCTTTATCATATATAACATAAAATAATACTTTTTAAAGTGAATAAAACCGGTGAATAAAGTTAATACATTACATGGAAACATAAGCCAATATTTAATTTTAGTAAAGGGTTTAAAGCAAAATAGATTACTCAGAGCTACAGTCATGACTGAAAAAGTAATAAGGGTGGCATCGTATATATCTTTGAAGAATCTGGGGTGAGATTCTTTCTTTTCTTTAAGAAAAAAATACAAAATGTGAAATAAACTGAAGACAATCTACATAAAAATGTTTTGAATATCTTGAGGGAAATCAGCTGCTTTAATTAGTTGCTACATTGACAAAAATGCCAATTAGATTGATTAAAAAAAAGGCAAAAGAGGCAGGGCTAACGTGTTAGAGAAACAGAATCAAAAACTGATGCCAAATCTGAGCTAAAAAAAATGATCTGGAAACATTATTTTATGGAAATGTACCTCGTGTTCAGGTCGTCATCGTCACTTTGAAGAAGGTCATCATTTAGCTCTTCATCTGACATTTCTGAAGGATTCTAAAACAAAGTAAAAAAAAAAAAAACATCATTCTAATGTGACATTTTCAGCCCATGTTAAAACTGTACCGCCTATGCCTCTTATACGAGTGTGTGTGTTTGTTAAAGGCGTGGGGGCAGGTCACCTCCAACCCCTGAGGATGCTTTATTCCCATGTGGTGAAGGCAATCTGGGCAGGTCAACACTGGCCTTTTTTGTCCACTACATTTCCTCCTGTTTCACATCAACAGTTCCCCCTGCGGAGGAGCCACCTGCTACATGCCCAATCCTCACAACTATTCTCAAGGGTTTCAACAGTAATATTGCCTAATGTTTTGGACGTCATATTCCTGTCGTAAGCACAAAATCAGCTTCAAACTCAATTGTTTTGCTGCTGCAAAAGGAAACAATAACCGACTCCTAAACATTTTTGTTTACGCTTACCTTTTTAGCAGACAGCCAGTCTTCCTCTAACAAATCCTCTTCCAAATCACTGGACAATAAAAAATTAGAGCAGTGTCAAATAAACATGTAAATGGATGGATAATGCAGATAGAATTAAGCCTGCCTTGTCTTTTTTAATACAGAGCATTAGTCATTCTTTAGTATCTTGAAGATTCATGTCATCTTGTAGCCCCAAATGTTACTACATGAGTATAGCGGTGTAAAAACAATTGCCCTTAAACAATTTCTATGTTGGAATTTTAAGTTGTTTCATACTATATAGATAAGTGACTTTTAGATATTTGAAAGGATACAAAAAAATTACTTGACAGCCGGATTTTCAGATAAACTGAAGCTTAAAGGTGAAAATTTTAATAGACAGTTTTTACTGTACCTAAAACCACATTGTCACTCTGGTTGTCAATCTGCAAGATTATATTTTATTCAGAAAAATATACAATGTTTTACAGGACCTTTTACATGACCCTTACAGGAAGTTGAGATTTTATACTCTATTGAGCTATTAGCAAATGACTTAATTCCTTTATTTTTATAAATAGCATTGGGCAACATTTCTTTTTAATATTGCTAAAGATTCCCCTCAAAAAATGAACAAATTTACCATCTGTACAGATCTTTAATGTTTCATAACTATACATATAACAGGTATGTATATTTTGAGGCGTTCTAACATACTTTGAACATTAACTTCTTAGATTAAAAGCACACTTTTAAGTTTCTGTTTGACTAAACAATAATATCAATGCTTTATGTAGCTACACCTTAGTAAATGCAGCAAACAAGCTCATGCATCACCATAGCAGAGGAATTGTTTACTTCTATGAATCGTAATCACTGGAGTCCCTCTACTAAACACTGCTGCAGAAAAATCAACTGCTATAAAGCAGGAATGGTAGGTAAATAACATTTAACAGCAAGTATGCTTGCAACACAAAACAAGTTTAATGTTTGAAGGCTCATTTTGCAGCACATTTCATTGGTAATATTCAAAGTCTCATATATTTTAAGACCATTTTGGCTCCCAACAAAGTCACAGGTATGAAAGGAAGATCATTTTGACGTGAGGTTTTACCTCTCCAGAGCATCTTCTCCACCTCTTCTTCTGCGGGAACGCTCGGCACCAGGTTTGTCATACTCATCAAAGTCAAAGTCTGCAACAGAGAAACAGTTTCTCTTAGAAATATACTACCAATTGCAGTTCTGTAGTAAAACATATCATCTTTAATACCAGTTTAAATATTTAATTGTTCATGGATAACAATAGTATTTTCTCATTTAATAATTCAAGTGAGCTACTTTAGTATCAAGGAACAAAAAGGGACAAGATTTTATGTGAAAGCTTCAATGAATCAACAAATCAGCAACAGCTCATAAAATACATAATCTGCAAACAATCTTGTGTAGACATATAAGATTACTAGCAATTAATTAAAACAAAATGCAGTTGCATGATTATTGTCAAGCACTGCAACTTAAGATATTGTCTATTAATACTCAATATCTAAGAATAGTAGAGTTCAGCAACTCCAAACTTTGTCAACACCAACATTGATAATATTATCCTGATAACGAAAACTTCAAGAAACAATCTATAACTTTTGATGTTAACTTAACATTTACGAACATGGCCATAAAAACTGAACCGCTGTAGGCACAAGGCATAACAAAGAGCTACAAAGTTAAGGGCCAGCTATTAGAAATCCAAAGCAAGATTGGCCATTCTTTCTTCACAGCAACTGGTCCAGGAGGATTTTTGTGCTATGTGATGAAATTTCTACCCTGTGAATAACATTTACAAGTGCAGAAGTGTTCTTAGCTAATGTGTTTTTAGCTACTTAATACCAAACTTTAATTAGCTTACACTTCTGTGTATGAGCACCCTTGAAGCAGCTTTTAATATATGCCCCAAAGACATTTGGAAGAAAGAGGAAAGAGAAATGAGAGAGGAAACTTAAAAAAAATAGGTTAATGAGATGGGGACAAGTTTCACCACAGTACTTCAGCACGTATCCTAAATGTACTTTTAAGTTTAACTTTTTAGGTTAGTTCAAGACTTTATTTAATTCTCTGTCTGTCTGAATCATGAAAAGTTGCTCACTGATCTTGATGGAAAGTACGTTTTAGGTTCAACCATGAAGTTTTTAAAACTGCAACTATGGCAAGCAGTCACATGCAGGTTGACTTAACATTGGTACATCTGAGCATTACAGATGTACCAATGCTGTAGTAAACACATATTAATTTACTAAGAACAAAACTTGACAACATTTTTTTTTTATTCTAGGTGTGGAAGTTACAGCGCATACATTTTTCAATTTGTAGCAGAAAAATTAAAAAAAATTGAAAACAACAGCACAAAAAAAAGGTCAGAAGACTGCAAGTAGCATAACTTAAAAATGTTATTAATACTGTGCATCTGGGATCACTTAAAAATAATAATAAAAACAAAATGTTTCAATGTGCAAACCTCAATGAATAAGAAGAATGCAGACTATGTTACATCAGACTTTCGCCTTATTTAAAAACTCAAAACTAAAATGTAGAATGGGAACACCAACAACTGGGTGCACCCTTAATACATGCAGAGATTTTCAGGTTTATAAATATATTCAGAATCTGTATACTTTTTTTTTTTAAATAGCATCTGTAAAAGATTCCTTCCCTACATGAGTTGAGTTCTTGTTCTAAAAGCATAATACAATTTGAAAAACGTAATTTAAAATAAAATAGCATAAACATTATTCATTCACTAAATAGGCAGGACCGGCACAGAAATATATCCTTTAAAATTCTGAGACTATTCTCTAGTATTTACTGATGTTTGGGAATGAGTTCTTGCATTATTATGCCATTATCATTATTTTACTTGAAAATGTTCTCAAAATGACAATATTATTATTTATCACAATAACTTCTGAGACAATTTGTCATCAAGCAAAAGTTGTTATTGTGACAAGCCTTTTTGTTAATGTCTTCAAGATAAGATTTTTATATACATTTCCTCAGCATTCGGTCGGATTGCATTAGAACCGACTTCTCACAATAGTTTGCTGGACTTGTGGTCCATTCCTCCTGACAGAACTGCTGGAACTGAGTCACATTTGTAGACGAAACCACTTACACACACCTTTTCAAATCTGCCCTGAACTTCTCTATAGGCTAGAGATCAGGACTTTGCGATGGCTATGCCAAATTGACTTTGTTGTCCGTAAGTCACACGTCAATTTGGAAGATCAATCTGAAAAAAGAGTTTTAACTTCCTGACTGATGTCTTCACATGTTGCTTCAACACTTCCACATGACATTATTTCCTAATGCAATCTATTTTATAGAGTGCACCAGTTCCTCCTGAAGCAACCCCATACTTCGCAGATGGATTGGTGTTCCTAGGCTTACAAGCATCCGATTTTATCCTACAAGTGTACAACCGAACAGTTCCACTTTGGAATAATCAGGCCACAGGACATGTCTCCAAAATAAAGGTGTTTGTCCCCATGCTCATTCGCAAACTGAAATCTGATATTTTATGTTTCCTTCCTAAAATTTCAAAAAAGAAGACAGCGTGTTCCAGGTGTTAAAACTTAAAATATATCCACGGATCGGCCTCCAATTATCTCACCTGTGTCAGTTAACCTGGCAGAATTTTTCAAAACCATGGTATCTACATCTGGGCTTTTTCTCATTTAAATAGACATTAATCATTCTGTATATAAACCTCTGATTTTGAAGACACTAATAAGGCGTATTCTCTCTGTCATTATTGCGCATTTACCAAAAAGAAAAAAATAAAACTCTTTTATGCTGTACTACACCATTACCCTAAAATAGAGGTACTTACCAAAACAACCCTCAATCACATACACAAACAGTAATGAGATGTAAATAGTACTGGAAACAACACTGTGCATTCCTTGTAATAAAGTAAAATTTCACCACTCAGTAAGTTTTTTTTTGCCTTTATGGTTTTGAAATGTCAAGCTTAATACATAATTTAACTAATTCATTCATTTAAAAATACTGTATAATCTGTCTGCAATTATTAATGCATCTATATGCGCACAGTAATGTTATTTTAGGTGAGCTAAGAACTACACTGGTTTTAAATCTAAAGTGCTTTGAGGACTCTAATGGCCTCAATAATCTAAAACCAAGTAAACGCATCAAGCCTCGAGTAAAAACACTCCGTATATTGTGTCACAGATGGTAGTACCCTCTTGCACATGTTTTTAGTTCAACTTTACATACAAAATATAACATTGATTACAAAGCTCTCAGCATGTTATATGTCCCATTGCACTTCAAATCAATGGTTGTAAACCAACATTGTGAAAGTAAAGCTAGCTGTCGTACGATATTAAAAGCGGGCTACACATTAAACGAAAACAGGCCAACTACATAACACCAAATAAATAACAGTAATATAAATGTAAAACCACTAAACATCAGCTTACTTTGGGGTTAAATTTGTGCACCAATTTAGAAGCTAGCTTGCGTGCTAGCTTGCGTGTTTGCGTGCTAGCTTGCGTGTAATCGTTTCGTTCTTATAGATGCAACGTGATTGAAGTAGTTTATTAAATTGATTATTATCACGTTTACAAAATTAGCTGTGCTATATTGTTATTGTCGTTGTTAACATTTTTGATGTTTTACATTCCGTCGCAGGTCTACAACACGGCCTACAACCTTGGCTGCAGCCTCCTTAAAAGCTGCCATGAGCATTAGCTAGCCATGTTAGCTTACAGCTAACTTAGCATTTTTAGGTCAAGAAAAAAGAATACTCACCCTGAGCGTCGGCTGCCATTGTACAAAACCCAAACGCTTAATGTTTACAGAAGCAGTGGGTGCATTTAATACTCAGAACGTCAACATTATGATAGCTAAAAACTGAGTAGTATGCAATAGCGTCTATACAGTAGCAGTCTCTCCCCACGACGACGGTACAAACATGGCAGAGAGAGGTTTGCGGCGATGATGCATTGGGGGTGGAGAGACAAGCAGGTCCTTCGATCTTTTTTGCTGCATAGACCCACTGGATGCTCTTCTAACGGTAATAAGAACACGTTGCACTACTGCCTTAGGACGGATGCACAATTTATTTTTAATTCACTACTATTAAAGCCCATATGTGTGAACTGTTTAGAATGACCAAGAAACTCAGAGGCGTTGCAATGATATGAAGACATTGGGTGCTCAAGCCACCTTATGTGTTTGTTTATTTATTTAGATTAATATTTTCAGAAGAATTCATACTTCTTGAGCTTATCAAGACTTATAATGCTTGCTGGGATATTATGTCATTGGTCAAAACAGTGAATTGATGGGAGATGACACAAGGTTTTCAACATTTTCTACCAATAGAAGTCTGAAACGTGTGGTGTGCATATTTATTCAGCCACCTCTATTAAAGTACTATAAGATTAAAAGCTTTAATCTTATACTTGTAAATGAAATCCAGAACAGCTAATTGCCATTGGCATTACCCTATTTACATTCTATACACACATTCCATTTAAAGAAAAGTGGGCTGAAGAAAATCACTGGTGAAACAAAACTTGGCTTTCAACGCCACTCTTCACAGGCATTTTACCCGCAGATTTTAAATTAATCCCTGGTTCGACAGACCTGAATTAAATTGAATAGACTCCTGCAAATGACCTAATTATTTAGAATTATTCAAAATAATTTAAAATCTTGAAACAGGACGAAAAATGGGATTTTCGACAGCTATGGACACCTTGTTCTGCCGTGCACATGGAGATTGAAGGCTTTCAGCAAGAGGTTTTTGTCAGAGTCGAACACTACCAAAAATCATCAAAAACGCTGTGTGTTCCTGTTCCCCTATCACCCCCCTCCCCTTGTGCCTAGCAGAGGTTTTTGTATTTAAATGAAGTTGCTGAGTGCCATGCAAATGCAAATCAACTGTTGAGTACCACCTTTTGACTCTTATTCATTTTGTAGCTAACTCTTTTTACCTTCTGTTCACCATAAAGAAGTGTTTGCAAAAAGAATATTAAAAACAATCTATCATATCCATTAAAATATTACATGTGTGTTAGGAGCACTGAAAAACTTAGTTTTGGTTGAATTGATGATATAAAAGAAGAATATGCATGATTACATACAATAGACTTTTGTGAAACGTGATCTTACTTTGACATTCCTCCTATCTGAAGATTTTATCTTGTGTTGGGAGGAATTGCACAACTTAATCAAACATAATAATAAAAACCATGTTCCAGAGTGGTTCATTGTACATAAAGTATTTTTGTGAATAATATTCAAACTAATGTTAATGTTCACTGATTGCTTTAAAGACCCAGAGTCATGCTATATTGGAGTGGTAGTGGTCATTCCACATCACAATACAGGACTTAAGAAACTACAGATTTTTCAGTATTCAGTTGCTTAACTCTCAAGTTTAAATTGAAGAACAAAATGGTTGAAAGTTTGTGATACCTTCTGATAGAGTATAAACATTTGTATTCTTTTTTTAAAGTTTTGTTAGTTAAGCACTAAATATAACTCACGGATTATGAATCATATTCTGTATATACTAAAAAGAAGACAGCTCAAAGTAGAATTGAGTAAGTAAACATATATACAAATAAAAACATTTTAGCAATTAATTATAATAAAAATAAAATATACTGTCACGTAACTTTTGAAAAAATAACTTTTAGAATGTATTTTTTTTCTGTCAACTTTCATTTAACACTCCAGTCCAGTTGGTGGCAGTAATGCGCTTTCATAGTCGGTCAAGCAGCCGCCATTAAACTCCAGAGGAAGATTTGCACTGGCGGTAACGAGTGCTAACTGCCTATACCCAACATGAACGAAAATACCTGTGCGTTGTGTGAAATGGTGGAAAAAGTCCTATTTCACGGAGTTATCTTTTCAGTATCGTTTTGATATTAAGCAATGTTCCGGCGGAAAACACGGTGAGAAAGCTTTTATAAATAGCACGTGGAGCGAGGCGAGTTGCTTTGTTTGTTTCTTACAGAAAGCGGTCTGTCGTTTTCTTAATGCCGAAACGAAGTGTCGGGTGAGATTTTGTATTGTAATCTCTATTACATGTGATGTTCTGAGCTCTTAAAAATACTCTCATCTTCTTTGATTTTTTTCAGACCTGAAAAATGGCCAAGCCGTACCAGCCAGACCTCACACCATGGTGCTGAGGAACTCGTCCACCAGGACGAAGAGAAATTCAGTAAGTTATGATTTCACATTTAGTGAATAGTGAACACTCGCATATTTGTAAGGAAAATTGATCTTCCCGTTATTTTATTTATTTTGTTGTAACGCAGTACAGCAAGGCAGAGCGTGGAACGCATTAAAGATCTTCAAAATGGCGGACGGAGGACGGATCTGAGGACGAAGTCATGAAGCCGGTATGTATAATCACTGCTTTGATTCCCGACTGTATAATGGTTGGTTGAGAATAATTTTAACTTATTTACTTATGTATTTTTGAGAAAGCGATATATTTGCTACAATATTTTTTTAATTTTACATTTATTTCCACAGACTCCACAGAATGGGAGTCACATTTGTGTCAATCAGACTCTTCAGGAACGTTCTAATGTCCGTGATGAGGACAGAGATGCAACTGTGTGTGAGTATTATTTTAGAATGTTGATGATGTTTTATGCTTCAATATTGTTTATGTACATAATGTAATTATGCTATGTATTGACAATGCACAAAAATGTTTTCCAGCTGCATCCAAGACCTACTTCCAGTCATCCAGATGTAGCTAAAGAAAGAAGCAGGTAAGATTTATTACTAATCTAGAGATGTTAGAATTCCTTGAATGATTAAAGTACTGTGATTTATTAAAATCCATCAAAGCAAATTATCTGCCTCCGAGTTTAACTATGTTTTACTATTTATTACCAACTGCTTTCAATTCTTTTTTTCTTCCAATTGCTTCCAAGTGTTTTCTCTTTTTTATTAAAGTTTTTATTTTTTGTAAGAATGTATTAATGCGTTTTTTTGTTTGTTTGTTTTAATGTCTTAAGTGAGCAAACTAAACTGGAAGTTGCCAAACAATTTCACTGTAGTTTCATAATGACTAAAAAATGCCTGTAGCTCATAATGATTGTCTGTTCTGTATTAACAGCTGATGGAGGAAGGCAGAAAGTACTGGCAGCAGAGAAGGTGGCATTCTGGAAGGATGGCAGCTATGAGGCGGTGTCAAGATGATGGACTGTGGTGAGGATGGACCCCAAGTTCCTCCAACCAGGAGCTCAGTGACATCAGGACTACAAGACAGAAAGAGACGTCAGGTTCACGCTACAGGAGAGATGTTGGGCCTGTCCTGAACGCAGCATAATGTTCATGTTTGGACAAAAAACACTGCCAGATGGTCCAGAAATGGACAAGAATTTATGTCTTATTTTGTGTGCAAACAGTAAAAAAAAAAAAAAAAAAAAAAAATGAAATAAAGAAAAAAAAACTTCTGTCTCTTTTATGTTCCTCATATATGAACATGTTGCGTATAAGCAATATCAAATGAATATATTTTAATACAGCATTTGTTTTTAATATATAGTTTTAAAATGCAGCATTAAAAATTCTAAAGATTGGGGCGGGGTTTATTTATAAAGACATAAGTGCTATCCAATGGGCACACATCAACCAACCAATCATGTCAATGATAAACTCTAATGTCATTGTTTTTCATCCAATGACTGAGAATCCTCATGGATCTGCTGAAGCGCCTTTGCATATGCTAGACTATTCGTATGCTAAGTAGAGTCGTTAACACCTCTCAAACTGCCTCATCCTGAGCACATCATCCACACAGTGACGCATGGTGGTGGTATGCTGCTATGTTTGAGACTGAAACTAAACCAAATAAATAATCTATAAAGAGACTCGAAACGTTTTGTCTGATGCTTTCCATCTAATCTGATTGAATTTAAGATGTTTTTCAAGGAAGAATCATCTATTTCAGTTTCAAGATGTGCAAAGTTGGCAGGAATATACCCATAAAAATGTCATTCTTTCATTTCACCATTAGGTTTTACATTATGTTGCTCTATGACAAAAATCAAATTGATAAAATACATAATTTGGTTGTAATGTGACAAAATGGATACAGATGTTAAAATTATGAATGTTTTTGCAGGAGATTAAGAGAGATGGCCAGTTGCAAATTCATGACTACAAAATAGGGAGAAGAACCCTCAGAAGACCAAGAACTTCCTGGAGAACTTTATACCCCGGCTGATCGAAACACCTTGGGATCCAACAGGATAAACTGGATGGGATTGCTGTAAATGGAATTCTCGGTTTCCCTCTTCGTCCTGTTCCCTCAGCAACCCAACTTCAGATAAGTCAAAGAGAATCAATGAAAACCAGTAATTTAATGAAAAAGCTTGACTTTATTAAATTTATTATAATTAAGCATTTAAATCAAACAAACTCTATGATGTGCTATTATCGAATGGGTTATTCTATTAAAAACAACACATTTTATTCTTTTAATTTATTCTTACTCGTATAAATTATTTTATAAGCTGTTCTCAAACTAACATTAAATACACCAATAAATCATGCTGGTCATAATACTCAACCATTCACACATATATAATATATATTTTTTTGTTTTCTATGCAACTTAATCCAGCAAATAAATGCAACCTAGAATAATGAAAAAAGATGTATCTTGATGGTGAGAGACTAGTTTTGTTGTGCTTCACAGAGTGTTTTTGTCTCCTTTTCGAAATTGCTGTCACTGGCAGAAATGAGAAATGCTTACAATCCTGACATTATCAAGAACCAAAAAACACCAAGAAATAAGATCATCCTTAACTCCTGTGGATAGAAATGTAACACCTCACACAGGACCGGGGGAAAGATAAAGTCTGGTCCGGCCAGCTCACAATTTGAAAGAGTTGCATCAGTGTGCCCATCGTTCTTTATTACTGAAACATCTGAGTTTCCCTAAATAATTTGTACGAGTTTTGTAAACATGGAGTGTCTTTTGGGGTTTCCATGTTTTATGATGCTATCTATATACTGAGGGACAAGAACACACTAGGAGAAGCTGAAAGAAGAGCAGGATCTGTCTGCAGAATAGTATACTATTTATCTATAAAATATAAGATGTATGCACATGAATAATACATAGAAAAAATGATGGTTTTATTAAGCTTTGCAGTCTCACTGCTGTGAACACAAACAACATGAACACCCTATGGCCATATAGGCCCTTTTGAAGTATTCATACCCTTGAGCTTTTACCACACTTTTCCATGTTGCAACCACATTGTCAGCATATTCTTGTATGGCTTTGTGTGATAGACCAACATAAGGTAATTTGGATAATAGTGAAGAGAAAGCAGTATTAGCTTTTATCATGTCGGACAGAAATGTTACATTTTGTCTCATCTCCAGAAGTCCTAATTTCATACGGTTGCTGTGGATGTACCTTGCATGGCTTGTGGCAAATTGCAAATAACACATTTTAAGGCTTTCTTTCAACAATCACTGTCTTGCCTCCTCAGTGAGACCAGATTTGCACTCTCCCTGTCAGTTTAGATGTGGACTTTTCTTGGTGCCAAGCTCTTTCCATTTCCTGGTAATGAACTTAACCTTTCAAATGCACACCACATTTTTACAGACTTTTTTTTATTTGTGACTAGCATTTCAAAGCGACTTATTATTATTATTATCCCACCTCAGAAGTGAAACTGCGTTTGGTTGGTCTGTAACAATTACCAATGTGTCTTTGACGTTTGCGGCTGTAACAAGATAAAATGTGATAGTTTTGCAAGGCACTGTAAAAGGTCTGTATGATTAAAAAGTCAAAAAACACCTAAAAGCACTCTACAGTCACAATTGAAGTTGAGCGAAACCCCTAGCCTAAGTGCCTAAAGCCTTTCCATTTGACCTCTCTAATGCCTCGTGTGTCACGCACAACAGGAATGATAATTATGGGCCGGAAGCGATAATCGAGCCTCTACACAGAGTTTATAAGCATTTAGTGACTAAATATCGGATTGCACAGTAATGACTAAAGGTCTGTAAACATCTTTTATATATGATATCCCTTAATTGGAAAAAGACTGTACTGTCTGCAAGTCCATAAAGTATCAGGTCTGTAGGTTTGCTCTGCTAAATTAAGGAGATTATAATTGTTTTTCAGTAATTCCAGGTAAATTTAGTTTAAGGACACTAAACTTCTGATATGCTGTATAAAAAAACATAATCTATCCAATGCCTTTTTCATATTTTCACAGAAGCAATGTTAGTGCTACAGTCTACTCAGTATCGTTATGTACCATGTTTCAACTGAAACAAGCTGCACTGATAAAAAAAAATATCGCCAAAGAAACATAATACCAAAGCAAATGCATCAGAGATTGAAAGTTTCTCTGGCATTCAGCTGTGTTGTGTACCGAGACAAATATCTCATGTTTTAGTCAGTAAAATAACTCAGAATGGTTTTGTTAGATTTAGATACACTAATATATACAAGATAATTAGGAAAACTTATTTCTACAGATAGATCCCTGTTGGATCTATCCAGTGAAGTGATGTTTTCAGAGACCCTAAAATGGTGTTAATCGAATATTAATAGTGTTTCAACTGACTCCTTAATAACCAACACATTTGTTCTGTAAAAAGAGTCAAACTCTTGACTTTATCAACTGGAAAAAATATATGTACTTCCATTAGAAGTCAAATACTCAGTTTTCTCCACAGCAAATTATTATTATTATTTTATCCCATGTCAGAGTGACTAAATCTAACCAGTTGGATTTAATCGCATAAGCCTATGCAATTAGTAATCATTCAAATCACCTGTAAAAGATGTAAAAAGTGAAATGTAAAACCTGTTGTCACAGCTTCTAGTCATTAAAGACTTGACTTCTGTGCTCATTATACTGTTGGCCCCATCATGGACATTTACTTCAGAACTGTGAAGTTCTGAAGTAAATGTCTTGTGGGAGTGTTCGGGTGCAGAAGGAACTAATGCACTTCACAAAATAGAAAGGATGATTACAAAATAACATTTTGTGGAAATAAATGTAAAGGCATAAGCCAGGAATGTAAAACTTTGGGTCAAATGGCCCTTCCACAATGGCAGCGACCCAAAGATAAATTCGTTGCTAAGAGTCTTCTGAACCACAATATCAATATTTGGGAGGAGACACCAAAAAGCCCAGATCTCAGTCCTGGTGAAAATGTGGGAACAAATGAGAAATTGGCTAAAATTCCAGCAAACTGCTAGGATGAGTAACTCAAAACCCAACATATTTCTTCCAGGTTTTGCTGTTTTAGATGCAGTTTTACCAAGAAATTTGGGTAAACTTGAAGTGGAAGAAAGTGAAAAAAAAAATCATTCTGGTAGTCAAAAAGTAAAAATGATTTTGGTACGCCTAACTGGCTTAAAATTGGAAAAGCTTTCCTGTCACACGTTAACAAAACAACATGTTTTTTATGCATTTTGTGGAAAATGATTTGAAATGGGTCTATAATACTCTCTGAAAATTAGCTGCAAGTGTAAAATGATATTTTCTTAGTTTTCAGTCACATTATGCTAATTAAATAAGCCAACTTTTTTACCCCCATGTCTTTTCTTGTCTGACAGCTTGAAACCGTTTTTCAATCAGCAAACGTTTCCCCCTTTTGTGTGCCATTCTGGGAGTCAAAATTGTGGTCTGAGTCTGCCATTGGCTTTTGCAGCCAAATTCTAACCCCCAAATTCCTCTGGGCTGACAAACGTCAACAAAGGCCCTGAGAGAGACCAAAGAGAGGTGAGCAGTGAACTTGAACTGAAGCCTTATTGTATCGGCTCATTATAGGGTCCTGCAGCGAGGAAGAGGCTATTTTGTTGCGCCACAAGACCAATATCTAAAAAGGCAGGGCAATGGAGAGGATCACCCACAAGACTTTTAATTTGAGAAGGTATTAAGGGACTTCCCTGAAAAAAACCCCAAAAAAAATCAGTCTGAATATTAATAGACTGGTTGAACTGAACACATTTTCTTTTCTTTCAAACATTAAGATACAGTTATTCCACACAGATAGATATTGCGGACAAAAACAATAACAAAGGCAACAAAGGTCAGGAGTTGTTTCATTTTTGTGGCATAAGAAATGTACTCCACTAGCTAATACTTTAAATTTTGCAGGTGCAATTCATATTGCACATCCTAAAACATCTGTTTTCAGAGCTGTAAAAGATATTTCTATGCCCCCTGGATTTTCTTTCCCAGGAATTTTGATTTTACTTCCAACTAGATTTGAAAAGGAGGAGCTGTCACTCTCTATTATGGTAACCTCAATGATTTCGTGCTCTGTCCAAATCCAGTGGTTTTCCATAACAATGCAAATTAAAGGGCACAAAGCTGAAGGAGACAAGACTTGCTATTTCCCATCCGAAGGACAGAGGCTTCTTTACAACAAACTTGTCTGTACGCCTTGTGTAGACTTTGACAGAATTTATATGCCGACTTGGAAGTTGCTTTGTGCGACACAAAAGTTTTTGATGTCAATTCTTGAGGATCAGCAGCTGTCCTGAGAAAAAGTGGTACTAGCGCTGAGGAATGGGACTGGAATGTTCCTGCAAGAGATTAATTTTGTGAATGAAACCGTTTGGGGAGCTGCTTATCTAAATGGGTAGAAGTTAAAGGTTACCCCACTAGCATAAATGGAAAATTTGAACTCTGTGAACTTTGCAGAAAGTATTGCTAAACCTATCTATCAATATATCTTATCTTATCTTATCTTATCTTATCTTATCTTATCTTATCTTATCTTATCTTATCTTATCTTATCTTATCTTATCTTATCTTATCTTATCTTATCTTATCTTATCTTATCTTATCTTATCTCATCTCATCTTATCTGTGTTATGGAAGGAAATGTTTATAAATAAAAATCTGAAAGATGTGATGTGCACACTACTGCCTTCAGAGTCACTCAGTTAAAAGTATAAACCATCTGTCCTGAGAATGTCTCAGAACTTTGTTCGAGAACATTAGAGATCAAACAACATCAGGAAGACAAAAAAAGAACAAAAGCAACAGAAAAACAGCATGCATATCAGAGAAAAGGTTGTGGAGAAGTTGACTAGGATTGGGTTGTAAAACTATATCCCAAACTTTGAACATCTCCTGGACAAGGGCACAAAACCAAACCAAGACAGAAACAAAGAACGAATCTGTGGTTTCTGAAAAACATGGATATTCGGTGAGAGGCAGGACCAGTTTACTTAGATGAACAGAGAGAGATGCACATCAGAAGGAATTTAGAAGGCCTTTGATGTGCCCAAAATATATGTTTCAACCCTGTACAACCATTACATTTCCGCTCATTCTAATCTGCAGAATTTACTCCTAATTTAGCCTCAGACAAACTCTGCACAGTTCTTGAAATGTGTTGTTGCCACATTAGGATCACAGACATCAAACTAATTTGTTACTAGTTACTTTTTTGTGATGGACCCACATAAAGTAGTTCATACTTGTGAGTTGGAAGGTAAATGATTCAAAGTTTTCAGTTGTCTTTTGCAAATGGAAATGCAAAAAAGTGGGATGAGCATCACTCATCATAAAAATGGAAAAAGTACAAACTTTAAACATACCACAACAAGGACTTTGGTAACAGAGATCCACAATTTAGAGGGGACAACCTGTCAAAACAACAATTATGATTTAGGCTCTCCATAAATCTGGCTTTTATGGAAGAGTGCTGAGAAGAAAACCACTGTAGAATGCCATAAGAGTCAGTGTTTGCCACAAGCCAAGACACACCAAACATATTGAAGAAAGTGCTCTGGCTTGATGAGACAATAGCCTACCTTAAATTCTTGATTGAACTACAAGCAAAATACTGTGTTTTGCAGAAAAGATTTAAATATTTCTTTTTTTTTTTTAAATGGAGAAACTGTTCTTGTCCTTTTTACTATGTCATATTGGTGTTGGTCTATCGTGTAAATGCCAATTCGCGTTTAAAAATTCAAGGGTTGTGAAAACTTTCGTAAGGCGCTTTGTCTGTCTTTCTAGCGTAATGAAATTAATTCTATAAAGATGGCTTTGTTAATTAAACATGATATCATTTCTCTGTAACACATTCAGTCATGCACCCACTCCCCTTTTCCCAGAGTGAATAAGCTGCAGTCAGTGACCCAGATCTATGTGCAATGAACTGCTTGACTCAGACTGTTGTTTTATTCAGCGCACTCACTGTCAACAGACGGGCGAGGAGGAGGATGAAGGGCGGGACGTCACGCTGATATCCAATTCTGATTGGCTCCCCATCTCATAACCCTTATCGCTATTGGCCGCGCGGGGTGTCCTTTCGGGGAAGATCTGTCATCGCCGCCGTTTCCCGCGCCATTCGCGTGCACGCGCGTGAGAGGGGACCAGGCACGCAACCGTTAGGAGACTGTCTGGAGTCTGTCTCAAATTGATAAATTTGGAAATGGAGTTTTACGGGTCTCTGTGCATCTACAAGGAAGCCGCCTGCTGGGAAATTTGGATCTTTGCGCTCCTCCTCAGACGTCGCTTCGCCTTGAGTCGCCACGCATTGACGAAATGTTTATTTTTCTTCTTTAGAAAACAAAAAACCCAAAGTTTTTTTCCCCCCCTCTCTTCTGCAGTCCATCAGCAGGCAGACAGCTCCTTGTGCCCAGGTAGGTTAAGGCAAACCCTGGAGTGCAAGCAGCCTAACAGAGCGGGTGCTGCAGCATTACAGCAGTGCTTTTCGTATTTTTTTTAGCGCTTTTTCTCCAACATCTTCCTCTGCTTACATACGCAACAGAGTGGGAGAAGAGATAGTCCCATTCATTTGTGCTGTTAAAAAAAATCATTCGCACCGCACTCGCGTTCGTATTATTTTGTGCAACTCATGCCAGACAATAGAGGTGTTGTTGTGGGGACTTGACCTCATTCACACACTACTTCAGGAAGATGCGCAGGTGACGCACCTTTGCTGACGCGAGGCTTTTTGATTAACTCCACGCGCTCTCGAGCTCTGTGTTTACTCAGCAGTCACCTGAGGGGCACAACCTGGCTTCAGTGCGTTTACTTTAACCCTTTCAGCCACAGCACCAAGCACTGGGGATTTTGTCTTTTCCCCCCCGAAAAAGCTGTATTCTATTTATCCTACGCAACATGCACCTAAATTGTTACATCATGATGAATTATGAACTCTATGCAATGCTTCCCTTTATTGTGTCTGTTTTATGCTCTGCAGGGAGTTGTTCCTCACCCATGGAGTTCAAGATGAGTGCATCATGCACGAGGCAGCCTATAAAAGCACATAAAGGTTTGTTTTGGCACATAAATGTTTTGGCACTTAGGGATAGATATTTTTCTCCCATAGATAGATAGATATTATGAAAGAATTAAATTATGTGTTATTGTTTAATTGGATCTAAGTTATTAAATTCCACATTACTGCCCTTGAAAGGTATCATTGCTAATGAAACTGAATCCAACTGGTCAAATTTATCACTAGCATGGGGAATGTGAATTAATTGTTATGATGTTTCAGACATGTGATAATGCAGTAATAATTGCAATTCAATATGTTGAGCAGCTCTAATACATTGTTGCTTAGAAATTTGGCCTAAGCTACACAAGGCCTTTAACACTTAAATAATAAATGCACCATATTTTGGTGCATTTGTTATTGCACCAAAATATGGTGCAATAACATCTTTTGGTTATTGCACCAAAATATGTATCGGAACTTTTAGTCTTCCTTACTATATTTATTGTTTATCTCCCAAAAACTTCCCTATAAGTTCTCTCATTCATCCCGAGATTTTACCGTCATTTTAGCGTCAAAGTACAATAATCTTTAAAACATGGATTTTATGTAGGACTAAGTTAGATAAGATTAAACACTCAAAGTCCACAATGACAACCAAAACTAATATTTGGAGCATTAAGTTAAAAAAAAATTTAAATTATAAAGTTGTGAGTTTGCTGAAACCTGGAAAGCCTAGAAGGCATGTAACCTCACCAAGTTTAAACGATGCGCTTGATGGTCTTCATTATTTACCATAAATATGTACATTTAAAAAAAAAAAAACTTTAAATCATTTAATTAGATAGACAGACAAACAGAATTCATTGATTTGTGGAAAAATCGCAACTAATCTGTGTGAGATGCTGCTAGCCTACTTCATCTGAGGTGAGCTTAGACTTGTCTAGACACTTTTTTCCAGTCGCTGCAGTTGTCTGCAGACTGTGCAGTCATATGACTCAGTCAGACAGGCAGTTCCTCCCTCCTCGTCTCAGCTCTGTTTTGGCAAGATGGCTGCTGAGGCTCTAATGCTGCATTTGTGACGTGTACAATCAAAGATAGGATTAAAAAATACAAACATGAGACTAATGGTGAATCAGCAAGTCTAGATTGCACTGGATTGCAATGCATTGGTATAAAGAGCACGCGGACGCCATGCTGCGTTTTTGAACCGATATTTCTGACTGAAATATTTTTTGGTCTACGAGTTAGAGGCTTTTTTCTCTTCTACTCAGCAGGTTGCATGCATTGATCAACTGAACTCTGTACAGTTTTATTATTTTCATCTGGTTCTCGGTCACATTTTCTTTCACATGCTCATCGAGTGCTACAGATCTGAGACGCTTGGTAGCCATTTTGTCTGCTACGTGCATGCGAAAGGCTGGCAGGGCATCAAACTATTAAGAAAAACACTAAGCAAGAACTCTCCATGTTGTCCTCTTGACTGTGGATTTTTAAAAAAACGCGTTTAAATATCGGAGTGCCACATAGAACCAGTTTAAAATTAAATCTGAATGTTTATTATTTTAACGACTTGCAATAAATAGCTCTGCCTGTGATTATACGTGTGTGAGGATGAACAATTTAATGTTGCCAATAAGTGCTAATTTTATAATTCAAACATTTTTTTGATTACTTAGCCGATGTTTTTAAGACCTATAGCTAAATGTTATTGAAAAATATCCTGACCTACTAGAGTCCACTATGTAGCGGGACAGAATTAATTTCACTGTATTTGTGTGTATTTTGTCGAATTTTTAACAAATTTGCTACTTACAAAATTCTGTTATTAGAAGGTATGTGATTAAGGACAAAGTTTATTTACAGTAGTAATTTACAGTATTTTTAAAAAAAAGAGGAATACAGCAGCTGGTTTCGTGGAAGTAAATATAAACCTTGATGCGCTGTAAAAAATGATATTATGCAATAAATTGTGTTCTTTAGAGCTTGTATAATCATTAATATAAAACAAACAAAAAAAAAAACCTGTCCTGAAGTTGAACGTTTTTTTTTTCCTTTACAACTTTTTTTTCTGAGGGAGTAATGCAAGTAGCTGAAATTAACTTTGGCTTAAAAAAGTGCTCCGAGCGTCCGTCTGACATTACAAGTTACATCCAATCACTGAGTCTGTGATGTTTATCTGTTTGCCATATCATTGACCAGTCTGGACAGATCTCTTCATTATCATCTACTTAGTGCATACTCATCTGCCGTCAGAGGAGCTCCTTTAATCTCTTGTGGTCCTGGTTGCTTTAATGGTTTCTGAGTGCTTGCTGATTGTGTTGTTTACTGAGGCATGAAGCCGCCTTTGAAAACATGCAGAAGTTTTTACAGGTCCCGAGTTTCTCTGAGAAAAGTAGTGGAGGTGTTTTCAGGCTCGTCTATTAATTCTTGTGTTTTCAGCAATAAATTGACAAACGTGGATTATTAAAAAAATTTTCGTGGGAATAAATTATGCACAAAAGATAGTTTTGGAAGAACGTATAACGTATACTTCTATAACTAAACCTATAACTTCATTATAAATAAGTAAAAATTTCTCTAATAAATGCGGCTGGTGTTTAGATGATAAATTATAGAAATGCATCTCTTCAAAATAAAATTATTTTGCATACATGTCCTGCATTATATGTTCCAGAAAGAAGCATTTGCAACCTTTTTTTATAATTTAAACGTTAAAAATTAAATCAAATTTATTTTATTTTTACGAAAACAAGCAGTTGACCTTAAATACAAATTAGTTTTTCTATTTTTAAGACTGACAGTAGATGTAGTTTAGGATGTTTACGCTGTCGCTACGACAGCGAAAAATATTTTATTTGTAAATGTTTGTTTTTGTGCTTACTGCCAAATCTTCCACACTGTCTCACACTTGTTTGCTAGCACTTCATTCTCACAGCTGATCCATGTTTTTGCTTTTCTTGCAGCCGCTGACACTGACAGTTATGATTTCCTGTCAACAAATGGTAAGATCATGCGTTGACCTTTTCATTAAAGCACATCTGGGTAAATTTAAAATGGAGTAAAGCAATTCTAGGAAGGCTTTACGGCGCTGCAGCCATTGAATATGATTGCCTGAGGGAAATATCACTCCACGGCACACAACGGTGTTTGCAGAGGTCGAGCTCTGGAACTGCAATGCCGCTTCTGTACGCTGCACAGCTGAAAATTTGGCTAATCAGCACCGTCGCCATCGCTCACTTCTCAACTGTGATTGGTTTTTATCAAGGGTGATTTTTTTTTATCTCTTCATGACATAATCATGGATATGAAACTCGTAACTTTCACTTGAGGCTCGGTTGAAAAACGCTGATGCCAGAAGCACTCCGAAGCATCCTCCCTTGTTTTCTATTGGCTTGCTGTCTCCACCCACAGTGAGGTCATGAGGTCCAACATCGTGACGATGTCTGATGAAAAACAGGCTTTCATCTTGGCTCTAATGCTTCCTGAGGTTTAATGAAAGGATTTTTCTGGGTCTATTTCTGAGCGCGAGCAGAGTTAAATCCGAGCACGTTTCAAAGCACGGCCCTCTGGAAAAGCATCCGCAGCAACAGTCGCTGCCTGGTGAAAATGGTGGCGTGTTTATCTCAGCAGTTCTTGCTGCATGATGACGCAGTCTTCTCTGACGCCGTCGTGGGACATTTCAAATGAATACCTTGTGTGTACTTCAGAATGTCTTCTGGTAGTCTGGCAAAGCTTGGGTCCACTTGCTTGGGCCCACAACTGCGCAACTGAGACCCTGGGTTGGTCTTAGCCTTTATCTCAAAGCCATCAGCGTCCATTTTACTTCGTGGCAGTTGAGATAAACTGTACTCAAGCTTTTAGAGAGAAGAATCTGAACTTGCAGCCTAAGCCCTTGAAGAAAATCCTACAACTTTCATGCACCACACAAACTTTTCATCAGAAGATATTTCAAAAACAATTATGCACGAACGGATGCATTAATAGAAATGTGGTTAATAGTTAATAAGTTAAATTTTTATTGACGGCAGCACAAATAATTATGTTTATTTTATGCTGTTATAATTAAAACCTTTGTGAATTTTCTGAATTTTAAACATGATCTTATGTAAGCTATTCAACTTTTGATACAATGAATTAAAATACGTAGAAATTAAAGTTTCAAACATTTCGAAGCAGTATTTAAATCTTATTATATACCGCAATTACATGTTGTTATAAAATGAAATCGATTGCTATATGATATATGCCATGCATCTTTGTTTTTTTACTAATTACATTACAGAAATTATACAAGCCATTTGTTAATTAATTAAATTAAGTGTTTTTAAAGGAGCCATTTAAATATCAAAAAATACTTTGACTGTGAATTTTCTTTTATTTTGAGTTTTCTAAACCAGTATAAAAAAACTCCTTCCTTAACTGTAGCTAAGTTTTGACTTACAGCTTATAAAAACTTAATTGTAAAAAATATTTACATGATAAATAAAATAGATTTTAACAGTGCAGCAAGTCATGTATCAGAAAGACGACATAATGCAAAAAGAAATATTGTATCATTTCATCGTTCAGTATCCCAGTATAAAATTTTAAGATATATTGCCATATTTATTGTTTAACGGTTCATATCTTTTTTTTTGCTTACAGATTTATGCGCGCATATTTATGCATTTATTTTCATTTTAAATCTAATTACTTAATTCACAAAATATTTTATTCATATTAAACGATTTTTTTTTTATTCAAAGAAAACACAGCAACTAACTGATGGTATTTGCGTGTTAGGTTTCAATAGTTAAAAATTAAAGATTTGAACGATAACGAGGTTACATTATTTTGGGCATGTACGTTGAAGTAAAAAGAGGCCTTATCAAGATTTTGTGGAAAATACAGTAGACTGTGATTTAATCTAACTTAATTGAGTGATGTGGAGGTTTAGGAGACCCTCCTTCTTGTTTTCGTCCACTGTTAAGACTTTGTATGAAAGCCAGACTGGGTTCTGATGCCACGTAGCACAACAGTGGCTGTCCATAACGTCAAGTGTAGTCTCCTCTCTGTAGTCACGCAAAAAGTGAGAGAAAAAGCTCATTTTTGGGGCTCATGCATATGCAGGAATTCCCTGTTCCCAACGTATAGCTTAATGTCATACTAATCAGCTTTTCCCTTATTAAACGTACAATTTCTTGGCTTTTGTAAGAATGGGAGATAACTTCACCACATTCATTTCAATGCATTTTTATAGTTCCAGTTTATGTCTTTTAATGTTGAATTATTGAAAACATTACGCGATTTAGGATTTAAGTTTGTTTGGAGCACAAAAATATGCAGAGAATAAACCGCTGTTGCTCTTTAACTGATTTCTTTTCTCTTTTTTAACTGTTTAGCGTTGATCATTTTCAAACATTTTATGTTTGAAAATATTTTTTTATCAGATGGATTTTTCTAAATAAAATTTCTGCGTCTTAAAGCCATCTTGAGTTAACACATCTGACTGTTGTTTGGTTAACCACAGGTTCTGTCTTTCTGCTGAAGCCGCAAAATAATGAATGAATATTAGGACCACATTAATTACAGCATGTCGCTCTTACATTGATTATAGTGCAAGCGTAATCTGCTATTTTCGAGCTTTTTGGAAAGGTAAGTGATTTTGCTGTCAACAGACTAAATGTTGGGTGTTTGCCCCGCTGTCGTTGCACTGTTTGTGATCCTGCCACTCTTCAGATGTGCACGTGTTGCATGTCCGCTCCCCTCTGCCAAAAAGCTGCAGCAGTGACAGCTTCAGCAAAATACTCCCTATTCTCATTTGTCTTCAAATCTGACCTGACTTTAACAAGGAACGTGCCCATCCACAAGCATTTAAACGACTCGAGGAAGGCTGGCTAAGTCAGGAAGACCACTGCTCATTGCAACGTTTCTTCTCAGCAAGATATTCTCCTTGTCTCAGACAAACTTCTGCCATCTTTAAAAAGTCTTTAGGTTTTATTGAGTTCTTGGTATTTACTAAGTAAAAAGATATAGCTGGAGTGATGCCTTTCAAATGAAGAAAGACTATGCAATGTACAATTTTCTAGCACCCTGGAGTCTAACAGAGGCCAGCTGTAGTGTTTCATGGAGAATGTATTTCTTTCAAGCACACTAACAAGCATGCTATGTATAAATAGTTTGCTTTGTCAATAAAAGATTGATTTAAAAAGTTGACAAAAAATTTGACTCTCAAAAAAAAAAAATTAATTGATGAAATGATACTATCTGCTTTGGTTGGAATAGATACTCTTAACTTGGATGTTTTTGCTCTCTACCACATTTTTACATTTGATGTTAGAGTATTGAAAATTATCATGACCAGATTAATGGGTTTATATAGTCAGTAGAATAAAATCACATTTTAATTTGATTAGAAATCATAACAATCTATCAGATTTTTAGAACAATAAACAAGTGGTAGACATATCTTTAGGGCTAGTTTAGTCTTCACTTAACCACTTATTTGGTGTAAATACCATAACCGAAAGGAGTTTAAAAAAACTACACAGATTTCTTGTAGCAAAAAAGGGAGAGAGTTGGGCAAAATACGATCCGCATTTTTTATACTTCACTAACAGCTATAGTAGTATTGGTCAATAACTAAGTTTGATAGACTTTGTTTTGTGCCAGCTTTCTACACAACACATTAAACATTACATTACAAACTTAAAGAACAATTTACAGCAAAAGGAAAGTGCTGTGGTTTGACTAAAGTCATACTGATGGACTAACCTTTTTGGTAAAATATCAACAACAAACATTCTGTTGTTATTGGAAAGAATGAAAATTAATCAGATGCTTCTAAAAAACAGAAATTGATAAATCTTTCAACGCTACATCGTAAAAGAAGATATTTGCGGATCTCTAGGAAAGGAGGCACAGACTCCCAGTGTCAGCATTGATGCTGACGTCAGGGTTCTCCTTATAGTTTTTCAAATTCTGAGGGAAATATTTGAAATGTGTTTCTAACAGGAGCATCAATTCTCTCCTGACACACACACACACACACATACACACCTCCAGTTCAGGGGATTTGCTCAAAGTTACCATCAAAGTCAGACTTGTGAGAATTGGCAGTATTGCCTGCATTTTTCTTTAATTGGGGCTTATTCCAACACACCTTGAATACCTGCTTTCACTTTAGCCATTTGACCTTTTTTTTTGTGAATTAAGACAGCACGGCAGAGTTGAGTTCGTCATCCCCGCGGTACATCATAGTTCAGGGGAGGCTGCGCCATGACTAATTAGTAAATCTCACTTCTCTCCAAGGTGAGAAAAGAAAATGATTTTCTTTGCAAGAAGCTTGGGGGCTTGATGAGTAAATACCCACCTGCACTAAGTTGCAGTAACCTAATAAGTCTCCCTGGACTTTGAAGAGGAATATTTTATATTTCACTGATCTCAAACAGCCAGTTTTGCGTGTCTCATATTCGACTCAGAAAGCCCTCTGAGGTGGCTCAGGCTGCACCCATCGACTGCAGGGTCTCTGCTGTCACACAATGGCATGGAAAGGTCAGGCCTAATGAAGTCGGGGGTGCGACCCCAAGCATTCAGTGACTTTGCACGGGCTCCCATCCCACCGCTGCAACCATGCCGGTTAATCCCTTTTTGATCCTAATTGATAGGCATTAACATGATCCTTATCCAGGAGCTGTGTTTTGTCTTCCGCAGTCCTTCCCTCTTGGTGTCAATGACACAAAGTGTGAAAGCGTTAAGCCAAATGTGAAATTGATATTTTTCATGTTTGTGCGCCTAAACTGTGGCTATGCTTCCAAACAGTCACACTGAAGTTCTCAGTGCTCAGCGTATTGCCCTTTGAGACTATCAGCAGGACTTAGCTTCTAACCTCTGGAATCCGACTGCGATGTGAATGGTAGCAGCCCATTTCCACATTGTTTTCCTTAGAGTCCTTTCATCTTCATCAATAGGCAATTATTGTCTTTAACTGGTAACTAATGACCCTCTTTAAAATGTTTTCTTAGACTCTTAGGTCAGAGCACATGTCACTTTGAAAGTGAGGACAAGGTGTGATTTCCAAAGTGCAGATGTTACACCAGTTCTCACAAGCTTTTACTAGACAAATTTATTCAGTAATGTTTTAATATAGCTGTTGTTCATTGAAAAAAGCTCAGTTACCAACACTTTTGAAATGTATGCAATTTTCACACCTTTCAGTTTGGATAGATTTTTTTAAATAATTTTTTTCCACATAGAAATTATAATTCGCTGCTAAAACACACTTTAATTAATTATTCAAGTTTGTTTACTTAAACTTTTAATTTGAATAAGAATTCTTTATCAATTTCTCAAATATACGATTAAAAATATCTACAGGTCATACTGTTGATGTCTTTACACCAGTGAGTTGTGTACACAATGGCCAAAACTGTGAAGGTGCAAATTAGTGAAGCAGTAAAATGAACAACACCCCACTTTTTGTTTGATCTTAACGCTGTTGTTAAGATCATTTAAGCTGGATGTACACTTAAATTCTCTTTGCATCTTTCTCAATGAGTGGGTTTATGACATTTCTTTAGCCTTGCTTAGTCGATAAATGCATTTACATTACGACCCATATAAACGCATCAGCCATGCAGTTTTCTAGCAAGCTGTCTATGATAAAGGCATTATAAAGACTTCGTTTTTTGGGGGAAGTGATGGTTATAAAGTCTTACAGCTGCTCTGAGGAAGGAACTCTGGTAATGCTCCACTGTGTGTCTAGGGTGATGTAGTTTGTCACTGTAGGAGCTCTCCATTTCAACAACAGCTTCATGCACTCGGTGGGAGACATTGTCTAACACCTGCACTGGGGCATCCTAGTTTAGCGACTATTGCGATACTAATATAAGCTGGATGCAAACTAAAATTCTTGCTCCATCTTTCACGGCCTTATGCCAGTTCTAAAGTTTTACTTTGCTGATGCATGCCTTCATTTATATAACATGTCAAATAAACACCATGTGAGAGCAGAACGCCTCACATGATGAAATAGAATAATGGCTGGCTGAACCAATTTCTTGGTTGATTTTTGCTGCTAATTGCATGTAGCAAACCTTATTTTTTAGAAATATTTGTTCTTTTTGTTTATTTCGACTATTACATGCTTGTACATATGTTGTAAGAACTGAAAAATGTGTTTTCTCTCCTCGGGCTGTGTAAAAATTCTTTTTCCGCTGCACTGGATTGAGCGTTCTCGAAGTTTTCCCTCAAAATATCCCCTGGGCTAAACTTTTTCTTATGTGGTGTCCAATGAGTGTTATTTAATTGTTTAGAAATGTTAATGGGGCATAGTTAATTCTGGAAAGAGAAGAATGTTGTCATTTCTGCTCTTTTTCTGGCATGGAACTTCCCAGGAGATCTGTACTCTGAGATTTTCATAAAGTGTGAAATGTCCGTGGTTCTTGCATTAAGCTTATGGCTAATATTTAATACCAATCAAAATCTTCTTTATCACTTTAAGCATTTAGTACAGTGCATTAAGAAACACAGAAGAAATTGTTGCATTCCTAGTGTGTTTTGGTTTATTGTGCACAAAATATTTGGTGGCAAAATATCAGAATTAGTCATTATGATGTAAAATTAAGTCTACCCATACATACCAACAATTCACAAGCCCGCTTTGGAAAAACTTAAGGAAAGATAAAATTTTTCTCATAAAAAAAATATTAAAATACTTTTACTTCTACTGAAAAATTGTTGTTCTTCACAAAACAACCCAACTATGAAACAGGAGAGAACCTTAGGACAAACATTTATCTCCCAGCCTGCTTTACAGTCTACTCCACTGTCAAGCCTGTGTGATTTAAATTTAGTCAAATGTAGCTGCCCAGCAAGGTCAATGTCTGCTGATGTCTGTTTGCAACCCAAATTTTTGTGACTGTGCTGACTTGCCTGTCGTCATGAACAACAATACTCCCAATTACAGGGTTGCATCAAACACACTGCAGATAAAGCAAACTTGTGGGTCAAATAATAAGAAAAACAATAAAGACAACCGTGACTCATATTTTTATGGGGAGAAGATTTGCTGTATTCTGTGTTTTAAATCAGCATCTTCTACTTTTAGAATAAAAACAAACTCAACAAGACAATTTTTTAGGTTATATTTTCTTCTTCTTTTGTGAGTTTCTTTCTGCATGCATGTGTAGTTTCTCTCTGGGTACTCTGGCTTCCTCCTATGGTCCAAAAACATGACTCTTTAGTTGATTGGCCTCTATAAAATTGTTCTTAAATATGCAGGTGTGGTTAACTCTTTGTTGCCCTGGGATGAATTGGCATCTTCCCAGTGACTACTGGAGTTGGGCACCAGAACCCCCATGAGCTTGCAAGGACAAATGTGCACAAACAAAGAATGAATAAATGAGATTATACAGTATGTTTATTTATTTGGATTTCCCTCATAGTTAATTAAGTATCACCTAACCAAATCAAATGTTACGTATTATGCCTTTTTTTCTGGTTGGTGCCAAACCCTGGAACTGGAGGTCACGGTGATGAGTTAAGATCCTGAGCTTGACAAAAACACATAACTAAACCCAAGTATGATCTCAAAGTGCAGAACTATAATAAAAGTAGACTCAGAGAAGGAAGCAATAGAAAAACGTCACCTTTTGTTTAGTGGTTTGGTGACAGAGTTTCACGTGGCTGAACTTTGTCATTTTACAAAATGTCATTTTACAAAAGCATGCGTCTGAGTTTAAAATTTGAAAAACATAACAGGAAAGGACCACAGATATTGTTGTGAAGTTTTAAATGGGACATAGACAGGAACATGCCTGTGTTAGCTGTAAATCTGAGGCACAGCAGGCTGTTTCCAGCACCAACCCCAAAGCAGCATTTTAATGGGCCCCCATCTAGGTGTCAGCTTGTCTCAAAATGCACACCTTACCTCCTTCAAAAAAAGTAACTTTAGACAAGAGTCCAGTTTCTATTGGATTCCATTCTTCTTGGTGTTTTTGTTTAGCTGCCATGTTCTTTGCAGTTACTGTTCTTGATTAAATACAACTTGATATGTGAATAAATTCTTCTGTCATTCTTCCTGGTCAGGAAGACTAACTTTGTTGTCCTTGTATTTTCATGGGCAGTGTGTTTATTGCCCATTTGGAAAACCAATCTGAACTGGAGCTTTAACTTCCTGGCTGATGTCTTTAGATGTCCCTTCAATATCTCCCATTGTTCTTACAGATATAATGCTGGTCATTATGGCCAAACAGTTCCACTTTAGTTCCATCAGACCACAGGATGTGTCTCCAAAAATGAAGGTCTTTGTGTCTGTGTGTATTTGCAAACTACAATCTGGCTTTTTTATTTGCCCCTTGGAGCTTCCTCAATGCTGAGTGGCTTTCAGGCAATGTCAGTACAGGACAAGTGCTACTGTGGATAATGGCCAGCTTACAGTGTAAACTGTGGACTGCAACATGTTATGCACTGAAATAGTATTTTAGGACAGCTCCGTTTAACACAACTAGAACACGTTTTTTTCCCCCAGCGTCCTGTTCGATCGCTTTTTGAAGCAAAAATTAATCCCCAGTGATGCAAAAGTGGCTTTGTTGTCCATCACTGTTGTTTGAGAATCCTGCTTTATAGGCAGAAATGCACGAATACAGTTTCCAACCACCTTTGTGGTTCACAATAATAATCGCAACCATATTGCAATTAATATTGTGATTTTTTTTTTTTTTTACATTAAAGTTTATGTAATTAATCAAAATTAACACATTATAGTCAAGGCTCTAATCTTATTGCACAATATAAAATTTTGGTATCAACTGCATGATGTAAGGAGCAATTCTTTTCAACATCTGTCTGAAGATGCAACATAGAATATAAAAAATATGTGTTCCGTATATATATATATTTTTAAAAAGTGCTCATCTTACACATCTATGTTTCTATAGAAATGTATTTCTATGTGGGACAACGTCTTTACCAGAATTAAATTACTGTCATTTCTTCAAATAGTTCTGCTGAGACTAATGTTTCATTTCTGAAATCGCTAATACTTGTACACTGTAAAAGATAATGGGTGTTAAAATTTATATTCAAATAGAACAAAGTTTCTTTTCTTTCCTTTGTTTTTTAAAAGCAAATTTAGTTAACAAAAGAAAACAGTAGTGGCTGTAGCATTTTCTGGACAGCCGTACGTGATTTTTGTGAGTAAACTCAAATCTGTACAATTAAGAAGCACTCCTCACCACTGTGCTTAGCAGCGTGCAACAAACCACTCTGAGCTGTAAAACGCCAGGTGTCATGTTGGTTCTTGTTGGTTTCACACAGCGATTCCAATTCCTCCCTGGAATACGTTTTGCATGTCTCCAAAGGATTGAGAGCTATTTCCAGTTTGTTTGCTACACTGACTAATGAGTTCTCCATAAGTCCTGATGACATAATTTGAAGATCGCCAAGGAAAAATATCTAATTATGTAGTTCAGACATTACATACTGGGACTGCACTCATGCACTTCACTCGACTGGCACCACCTGCCCTCTTTAGATGTCGCACTCACTTCCACACTGTTGAGATGCTGAGCTGGTGTCTGTGTAACCCCCACCACACATATGTGCAATGACTCCTTGGTGGATTGGACTTTAGATGCTTATTGTTCATTAGATTAGCTTTAACTAAAGAAATAAAATGATTAAAAGCTGAATAGAAAAGATTGAGAGATTGACTGTATAATGACGCATTGACAGTAAAAAGTGGGGAAACTCTTCAGTGAGATGACAACAAAGGGAGAAATATGTGTGTTTTGAAGATTTTATTCTGCTGTGTGATTAACTTGGAGATATTTGTCTTTATTCTGATCTGCAGGAGGAGCTTTTGTGCTTCTCGTAACTCTTTTTTGTGCAAATTTAAAATGTGTGGGTTTTTTGGGGACATTTTTAGAAGGGTGTGGGACTATACCCCAGATAGTATTGTTGTGTAAGTACTGTACGCCAGTGCTTGGGTTTGCTTCATTTTTGGCTGGAACTGCACCAGATATGTTTACACTGCCACTTTGTTTTATTCAAGCAGAAGAAAAACATGCAAAACAGTTCATGAATTTCAAAACAGGACAGTCACCTGAGTACATAGAGAACTATGTTTTACTTTTAAATGGTGCAAAGGCACAGAAAGCTCAATGGAATTTGGTTTGCTCATATTGCATATTATTTTATTTTACTTTGGAAACAGTATTTATTATCTGTTGTTTTCTTCAAAACAGAAAAAAAATCAACCATCATTCTCACTAATGCTAAAATAATGAGATGTTGAAATAGCATGCTGCACATTAATGTTGTCAAAATGTTATCTTGGCTGTTAGTTTGATATAAATTAAAACAATAATTGCTCAGCATATAATCAGAATGTCATATTTTGACATTCTGCTCATTATAGAGTAACAGAACCAACTTACAGCTGTTTAACAAACACGCAACTGCAACTTGACAGCAGTCTTACCTTAATATGAGTGATGACTGGTACTCCTTTAGTTTTCTTGGGATTTTCTGTCACTATTTCCAAACAACTGAATTTGTCTTTCTTGCAACATGGGGAAAACATTTTGTAGCTCTCTTTCAGTCAGCTGACTATCAGTGCACAGTCAGGTAGGAGACTGGCAATGCAGGGCTACAGATTGGCTACATGATAATCCATGCAGTTTCTCTGATGCCTGTCATTAAAAGGATTTAAAATGCTAAGAAAAGTGTAACAGAAACTCTAACTCTTTTAAATCCTTAATATAATTTTTTACTGATATCCTTCCATGTCTACCGTTGATAAAAGTGAATCAAACAATGTAAAATAGAATAATCATTTAAACTGGTGGCACCTCTAACTATTTCTATAAAATAAAATAATTATGTATTTTATACTTTACTATTCTAATTTGGTCATAGGCAGTATAGAATAACTTTCAATAAGTACTCCATGACTTCCTCTTTCTCTGAAGGATAGAGGAATGTGACACAGAGGGTTAATTTTCTCAACCGTTTTTTTTTTAAGGTTAAGTCAATTAACATATTTGCATAAAACCCAATAATATTTTGCTGCAGTAGCATTATTTCATACAAAAAAATTGAAAATCCAACGTTTAGTTTGAGTACATTTATTGATTTACTCAAAAGATTCTGCATGAAAAGACATTTTTCTACCAAGATAACACGTGTGAAAATAAACTATTCACAAAGTAAATGCATCAAAAGTATTTTTCTTTGATTATACTTTACTTTTTTTAAATTGAACCTTTAATTAGTCATGTGTGAGACCCTGTTTCTTGAGAGTGTACACATTCATTTTAATTAGCCACTTTTCAAAATGGGTAAGATTAGAGAACATAACACTCATGTAGGATGGATGTGTTTTAATGTTTTAGGTCAAGATATATGGCAAAAAAAAGTATTCACTTATCCTTTCGCTATCTACAACATATTTATAGTCAGAGCAATAATGAAACAGGTTAAAACATCTAGAGCTATTTTGAACAAGATGGGAAAATGACTCAAGTTCATCCTACCACAAAGCACTTTGAAAAGAATAGTGATGGAAGTTAAAAAAAATCTCCAAAGCTGACATATACCAATCTACTTCCCTTTTTATGAAACTATGCTGATGCAATAAAAGATGTATTTAATTAAAAAAAAATTTTGTGCACCTTCACCAAGTGTGCTAATAAATACAGAAGGTGCTGCAGACATAAATATTTTTTGACCCTTGCTAGTCGGTCATTCTATGCACATCTTTGCTGTATTGAACTTTTGTCTTGCTGCTTTTGGCAGTAATTGCAATGCAAATCACTAAACCACCCGAAATGTGAAATATGTTTCATTTTTTACAAGGGTACGATGGTAAGCAAAAATGTGCGGTATCAAAACTCTTGTGTCGTGCAATGGCATGTCCGAGTCATACTTATAGAGAAGAAAACGTAGCTTTTTCTCTTTTTTTTGGACTACTTTACGTCATGAAGTAGAAGCCTTGCAGGTTACCCTCTTTCGTTTTTCTTTTTGCATATCATTAGGCTAGAAAACTGCTTCCTCTGTAAACAGATGAACACATCAGGATGCTGCTGCAGTTATAGCTGGGAAGGGAGAAGCTTGTTGTCATGTGTTCATGCAGGTCTTTTAAGACACTGACACTAATTTCCGTTGCACCCAGGGTATAGCTGTCAAGAAAGCCCAAAGGCAGTTGATTTCATTGATTTTTTCTTTCTTTCAGACTACCTTGCAGAAATATGCTGTGTGACCATTTTGGACTGTGTTGATAATACAGCATGTAACAGAGTTTCTTAAAGAGCATCCAATTTTTACTGGCTTTTTTTGAACAATTTACAGATTTTAAATTACATTTTTTAATTGAGAAAATGTTGTGAGAGAGTGACCCTAAGGCACCACTCTTTGCCATAGTTCTGCAACAGTGACCTTTTAGGTTTTTTTTTCTTTACCTTTACCTTTCTCATCATATTACCTTAAAACACCATGCATTAAAAAAATACTTGTTACTCATCTTATAGCCGTTGTTAGAGGCACCAAAACAAGGGGGAAGAGACCATTGATTTTTGTTGAAAATTAGTATTTCATAACAAGTGATTTTTTTTTTGTCCCACGGTTTAAATGTACTCAAATTAAAGGTTGGATTATTCTAAATTTTTCAGTGTAAAATCATGCCTCTGCAATAAAATATACATTTATTTCAAGGCTTTTTATACATCTTTACTGCGGATATCAATAAAAGTGGAGGGTGCTTTAATTCTTAAATTTTAGTTTTTAGGTAAAAGTAAGACAATTTTAAAAAGATGTTACCATATGTATTAAATATGTAGAGATTCAAATTTTTCATTCTGTTTTGAAGCATTGATAAAAATAACATTGTCAAAGTTTTGTCTGTTTTCACTGTAGATATTCTGGGAGTTTCTTATCTACAAAAACATGCAAGTGTCTTAATAATTTATGCGTTTTGTTCCTGCAAAGTGAATTTCTCTAATTCTTCCTTTTGAAATCTAAAACCTTAAGTATAAGGTGCATTCTTTAAAAAAAGAGTTTGGTGACAAATTATAATGGTAATCTTGCTGGGTGCATGTGTAAATATGACTAAAATAGACGATTTTAGGACTGGTAGTTGGCAATTAAATTTTAAGTTTTGCAAATCTTTTGGAACCCAACAAATGATTGTTTTTAGAACAGCACAATTAAAAAACAAAATCACACTTGTAGTTATATGAAACAAGTTTCCTCACCAGTGCTGCACATCATCCTTTTTTTCCCCCCCAACAAAACCATTCAAGAACAAGGGCAGCATCACCTCTGCCACTAATGAGGTTGTTTATTCTCCAAATTTTCTTCTGAGCTCAAACTGAGAGAAAAAAACCAGGCCATGCACAACAGAGCACATAATCAAGCATTAGCTAAATAAAGCTTCAGAAATCCCAGGTTATATATTTGTGTGACAATATAACTCAGGGTATCATACCTGCAGTGACTGCATGTTGAACATGAACACCTTTTTAAGGAGGTTAGTGAAGTGAGCAGAGCACATTATTACACTCTCAACAAAGATGTGCAGGATTTTAAATTGGACATAATCTTCAAAAGAGGGCAGTGGGGAGTCATCAAGTTGTCGGTTTCAAAGATGAATAATTTTTTAAACTGTTGAAAAATGTAGGGTGCTTCAGAATGATCTGATGTTAGAGCAGCAAAAATGAAACCTAAATAAGTCTCTGAAAGTATACATGGAGACATTTTCTTTTATCTGAAGATACATTTTTATGCCAATTCGTATTAAAATTCTGACTTTTTTTTTTGCCGAACACTTGCGCTTTATGGAGTTTTGATGCTGACATCGTCTGCTCCATAGGTCAAATAGCACAGGAAACATTAGGGTTTAAATCAGGTTAAAGGTGTTGCAACTAAAGGAAAATTACTTAAAAGCCGATTTATAAATCGCAAACTGAAGCCATAGCAAGCGTAATTAATGATGCAAATCAGTCAACAGTCAATTAGTTGAAACTCTGAACTTTTCAAACTCTACTACATCTTAAATGATGCCGATTTGTTTGATTTCACTTCTTAATTCTTTTTTCCAAATTTTTATATGTCATTATTTTTTAACACTATTTTCATCTAACATCTACTAGTATTGGTCATCAGTTTTTCAAATCATTGATAAGGCTCACCACCCAGGGCGTCCCGTGGTCAGGGGTCAACCAAACATTGAATCAATTAATTTTATTAAATATTTTAGTGCTTTTGTACACAGGTGTATTCAGGAAATTAGGATATCATTTAAAAGTGCTTTTTTTAGCAACTCAGTTCACTAAGTGAAAGACATCATATAGATTCGTTGCACATACTGATGTTTTTAAGCCTTTATTTCTGGTAACTATGTTAATAGCTAAGATTACAATATTACATCAGACCAATAAAAAATATTTTTAATACAGAATGGTTATTTTTAAAATTACTTTTAAACTGACAAATGAGTCTCATTGGAAGGTTCCAATTTATTGAATATAATTGTATATTATGGTGTGATACAGACATGTAGGAATATCCTAAGAAATACCGGGTTCTTTTTTTCTATAGCATTTTAACATTTCAACATTTTATGCTTGAAAATTACTAAATAATAAAGCTTATTTAGTGACACTTTCTAATATTGACGTAATAGCCCTCTGTCAAGGGTGCCAAACTGCAGAGGGTGTAACAAATTATTTATATACTTTTTTATTGACTTACTTGTTTCAAACATTTCAAAACATCTTATATTTGGGGTAATTCAATATCTTTTACTCCTTATTGCTTAATTTTTGACCTGACTGTAAGAAAATACTCTGTGCTGAGACTGCAAGAGAAAACACTGACACACTTTGGCTGGTTAATAATGCTAACGTTGGTATTTGCGAAGAAATCTTCCTTTAATCTAAATGGCCCTTTAACTTATAGATGCCAGTTTGACTTTAGTTTAAAATCTAAAAGTATTTAGTTAGCTAAGTGTATTATTACACATTGCGCAGAGATTCTTTAAAATAAAACTTTGATATTTTCAAACTTTTTTATTTTTAGAAAACAGAAAAAAAATACATTTCCAATTCTTTATTTTAATGGAAAGCACAATATTTCAGCAATTTAAACCCTTTTTGACACTCATTACAAATTATTTGCAAAAATGGTGTTTTAATTTTCTAAAACTTTTATTGATAAAACATAATCTCATCCAAGTTTGTGAAAAAGGATTTTTACCCAGGGTGCCATTTGTGTAAAAACCAACACTGGTACCATGGCTCACTGTAAGCTGATGGAGACTCTCCATACTTTTGTGGCAGTGGTATTTGTGTGTGTCGGTGGCACATCTCTCTGTTTACAGACCTACTTATCGGAGCCCACGTATGCTGCTTTATTTGCTGATGTAGATTGGCTTCCAATCTCCGCTTAAACATGAGGCTTTACTGTATGTTTGCTTAACTGTCCAGCCATCCCATCTATTCAAACAGCGTTTCTTTCAGTTAAAGCTGTGTGCTTGCTGGGCTCTTTTTTTTACCCCTTTCCTTTTTCTTTTCTTTCCTGGGACCTTTTCTGTTATTTTGGGGACCAGATGGCGAGGAGCATGGAAGAGCCTCTTTGTCTGGGAGCCCCTGTGTGAAAAAAGGTTGTCCTCCCTAATGTAATCAGCAGCACCGGAAGGGTCCATTTTGGGCCGTGAAAGGAGACAATTGGGCCTGGACACGTCTAGATTACAGAAACGCAGGGTTCATCTCCCGACCCTGCCTTCTTTTGACCAAGGTCCTGGTGAGGAGGATCCTCATCTTTGATCAATGGAGGGTGGAGGTGCTGATGCGACCCCATGCGGGCCAAAGGCCACCCCCTCCCCTAAACCATGCCCTGTTTACCCTGTACTTGGCTGCCACTGACACCTCCTTCCGGAAAGAGCCAGGAATGGAAGGGGAGGGGGGGGGGATGCTGGCACTCCTGGGGAAAGAGAGGGGGCACCATGACCTGTCTAGACACCGTTGTTTCTAGTTGCTGTGGTGTTGCCAAGGGGACATAGTGAACTTTGACCTCAAACATAGTTGGTTAGGAGATGCTGTGGTCAGTCAAGGAAGACAGTTTTTTTCTTTATAATTTTCAGAGTTGGAGGTGGGGAAGTGAGGCAGCATGTGGATGCAACCCACATTAAACACATGCTGCTTAGAAAGGCCACAGGCATGAATTTACTGCCTTATATATTTTAAATCAAACATAGAATTGCATTGTGATTTGAAAACTGTTTTATTGGACACAACCTGGATGCACTTGTGGAGTAATTTTTTTTTCTAAATTTGCAGTAAGTAGCCACTAAATCTCTTGTTATTGAAAAAGAAGTAAAAAGGATAGTTGCTATGGAGACTTGTTGACTATATGGTATCATTCATTGTTACAGTTCTTTAATAGAGAGCTTCTTTGCTATCCTATTCACTGTGGTGACAAGATAAACTTTGGTCTGTTCTTTGGCTTATGTGCCACAGCTCCAGCTGTTTTAAACATTTGCATTATTGAGGACTGTTCTAATGGGCAAATTTAGGCCACTAGCCTTTATTTTAGCATATTTATTTCATTTAATGCCATGTTTTCCTGTCTTTCCCACTTTGAAGAGGTATTTTTAATAAAACAATCATGACTGTATGTTTAATTTTGCCCTCTGAATAACTGTACTCGGCATAACGTTTGATCCTTTTAGGTTTTAAATTATGCTACTGCAAGAAAAAAAAAAGATTTTATCAAAGCATATTTATTGTTTTATCCATTTTAAATGTTGACTAAGAGAAATTTGCCTCAGTGCCACATCATGTTTATACAGGGAAACAGGAAGTCAAAAATGACTAAGTCAAAGGTCCTCAACTCTGTAGGTAACTCAAAATAGTAAATTACAATTTTTTTAAAATGTACATTATAAGTTAGTAATTGCTCAGTTACACTTGTTTTAGAATAGTTAGGTTTGCCATCATTGTGATATGAGTGATATAGTTAAAATAGTTACAGTTCTTTACTGATATGTTCTCTTGTCTTTCTAATTCTGCAGACTTGGAATTAACAGACCTTCAACTATGTGGCCATCCTTGAATGGTTAATCATAAATTATGTAAATGGTTTAATTTAATTTATTTTAAATGAATAGTAAGGACTGACCCCAATTTTTTTTCAGCACTGATAAAAAAACACATGCAATACTTGAATAAATGTTCTCTTGTCTTCCCAATTTTGAAGAGCCATTGTGTTAAAAACTACTGTTTTTAATCAGGTTATTTTTAAGTTGAAGTTTGGCTTTTTAACGTCATGATCGCCTTAATTTGTGCACAAGATGTGAAATTAGTGAGGTTTTCGTTTAAGTAGCCTTGATTGATTTTTTTTTAAATAATGTAAAATTACAATGGTAAAAAGATGTTTTTATTTTCATAAGAAAATATATTCGCATTGATTTTAATTATGTATTACTGACACAGGATCTCAGTTGTTTCTGTACATAGTTGTCTTTTATCTAGATGATTCAAAATGACTCAAAAGCAAATGTTGTGAAATTAGAAAAGCGTAATGAATACATTTTTATTTGTGATAGAAATCTCACGCCCTGTCCTCAGTGAAACGTCTCATGCCTACACAGTACCTGTGCCATTCGAACACAGTACCTGGGTTCGAATGTAAATTATAGTATAGAGTCTATTCAGAACCTGATTGATGAAGCCTCTGCACAGGAGCTGCACCGGTGATTTCACCATCATGGCTGCCGCCATCACCAGCCACGCCCTCTCGCCTGCCATTCAGGAGTGAGTTAAAATGGCAGCATGCAACAAAATGAGTGAGAGGGTAACGGAAAAAAAGCAGGGAGACGCCCACTCAGTGAGCAACCACGATCGGCTGAGCTGCAGCTCGCCTCGTCTCGTATGCCAACTCAACAACGTTCTCAACAACGAGAACAATGTTTTTGGCTAAATTGCGTCCATCTGGGTCCAGAGTTACGTCCAACGGCGTAGCATCTAAATTTATGAAAAAGCTAAGGTCTTTTTTACATGACTTTATTGAATTTTACGATACATTTAAATCTTCAGATCTAATACACCCCAAAACCCCAGACTTGTAATAAATCTTTAGAATTGAGACACCAGCAGATTTTTACTGCGCACCGGCTGCAACGTGGGGTTGTGTTGAGTTCTTCTGCACCAAATTCTTGCTTTCTTAAAGGTGTAGACGCTGATCTAAATTATTGAAACAAATGTTATTTATTTTTCATCTGCACATATCCTTTGAAATATGTGTGAAAATTGTCTGTGACCTTCATTTTTTTTGGATTTATGGATTTTGATTTTCAGCATGGATTTTGATGCATCAGTACACTTTTATACATGTCCGTTACTAAATTTTGCTGTAATTCAGGCTCAACAAAGATATTTAATGTAGTAGGGGTGCACACTTCCACCAGTTTTTGCTCCTTACAAAATACCAAAAACTAACTGTATGTTGTTCATTAAGCTAGTGCAAAAGTTAAAAAAATCAGGAAATTTACTCCATTAGTTCCAAAAATCTATTAATCCAATACTAATATCTTCATTTCAGTGTTCAGTCTCATTATGCAATAACACTACTGCTATTTGTCCAGCGTGTTGGCAAGATTGTTTTAATTTTTTAATGATTCATTGCATATTGTTGCTATATCGTAAATGGTAGCTCATCAAATTTTTATTTTATTTTTTTTACTATGTATCATTTTAAAATTGAAAGTATTCAAATTATGTATGCAATGTATATGTGCTTGACATCTTAATTTAGGCATCTGAAATTATTTCAAGTCCACATTCATTTTAATCACTAAAAAAAGAACAAAATGCAAAGATCACAGATTGGCGAAGCCCTTTGCTCCTAGGCTAACATCTCTATGAATGTGATTATTTTGTCATCTCACTAATTAAAGGCTATCTTCTGCAGCAACTTGACGCTGTTTCACTAAGCTTAACACTGAACATTTTTACACCCAGTCTGTGCGAAAAGCTTAAATTAAGAAATATACCCTGTCATTTTAAAGCTTTGCAGCATTGGCTGCCACCTCTTAACAACTCTATTGCTAGACTTCCTATATTCAAGCATCAGTGTGCAGAATTTAAAGGTAAATGTCTATATTTCATTATTTTTAGCTCTTCCCCACTCTCGCTGAATGACACTTTATTATTAGCTCTCGGTGTGTGAATGTTGTTTTTTTTCCCCTTTCCACAGTGCAGAGAGAGCTGTGTTGGTGGACTAGGAGGAAGATGTCACACTAAGGATGGGGTTTTTTGGCGATGATGTTGGTGCTGTTGATGCAGCATCGAGCTCTCACTTTGTGCCTCTGTCAGCTATGATCCGTAACCATAAAGTGAGTGACAGGCCATTCTCCGGGGGGAAAGCAGAGGTCTGAGGTGAGTCAGATGTATCCTTGACCCTGTCTAGCTGTGTGTCAGCAAGCAACATGAACTCAGTAAAAAGCAGGCCTGAACTGGCATGACTGTACATTGTAGCTACATCTTTATTTAGTATGTGTAAGGAGAATGTAATATAAGAAGCAACCAATCTGCTCAAGAGATCTACTTTCTACTGCCTAGACTCCCTTGACTTATGAAACTGTAATGCACCTCATAACTTAATACACTGATGTTTTTCATAGCTTAATATGCACTTGTGTCCCTTGTGACAACTATGTTTTACAAACCTACCTGAGCTAATTTTTTGTAACCAGTAATAGCATTTTCTTTCATGCATTAAATACAGAACAGGACACCCAAACCTAGCTTTGGAATAGTGCTTGGTTAATCCAAAGCAGAAGTTTTAGGTTAAAAACGTTAGGATTTCACATAGTTTTGAACGTAACATATGTTGAAGTTTATGTTTTGAGGTGTGTAGTTACTCTAAACTAATATTCAGGGTTGCACACCAAAATGACAAAATGTTGATAATTGTTTAATTACTGGTAAATATAGACTGGTTACCAGTATCAAGGTATACCACGGTGCTAAGAGTTACAGTTTCAATGTTCCAAAAACATTTTGGGCATGCACGCAAAGCTGGTGTAGTTTACAGTCCTTTTAATGACATGTCGGAGAAAGTTTTCTTTGGCATAATATTGCAGTTCCCCTCTAACTTGTATCACTGCACACTGCCATTCAACTGGCTTAAAGAATGCTACTACACCTTTTCAGCTTTTATGGGAAAGCAAAATTTGAAATATTTCCAGCCACAACAAAAACAGGAAATTAATGAGGTAGCTCTGTATTTCAACAACATTTGGCAAGTCTGCAAGCAGCTGACTGCAGACGTAACCTGCGCTGATAGCCCCACTAATTATTAAGTTAATATTAGAACTGTAAAAGTTTCATCAAAAATTTTAATCTAAGAATTTCTAGTAAACTCTTGTACGCGTTTATTTAATATTTTCGCTTTGGTTATTGTATCACAATAAAAATTATATTGAATTATTATTAATCAACGTGGTATAGTATTTCAGCTGCAGAATTAATGCCAAATTTTCAGTTTTAAAATGAGTAATTAAATAGTAAAATATTTTTTGTTTTAAATTTAAGTATAAATACCAAGAAACATTTATCCGTGTTATCTTGTTATTTCAAAAACATAAACATTTCTGTCTAAGCACCAGGAATCAACAGCATATAACTTGTGTCCAATTTTACCTGTAAAGTGCTCTAATTTCTTCCAAAATCCTGCTGAGATGGAGAAAGATTAGGAAAAAAATCTGCCCTGCACTGCATATAGATATACATATCTACTAATCTATAAAATTAAAGAGTTATTCTGGACAAAACCATTTTTTAATTAATCAATAATTCAAATTATAAGCAGACACAAAAAAACTGTGTGATATTAATATTGTATCATTTACAGAATACTGGGATTGTCAGATATTACAGTGGGATTAAATTACACTGCATCTGACTATATAATTTGATTGTGTTGGAATGAATGTGATCGAAATAAATTGTAAATAACTGCTTATGAATTGAACCTGTTGGCATAAAAATAGGCCTTGAGATGACAGCTGTTGTGAATTTGTGCTACGTTAATCGACTGAATTGAACTGAATTGAATTTGATGGAACTGTAAATCTAGAAGTCAGTTTATTATGAATCTCGCAATTTGAACTGTACCTACAAAGTCAGCTGCATAAGAGCCTCAACCAGTCCTTCAGTTGTGTTTTCAAATTTGACAGTGCTCTGTTTATCAGCTCAGTTGAACTGCATCATGTAATTGGGGCACTGAAGCTCACTACTTGATAACGTACAAGCTTTACTTTCAGAGCAAAACCTATGTTTGAAGGTTCTAGATTGTATAATGCGTAAAATAGATTAGTAAAAATACAGTTTTTTGGGGAAAAAAGAGATAATGATAACAATAAACTGTTGATAATTAATTTTGCTGTTTAAGTTAAGTTATTTTCACCATTGTTTTTCTTGAGAGCTATGTCTCAAAATTTTACTAAATGCAATTATGTAGCATTAAGCAACTTAGTATCACCACTGAATGGAACTGTTGTAGTGAAGTTGTCTATTTGATAATAGATAACTCTTATTTTTTGTGTAGTCTGATTACATGCAAATGTTTTGCCAAATACATTTTTAATGTAATTTTTATTGTTATTACCATAAATATCATAAAATGCCTTGATAAAAATTTAAACCAGTTTCATTCTCCTTAGTTTGTATTATGGTTATTGTAAGTTACATTAATATCGCCATAAGTACCACAAAATATTTTATTAAAAGTTACTTAATGTATATTCCTAGTTTGTGTTACTTTTTTCACAGCTTGTATTGCCTTTGCCATAAACACCTTATAATGTCTAACACCCATTCATTATTTACTTTTGATTTATATGGTAATCACAATAAATGCAACATAGTCTTTCAGTCATTTTTGCAAATCTGTAGTTTTTTATAACTTCCCAAAAGTTTACCAAAAATACAAAATATCTTGATAACATTATGTACCTATGTTTGTATTCTCTTCACTTTTAGCTTATTCACACAATAATTCAATAATATACATGATCAGTTTCACTTATTTCTAGTTTGTATTACATTTCCTAATTACTTATGGGATCTTGACTAAAACCTCCCACCAAAAAACTTGATTAAATTTACTAAAAGTTTTGCTCCTTCCTTGTTTGCATTACTTTTATGGCGACAAACTTTATGCTTTAGAGTTTTGATAGTTTGCAGTACTTTTTACATTACGTATAATGACTCATAATTGCCACAAAAATCACAAAAATTTAAGTATGTTTCTCTTATTCCAAGTTTCTATAAGTTTTACTCTTAACTTATATAATTAAAATAAGTATTGCAAAATATTTGGATAATGTTCAAACTCTACATTTCTCATCCATAAGTTCATATTAATTTATTGTCTATCTATAAATAACTTTATAGCATTTTATGTCCACTTAGTTTTGAACTTTTTTTTCCCATGACTGTCATCATCATCACCATCATCATAAGCAGCATCATCATAATAAACATCACAAAAAAATCTTCAATTACTAGTTGATTTTGCCTTTACTGTGATTTATTTTATAATCGCCATATTATTATTCATAGTGATTCCTGCTGGTCCAGTATTTGCAAATATTTTCTTTGTTTTACCCTTGAGACTCAAATCAGGAAATATTTTTGAAAATTAAGTATGTTGTATAATTTTTTGGTCCATATATATATATATATATATATATATATATATATATATATATATATATATATATATATATATATATATATATATATATATATATATATATATATATACATTGTCTACACATGCCTGTCCACATAGGATCACAAAGGGGTTGGTGTTTAACCCCACTGATCACTGAGTTAAAAAAATACATAAATAAAAAGCTTAATTTTCAGTGTGCTCAAACTTGGTCAAAATTGGTCTACAAACTAGAGAATGTGAATCTGATGTTTATTACAAACAACACTGAAATTAATTACATTAGTTCTACTTCTTAATGAGCAGAAAACAAGATTAATAAAAGTCCATTGTAGATCAAATGTGCTGCTAGCATAAAAAAACAGTCCACAGGTGTGTTTTCTAAGTGACCCAAAGAATTTGAGCTTAAAAGTTCTGGATCCTTCTTCAAGGGTCACTCAAACCCTGTGTGTGAAATGAGAGTTGCTTGGGTGTGACTTTTACCAGAATGCATCCACTTCCTATTGTCTGCCCAGTCAACTTCTGCAGGCCCCAGTACCCTGACTTCCATACATGAGAGATCAAGGGTTACCAAGGTGCTTTTAGAAAGGAGGGCTCAGTGTGAGAGGGGACAAACTGGCCCACAAAATACTCATTTCCTTTGCATGTTAGATGCCCTAGTGGGGATTCAAATAGGGTCACTGACACTTTTTTTTCCCCCTCCCATCGTTGTTCTTAATAAAACTGTTGCTTGCCTTTTCAATGGCTTGGGACCTCTACAGTATCTGCTGCCTGTACAGTATGCAGCTTGATAATATGGCGAGTATGTCCAAAAGAAAGTTTGTTCAGACTTTGGCTGTTTATTCGGCAGTACAGAGGCACCTCGTGTAGAAAAGGTAAACGTAGTTCTGTCCACCTCTCATTCTTGCAAAAAAAAAAAAAAAAAAGTTCAGCCACTGAGCCACGGCATTAACTTGTATTCTAACAAGATTAAAATATATTCGTCCTGGGGATTAGCATAGTTAGGTGTCCTTTTGCCTCTTTTTTTTTCCTGCACTGGTGCGTTGACAGTGGGCTTTGATCTGTGTTGCGAGGCAAGAGTCCTGGCTTGGACCTAGCCATTCGAGTGCCAAGTGTGAAATTGGCCTGATGTCATCCCTATTCTTCACCTTTTACATCTTTCACCACTTTAATTATGTTTCCGCCACAAAGCCTGGGCACCTCTGAGCAGATTCCACTCTGGCCGTAGGAAGCATTCAGAAACTGTGGGTAAATGACACAGTAGGGGAGGAGGAGGATGGTAGGAGAGGTCATAGCAGGATGGGGCCCTTTTGTGTGCAGAGATATATACACTGATACTTTACTTGATGCATCCCACACTCTCTTCAGTAAGTTTAAGTTTCTGTAGTTTTCTTTGGACCAATAGGCCAAGAGATATTGATGTACACCAAAGTTTTAAAAAAAACTTACGGCTTCAAAATCTCCCATAAAATCCTGTCATACTATTGTTATGGTTTAAAGTTGAATGAAATACCAGAGAAATTAAAGAACTGATAAGAGGTTTATAGAGCATAGAGTAAAGCAGCAATGCACCTCCCCCCACTTGGTGCTGTGCACTGGTGGTCAGCTAGCTGGAAGAAGGCTACTGTATGTTTCTTATGTACAATAAAGAAATTCCAATAGATAGTTGTGATTTGGAAATTAAAGAAGCATTAGCTCTCACAGCTACTGTGAAACTAGTGTCTGCTAAGCAGCAAATTGCAGTCTGGCCACTTTAGCAGGTGGTCTGACTGATAAAGCATAATATCAGCCTGTTAAATTTTTGCTAGTCTATAAAGAGCAGATCAGCAATAAGAGATACTATTCGACAAAATAAACCCTTGAAAACGGATTCACCATGTATATATAAAAAAAAAACAAAAAAAAAAAAACACAAGATCTCATTTTTAACAGAGAAATGTTTTTGGAGCTCACCAAAAGGTGCAGTTAATGCTGAAACTGCCACTGTTTGTAGGCACGGGCTGGCATCAGATTGTTAGGTACGATAACTGAAAAATGAAAATATGTTATGGTTTCACACTATTAACAAAAAATCATAAAAAATATGGAACTTATTTTAAACTGAAAACTATTTAATCCTACTGTCTAAGATTACATAGCATATTGATTATTGCACTTTTTCTTGTGTTTTCTCTTATGCTTATTGACTGTTCTTGTTTCTCCTGTCTGAAAGTATTTCCCTACCCACCTAAATTGTCTTTATTGTAATCAAAGGGAAAGTGTAGTAGGATTTTTTTTCAGCCAGCAGTCCACCAGTGCGTAGCAACAAGTTGAGGAGGAACAGGACTGTGTCACTCCATATAGACACGGAAAAATAAAAACACTTAAAAATTAGTATGACAGAGAAATTTTGTGGTTTTCAAACGGTAACTCTGGCCCTTTAAAACCTTGCTGTATCAGTAATTTACCTATGCTTAGTCTTCCTGTGTGAAATATGTTATGTAACACTGTAAAACATTTACGAATGAGAAAGTATTGCAGTGTAAAAGTCAATAAAATATAATGTTAACTTAAAACTTGCTTAACATTCTTGTTTTTATTCCGCGTTACTTTTCCAGTCTATTTTGACTGGAAATACCTTATATATTATATATTGCATTCTCAGTATGTCTTTCACACTAGAGGATGTACACCAACGTCTTCATTTCCTGTGTAAATAATTATCGGCTTATCTGCCGATAACCACCTAGTGCAAATGTGAAGACGATTTAAGAGGTCATAAGATATCTTTTGTATAAGGCGATAAAGATGTTTAAAGATGGTGGATGTGCGTTTCCTTCTTGGTCTCCTCTTGGACTCTCCATTAGCATTAACTTCCAGAATCAACATATCTGAAATCATTCTAAATGAAGACATGAGTAGAGATATCTGCTGCAGGTAAAGTATTAAATGCTCGTATCTTTTGACAGAATCTCACTTGAGAAATATTTAATCTCCTTTTCAAAATCATCCACAGATAACGCATATTTTCTTAATTTCAAGGGGAATGCGCCCATGTTGCTAAACAGCTTTAGTTTCTGTTCATTCATTGGTGTCCCTATCTGAACTTCCCGCAGCTCCTCTTCCTGTGAACATTCAGATGAAGATTCCTATTGGTTGAATGAAGGATCAAAACAACAGTGGAGTGTGTGTGTGTGTGTGTGTGTGTGTATACGTGCATGCTTATGCGCGCGTGTGTGTGTATGTGGGAGAGAGAGAACTAACAGAAATGAATGGAGTCTGGGGAATGTGTGGGAGAATAAAATGAAATACAGTGATAAATGTGTGTGTGCATGTGTATGTGTGTGTAAGGCAGACTTAGTGTATGAGTTTAGAGAGTGAGAAAGCTGTGTGTGGAGAATGGGTTACTAAGAGAGGCGGAGGTGGGGAAGGGTGGAGGATGGAGGGAAGGGGGGGACAGCCACCTGCAGCCATGACGGGCTTTGACCTTCATTGCTCTCTTTACCCTCCCTTCCCCCCACCCCCTCCCTATCTCCCCCACTCTGCTCCCCATTTCTGCCTCGCGATAGAAGCTCAGGCTCCTTTCAGAGGCAGCGAAGAAGACTGACCGTCTCGAAGACAGTGCTGGGAGCAGCCCCCAATCTGCTCCAACGCTAGTCGCTGGCCGTTAGACATGGCGTTCAAAGACTAGCGGTGCAAGTATGGAAATGCAGATAAGGCATTGTTGAGGAAACATGCCTGGGAATTGTTCAAGGTTTTCACTTGCATAATGTTTGGATGTTTGTTTGTTTTTGTTTTTTTGCAAATGTTTTAATCTGGAAACTAATAAATGTGATTTTGATTAGATTTCATGGAGATTTTTTATGTTTATACATACATTTGTGAACATGTAATGTATTTTTTTTTGAGTAAACCAACATAATAAAGGTTTTATGTATGTATGTTCACTAGCTGACTACAAAAAGAGCCAGAAACCTACTCATGTATAATCTCCAAGGTTTTATTTACTCTTTTGCGGCTTTTCAGGAGGCAGTTAATTACACAATTAATACATGATACAAATTATGTACATTTATACCAAAGAATACTTCCAACATAAAATAAAAAATAGCATTGTATTCTACAACTCTGTGTTGTAATTTCATTTAAACATGTTCATATATAGATAGATATACGCTGATGAGTAAATTCATAATGTCGTACCAGCAGTTCTCATAAAGGCATTAAAACTTGAGTAAGTCTGCATTTGAAGTAACACTGCTTCTCTGATTCGGCACAGTTCTGTTTCAGGAAAAAAAGTTCCAACTCGAACTTTTTAAGGCAAAGTGTGTTTCTGTTTGGTGGATTTTTCTTTCTTTTTTTTTTATTCACACACACTTTTTGCAGATGCACAACAAAAGGAAAAAAAAAACACATTGAAAAAAAGGCAAAAAAGTCCACAATTTGGTATGGATACAGTCTGAAACTCGATCATACTTTTTTTTTTGTCGATAAAGACCAAAGTTAATAAACACAGTTGTTTTTGCCCAAAGTACAACAAATTGCAGCTTTCATGCAAAAAAAGGCCCCATAAACTTTTTTTTTTCATTCACAAAGAAAAACAAACAAAAAAGGAAACAAAAAGAAGTTATTGCAAGATAAACAAGCAGTGTAAACACCTCAGATATCTATTCTAAAGCAACACTGGTCATTGGATAGATTTTTTTCTCAATATAATCTATATAAATACACATATGAAGTCCTTTCAACAACGATAAGAGATTTGTAATACAGTCACTGACGGAGTTCCCTTCTTTTTATGATATATGGATATGCAATAAAAATGTAAATAGAGAAAGATTTACCAAGAACATCCAACAACCTGCATGTAAAAGTCTAAAGAGTGCGCAGAAATGGTTGTCTTCATTGTCTTTATGCTACAGAGTTGTTTCTGTGACTCAAAAGGCAGCATTATAGCCTTTGTTTAGCTACAAAAAATGATTTATATTGCTATTTTAAACTATAATAGCTGCACTGATGCATTGGCATATAATGAAGAGAACACGCACATTTATTTAAAGGCTGTGAGACGACCATAATCATATAAGCAAGGCCTACCTTTGTGTGTTAGTTACAAAAGAAAATTAAAATATTTTGCTCTTTCACTTCCAGTGGCGGTTTTTGAGATATGGCTATCTCCTCAGGGCTGCCTGGTCTGGGTGCGCCATGACACAGAAAGGAGAAAGAACACATCTTAAACTGAGAAAATTATGAAAAGCATTGTATGATTAGTGGTAAAAAAAAATAAAATAAAATAAAAAATAATAATAATCTCTACTGATATTTTCTGTAATTCTTATGTATTATCTCTATTTAGAGAAAAAAGATTCCTTTTTTAGAGATGCACCAATTAGATTTTTCTGGCCAATATTCTGCTTCCTATGAGGTATGAGGTGCTAATTCTCATTTTTATGAATTCTGATTTTTTTTATGTCAACAAACTAAGACACATCAAAGAGAAAATAAAATGTTTTGCAGCTTCTTTGATAGGTGTAGTCTTAATTCAAACAGCAAATGTTGACAGTACAAAATTATTGCAATTTATGCATGAAGAATATATAACTAACCTTAACTTGATTTTGAACCAAAGACAACTGCATCAGAGTACACACTGCTAGTTGATGTGTTTACAGACACAAATTTGCAGATCAAAGATTAGAGCTGTTTAAGTAAAAAAAAAAAAAAATGCAATTTTGATGTATGGCCAATCGATCGGTGCATCCCCAACTCTTTGTGTTCTAAACAAACATAACAACACAAAAATGTAGATCAATTATAGGTTCAGTATGTGTATCTCTAAATGATTCTGCTAAATTATATAATAAAAACATTCTCTGTAAAATAGGTTTTGGGTGTGGGTTTTCTTTTTTATACATGTATTGGGTGGCCAAAGGACAACCTCGCCCAGGGTGCCATTCCTGCAAGAAACGCCACTGGTCACTTCCAACAAACTGCATTACAACAACAACGCTTGGGGGACAAAATTAAATAAATAATTAAAAAAAATAATAATGCAGTGCCCAATTAGCCCTAACAAATTTCGCTGTCCACTTTGCACGCAGAAAACAACCAAGAAAACCAAGCGAGCATGGCATTAGAAAAACCTTGTTAGCATATTTAAATTCACAGTAGCCTGGATGCAGCAGAAAAATATTCTTTGGACTTCAGTTTTTCTTTTTTTTTCTTTTTCTTTTTATTAATTTCCCACTTTACTGACAAGTAAAAACGTCAAGTGCCAGTTAGTTAAAATGTAACACGATGACAATCATGGATAGCAGTAATCCTTATACGGCTTATAAAAATGGAGAGTGTAAGCATTTGTAGCCCCGGGAAGGGGGCGGGGACGACAAAAACAATGAAAACGTACCTTTATACATCTTTTATAGACGTGATATTGCAGAAATATCTCTGTTTTTTTTTTAAAACAATTTATGCTGGTAAAGGCTATACACTGGCCCTTTATTCGATCATATTATTGCATTGTAGGCTTGATTACACCTCCCATATAACGAAAAAAATCACTATAATATTCCCATAGGAACCTATAGAGGCCTATGGTTGGGTTAGAAATTCGTGTAGGGAATCTATTCATTTGTTATGGTTTCTTGGAGCCATTGTGTACATCCATGGTGAGTGATAAAGTATCTGCAGTGGTAACATTAAATATTCCTGTAAGTAGAGTTTTAATCTCTATATAAATCTATCATAGGATTACTATAGGTTCTTTTTCGTCAGGAGGCTGCTGTTTACTTCTCTGGGAATCAATCGCTGTCTGATTTCTCGTCTTTCGACGTGACGGTGGCGTGATTGTAGAGTCCCTGCGCCATCAGGTGCAAGGCCAGACTGTTCTTGGTGCCGCTGGCCTTCTTGATCTTGGCCCTTTTGTTCTGGAACCAGATCTTGATCTGGGATTCGTTCAGACCCAGCTCCTGCGCCAGATTCTGCCGCCTCTGCTCCGTCAGGTACCGGTTGGTCTGGAACTCCGACTTTAGTCTCTGCAGCTGCTCTGCTGTGAAGGCCGTCCGTGGTCGCTTGTCCTCTTTGTTGCTGGTCGATTTCTTCTTTGGTTTGCGAGATCTTGGCCCTGAGTGGGGTTGAGAGGTTGGGGGGAGGGGGGGGGGGTCAGAAACACAAGCAGTTGTTTGTCAGTATATATAAAAGAATAATTGGTCAAAAAATTGTCACAATAATTGAGTGCTGATATTTCTTTTTCGCCCATTTGCCATGTTGTACTTTTCTAGTTTTGTCCATAAAAGCTCCAAAAACTCGAGTTATGTATATGGTCAGTTCGAAATTTAACTATTTCCCAAAATGTGTAGTAGAAAGTGCTATTTCGTACCCAGTAAGCTGCAGTGTAGAGAATTGTCCATATTATCTAGTATTACCATCAGTAGCTCGATAAAAGTTATTTTAGTACAACCAGGGTTCAAAATCTTGCATATTAAATAAGAATCAACGGGCGCAAAACAAGAGTCAGAATTTAAATATGGAAATGAGGCGTAACACAATGGTTTCAGATCATCATTGACAATTAAACAGCAATTTACTCGAGATTTGAACGTTTCAATGGACATTTACCACCACCACTGATGAAAATACTTTTCTACAAAGATTAATAAACAGATTACAATAGCTTAAATACAAAACAGTTTGTTTGCGAAAACGAAATGGCAACGTGTGGAAATGAATCAGGATACGAATCGTCGAAGCAGCGAACTAACCACAAACCAGCCAAAACATGAACCAAAACAACTCCACCAGGAACATATTTTTATGGTTTCGACCAAACTACCTCACTAAAACGTGAATTGTATAATATTCTCCCAGTTTGCATTATGGAAATAAACACCGATTGCACCCAAAATCCGTGCGTAAAGCACACTTCACAACAAAAGGTCACTTTTTTCTCGAATATTTATTCTAATCGCCCGAAATACATGTAAACAAACATGCTCATCTGGTGCGTGTTCAGTTCGGTTTGTGTTTCTGTAAAACAGAAAAAACAAAACAAAAAAAAAAACATCAAAAGTAAAATTATCTGAATAACTTAAACCCAAATCTTTCGCTCTGAAAACTTGCAGAAAAAGAGCAAACAATGGCTTAAAATCTGTCTTAAGCTCCCAAAAGCAGTCATGCCTCCCTGTTGCTCTCTCTCTCTCTCTTACAAACGCAGACACACACTCACACACGCATACACATTGAACATTTACGGACACCCTCTAGTTTTTAGGCACTCACATTAACAGATTTCTGCAGGAAAAGTAGAAGAATCCGTGTTTTTGTTGCTCAGTGAAGAATTAAGAATTATTTTATCTGCCACTACCTTGTCGCTCTCATTCTTCCTCCCTCACTTTCTGAAAAACTCCCTGGCAGACGGGACGTGAACAGAATGTTGGATCTGAGCTGCTCCCATAACACGTTCAGTCACTTTTCACCTGGAAAGACGGCCTGCTAGCTCTTCTGATCCAAAACGTAAACGAAACAACTCTATATGTTGAATGAGAACTGAAGCCCTGCAACTGGTAGTAGCCCCCCGCGCCACTCTATAGTGTAGCATTACATAATGCATGAGAACAAGTTGTACTCCACTTTTTATATGCACGCCAAAAAAAAAAATCTTTAAAGACGTGTCTACTTCTCAGTGAGACATTAAATCACAGGGAGTTTATAAATACACCAAAAAGTTGACTGCTGCACCTTGAGCAGCGATAGTTATTAAATCACGTTGCTATAAACCCAAATCTAACTTTTAGAAAGCAAAATCAGACTCTACAAGTGTATCAATTGTTAGTTTTAAGGCTTTCCCTCGCCTGGAAGGGAACCAGCGCGCCTGTGTTTACTTGCAAAAAAGAAAAAAAAAATACTCCTAGAGTCTCGAAATTTCATAACTATACTGGGAAACAATCTATGCGTAAAGTTTTAAAAATGTGTAACTAATAATATTCTTGTCTAGAGCTAAAAAAAAAAAAAATGTAAAAATTCTGCTCGCCGACACTAAATATTTATCCTCTTTTGTTTTCATTTTCTCAAAAGGCCTACTCTCCTCGTTCGAGAATTCTGTTTTAGGTTTAATAATAATGAGATAAATTATTTAAGTTTGTTAGGACCCGATGCCACGTTTTTGTGTAAATTCTATATCTGAATGCAGGTTGAGGTTCAAATACATATATATATATTTTTTCGTATTTAGAAAAGTCTTTTTTTCCGCTTTGTGCGCTACACAGCGATCGTTCTCCCTACTGCAGCTAAAACTCGGTCAAGCCATCCTGGGTCAGTGTTACGGGGTATTTCAGGTTACAGAAAATATACGGGGATGTAGTAAAACAGTATGTGACCAACCTGAAGAAGGCCTGTCCGAGTATCTGGTGCAGTAGACCCAGGCTGGCCACAACATGGGCTGCGACATGGATGGGTTGGAACTGGCTTGGGAACTGTCTGAGTCTGAGCTTAGGCACTGGTCTCCGCTCTCCCCGCTCGGTTTCAGGGACTCCTCGGCGGCTTTCGCGGGCTTCTTGGGCCCGGTGACTGTGTGTGGAGTGGAGGTCCCCTCCGCTGGCACAGTGCTGCCCACCGGCTCAGTCTGAGGGGCGGCGGGGCTGCCGCGGCTCTCCCGCGACGCTGGGCTGCTCTCATCGCGGTGAGCGCTCACGTCCTTCTTGCGTCCGAAGTCCGGCCGGAGGATGTTGTCGATGAAAAAATTGGTGACCCGGTGCGGGATCTGCAGGTTCCCCGGCGCCTGTAGCAGGGGGAGGATGGCTCTATTGGATTCATCCGCGGACTCCTGTCGCTCCACCGCATCTCTGTTGCCGTGATCATTTTCTTCCATACTGATTCACTTTCCCCCACTTTATGCTCTTTAACCCCTTTGTCGCTCCCTCCGCAGAAATAAATTTTGCGAAGAACTTTGAGGGAAATTACCCCCCAAAAAACTGCACGGGTAAAATAAATAAACTCAGATACCAGTGAGTGCCTTGGACACCACGCAAAGCCTTGCCGTAGTGTCCTTTGAGAAAAGCATAATTTGTCTCATATATTCCCTTAAAATCGGGTTACAAGTGATATCTTAGAGCTAAAGCGCTTGCCATTTGCGCACCATCCAAATTTATACCACCATCCGATTTGTGCGTCCTCGGGAATGCCTACACCTAAACTAAACTAAGGGTAAATAAAGAGGCTCCTAAACTGATGCTCTAATACTCTCACTCTGGAGTTTTGTTCTTATTTTCAATGCGAGCCCCCCGAGTGACGTTCTCCCACCCTCCTCCCAGACACGTGCCTCTGACCAATAGGACGGCAGAAACTGGGCCACATGACGCAGACTACGGAGCAGTCTACAAACGCCCCATCCTCGCCCTAGTAAAAGGGGAAGAGCCCTGAACATGTACGAGGTGGAAAGCCTAATTTGAATCCGGTGCATGCACACAGATACACCCAGTATTTCATGACATGTTGTACTTTATTTTTTCTCAGGACTTTGAGAAAATGTGCATTGTGAGTAGAAAAACAAAAACAACGGTAGGGTTGACATGCTCAGCCACGAGGATCCCCGGGGTTTAACAATCTCAATAACACACAAGGAAATCGGATTTTCATTGGTTTAATATGCCCCAGAACATATATGAATGATGTGAAGTTTAATTATGGCGACTTTTGTAGATGAAAATTAGAAATACTCATCAGCTGATTAACAGTTGAAAATGTGCCTAAATCAAAACTAATTCTGCACCTGACCTATTTATGGGGGGATGCAACATATCCTGGTGTATAACGTAGAAGTGAGGTGCTGTTTGTTGAATTTAGGCCCACTTGTAACAGTTGTGGTAAAATGAAGATGTTTATAGTTTAAACAAAAACGCTTTACATAAAGTCAATCTGGTGTGGATTATGCGTAAAAATCAACATTTGGAGATGAAGTAAAACAATATTGGATTTCTAAGCCATCATGTCACTATATTAACATTTACTAGATCATTGAACTTAACGACTTTTCTTTATATGTGTTTGTTTCCTGCGAAATGGCGTCACTTCATCTCATTATATGCAACTAAAAAAAGCGTGATAATTAAAGCACGATGGCCAGAATAGCCAACACTGATGTGCTTTTAGTATTTTAAATGTGATTGCTTTCTCCTGCCGTGACGCCTGCGGTCGCCCCAGAACAGGGTCCATATCCCTTTAAAAGAAATCAGTGATGCAAACAAACTGTTTTGTGCGCGCCGCTCGGGATCCGGAGTCGCGCCAAAGACAAAACTTTGAGTAACTTTGCTGACCACCTCCAAAGCCGAGTTTTCTGTGCTTTTCTCCCCCAATCAGTGAGGACGGACGGTGCTCCTCTGGCGTTTTGGAGCCGGGACGGTTTGCGTCAATAAGGTGGAATCTGCAGAAAGAGCGGCGGTGAGAGTGACTGAGTTAATTCTTTACTATCAAAATGCGTGCGTTGTGCTTTTAAACATCTTTTCCTCTTTTATTTTTGTTTGCAAATTTGATTTGGGGAACGTGTATATTTTCTAAAACGCTACCTTGGGCTTGACATGTTTTGTGCTTACTTTGATGGATGTGATCTTATAGCATTGTTTTATTATTGCTTGAATGTTTTTTTTTCTAATATTAGCTGTTTCTATTTGAAATTTTGGCATATGAAACTACTCTCGTCACATTTGGCTAGCTTTGCAGGAAAAAAAAAATCGCATTTTATGCTTTCGCCCTTTTGATTGCTGCTTTGTTTATAAAGAGTACAGGTATTGTTATTTTTGCAATTGTTTTTTTTTTTTAGCTAACTTATATGTGTCCAGTATTTAGTTTTTTTTAAACAATATTAGAGCAATAGCTTCATCGTGAAGTTAAAAATGCATATCTTATTTCCGAACCTCAAACATTTGGATTTTGATTACCTGACCACGACCCACCGCTTCTGTGCGTCCAGTCCAAACAGTGGCAAGTTGAGAGTGAAAGGTGTAATTAGACAGGCCACTCTCACGCTGCGATTGTTTCTCACTTGTGAGGGGAAGCGCAGATTAATGTTGAGCGCTAAATAAGCAGCAGACAATGGGTCCACAGACAGGCCGCTACCGCCTGGGCTTGGCCTCTAACCTCCCCAGCAAAAAACCAGGGGCGTCTGGAGGAAATGACACCATTGCAGACTCTGAATTAGAATGGGGAGGCCTTTTGTGCATTACAATATATTACATATTATTCAACCAAGCCCCCCTAAAAGTCGTATTATCCCTGAAAAAGGCAGAAAAACATTATAAAAATTATTTTTTATTAAAAAAAATATACGAGTCTAGGACAGATAGTAAAGCTCGGGAAATTTTAGAAGATTTTTGTTCCCGAAAAACAGGTAAAAATAGTCACTTTGATGCAATCATTCTTTTATATGTTCATTTTTGGCAGACAAGCGTCCATCGTGGTCACTATTGTCCGCTTTGTTAAGGGAAAACTGAAAATTAACTGCGATATCATGTTTTTTTTTTTTGTTAAGTTGCCCGCGTTTAATGGTATGCAGCAAAAATGACTATTTCACCAGTTTATGAAATTATCAGCTTTTTTAATTTTTAATTTTTTTAATTTATTTTTTTTACTCGAGTTGCAAGATTTTTGCAACTCCCCTTAACCAGCTAATTTCCTGTCTGGTTAAGGGATCGCAAATGAATCCCTTATTTTACTTTACCGCCTTTTAAGCTATAAAAGGCTGAGGTGTTTTCTTACAGCTGTTTGGTTTTGTGAGGTACTTTGAATTAGGATTTTTGCTGTTTCATGCAAAACCATCCTGCAAATAAATAAATGTACGCCAACTCTGTTGTCAAACCGGTTGCCTTTGTGCACTCCAAAAGTGCAGTAAGGCTTATGTCTTTTGCATTCCACCTAAATGTGCAATAAATAGTTAAAACATGTGCAGTTTGGGCAAAGGTTTTTGTTTAAAGCTAGTTTTCTTGTTGTTTTGACTGTTTACGCTTTTAACAAAGAGCCATGCAGCTGTTGCTGTGGTGCAGAGGAAACCTAGTTTATGGATACCAGTCATAGGCCTCGATGTCTGCAACGATTTCACATGTTGAACGAAAACATCACGTCCTTGCAGGCCCTGCAGCCGCTTAAATTTCTTGATAGCTGCGCATGGAGCAAACCCATGCATTAAAAAATAATATATATGTATTTGTATTTTTTGCAATAAACATTCTATTTACTAATCATACACTGAAATGCTTTGCTTGTTTCCATTCCAGAAGTCCACACTAACAAATACGACCTCTATTTGCACTGTTTCCATACGCTGGAATGTGTGCGTGTGTGGCCTATATATATATAATGTGCGCGCGTATTTTACCTGTTTTTCATAGAATATTTTTCTAATTTTGTGAAGACAAAGCAACAAAGCTTAAACTTATGTATCCCTGCATGTAGTCAATGTATATGGCAACATCCACATATAGCTCCACTCCCCCTCCCTCTTCCTGACTCGTGCACGCGCGCGCACGTAGACATATCACCCCTCCCTACGCCTATAAATCAATCGCGCGCGTTGTGCGCATGTGCCCTGTCCTTGAGTTCCTATAACCTATTTCATTCCACACACACCCCCACCCCGTCCTCCCACCCACCCCCCGAATCTCTCCTGGTAGGATTGTCGTATACGTCAGTACTATGGAGTACTACAAAAGGTGACGCGCAGGAGGAGGATTTGTGAATGGACGCCGTGATGTGTGCCAGCTCACTGATCAGAGGGCGGTGGGGACCTTCTGCAGATGCGGCCCCACCGTCCCCGTCCCCCCCTATCCACCCATCCCTCCTTCTTCCCGGTCATCATCCTTGCCTCCAGATGAATGGGGGTCCCCTAAGATATCGGCTATGTCACCATCGCAGGGGTCGCACCAAATCCTCCAGCTTCCTATGTCCTTTCAAAAACCTGAAAGCACGTCTCTTCTATTTGATGATCCTGTATGATTTTTTCCCCCCTCCCTTTTTCACTTTTTTTAAGGTCTGGAAGCCGGCTGCCCCCTGTTTTTTTTTTCTTTCTTTCTTTTCTTATCCTGGGTCGCCCAAGAGCATGAACATTGACATAGAAAATATTAGAAGCTAAGAGTGGGTTAAAAGACGGGATGTAAGAGTGGAAACAGAAACAAAAAAAGTCAGTCGGTAACTGACACATTTTTAAGATGAGATTTACACCTGTTAAAATGTGAAAATAAGACAAAACAAAGGAGATCTGAAAGGGAAGTTAAACATCGTAAAGCAATCCAGATGCTTTGAGTTCTATTAAGCAGTTAATAATTGAATCTTATTGCATGGGTTCTCCAAATTGCCTAAATTATGATGACCCTTTTTTGACTAAATATTTGCCTTTACACGAATCATTTCCCCTTTTATTTATTCCTCGCACATTGCACTGCAGCTACATGATGTCTATATAATTTGTTTGTATTTTTATTTTCTTTTTTTTTTCGTAATTTCATCGCGATTACAGAGAAATCCTCTAGAGTCGCCACGCTGTGGACTTTGTATCTGTGGAATCTTCTGCTTTTAGCCCTTTATAGGTTTTAATAAGTCTTAATCCGTCTGATCGTTGTGGCGTAGATAAGTCTCATTTGAATTGAGATTGTTCTTTTTTTCTTCTTCTTCTTCTTCTTTTACTTCTTCTACTTCTCTCAACAGAAGCCTCAAACGGGGCTTAGCGCAAACAACTACCACCCTGAGCGCAATTAGGGCCTCAGCTACATTAGATGAAGGCTAATTGAATGCAGCCTGAGTTTCCATCAGCGAAGCTCTGAAAGCTGCACGAATGTGGGCAGCAATCCCCGTCTGATGGTCAATAATTGCTTTTTTTTTTTTTTTTTAAAGTGTATGTGTTTATTTTGTGATTGATCAAGTTATTGAAGGGTTCCACTCCTCTCCTTCATCGTTTTGGAAAGAAAGCGTGTCACAAACTAAAGTCACAGTTTTACAAACTAGCGTCAGTCGCTAGTTTACGTAAAACTGCGACTTTATATGTATTGAGTCATAAATAAAATTTGCACGAATGAAATGATACTGAACCCATAGGAATCAAACTGGATTTCATGAATAAATTGCACCTAAACGAAAAGCATAAATATGCGAGTAAGTAAATAAACTCTGTACACAAATAAACAAAGATTGCTTGCAGTGAATTAATGCATAAGTAAATAAATTGTCCCGCATTTATTCCCCCCAAAATAATCTGTCTTGTTTTATTTTTATAAGTCAAACGTACGTTCAAATCTCTCGTCTTTTAACCCACATGCAACTTTCTAAGCAACAAAGAAGTATTTCATGAATGTTTTGCTGTTAAAATAAGATAATAATGACATGAAACGTTTGTTTTTTACATAGACGCACTTTTCTTTTGATCCCCTCCATTAGTATAATGCATATTCATATTCATATTCAAAGAGCAGCTATGTCTGCGATGCTTTACTAGTGCCAGGCCCCTGGCTCGTCCCGTTGAACTACAGGTCTGCAGTTCTCAGTGCGGAGTTTTTACTCCTGACACCAATCAATGCTCTGTCCGCAGTGGCTGTTTCTGTAAGTTTCCAGACTTTACATTCCCATTCTACCCAGAACAAACAAGCCGCCATCCGATTGTTCCAGAGTTACCTGGAGAGGAACAAAAAGAGTTAACTTGCCGACAATTATTTAAAAGAGAGAGAAAAAACAAAGAAAGAGTTGGAAGAAAAGAGCGTGCAATGCCAAAAATCATCAAAGCAGCAGCACCTGTGCGCTGTAGTTTGCGTTCATCCCTCAAAAGTTGTGGATCTTCCACTCTCTTGTGCGGGCCAAATCTGGGATGTTTTGGATTTTTGACATGCCAGGGAGGGAGGAACAAGTGGGAGATGGACAGGTGGAGAGCACTTGCTGCAGAGTAAACACAGATTTCTTGCTCTGAGAGTTTAACCAGCCTCTATACAAGGAAAAATGCAATAACATGAAACTCGCGTAAAGTTGACAGAGAGCCTTTTCGACTTTCTCCTGACGGGTGCGTGCAACACAAAACACAGTCAACGTTTGTCGCGCAGCGTGACGAGTCCTTTTCTAAAAAGAAAATCGCTCAAACATGAGCCTGCAAAAGAACGCACAAAAAACGAGACCCCGAAAGTGAGTTTTAAAAGTGTACCTGAAGTTGAAAAACCTTTATGTAAACTTTAAAAAGCATTGCTTTATCTACATTTTTTTATGTATTTATTTTTTTTAAAGGCGAGAAAACAATTTAAGCTATGTCCTTGCGCTCAGCTCCCAGCTTTAATTATAGATAAAGGAGGTCAGCCAGGAGCGGTTACCCGACCCCTCTTCCTGTGTGGCACCGCGCCCTTTGCAGTCAAACTCGCCAAAATAGTGCCGGACTCCCCTGAAAGTGCCATGTGCGCCCAAGTTCCTTTCTCCCCTTCCCTCCCACGCTGCCGCACCTGAGTTGTTTTTACCCCCCACATCGCGGATATGTTGTGAATTTGTCACTTATCGGGAGCACGGGCTCGTCGGGCTCGTCAGCACCGCAGCACTAACTTTCAGCCATGCCAACTCTGAACGTTTCTCAGCTGAGAAGCTCAAAGCAGGTCTGCCCACACACACACACACAGAGTAATCAGTACATGGCAAACACTGACCTTTGTGGGTGAAGCTGCAAGCTTTGACTAGGTCATTAAGTGTCCATTGATTTACATTATTCAAAATGACAACACAGACTTATTGTGGAAGCCTTACAAATATTTAGAATGTGCTCTGTTCTCACTTATAACTAATGCTAAATATGTATTTTACTGGGGCTCATTTTGGGATAACCAACATAAGGTACTAATGCAAGGAACGGAAACGACACAGAAAATATTTAAATAGAAATCTATAGTGTGGTGTGAATTTATGTCCAACCCTTATATTCTCGTTCCCCACACATAAAATCCAGAGCAACAGCTTGTCCTAAAAATCCACCTTTTCAAACGGAGTCCGCCTGTCATTGAGTTCATGTCAGTATACCTACTGCTGGTCCCTTACGACCTTGGAGGTTCATTAGAGAACAGGCAGGCACTCGGATCCAAAACTTTTTTTTTTTTTGCCAACGTACGAAACATTATTCCTGGTCTAAAACATCCAGAACACTGTCTCATCATGACTAAACACAGTAGTGGCAGTATTATAATGTTTATAATGTGGGGATGCTTTTCTCTTGCAGTCAGTCCAAAAATACCGAAAGAAATCCTGCCAGAGGCTGCAAAAGACTGCAGAGTAAACATGAAGCCAGACCAAAGCGTGTTCAAGAGTTAGAATGGTCCAGTCAAAGTCCTGACTAAAATTTGATTTCGAATGTGTAAGGCTCAGATATTGTTGTTATCATATGCTTCTCTGTCTAGTTTGACTGAGCTTGAGCTATCTGGGCAACAATTCCAGTGCCTAAAAAATATCCTAAAAAATAACAGCAGCTGTAGTTACAGGAAAGGCAGTTCAACAAGGTGTTGGGAACTTAACATAAATGTATGTATGTCACACTTGTCCTCAAATCAAAAATCATCCATCCTTTTAATTTCCTTTTGCAATTGTCCTCTACTTTGTGTTGGTCTAGCACGTTAAATTCCAATAAAAAAAACAAAACAACTTCTCTCTCTTTTGTTCTTTGCTTTCTGATTTCTTCTAAAGTAAATTTTGAGCTTGTCGACCCGCGTTCTACTATTAACCTTTCTGTCGTTGAGTTCCTAAAATTGGTCGACTTCGAGACAGATAGTGGAATGGATCTTGATTTATTCCATTAATTTTCAACGTCATTGGCCTGGCTGATATCGCAGAGTCCGATCGGTGCTGTGAGATGCTCTAGGTGTGTTTAATTTACACTGGCAAGAATTTGCTTGGATGGCATGCATAATGTGGCATCACTACAGGTTTACGCTGTCATTTTTATTATTGTCCTGCAGAAGGAAGAGGAGGAAAGCAACATGGATGTGGCTGAGCTCGCTGACTGAACTGATAAATCCTCCACTCCACCGTGATGATCACGACGATGGCTGTTTATCCTTTTAAAGTTGATGCTGTATCAGTGTTTTTTTTTTTTTTTGTTTGTTTGTTTTATTTATTTTTGGGTAATTTACCATGGAGCAAAGCAGGAAAAGTGGAAATAATGGCCTCTAAAAATGCTGGAAAAGAGGTGTGAACGGATCATTTACCCTGCAGACAGGGGTACACAGAGAAGCCAAAGAGCAGCCTGAGACTGCCATTTGAATGGGATCTGAGACGTAATTTGATCTAAAATGGACTCCAGTCATTCACCCTCCTCCCTCTCTCCCATGGCATCAACTGTAATTCATTATTCCTGGCCGGCACAGGCAATGAGCGAGGGCAAAGGACAGGAGTGGACTCTGCTCTGGTGTAATGAAGACTCAGTAGACCTAAACGGCCCCCTTCCTCACTTTCCTCCCCTCTCTCCCTCCATCACTTATACATACACGCAATCTTTCATTATCTATCAGAGGGAGCAGCACATTAATGCTGCCGAAGACCTTTTGGCGGAGAAATAAGAGTGTGCAAGGATTTTCTCCACTCTCAATCTATTTCATTGACCTTTTCCATCATGCATGTAACTCAGCTTGCCCGCTGCAGCGCCAGATAAATATTCCAACAATAATATTCCTGCTGCCACTTAATAATGCATCTTTTTCAAATGCAAAAATGTATGCTCATCAGACTTTAAGGAAATTATATATAAATCTTTTAAGTTATCAATGTGCTTTCTTCACTCGGACATGCAATTTTAACACTTTAGAGCTTATTTTCTCAGATTACAGAAGAGCACTCATTTTATGATTTATAAAGACAAAGAACACTTGAATTATAAGAAAAAAAATGTTGAAGAACTGCTGGTTTGAGAAAGCTTTTTTAAGACATTTCAGTTCCCTGTCCCTCCACTAGGGGTCCACCGATGTCTTGTCCAGATTGGCTGAGAGGATAAACACTGTCATCTGGTGGTAACATGAAAGACAATTTCTTCACTTTATTTGGAGGCAAAGCTTCCTTATAATATGTAGTTTGTGCTTTATTGCAAAAACATTTTTAGATGGCTTTTGAGAAGTTCTCAAAATCACAGTGGGTTAAAAGAAAAAATGTCGAGTGGAAGGTTTTCAAGAAAAGGTCACAAATTTGTGACCAAAGCTGATTTAAAGCATTCATTAAATTAACTTACTTTTTAAAACTTACTTGAAGTGACGTAGAATGTACACTTAATAATATGTGAGTTTTAAGAGTTGTGAGTTGTTTTCCACATATTTTATATATGTTTATATAAAACATGTTTTATATAAATATGAAAGTATGCCTACGGAGTTTAGTACTCACGTTAGGGATCTTTAGCTTTACTCTCCCTTGTGTCAGACAAGGGAGAGAAAAACAAAAGTTAAACTATGGATAAAAAAAATCTGTTCACTTTTTAATGTATCACCATAACATGCCACTTTATTTTTAAAGCACGTAAAATATGACATAGCAGCTGAAGTGCTGCACAAAAGTAAAACAACAATAAGATAATTATGAGGAAACAGAACAAATATTACAACTACTAGTGTTAATATGTGTTAAACTCAATTTAAATGACTTTGTGTAGAGGAGAAACATTGAATCTGCTGATAATTTTTGAAACATGTTCACACGTTTCATAAAAACAGCAACTGAAGAGATTCTTATTTAAACATTGTTTTCATTAAGAACCTTTTAAATATCCCTGTGTATTTGCTTTTAATTATTTCTGTCACTTTGTTTTTCTTTATTTTAAACAGTTTTATATATATTTTTTTGTCATGGAACATTGATAGTTTCACATGGGAAAGCTGCTAAGTAATATTTATAGATTTCAATAACTCCTTAATCAAGGCTACTTAGTAAAAATGAACAATGTATATGTTGTGTATTAATTATTATTTACAATTGTATTTGGAATTATCATCTTCCTGCCAAAACACCCAGCTGTGTCCAAGGTTCAACCATCGGAGTCAAAGCCTCACTGTCAGAGGAAATGAAATTGGTCGGGTGTTTAAGAGCAACCTAGGACCCTGAAAGCAGATGAAGATGATGGAACACCACTATCAGGGATTACAATAATGGGAGTTTGACATTACCACTGACTGAGATCGAGCAAGCCAAAGAATAACCACCTGTTGCAATATATACACCTCTAAGGTCAACAAAGAGCAGCTGTCCACACAAATAAGTCAAATAGTTTCTGGAGAAGCTTGTGTTTTTAATTGAATGACATAATGATTGGACTATTTGGCCACTAAGAAAAAATATTTTCAAGTGTCGAGCTCGGTGGTGGTAGTGTTATTCTGAGGTTCTGTTAAATTTTCTGTGGCCACAAGAGGAAATTGTGAATCATAATCCCTAACAATATATCAAAACTGGCTTTGGATAGCATGAAATCAAGAGATCAAATGTCCAGTAAGAATTTCAGCTGTTTAGTTTTGCAATAACCTGTTATAGAACATTCAACTAAATATCAGCAGGGGTGCAAGGTTATATTTAAACCTGTGTAACACAATAAATTGATAGTTTTCTTTCACAACCATTGAAGTTGTATGTTGCGCTCCTCCAAAGAAGGAGCTCAAACCAATCATTCAAAGCCCAAAAGCAATGTCCAATTCATGCAAACTTCCACCTTCTTTTTCTTCGTTTTCTTTTTACACATTTGTACGTTTTTGTTCATTTATGCGTTGCCTGGTGGATGTTTCTATCTTGTTGTTGCTGCTTTATTGCAACTCCTTCCCCTCCAATCAATAAAGATTGATCTCACCTCAGCTGGGGCCATCTGGATGAGAGAGACCGTTCGAATAACTGACTCCATTCCGTATTTGTTTCAAAACAATAGGTTTTTTTAAGACATAAAAGTGAAGTGTGAAATAAAACAGTCAAAGGCAGATCTACTTTCAGAGCTAAAGGGTTAAAGCCACCAGAATGCAACTCGGGTCGGTGTTTGTCTGCCAGGACAGAGCTAGAGAGGGGCAAACCGATAGATCAGATCGGGGCCCAGCCAGGCCCGTCTCAGTGCCCTAGAGGAAGGATCGAGCTTATGAGTGAGGAGGGGGTAGGGTGGTGGTGCTGTTGGCAGAGAGAAGGTGCCTTAATGGAGTCTTTCAGTTTGCTGTGACTGTAAATAAAAAGAGGCTGAAAGTCAGCCAATTACCATTCCTTAGAGGAGGGAGAGAGGGCGGGTGGCGCTGGATCATTGCCACATATATAGATATCTATATACTGTATATGTATACATAGATATCTAGATATATGTCTATATCTAGATATATATATATATATCTATCTATATACAGACAGACAGACTTACATACATAGATACCTAGATAAATAGACAGAGGGTTTATTCAGACTAGCTTCCAGACATTGGCTGCTCTCCCAGAAATGTCCCCCCAGTGCAAAAGGTTAACTGTCAGTCCCCCACTAGGTATAAATAGAAGGCTGCCCTGCAGAAAGGCGTGTTCTGGGATGGGGCAGACAGAGGCAGGAAGAGCAGGAGGGGCAGTCTCTTATGATCCTAGTGACACACAAGTGGGAGGGCAGCAGTTTCAGGTCTATTTGGCTCATTGGTGATGGTCCCACAAAGAAGAGGAAGGAGAAGGAAGATGCAGCCAAAGACATCATGGTGGCTTTGGGGACTGACAGAGCGCAGGGACAAAAGAGCGTCCTCATCCATTGAGCTTCGCCGTGGCAGCAGAGACAGTCACCAGCTCCCCAGACAGCTTAATTCTGATATAGACTGAGACTTCAGTAAATTCAACGAGCTATAGTAAAAACTGTTTGGGTTAGTGGTGTTTTCACCAACAATGGAAGAGGTGTTTTTTTTTTTTTTTGTCTTTTAACTTTTATTTCAGAAACTGTTTAAAATCAGTGAGTTGCAAACTGTAGCTGTTTTGTATAGCTCACCACTAACGGGATTCAATAAAAGCTTCCCTGTGTAACATTTGTGGTGTAAATGGTTCCATTGTTCTGAAGGACAAGATGTGTTTTTCATAACTTGTGAAACTAAAAATCTTTGACGTGCAAGCAAAAACTCATAACTGCTTTGTAAGGAGAAGGATGTGATTTTTGATTGTTTCTATGAAAAATAGAATAGTGTAAAGAGCCTGAAGGCGAACCTACACCCCAACCTGAAGTCTTTTGCCGTTTTCCTTCATGTAGCTGCAACCGCGTCTTTATTTTATCAACTCTGGCCAAGTTCCGTTTCATGACGCTGCCACCACCATGTTGTATTGAAATTTTTTACCAAACATGTATGCAAAGAAAAACGTTCAGGTTTGGTCTCATCTGACTAAATCTCCTTCCTCCACTTTCTGTGCCCAGGTCTGTGGAGAACTACAGACGTGGTTTTCTTCTAGCAGGTTTGTGAAGTGCATGACTTAATAGTTATGCTGTTGGAAGATTTATCAATCTGAGCTGTGAATCTATGCTTCTTCTGTACAAGCCCATGAAGTCTGAACTATCTTTTGTTAAATAGTGAAGATGAGGTGAATTTTCAAGGTTTACTGGCACTGAGAGTGGTGATTAATTTGGAAAGACAGATTATTTTACTACAATACAAATTAATATTTTACTTCATTTTAAAGAATCAACTTATCTTATAGTATTTTTTAAATAAGAAAATGCACTCAGATCACCATTTAAAAAATAATCTGATGTAAAATTCAATTATTAGGTAATTACGAAAAGAGCAAAGTGGTGTGTGTAATTTGTAGAACCACAATTATTAGACGGTATCTGCACCATACAAGAAATCATCTGAGCATGTTAAGATTATTGTACAAAAATGTCTTTTGCATTCCTTGTTCATGTGTGTGATTTTATGTCTATTATGTTCGAAATAATAAAAATAATAATCATGACTTTTCACTTATGTCATCAGATTTTTGTCTAAAATTATTGGGTGAAAACTACATTTTCTGCTTACTTTATTTTCAGTATTAAATTGTTCAAATATAAAAAACTCATTCTTTCAACCCTTCATGATTCTAATGACAACACAGATATTGTCAGGTTTTTTTTTATTTTTCACTTGAACTCAAGGTAGCAAAAAAAAAAAAACCACACATCGCTCAAATTTAAGACAGAATTAAAACACATCAAAACAAGGTGATATGCCACAAGAAAAAAAAAATACAATAAATAAAGCTTCCTCTCTTGTTTAGCATACCTGAATTAATGCAGACTCCACTTGGAGCGGTCTGCCACCAAACACATTTAAAAAGAAATATATCAGGTATCCTTAGATAATGCTACACAATGAACTTCAATCAACAGTTTGACACAACATAGAATTTTTTTTTATCTCGTCTCCAGTGAGAGTCACTGGTGTTGACTCCAAAGGCATGAAATCTGACAAAAAAAAAAAAAAAAAAGACGACGTTATTGCTTTTTTTTTTTGTTTTTCTCCAAGCAACTCACACTGCATGTACACAGATTATTTCTAAGCCTTTTGTCAAGAATAATAATAAATAAGAATAATCGGCTCATGTGTGGTGTGATTGCACTTAATCCTCTTGACCCCTAAACACTAAACATACTGTCGGTCTAGTGTGGCAATACCTGTGTGATTACATCGGCAGAATGCTTTTACACGTACAAGCACTAATGACAATATCTCTACACAAAGGAGGAAACTAAACCCTTGTAGTGACAAAAGCACTAAATTCTATAAAACACAGGCAATCACAGATTGCAAATCTTAAGTAATAATGTCTCGCCCACACATTTGATCGGTGCATGTTCCCAAACTGTTGAAGTGAGTTTTTTTAAAGATGTGACTGGGAAAATGAACGTGATCACATGATTCTACGAGACATGTAGCTCCTAAAGGTTATATACTAATGGGACATTCTCCTTTCCTTTCAACTACAATCCTGTTTTTTTTGTTTTTTTGTTGCCCGGATCTAAAACGATAGAAAATACAGTCTGTAAAAAAATAGATATTGTACTGACAACCAATTGCAAGTCAATATTGTACTTTTTTTTCTTTTTTTGTTTTTTTTTTTTACAAGCAAAACATAAAATCAAAGAAGACGCTGTCAAGTTTTGCATGAGGTGCCCCAAATGTCTTGCAGTGTACCTCTTAAACACAAATGCATGTGCTTATACTCTCTTAGTATAGAGTATTCTGAACAATGGCACTTTTTACATACCACCATTTTGCTTTTCATTTCAACTATCCACTTCTACATAAACCAACACTGTGGGAAACCATTTGCTTTCCTCTGAAATCCTGAAAACAAATGCAAAGCTCATCTTCATTTTTACTGGAACTAACCAAGCAACAAGCCCGTTTTGCCATTTGCAGAAAAGCTAAGCAAATTTATTTATTTTTGCTCCCCATGTTCAAAGCGCAATTTCCAAATAAGAAACTCTTAGAAAAGTCCAGCTGCAGATCTGCAACCCTGCGAGGTCTGATGCAAGAAATAAGCAATCCTGCAACTATTTACTCATATCGCATCTAATCTGCAAGGCCTCGTATAAAAACTTTGCTCCAACTTTGATGAGGTGAGGGAACTGGAGCTTATGAATTGCATTTACAATTAGGAGGCTCTTGAAAATTTAAAGCAAGTCTAAATTAACTGTACATTAAAATTCACCTTTGAGAAATCATGTGGGGTTTTTTGTGCGTTTTTTTTTTTACATAGACAATTTAAAGTAGTTCAGCTAAAGTTAAAGTTTGAAAGAAAGCAAATAATTTCCCAAACTATTCCTCAAGAACCGAAGAGCCTAAATCTGAATCCCACATGCGTCTGCTAGTTCAGTGAAAACTTTCTAAAAATAAATACTTTAATTTGGTTTGATGGGGAACATGCAATATCGCTGAATACAATTCTATGAAAGAGTGAAGACAGGCGTGTCCCCACTCAGACTAAGTTTCCCTTTTATGACCATATTACAGTCAGGTTTAAAAAAAAAAAAAAGAAAATCTCAAGACATCTTTGCAAAATCGTCAAGTCTTTTCTGCTAAGACCGTACTACATCCACGCTCAAACACTCGCGCACACAGGAGTCCACTTCATGAAACAAAATCATTGTGTGTCCATTTGTCACATGAGACAATGAACAACAAAATCAAAACAAGGCCAAGTCCATCCTCCAGTTTAGTGCGAAGGATGCCTTAATGCTAATGGAGGACATCGGGAATGGCGATTCATTTGGCTGCAAGAAGATTCGAAGGGCATGGCACGTTAGCTGATGGGGCAGAATTGACCTGTACTTTGTTATTAGAACAAAGGATGGAGTCGAAAACAAGGAGTCGGTTTTTCTCAGGTTATCCTTCTCATTCTTCCTTTCCTGTTAATCCATTTCTGCTTAAAATGTTCTTCACTTAAGGTCTTCCTCTATAGCACTTGTGCAGTTCACAGTTCAGTCCATGTGAGGTTTCTCAACGCCACCCTGAGGAAAGACGAAGGTGAAAAGCAATCAGCTGAGACGAAAAACACAAACTCAAATACACGAGTAGAGACATTGAAATGTATCAAAGTCTATGACTAATGTCACTTTTCAGTCATAGGCTAATGTTGTGCGTTTGGCTTGCAAAATTATATATACGAATTTTCGATTAAAATATACAGGGCTAAAGGATAATGTTGTATTTTAGAACTTTATAGTCTGGATATATATTAGAAAAATAGGCTTACATATGAATCTTAATAAAGATGCTCTGAAAACAACAACAAAAAAAAATGGTGGCGCAAAAAACAACAACTTAATTCGCCCCCTGATCCTTAGCCGAAGCACCAGAAGGAGAAAAAGGGGGAAAAAAACAACAACAAAAAAACTGCAAACTAAACCCCCACGTTCAGACTTGTGCCAGCATTCCACAGGCCTCATCGCAAACAAAAACAAGCAGCGAATGACCCTCTGGTCAGCCGAGTCCTGACTAGCTCTCAGCGCCTCGCAGCGACTGTGAAAAACAAGAGCTCTTAATCTGCTTTCACGCTCTCGCTGAGTCAAACTGAGGGAGTGACGGGACTCTTACTTTACAGACAGAATGAGGTGAGGCTTCCAGGCACTAGCTTAATGAAGACATCAAAGCTGACTTGATGGGATAATTATGACAGAAAAGCAAGGGGGGTTGGGGGGGCATGCAATGCTGTTTGCAAAAAATTTAAACCAATTCACAATTTTATTTGCGAGCGAGCTCTGTGGCTCTGCTATATAATTGCTAAAAAAAACATATGTGGCGAATAGGAGCCCTTTAAAAGTCTTTGTTTTTATTAATGAATGGCATGGAGGCTGATGGAGATACATGGAGTGGAGTTATTCTGAGCAAATACAGCAGAATAAAAGCGATCTCAGAATTTCAGCTTGGTAGTCAATGTGACGTATTCCACTAAAACATCTGGAGCGAAAAACTACTTTGACAACCAAGTGGCCTCTGATTGGTCAATGGGATTGATACAGATAATCAATAGCAGAAACAAAGGGTTCTCATACTTTTATCAAAGGCAGCTTTATTGATCTAAGAACAACCAACATTCTTAAACTGTGTGATGTAAGTGTTACGTTAGGCATCAGTTTGCAAGTTTAACCTTTCGTACAGAATTAAATACCCAAAAGAAAAGGCAGCAAATGTTACCATGGCCAGTTGCCGTCCGATGTTGCCCACAGTGACACCGCCTGAGAAGAATATGCAGGGGAGCCAGGAGCGCACATACAGGAAGTCTGGAGATGTGTACCTGAAAAAGAGGAATAAAGCGGATTATTAAATAACTGTTAAGGCTTTTAGAAAAACTTAAGATTTTATAACTGAGCAGTTCTGGATTTAGAAAGCATTTAAATTGCAGTAAAACGGTCCACAGACCTTTTTTTTGTTGTCCTTTTTTGGCTAAATTTGATAAGCAGATTGGGGCAGTTAAGTACAAAAAGTTTCGAAATTGCGATTACCCAACTACAATGCCTCATACAGTGTAGGTTTCAGAAAATGTTGTTGATGGAGGATTTTAGTTAATGTCTGAAACCCCTATTTGAGGCTAAAATATGCACTTTTACAAATTTACAGAGGGACTGGAAAACACTTACGGGGGATGTTTGATTTTAATGAAATAGATACATAGTTTTAAGTCAGTTTCACTAGCAGATTTCTTTTGAAGATGTGCCGGAAAGGCATGGATGTCAGGTGATAAATACCTTTATGGCTTTATTGCTCCCCTTCATTTGTAGTCTGTCAGAACGATGGTGTGTATATGTTTGTATATTATATATTGAGTAGGTTAATAAGAGAACATGTAGTTTGAAAAAGTCCTGCAATTATAGCTTAAGCATGTGCGACTATATATAAAATTTTACTGTCAGCTTAAATCCCCCAGGTTTCCTGTCTCTGGACCAACAAGTACAACACTGTGAGCGAAAACTGGTTGACTCACTGATACACTCCGTTGTAGACCAGCAGCTGTGTGATGACGGTAGCCAGGAAGGCGGTGGTGATGCCCAAGCCAAAGCCACTTCTGGAGCGGTCAAACGTCCACCACAGGCCCAAAGACAAGGCGGCCAGGGTCAGGGAGAGCTGAACATTGTTGGCGAAATCTAGTTTCTGGGTTAGCGTAAGTTAAGGGCAAAGTCGAACGGATTGACGTCAGAACGGGAGGATGTGTAGGACTGTGATCTCAAGCAAATATTTGTCTGGCCGATTGTGACCGAGTTCCATCAATAACAAATGTTAAAGTCGGTCGTTGTGTCCAAACCGTAACCTCTGCAGGAATTTACTACAACTTTTGAGAAGAACTTGGCTTGGGAATCAGGCCTTTGAGAAAGGATACAACACTTGCGTGGTTGATTCCGACAAACACTGCGATACATCTCATCACACTGGCCCACTCTCTCTTGAACTTGTGCGGCTCACCCAAATGGCTGTCGAGGCAGGGATAGAGAAGGCCGATAACAGCTGCAACAAAAAGAAAAAGAGGAACAAACAGGTCTGAATTATACAAGATAAGCAGAAAATTGTGTGACCCACAGTGAGCCAATCCTGAGAAAGCTGGGAAAGATTATCTGCTGAACATGGTTTTGTTTTACTTAGTGACTCATTTGCACTCATGCAGGGCACTGTGAAAGTATTCAAATCCTTTAACTTTTATATTGTTATATTATAGCCTGTAATGCATTTTATTAAGATTTTATTACAAAGATCAATACAAATTGGAGGATAATGGTGAAGTGTAAGGAAAACAAGACCTAGTTTTTCCAAAATATCTGAAATATCTGAACTTCAATATCTTCCTTCATTTGTGAGAGCTCAACAAAATACAGTGAAATTTGTAGCTAAAATGTGCCAAAAATATCAAGTTTGAACTTCACTGTTTCTGTGGTTAAAAACTGAACAAAATTCATTTCATTATACTTACACTCTGTTTCAAGAAGAATAAAAAGACACAAATTAGGAATTGACAGAGTTAAGAAAAGAATGAAATACACAAGGAAGAAAGTGAGGAAAGAAAAAAAAACAAAGGACAAAATGAAGTCAGGAAGTAAGGACAACTTTTCAACAACACTATAGGAACTCACATGGCGTAAACAACACGTGAAATAAACACAACACTGTTAAAGATTTTATCAGGCTATGTAGAAAACCTGCCAACATGTCGCTGCACACTGTCTGACAGCTGGCTAAAAGAAGGCTCTTGCACTTTTACCTCACAAGACAAACATCTGGTGCTAGGGAATTATTTGTCTGTAAACTAAACTAACTGGATTAACATGAACCCTGGATGTCAAGGTAAGGCGGTCTGGAAACCAGTGTTGACAATCTACAAGTTCTGTGAACCCATCAAATTAACTAGCTAATATAGTTGTCTTATGTGTATCTATATTAAAAAATACTTTGTTATACTATATAATTGTTATATAATATATTGTTATATAATAGTTTGTTATTCTGGACAATAAACAAATAACCCTGAAAACTGATAGTAAATTTAGCTGATATTTATTTTCCATTTTGTCTTAGGTTTATGTACTAAACCAAAATGACACCAAATATATTTTCAAGATAAATTTAATATAGCTGTCTTAATCAATAGCTTACTGTTAAGCATCTAGCCCATGGCTGGTCCTAATTAACTAGTTCACACAAAGGGAATCTGGAAATCTCCAACATATAACCACCTGTGCATTTCTTTATGTCACAAACTCAGCCTAATTTATAATAACAACCTTTTACAGCATGGAAGACTTAACATTTATTAAAACAGAAATGTGTAGCCAACATATGTTAAGGAAAATTTGTTTATTTCTGCTTGTTATTTTAGATTACATAACCCCATGTATAACCGTTTTAATGGCTTTTATTTAATTCAACGCATTACACAGCAGCTGCCTTTTCCTATAATTTCGTGAAAGGAAATACAAAAATCGCTTTCAAGGAACTATGAAGTTAAATAAAAGACAAAAAAAAAAAATCTCCATCATTTTTTGTTTCATTTCTCTTTCTGCCTTGCAGCACATGGGGGGAGGAGCCAAACACGGATGTGTCCGGGGTTTTCAGGGAGGGCCTTCAGCTCACCCGTTATGACATCAACCAATGAGCGCACACCTCACGTAGTGAGTAGCCAATCACAAGGCAGGCATCTCTATTACGCGTCTATACTCAGGTTTTTTGATAACAAGCTGGTTGACATACCAAATTTAGACTGTAGCTTGTGGATGATAACCTTATGTATCTGCAAGCAAATGAACAACAGAAGGAAGCGCCCTACTCGCTCAATACATTATTAGTTTTTCTTCATGTATAAAGGCTAATGTATCATTTTGTCCCCAAGTTAGCAACCACTGACACACGGTAGGAAAGTGTTTTATAAAGCGAATGGCCCACTCACCAGCTCCTGTCCCGCAGCATGGGGGGATCCACCAGGCAGATGACAACAGAGTTGTCATCACCTCTTCGGGAAACAGAGTGACATTTCTCTGTATCTGCAGCAAGTTGAGCACCAGCGCCAGAAATGCCCCCACTGTGAAGAGGACCAGACCCCTCCGGATGAGGTTGGCGGTGCGGACGTCGTGCAGGGAGCCGTAGGCGCTGCCAAGCATCGCGGTGATGATGGACATCATCTCTTCAGCTTTGGAAGCGAACCAGTTCGCTCCGGACGAATGCTTGGTCTCAGCCTTCGGTGAACAAGAGCAGCTCCAGCAGTGGTCGTCTAGTCTGGGCATTTGGCACTTTTGCTCTATTTGTCATAAATAGACAGATAAGTTTATTAGGGTGATGCTAAAAAAAAAAGGATTGAAGTGAGACTAGTCAGGATTCTGGCCCCCTTACCTTGCTCTTTAGACGGTTTCAGAGTCTGATTCAAACAGAAACCTCCACGCCTGCTCATGCAGCCAGGATCCCCCCCCCCGCTTTGTTTTCCTGCTCTCTACAACAGTCACACAAATGACGTTGTTTTGTTCATATCTTCTTCGGTAAACACGCCGTGTTGCTTCATTCAGCTAGTAAAGAAGGGCTGATCATTCCAACGAGAACAGCAGCTTCCTCTGCAGAAAACAATCTCAGCTGTGTCGGGTGAGAGTCGGCAGCCAATCGGAGCGCGGCGGCTGATATGACGTGACGCCTCTGCCCCGCCCCTTCGTCCGGTGCAGACAGACGCACAGAGATTAGGTGGTTCTGGGACAGAAGTGAAAGTAGAAACTGAGCAATTCTTTTAAAACCTTGACTTCCAAAGAGAGGCATTCATCAAAAACCTCGCTGTGTTTCACAATCAGACGATAACCAGCAGGGTTCATTTTTACCCATTTAGTTGTAGTTTAATGACAAAAATATATTTTAGTTTTGGTCCCAATTCAGTCATTTTTTAAATTATATTTTTATGATAAAAAATATGACCGTCACTGCCCATTTTAAGGACAAAATTCCACATCCCAAGATCCAGATCATGTCTAAAATTGCACCTGGCATTTTGCTGGTAGTGGCCCATGTGGAAGTGGCACTCTGTTGCCTTATAAGGGCTGAGCTGCAGTGCCCCAGGAACTAGGGCACTTACTTTGAACCACCTCCAAAGCGGTTCCCTAATTTCTTTACTCCAGGTGAAGCACACAAACTATCATGGCCTTTCTTCATCAAGAATGAAATCTTGAATTATTGGCCAGAGACCTGAACAGAATTATTAGAGTAATACAGCTACCCAAACCTCTCCAACCCCATTGTGGGTGGTGATACCATGGATACACACAGTACCCTAAATATTCCCTGAAGGTTCTCTGAAGGATAGGCTCAACATCACAGTGCGACCTTCTGAAGTATCAGGTGAGCCGTTCTTTTTGCAACTGTTATCTTCAAAGGACCTTCGGGGAAATGTTTCATGAATGTTTCCCAAAAGTTACTGCAATTTTCACAATGCAACATCAAAGTATTTGAAATTATAATATAACTGGAAAAAAATAGATACATGAAAATGTTTACCAGGCAGCTAATGATCTTGTTGCGATGGAGAAGGTGACGAAATCCTTAGTTCTTACTTTAAACACAAACTTGCCAGGTTAGCTCTCATTTCATTCACAGGTACTCTTATATATAGGCGGGCACTGGTTAATGGGGTTAGTGGCACAGCTTTTTTTTTCTTCTGTTTTTCACATGGTGCAGGAGTTGTTGAACTTTGGGTCAGTCTGCAGGAGGTGTGGCTTAGGGGTGTGTGGAGTTCTATCACGTCTGTCTGTTATTTTGTTATTTGCATGAGGGTCAATGACCGTCATCTGAGGATCGACAACAACACAGATACATGTTTTTGTGGTGATGTACCTACCCTGTTCCAGAGACAGCAGAACACACATACACACACACTCTGTGCTAAGATCAACCAGTACATGCACGGATATTTCTTTGCCTGTAGATGTGTGTATTATATGTAACACTGATATTAAAATGCTAAAAAAAAAAAACCCAAAAAAACGTTTAGATAAATACGATCCTCACTTCTTTGATGATGTCCTATTAGTTGACTATCCAGGTGGATGTCAAAATCGTGATTAAAAAATAATCCAAATTTCTTTATGCAAGCTTTTGGCACTTTATGAAAAAGAATTATGTATTTAAATCAACAGAGTGGCAAGTCACATTTTTTTTACCGATAGCAAATGAAAGACACAAATACAGAGAGCAAATCATTTTAGATTGTTGGTATATTTCTTATGGCTTCTCATGTCTTATGGAAATACATTTGTGAAATAAGCTTTCTTTTTTTTTTTTTTACTTTGGATTCAAAACTAGTCTTTATACAGCAAAGACTTGTATCCTCCCTTCAGGCCAGTTACAACAGAAGTACAATCTTGTTTTTATTGATGTTTCTTATAGTTTCCCTATTAGGGGGCAGATATAAGAGAAAGAAAGCAACTAGCAAATTAAATCATAAAATGAAAAAAAATATATACATGAAGTCACTTTTTGACTCACAGACCAATAACGCACAAGGGAGACTATTATCAGGTACAGTTTGCTAGTACTGCAACTGCTGGCCTCTGAGGCCACTGGAGCAGTTGTGCTAAAGAAACAAACCAGATGATTTGAGTTTTGTAGCAAGATGGATTATCCTCCTAAAAGTAGGCATCAGATGATGGATACATTGCCGTTACATTGGTTCCATTACATTGCTTCTTGATTCGAAAACCAGCAGGTGATCTTCATCGTGTCTGGATGACTGAACACATGGACCTGGCTCAGTTGAACAGGTGTACCTTTTAATGTGCCTGGCGAGTGTAGAGCGCTTCTGAATGCAGTCTTTTGAATCTTTTTATTTCTCTCTGCAAAGATAAAAATGGTGAAAATGGAAATCGGAAACACAATATGAATTATAAATGCAAGGATCCCTGTTACATTTCTGGGACTTTTAATGTCAGGGTCAAATATTTCAAGCTGTAAATCAAATATAGTCCAATATATAAAAGCCAAAGTGTCCTACTTTGTGTTCCAACCGTGACATTATACATTTCGAAAGATAAAGCAGCTTCAGAGGGAATTTTTTCAAAGCATTGCAGCTTCCCCACTACACATTCAAACTGACCGACTTTAAATTGGATTCACTTGAACAGAATGAGAAAAGCTGTTCTCTAAAAAGGCACCGATAACCGAGTGGTTAAATATAAATGTCACAGTTGCACTCTGCCTGAGCCGTTTTACCATACTGAAGCAAACAAGTCAGGCATGGAAATACGTTGAGGTTGAAAAGTTAGCATTTGTCTCCCCGGTTTCATTTCTGAGACGTCCTGATGTTGGCAGAAAGCGGAATAAATAAACCGTGCAATGGTGAAGAAAATGTTGTTTTCTTTAAACCAGAACAAGTCAACATTTTTTTCAGGCCATTGCTTTAAAAGATGCTTGAATGTAAGATTACTAGTCTAGAGGATATTTGCAAACACTGAAATAACATAGCAGTCCATATATAATGATATCAATCATATTACCACAACCCAAATTACAGGGAGGCCTGTGTTTAATGCATATAAATCGGCATACTCAAAATTTTTCAAAAAAAGAGATTAAATAAAAGATAGAATACAATGAATGTTGTAGGAAGTTAGATTTAGGCTTTGGGATCCACAAGGTGCACTAAAGTTCTATAAGACCCCTGAAGTCCCACCACCACCAAAGTAGTCCAACAATAGTAGTCGTTTCTGCAGCAGGACTAAAGGATTGTCTCAGGGAAGCTGAGTGTGTATGTTTCCCAAATGAATACATTTCTTTTAATGTAATTCTTTGCTATCCAGGTGCCTCTGGATAAAAGCCTACAGCAGTGAGTGTGTGTGAGTTTAAGAGTGTGCAGAGCTCTCCTCTTCTGCAGCAGGAACATGCTCGAAACCCAAGAAGGGATCCACCAACAAAAGGTGAACATGTTGACATTATTCATTTAAACATTGTTTAATGACAAATAAAAACTGGAATTGTGCATGTCTTCAGCTCCTTGCCAATCTTTGTGTCCTCTTTAAATCTTTGAAGATTTTGTTGATACATTTTTAAGTATTTTTATTGGAATGTTATGTGACATAAAAAAAACGAATGCAAGGGAGCATAATTATAAAGTGGAAAGCAAAAAACGACACATTTTTTTCTGTATGTTTTCAAATTAAAATAAACATTTTAAAAATAATGTTACATGCTTAAGTATTCTGTCAGTTTCATGCTATGCTCTTAAATAAAGTCTAAGAAATAAAAATAATAATAAATTGAGTTCATCGGTGTGCAATTCAATCTCTTTTTTGGACTTTTTTTTGGAGAACATTAAAGAAAAAACAGCATTATGTAGACCCAGAGACATATAAGAGTCTGAGATAAAGTTGTGGAGAAATTTGAAGCAGTCAGGTTGAAAAAGAATATCTGAAATCCATTTAATCCGTGACTTGTCACATGTCCACATAAACTGACAGACTAGACAACCAGAGTATTATTCAGAGAAAAAGGTGAGAGGCCTATGCAACTCTGGAGGATCTGCACAGATTCACAGCTCAGGAGAAAGAGTCTGTTGACAAGAAATTATTCATGGACTTACCGTATTATAGACAGGTGGGAAGAATACAATGCTAAAAGAAAGTGATAAGTAGTCTGTCTGAAAGTTAGCCACAAATAGAAGAATGTGCTTTGGTCAGATATAGCCAAATTTGAACTTATTTAACAGCGCAATGCTATGTGTGCTGGAAAACCAACATTGTATATCAAACTGAACTCACCATCTACTGTGAATCATCCTAGTGTAGGCATCATGTCAACTTGTCGTGTGTCTTTTGTAGAGGCAGTGAAACTGATCAGAGTTAAGGGAAAGCTGGAACAGCTAAATAGATGATATACCTGCAGAAAAACATGTTAGATGCTGAAAGATGGATAACAATGGAAGAAAAATTCATCTTCCAACAGGAGAGTGACCCTAACCCCCTTTCTCTTTCTTAGTAATGTGTTTGGTTCTAGTGACCCTGTGCCTGAACCTGTTTGTACCAAAACTTTGTGGCACACTCTTGTGGTACACACTGAGAATATCTGTGTGTTGAACTGATGAACGTAGTTCTTTGTTCTGGTAAATAACTGTAAAAAGCAGCATCATAAAAGAGCAGAAAGTACTCCCAGTTATGACTAATATCTGCTGTTTGCCAACATTGAAGTTTTTCATTCAGCTACTGTGATAACAGAGAAAGAAAGATGGTCCAAACCTAAGCCTTAGGTCAGCGGTTTTCCACAGATTAAAAGGTATGTAGGACCCTGAACTTTGAACTTTGTTATGTATCTGAATTAACATCAAGCTGAATGAACACATTATACAGTGAAAAATAGAGCAAAGCCCAAATCTAGCTTCCTACAGCATTCATTGTATTGGCCTAATGTTTTTTATCAACTCACAAAATCCAATGAAATAAAGTGAAAGTCAGTTTTTCATTGGCCTTATATTTTTAGATCATAGTGATAAATATGAATGAATGTCAAATAATATAAAAATATTATTTTACTTTTGACTTGAATAAAGTGTTTTTTTTGGTTTGTCTTATCAATTCAAGGGTACCAAACCCGCCTCCTCCAGAGAATTGACTCTAAGGAGCTGCATAGAAATCCACTCCTTACATTTCAGATTTTCATTTGTAGAAATTTTCCAACATTCTTTTATTCTTTCAACTTCACAGACATGTTGAAAAAATAAGCATTTATTATGTTCTTATGAATTAAAAATTATTTTGTTTTCTGGTTCTAAAGGGACAAAGCCGGAAAAGTTCAAGGGGTATGAATACTTTTCCAAGTACTTGTAGATTACGTCTAGTGGCATCACTGATAGGACACAAGACGAAACACACGCGTTACATTAGCGAATGCTTTTCCTTAAACCATGAAAGTGACTCGGCATATAGCTCTCAGCAAACCAGCAGTGTTGGCGCTGGCGTCGGGGAGGTCTTCCTCGTATCTGGAGATAAAACAGGATGGTGTATGACACTTCAAATGAAGAGCAGATCAAGCATGTCACAGATTACGCTGTTAGACTCGGAGGGATTTTTCCAATGGGAAAGACGAGGAAGGAGCCTGCTGGAAGAGTTGGCAAATTAATCTATCAAACTCAAGCTTGACAATTTTTCCCCCTCAATCCTCTGTGAAATTATGAAAGGAAACATCCTAATCCACCCTCACCAAGAGTTGATTAAGACGGAAACGGTTGCAGTTTCATCCTGTTCATTCCCTTCGCATCATGTGTCAGAAAACATGGCATTTATTCCTCTCTTAACACATTTTGTGGAACCCTTAATTCAGCACGAACCCACTGGTGATGATACATTCATGTAAATATGACACGTGGTTACAATATGTATTTATTTCTAAATGAACGATTAATTTCCCAAATAATGGCTCATCCTTTTTTTTCCTTTTCCCTGGTAACAATATTTCACTGCATTGTGAGTAGTTGTCCAAATACCAGTCTTTTTCGTGTAGCTCTGCATCTCTTTCTGTGGAGTAGAAGATAAAAGAGGAGTTCTTGGGTAGAGAGTGTATCAACCACCTTAACAAAGGTTGCCGTAAAGGCCCTGCCTCAGCAGCTGGAGGGCGTGGCGCTGCAATTCTATCTCCATATCCCTTTGTTCTGCGGCACTCAGCTCTGAAACTGTTACAGTGCAGCTGAAATCCGGATCCTACACACTTCCTGCTACAACGCTGTAGTGGGAAGAGAGATGAAGTTGGGATAATAAGCAAATTCCTGATTCAGGACATCTGCCCACATGCAGATTTTTCAGGGGAATTTTGGGTAGATATACTAAACTGTTTTAGATGGGTATGCTGTAATGAAAGCAATGCAGATATAAGTAGCATTGATATTGTGAATAAAACCTGTGTTCAAAGTTAGAGCTGTAGTGATAGGCAATGCCAAATACGGTATTGTCTACAGGTCTGTAAACGATTCTGTGTCTAAAGATCAAAAGATAGTCTTATGTGATTCAGCAAAAGTTCGTCATGATTTGTTCCTCCTAGTAATGGCTGCAGTTTGAAATTAAAACCTTAGCTGTTCAAGTGAAGCAATATCCATAGTTTTCTTCCCTGAAGCCTCAGTAAACTACGATTGCATCACACATAACAATATGCATCTTAGGATGGAGGAGTAAGGTGGAAAGATAAAAAGTACAAAACTTAATTATTTTCTGAATTAAGTGTTTCATAAAAAAAATCCTCACATTTTAAGTATTTTGTAATTTTGTGTTTCTTTTCATTTTATGGACTTGTGCTGAATATTGTGCCACTTCACGCATCATTTATTGTGTTTACAATTTCCCAAATTGTTTTTGTTTTGCTCTTTAAAAAAAAAAAAGACATTCACAAGATCAACCGCTTGACTGTAAATATCTGAGTTCTGACCTTGTTGCATTCAGCTTCTTTCTACACGTTTCCAAACAAAACTGTGTCGGAAAACAACAAACTTCGTCACAGATGGACCGCAGACTGCATGTCAAATTACTTTGTGATTTTTACAAGTCAAATAAACAGATGACTCAGCAGCAAAAATGAATGAACATGTCACCATGTGCTTTTGCTTTGAACTGCTGCAGATAAAGTGTTTGCGATAGCCCCTACAGAGTGTGTGGCATGTTTGCACAAAAGCTCTATTCATGCCAGCTATGCTAAAAGGGCTGACAAACAGCGCAGCACTGGCAGCCAATCAGCAGTCTGAATGATCCCCAGCCGTCTACTCAGATGTCATTCTCAACCAATCACAGGCGTTCCCTCGGTGGGTGAGTTGGTTTGCGTTTTTAACAAGGGGGGTATAGTGCGAGCGTTGGAGTGAGTCAGTTGGAAGTTGCACAATGAGCCCGAAATATTCCCCACATGTTTGTCCTCAAGCAAAGCTGCACAGAGACACAAATTAGTCACAATGCTGACAACAGGCAGATCTTGGAGCTGCTGCCTCACGTACACTGACTAATGAGACAACTCACCATGAGAGCCATCACAGGGAGCTGCATGTGGATGGGTACATGACTAACAACTTATAAAAGCTCATTGATTGAATTGGTTTTGTGAATAAGATTGCTGATGCATGGTAACATCAGCGCCGCTTTTTGTGAAAGGTGAAGAGGAGAAGATTTTCTTCATGTTTTTGGGAATTTTGTTGTAGCAAAGGGCTATTCAAAAAGCTTAATTTACATGGGAAGCGTCATTATAATTAAACTTATTTTCGTATTTGACCTATCGCTAAAGGGGTCATGATTGTGCAGGACCCAAATGCAGGCAAATGTGGAGCAAAACTATGAATGTTTAAGCTGAGCTAGACACAAAGAAATGACAAATCAGAGAAAAGAAAAGACTCAAACGGATCTAAAAAATAGAAAATCCTAGTGAACATAGAATAGAACATAAGAATAAACTAAGAAATTAAATACAAATTAATTATTTGGTATGTCAAAACTTGGGAATTAAAAATACATAGAGCAACAACAAAAAAAATAGAAAAAGAAATGTCAAATCAGATACATTTGTTGTTGCTCTATGTAAAAATACATAGAGCAACAACAACAAAAAATAGAAAAAGTCACAAACACCTGTGGCTCATAACACAACCTGGGGAAAACACTCTACCACAGCTTTCTATCCATCCATCCATCCATTGATTTTGTGACCGAGATAGGACATAAATTCATTTCAATAACTCGGTTTAGGCTTAAGGCCTGTACATATCCCGTATGAAGGGGTAATTTTGTAATTTTTTTCAAAATGGGAAGAAGAGAAACAACGTTCTGTCTTGCATGGACGTTTTTCATTTCACAAGAATTCAAATCTAGATTCATATACCTAATGATAAGAAGAGCAATTTGTAGCACTTAGTACCAAAAAGAAGCTTTGGGCAGGTACTCTCGGCTCCTGGACGCCACAGCAGCCCCAGGCAGACAGATACCAGGCATCCCCAGAGAGTAGCCGACATGGAAGCACCTCAGCAGTGAAGCTCATGGGCAGCAGCCCCCAGGCCAGCGAGAAGGGCCCTAACTTACCCCAGTTCAGGTCAAGATCAAATCCTAACTATCTTGGCAGTCAGGTGCCTGCACAAGCTCCCAGCAGAAATTTGTATTTTGTATTTACAAAATGCATTTTCTCTCATTGTCATATCAATAATTCTTTAAAAGAAGGTGTGTCAAAAAGCTGCCATTCACCTGCACCCTGGAAGAAAATCACACCACATGTGTTAAGTGCTAAGTGTTTCTCGGCTTAGTTAATATTTAACCGTCGATAGCGGCCTCACATTAGGCGAAGTGCCAAACGCTTGTGTGTGAGTAAAAGTTAAAAAGTAAACGTGTCTTGTTTACTGTTCCAAAGGATTCCTGCTTGACCTGAACGTTGCATAAAAACTTCCACTGTGTCACAAATACAGAGGAAAAACACTTTAGATTTGGAAAAAAACACAACCCATTGCCTGGATAAATTTAGATGTAAGTTAATGCAAGAGTTGCATATAGTTTTATGTTATGTTATGTTTTATGTAAATAGTTAAAGTGTTTTAAAACTTACATGGTCTCAGTGAAGAGTAAAACAGAAAGAGATTTTTTAGTTTTTTTTTAGGATAACCCAGCATATCAGAGTTCAAGACCTTGATGTCACCGTTCGACTGTATGACTTCTTAACACTGCTGCCACTTGCTGACATCATGTGATTGCAAACGTCAGAGAGTTTGAACAGTTCGTCTCGTACAGTACGACTGTCCTGCCAGTGTCCTTGTTGGCCCCGCTGTGCACTTGTCACGCCTGAATCCTTGATGCACCGTGTGTGCTTCTTTTTTTGGTTTTAAATTGAACGTTCAGCCTTGAATCATAGCCTGGCTTTTCTACTTTAAGTTTATGGGGGCAGCAGATTTTTAAAGTGACCACTTTTTGAGGGGTTTTCACAAAGCAAGTCAGACCAACAACGATGAACACATTGCATGTTCAAAGCACTACCAGATTTTAATTTATTTTTTTAAATCAAACTGTTTTGTTTTGAAAAAGTCCTAATTTAGAACTTTTCCAGGAAAAAAACAACTGGAAGACACCAAGAAGACAAAGGAACACCACAGATTCACCTTCCAGCAGGACAATGACCCCATACATACAGCCAGAACTGCATTGGAAACAGTTTGAGTCAGAGCATTTTTAATTGCTAGAACTGTCCTGTCAAAGTCCAGATGTATATCCAATCAGTTGTCACAGACTGTATGTATATCTGTTTAGAGATGCTGCTCATTCAATCTGATTGAGATTTTCTAACAAAATGTAAAAATAAAATAAAATAAACCAAGTGTATTTTGCTCCCAATTAACAATTATGCACTACTTTGTGTTGATCTGTAAAATGCCAAAAAAAAAGGCTGTAAAAAACATGCTGAGCAGGCTATGAATACTTAAGTAATCACTGATTCATTTGTATCTTTGTGTAAATAATCAACCCAACCATAGGAACATATACTCAGCTGCACTTATATAATAAGCCCAGGCTATCGCTCAGGTTTATTAGTCACATCCGCCTGATATCGTTGTACTTTCTGTCTCTGATAAAGCACAGCACTTACTGCAAGGTAAGTGTGTGAAAGGGTTTGTTCATTCTGATAAGCTTAGATTGTCCCAGTGGCAGAAACGCACTCATTTATCAATAAGGTAGCAGAAAACAAGACTCATGAAAAACATGTACCTCCTGTGTGACAAATCATGCATGCCGCATTGCTGTGGTGCAGTGTCCTCCTAGTGGTAGGTTAGGGTATCACACAGAACTGTTTTTACACAACCAACCAGCAGATGGCACCCACATCACAATCTATGAAAACTGTAATTAAACGGCTCTTTTTGGTCCCTTTTCTTGAGTTCTATGCGTCTAGGGCTCTAACCGCATGGTTGCATTCATTCCTGCGAATTCAAAGGTTTTAACCTGTTTCAGACTAAAACCGTACAGCACAGCTCTCCCTTAGCAGCTCATTTACTAGACTCAGAAAATAATGAACTCTTATTTCATGATTTTACAGTGCAAGTATAAACCACATGCTACTAAGTTTGCATACGCTGTTCTGGACAGAGAATGTACAACTTTGATCCTAATTTGTGTCTCTTAAGAAAAAAAAACCTCATGAGGCTCATAAGTGGCTAGTAAAGGATTTTGTTGACTGACTGCTGCAGCTAATTAAGTAGGCAACAGTCTCACTAAGATTCAGACATAATTCTAGGTTTACAATAAGCATATTTTCCATTTTGTGCACAATGTTGTTTAAGCTCATTTGAGAGTGTCTAATAGAGACAACCCCTGTTTTGGGTGCAGTTCAGTAAGTTAAAAAAATTGTTGAAAGGTTTATTTATTTCATAATTAAATTAAAAAGTGAAATTAAGTTATTATATAGATCCATTACACACAGGGTAATATCTTTCAAACGTTTCTTTTGATTACAGATTACAGCCAATGAAATCCCAAAATACATTTTCTCAGAGAAACATGAATTTTACAATTTTCTGAATACAGAAAAAGTACTAACATATAGAAAATCATGCCTATCTATGGTACTTAATACTTGGTAACTCATATTAATGAATTACTGCAGCAATTTAAGATGGCATGAAAGGAATTAGCTTGTGACTTTGCTGAGGTGTTCTGGAAGCCCAAGTAGCTAAACTAGCAGAACCTCAGCTCATCTGCAAATTCTCCATGGAGTTTAGGTAAGGGAAGTTCACTAAAGCACTGATACCATGGTCATTCAAGCATGGTACTGGTTTCAGCAGTGTGGGCAACTTGGAAATCCAGCTGGAAAATGACATCAGCATCACCATGAAGCTTGTAAGCAGAGGGCAGGGCTGAGTCCATTTTCTGACTAAAACTCAGTGGACCAACACCAGCGGATGACATGGCTCCTCACATCATCATCATCATCATCATCATCATCGACTGTGGAAACTTTATACAGGACCTAAAGCCAGTTGGATTCTGTGTCTCTCCTTACTTCCACCAGAATTTGGGACATTTATTTCAAACTAAAATGCGTACAGATATTTTCATCCATAAAGAAGGATGTGAGACTATTGAACAAAAATCAAGTCCTACAACTCCTTACCCCAGGTGAGTCGCTACGGATGTCATCTCTGGTGCAAAATTGGCTTATCACAATGTTTTAACCCTGTTCAGGAGGAGAGAGACGCGTTTCTGCTCCAGCACACCTGATTCAAACGAGTGCACCACCTCCTCACATGACATCAACTGCTGCAGAAGCCTGTTAATTAACCATTCATTTTAGTCAGGTACGTAGCAAAAAGGAAACACCCAAAACATGCAGGGGAAATACTGAGAAGCCCAGGTTGAACGCACAGAACTGAATAGTTGCAGCCCATATCCTAGGTATGTCTGCATGCATCATCTCTGGAAGCACAGGTTGAGCTGGAGTAAACGCCTTGATAATCTGCCCCCAAATTTTGCTGCTGCTTGTACATCTTATTCCACCACACTTTTCCCTTTGACTGAACTTCCCATTGATATCCTTAAATACAGCAGTCTGTGAAGAGCCAGCTTCATTCGCGATGCCCTTTCATAGCTAAAGGGAACACATATCAGGAGTTCTTTAGATCTTTAGAACCGTGTCCTTGTGCGATGCCCTTCACACTGCTTTTGGAGGGTGTCAGCGACTGAAGATCATGTTTTGGGTTTTCATTACCTGTAAGTCGTAATTATTTATGAAAATATAATTCTGTGATTAATTAACTCCTCAATATAATATACATGAGAGGAGCTGCACAGTGTTGGAAGTGTCGGTGCCTTGCACAAAGAAGGTTCTGGGTTCATACCCCACCCTGGGGTCTTTTCTGTATGGAGTTTGCATGTTCTCTCCGTGCATGCATTAGTTCTCTTTCTCCATCCCACAGTCCAAAAAATATGACTATCAGGTTGATTGGTCTCCCTAAATAGCTTTTAGTTGTGTATGTGTGTGTATTCTGGTTGTTCGTCCTGTGCTGTGAGTCTCTTATGTCATCCCATGACAGCACACCCTGACCTGTCCAGGGTGTACCCTGCCTCTCGCCCGGTGACCGCTAAAGATAGACAGCTGCAAGGGTCAGCGCATGTAAACAATGGATTAATGGACATGTATGAGACTTACTTTTATACATGAATTACTGAATTAAATGACCTTTTCAATTGTATTTTTTATTTTATTTACAGACTATGTATTGTGTTTATGTTTTACCCTTTGTGTCACCAATAAGACAAGCCCCTTTTTCTCCTGGAAGCTCAAAGCCCCAATTTGGGTTTTTATGCAGCTAAATGGTGTTCCACTCAGTCTGCAATTATCTAACCCTTTGAACACCATTGTTTCTCATGGATCTATAACAATCGGAGGTTTTTAGAGCAATTTAAACCATAGAACAAGCAGAATGCTAATTGGCCCTGCCAATCCAATAATTGCCGGCAATTATAACAAAAGTTCTCTTGTCATTTAATTGCAGATAATGAAACAAGGATGATAATTTCAATGAATATGCATGGCAGAAACCTAATTTGATCATCAAGTGGTTCAAATTGACGTCAATACACTTTTTTTTTGCGCTCTTTGTGCTGATTAAAGTCAGTGAAGACTGTCAGTGCTTTTTCTTAGATTAATCGCTGCATGACATTTAAAAAAAAAAAAATCCACCTACAGCAGTCAGTTGGGGGAGCGATGGGAGGAGGGATTCAATAGGCTGATAGCTGAGAATATTTCGTTTTTCTTTAGGCTCCATTGATAAGTCAGTTTAGACCTGCTTTGAGCTGAAAGGCCATGGCTTTAGTCTATGCCTGAATGTCTGCGAGTCAAGCCATGCAGAATCTAAAGGCCTTAGAGGTGGGAATGAATTCTAAGAGTGGAGTGGCAGCTCAGTGGTGATACTCTGAGGACCTGAATTACCTGCACTAGGAGAACTGTACCTGCCACTCTCAATATTCTCGTGTTCAAATGTGTGTGCAGTCAGTCCTTAATGCCGGGGGAAAAAAAAAGATGAGCTGAGAATCTTCACTTACGAGGGAGCAAATTTCATCAAAGTTATTGTGACAGACAAAAGTTTAAGGAAATTAGTCGCAAGATTAAAAATGCATAGAGATGATTATGTTCTTTAATCAAGTTAGAAATTATTAACAGATTCAGGAGATTAAATGCATTAAGAACACTCACTGGAAAATTGAAAATAAAATCCAGTGGGACTCCTGCTGCCTGCTAATTAAATGTAATACAGCCTTCCAGTGGAGGTCTAATAATAATATTTTACAGTTCACTTGGATGTTTCTCCTCATGCGTCGCCCGCGTGTTGTTTTTCGAGGGCCAAGAAGGTCAGTCCCAGCAGGTTGTCAGCAGAAATCCTGTGCCAAACTTTAATGAGCACTAACTGAAGATCGCTCGCATGCAACTGGATTATGATGATTATGTTCAAAATGAGACAGAGACAAATTATTCAGTCGAGATCTGTCTGTTCATTGTCACCCAACCCTGACATTCACACTGGCCTCACACCCACATTATAGCGCCTTTTTTTATATTTCACATCAGGATACCATGCAACCATTATAAATATGGATATGTTCTAACATGGGCTTGATAGAAGATATGTAATTGTACGGATTTGAACAAGCTAACATATGAGAATAAAGAAAAATGCCACTTATATTGGCTCACCTATTGACATTTAGATATATTAATATTTATTGCTATACTTTCAAGACAAAACATTTAGAAAAACCCAGCCTTTGTTTTATTTAATTTTTGCAGTGTCTTAGAAATGTTTGTAATCCATGGCCTCTAGTTTCCCTCCCGTATTTAGTGAAATATAAAGTATTTAAAGTGCCTCCCACATCAAAAACTTGTGCAGTTTTTTGATGCTGCAGCATTAATCCAAACTGTATTAAATAAATTTATCT